>NC_132925.1:84543426-85152176 GCF_047675955.1 Chlorocebus sabaeus
CCAGGAGACTTTCACTTCCAGGAAAAAAGAATAGACATACTTTTCATTATTTCTCCAATTAAGTCAAATAAAAACTGAATATAAAATAAGCGTAAGGTGAAGATAAGAAGACAAACCAACTGGAGACCTTGGGTCTCAAATGGCAGTGAGTTCCCTGGGTTTTCTCTTTGTCTCATTTATCCTGGAGTTGAAGCTGAAGAAACTAGTAGCATAGAAACACCAATAATCAATAGACACAGATCAAAATTAAAAAATAAAAAAATTATAAACAAAAGCCCCATTTTCTAACCAAGATATCACAAAAGGGACAGCCAGCCTACCAAGACAGAATACTTTAAGACAATAACTGTTCTACTGTAGCCAAACATCACCGTAAAAACAGAGACCCCAACCCCACTCTTGCTAGGAAAGACTGAGTAGGGACTCCAGATGTTTACCAGGATGTGACAAGGCATCTCAACACCCTTGCTGAAGTGAAGTCAGAGAAGAGTGAGTAGGAAGCCAGAACTCAAGCCAGAACTCAAGACACCTTCCTTCTTCCCTGCTATGATGTCAGAGAAAACATTGTAATGAAGCACCTCTACTTTCCACTAGAGTGGTATCAGAGAAGGCCTTGGGGGGAATCAGGACATTCACCATCACTCAGCAGCAAGGAGGTCACTCTCCCATAATGTCAGTGGAGGGCACATGGGGAGCAGTAGTGAAGCACTCTTGCTCCTTTCACGAGGTTGGCCTGGTGAGGAACCAGGAGCAGTCATAAGGGGACCTTACTTCCTCAGGTGACAACAGAGACTAAGTAGGAAATCTTGATGCCTACCCAACCTTGCACAAAGAAGACAGTCCCTTTCTAACTCTGCTGAAGTGGCATCACACACACACACACACACACACACACACACAGCTAAAACAGAAGGTTTAAATAGAGTCCAGAATCATAATACCCAAAATGACCTTGTTTCAATAAAATATTATTCAGCATACTAAGAACTGAGAAAATCTCAACTGTAATGAAGAAAGACAATCAATAGAGATATGAATATGACAGAAATATTAGAATTATCTGACAAGGATTTTAAAGCAGTCATAATAAAAATGCTTCAAAGAGCAATTTAAAATGTTCTTAAAACAATTTTTTTGAAGTAAAATGAAAAGTCCCAGTGAAGAAATAGAAAAGTCTCAGAAAAGAAATATAAAGAAGAACCAAATGGAACTTCTGGATAATAACAATATCCAGAATAATAACAATAACTGAAATTTTCAAACAACAACAATTTCAATGGATGGGCTTAATAGCAAAATAGGGGGCACAGAAGAAAGAATCAGCAAACAAAATAGGGGGCACAGAAGAAAGAATCAGCAAACTTAAGGATATAAGTTACTTAATCTGGACAATGGAGAAAAAATAAGCTTAAAACAAATGAACTTCAGGAACCTGTGAGACTATAACAAAAGATCTATTTGTGTCATCAGAGTCCCAGAAGGCCAAGACAATAGAGCAAGACTTAAAAAGTACTCCAATAAATTATGATTAATAACTTTCTAATTTGGCATTAGACATATGCCTATAGTTTCAAAAATTAAGAGAATTCCACAGAGAATGAACCCAAAGAAATCCAAAACACATCAAACTTCTGAAAACTAAGACAAAAAAAATTGTAGAAGCTGCAATAAAGAAACACCATCTTACGTACAGAGTAAAAACCATTTAGATGACTGTAAATTCTATCAGAAACCATGGAGGATGTAAGGATGTGGCACCAAATATTCCAAGTGCTGGAAGAAAATAAATACCAATATAGATTTATATATCCAGCAAAAATACTCTTCCAGGAATGGAAAGGAAATCGTGTCATTTTCATAGGAAGGCAGAATTAAGAGAATTTTGTCACCAAAAGACCTAGTCTAAAATAATAACTAGAGGAAATTCTCTTAACAGAAAGGAAATGATAAGAGAAGTTTCCAAACATGAAGAAAAAAGAAAGAACAACTGCATGAGTAAAAATATGGATAAATTTTCCTTCTCCTCTTGGATTTATGAATTATTCTTTGACAGAAAAGCAAAAATTCTAACAGTATTCAATGCAGTTCTAAATGTATGTATAGGAAATATTTAAGACATTTTATATTAAGACAATTTTATTATAAAAGGGGAGGTAAAGGGGGTAGGGTTTCTATATTCCACTAGAACTATTACAATGATTGTAATAAGTTATGTACATATAATGTAAAACTTCAGGAAACCACTCAAAGCTATACAAAAATATACATTTAAAACAAAGATAAATCATCATGTTATTTTTAAAATGTCAACTAATCCACAGGAAGGCTTTTTAGAAAAAGAGAAATGAAAAACAGAACAAACAGAAAACAAAAAATTAAATAGCAGACTTAAACTCTAACATATCAATAATTACATTAAATGTGAATAGCCTGCACAACAGCAACTGAAAGACAGAAATTGTCAGGGTGGATTAAAAATGATAACATATCTGAATGATTAAAGAACAAGACCCAAGTATATGCTGCCAATAAGAGACTCACCTCACCTGAAGGACACACATAGCCTGAAACTAAAGGGATGGAAAAAGATACCTTTTATATATACCTTTTTTATGGAATCTTTTTCCATGCAAATGGAAACCAAAAGAGAGTAGCAGTAATTATATTTATATCAGATAAAATAGGCTTTAAGTCAAAAACTGTAGAAAGAGACAAAGAAGGTATTTATATAATAATCATAAATGGGTCAATCCAGCAAAAGGATACAATTGTAAATACATATGTACCCAACACTTAAGCATCAAATATATAAAGCAAATAGTAATAGATGTAAAGGGAGAAATAGATTGCAATACAATATTAGTTGGGGACTTTAACACCCACACTTTCAGCAATCAACAGATCATCCAGGCAGAAAACCAACAAAGAAACATCAGAGTTAAATTACATTCTAGACCAAATGGACCTAACCAACATTTACTGAACATTTAATCCAACAGCTGCAGAATACACATTCTACTAATTAGCACATGGAACATTCTCCCGAATAGAACATATGTTACGCCACAAAGCAAGTCTTAACAAATTTTTAAAAATCAGTTGTATCAAGTATCCTTTCTGATCAAGCTAGAATAAACTAAAAATATGTAACAAAAGGAATTTTGGAAACTGTACAAACACATGGAAATTTAACAGCATGTTCCTGAACAACCAATGGGCAATAAATTAAGAAGGAAATTTAAATAATTTCTTGAAACAAATAAAAATTAAAACACAGCATACCAAGACCTATGGGATATAGCAAAAGCAGTACTAAGAGGGAAGTTATAGCAATGAATGCCTACATCAAAAAAAGTATTGGAAATAAACAACCTAACAATGCAACTCAAGAAATGAAAAAAGTAAGAACAAACCAGACTCAAGCTAAATAGAAGGAGAAAACAAAATAAAGATCAGAGCAGAACTAAACAAAATAGAGACTAAAACAACCCCAAAGAATCAGTGAGATGAAAGTTGGTTTTCTTAAAAGATAAACAAGATTGACAAACCTTTAGGTAGATTAAGATAAAAAAGTGGACCTAAATAAATAAGATCAGAGACTATAATGGAGACTTTACAATCAATACCACAGAAATACAACTGATTGTTAGAGACTATTATGAACAACTATATGCAAAAAATTAGAAAACATAGAAGAAAAGGACAAATTCCTGTATGCATACAACCTGAACAGACTAATAACAAGTTATGAGATTGAATCAGTAATAAAAAGACTCCCAACAAAGAAAAGTTCAGGACTGGATGGTGTTGCTGCTGAATTCCACCAAACTTTTAGAATTAATATTAATTCTTCTCAAACTTTTCCAAAAAATGAAAGGAAGGGAATTCTTCTAAGCACACTCTATGAGGCCAGCATTACCCTGATCTCAAAACTAGAGAAGGACAAACAAAGGTAGCCACAGGCCAATATCACTGATGAACATAGACACAAAAGTTCTAAAAAAAAAAATACTAGCAAATCAAATCCAACAGATATCAAAAAGATTATACACCATGATAAAGTATGATCTATTCCAGGGATGGAAGGATGATTTAACATACATAAGTCAATAAATGTGATAGATCATATCAACAGAATGAAGGACAATAATCATATGATCTTCTCAATAGACAAAGGAAAAACATTTAATAAAATTCAAAACCTTTTCTTGATAAAAACTGAACAAATTAAGCATAGAACAAACATACCTTAAAACAATAAAAGTCACAAATGGCAAACCCACAGCTAACATCATACTGAAAGAGGAAATTTTGAAAGCCTTTCCTCTAAGATCTGAAAGAAGACAAGAATGCCCACTTTTGCCACTTTTATTCAATATAGTACTGAAACTCCTATTCAGAGCAATTAGGCAAGACGAATAAATTAGGGGCATTCAAATACAAAATGAGGAAATCAACTTGTCCGTGTTTGCAAACAACATAATCTTATGTTTAGAAAAACCTAAAGACTCCACCAAAATCTGTTTGACCTGATAAACAAATTCAGTAAAGCTGCAGAACAGAAAATCAACACACAAAAGTCAGTAGCGTTTCTATACACCAATTGCAAACCATCTGAAAAAAAAATCAAGAAAGCCATCCCATTTACAACAGGTGCAAAAAAATTACCTATATATAAATGTAACCAAAGAGGTGAAAGATCTCTTCAGTGAAAACTATAAGTCACTGATGAAAGAAATTGAAGAGGACACCAAAAATTGAAAGCTATCCTATGGTCAAGGATTGGAAGAATTAATATTGTTAAAATGTCTATACTAGCCAAAGAAAACTACACATTTAATGCAATCACTATCAAAATAATAGTAATATTCTTCACAGAAATAGAAAAAACAATCCTAAAATTTATATGAAATCAGAAGAGACCCCAAATAGACAAAGCAATTTGAGCTAAAAGGACAAAGCTGTAGGCACCACACACAAAATGTACTACAAAGCTATAGTAACCAAAACAGCATGATACTGGTATAAAAACAGACACATAGCCCAACTGAACAGCATAGAGAACCCAGAAATAAATTTACATATTTACAGCCAAATGATTTTTGACAAAAGCACCAAGAACATACAATGGAGAAAGGACAGTTTCTTCAATAAGTGGTGCTGGGGAAACTGGATATTCATATGCAGAAGAAGGAAACTAGATCCCTATTTCTCACCATTACAAAAATCAACTTGATGTGATTAAAGACTTAAACATAAGACCCCAAACTATGAAACTATAAGAAGGAAATATAAGGAAAATGCTTCAGGACATTGGTCTAGGCAAAGACTTTCTAGATGAGATCTCAAAAGCACAGGCATCAAAAGCAAAAATAGACAAATGGGGTTATGTCAAACTAAAATGCTTCTTCATGGCAAAGGAAACAACAAAGTGAGGAGACAACCTACAGGATGGGAGAAAATATTTATAAACTACCCATCCAACAGGGGATTAGCATTCAGAATGTATAAGGAACTCAAATAACTCAACAACAGCAACAAAAAAATCCAATTTTAAAACAGACAAATGATGTGAATAGATATTTCTCAAAGAAGACATACAAATGGCAACAAATACATGAAAAAATGCCCAACATCATTAATTATCATGGAAATGCAAATCAACACCACAATGAGATATCATAGCATCCCAGTTAAAATGACTATTATGAAAACATAAAAGTTTGCAAGTGCTGGTGATGGAGAGAAAGCAGAAGTCTTACACACCATTGATGGGAATGTAAACTAGTACAACCATTATGGAAACCAGTATGGAAGTTACTCAAGCAACTAAAAATATAAATACCATATCATCCAGCAATTCTACCACTGGGCATATATCCAAAGGAAAGGATATTAATATATCAAAAAGATATCTGCCCCCCCATGTTTATTGCAGCACTACTTGTAATAATCAAGATATGGAATCAACCTAGTTGCCCATCAATAGAACAATGAACAAATGAAATGTGGTATGTATACACCATGGAATATTATCCAACCATAAAAAAGAATGAAATCTTGTCATTTGTGGTAACATGAAGGACATTATGTTAAGTGAAATAAACTAGACACAGAAAGACAAATACCACGTGTTCTAACATATGTAGGAGCCAAAAAGGGTTGATCTCCTAGAAGCATAGAGTGAAATAGTAGTTACAAGAAGCTGGAAAGTATAGGGGGATAAGTAGGTGTAGGGAGGGGTTGGTTAATGGTTTCAAAATTGCAGTTAGGAGGAAAAGTTCTAGTGTTCTGTAGCACAGCAGGGTGACTACAGTTAACAATAATTTACTCTATATTTCAGAATAGCTGGAAGAGAATTTTTAATGTTTTCACACAAAGAAATAGTATTTGAGGCCGAGTGCAGTGACTCACGCCTGTAATCCCAGCACTTTGGGAGGCCGAGACAGGCAGATCACCTGAGGTCAGGAGTCTGAGACCAGCCTGACCAACATGGAGAAACCCTCTCTCTACTAAAAATACAAAATTAGCTGGGCCTGGTGGCACATGCCTGTAATCTCAGCTACTCGGGAGGCTGAGGCAGGAGAATCGCTTCAACCCAGGAGGCGGAGGTTGCTGTGAGCCGAGATTGCACTCCAGCCTGGGCAACAAGAGTGAAACTCCATCTCAAAAAATAAAGAAAAAAGAAAAAGAAATAGTATTTGACATAATGAATATATCAATTATCCTAGTTGTATTATTACACAGTATCTGTATGTATCAAAATATCACATACTCCACAAATATGTATAATTATCTTAAAATTAAACATGAAAAATTATGATCCAGTTATATGCTCTCTACAAAAAACTTCAAACATAACAATCTAAGTAGGTTGAAATTAAAAGGATGGAAAAAGATATTATGAAAATGTTTATCAAAAGAAGCAGAAGTAGCTTCTTCAATTCTATTAATATCTGATAGAGTATTTATCAGATATTAATATCTGATAAAGTAGCCTTCAGGGCAAATAAAATTACCAGAGACAAAGAAGAATGTTATATAATAATAAAGGAGTCAGCCCACAAGAAGACATAGCAATTCTAATTGTGCATCCACCAAACAACATAGCTGCAATATGTGAGCAAGAAACTGACAGAGCTGAAAGGAGAAATAGACAAATCTACAATTATGGTTGGAAACTTCAACACCTCCTCTGTCAGCATTTAATAGAACACTAGACCAAAAATCAGCAGAGAGAGAGAAGAATTTAGCAACAATCAGTTAATACGACCTAATTGACATGTGTAGAACACCGCACCCATTAACAGTAGAATACACATTCTTTTTAAGCACTTACGGAATATATACCAAGATACATCATACTGTGGAAGATAAAACAAGCTTTAACAATTTTAAGATAATTGAAACAATACATAGTTTATTTTCTGGCCACAATGGAATAAAACTAAAAATCAATAACAGAAGGATAACAGGAAAATCTCCAAACACTTGGAAACTAACCAACTTACTTCTAAATAGTTCATGGGTCAAAGATTAAGTCTCAAGGGAATTTTTTTAAAACACTAAATAAAAATGAAAACACAACACATCAAAATTTGTATATCACAGCTAAAACAGTGCTGAGAAGAAAATTTATAGAATTAAATACTTAATTTAGAAAACAAGAAAACTCTAAACAATTTGAACTCCAAAATGTAAAAATTGAAGAGCAAAACAACCCAGAGCAAACAGAAAGAGAGAAATAATATAGATAAGAGCAGAAATCAATGAACTAAAAAACACTGATGAAATAAACCAAAAAAATTTAAATAAAAGAGGAGAGAGATCATGCTCATGAATTAAAAAACTAAACAGTAAAAATGTCAATACTCTCCGAAGTTATATGCATGTTTAATTCATATTTAATGAATTTAAATGTGTTTAATGTTAAGCTTAATTCAAAATCCCAACAAGATTTTCTGTAGATAATAGACAATATTACTCTAATATTTACATGAAAAGGCAAAGGAGCAATTTTGAGCAGATAGAATACAGTAGGAGGTATCAGTCTACTCAATTTCAAAACTTATTATATAGGTATAGGAATCAAGACTGGTAGTATTCGTAAAGGAATAAACATATAGATTGATGGAACAGAATAGAGAACCCAGAAATAGATCCATATAAGTACAACTTACTCATTTTTAAGGAAGATGTAAATACAATTCAATGGAGGAGGAATAGTCTTGTCAACAAATGGTACTGGAGCAATTGAACATCCATGGGCAAACAACAAAAACAAAACCTTGATGTAAACCACAAACATTATGTGAAAGTTTATTCAAAATGGATCACAGACTTAAATGTAAAACGTAAAACTATAAAACTTTCAGAATAGAAGCATAGGAGAAGATCTTCAAGATCTAGGACTAGGCAAAACATTTTTAGATTGAACACTGAAAGCGTAACATATAAAAGGAAAATATTGATAAATTGAGCTTCATCAAAATGTTTAACTTTCTTTCTTCAAAAGACCCTCTTAAAAGAATGAAAATACAAGGTACGGATTTGGATAAAATACTTGCAATCTACATATCCACTAAATGACTGGCATCTAGAATATATTAAAAACACTAAAAACATGCAATTCAATTAGAAAATGGGCAAAATATATGCAAAGACACTTTATTGAAGAATATATGCAAATGTCACATAAGCCCATAAAACAATGGTCAGCATCATTCGCCATAAGGAAAACACAAAACCACAACGAAATATCACAACATACCTATCAGAATCAGCAAAATAAAAAATAGTGCTGAAATCAAATGCTGTTGAATATATAGAGAAACTGAGTCACATATAGACGACTGGAGGGAATGTAAAATGTTACCACCACCTGGGAAACAGTTGTCAATTTTTTTAGAAACTAAACATGTAACTGCCATTGACTCACCAACTGTACTCCTGGACTTTTATCCCAGAATAATCAAAACTTAAGTTGACACTAAAACCTGCGCATGAATGTTTATAGCATTCTTATTCATAGTAAAAATCCCAAACTGGAAATAACCCCAATGTCCTTCAATGGTTTAAACAAACTAGGGCATATCCATATCATACCAGCAATTAAAAGGAATTAACTATCAACACACAGAACTCGGATGACTCCCCAGATAATTATGCTGAGTGGAAGGAAAAAAAAAACAATCTCAAAAGGTTACAAATTGTATGACTCCATTTCTATAACATTCATAAAATGACAAAATGATAGAAATAGAGAACAGATTAGTAGTTGCCAGGGAATAGCAAAGAAGGAAGTGAGGCTAGGAAAAGGACAATGTGAGGGATCCTTGTAGTAATGTAAGTATTCTACATCTAGTCTGTATCAATGTCAGTATCCTGCTTTTTTGTACTGCTGTTTTGCAAGATGTCACCAGTGGGGGAAACTGGGCAAAGGGTACTAAAATAACTATGTATTATTTCTTACAGCTACTTGTGAATCTATAATTATTTCAAAATTAAAAGCTTGAAACAACAATAAACGCAACAGACACTTCACATCAAAATATTAATAGAACCTTTATTGCTTGCTTTCCTAAATTAGTGTTACTAAATAATTTCTCTGAACTGAGTTGGTCAGTGACGACATCTGGTTTCTTCCAGATTTGCTGCGTTTCCCCCCACCCCGCCATCCTCACCCTAGACCCTTTCAGGAAAAACTTACCTGGGCACTTTCAGTCCTCCCCTGCTCAGTAGGCCTGGTCAGACTTCCAGACTCAGTTCTCAGAGCCTTCTTCCCTTATCATTCAGCACTGGAGGGCATTCTGGAGACCACCTGTCTACTAAAATTAAGGGAATTAAGGAAACAGACATAATCCAGTTTCATTCATTTGAAATGGTGACGCAGTCAGCAGTCATACATTCTCAATAGAGATGAAATACCACAAATAGAGAAGTATTAATTTAGCAGAGACAGATATGGAAGACTAGTAAAATTAAGAGAAAATGCAAAAGCAGTAATAATTTCTTAAAAACTGTTGTTTGGTGAGATATCAATGTCTGGGGCCCACCATTAGAGTGGAGAACCTTCAGCTGCATCTATACAGAGCAGCCATTTGTGGCTAGAAGGGGTGGGCTCTATGAAATGTGCCGTATATTCCTTGGGTGTCTGGTTGCCGCCTCCTGAAGTTAGCCTTTCATAGCACCATGGACCTTATATCCCTTCTTAATTGTTTCAGATTCATTTTGCTGTGAGACCCATTTCATGTAGAGTTTTTATTGAAACCTTACTGGTGCACAACTAGCCATTTACTGGTAGATTTAGTGGGCAGATTTTCTCAACCACAGCACAAAGGTAGATTTGAAGGGCTGCAAAGATAACTCCAAGCGAGTTTTAATATGTTAATATATTAGTATTTATTGTCAGCGTTTGTTTGTAAAAATTAAATAGGTTTCCCAAAGCACCTACCTTCTGACCCCACTCCATTAACAGAGGCTTAATTATTTACACGTGTCTAAAGTTTGATATTACAAAAAGGAATTTATATATATTTTTAAATACTAAGATGTAATATAAATTGATGATAATTTCAATACATACACAAATTATTTATTGACCTAGTATCTGTATTTCCTTATAAAGACAAACTGAGTTATAATAAATGCTATACCTTGACCTTGTTATCATCATAATTTGTTTTTACTGTTAGGAAAACCTATATATCACATGACATGTGTAAGAAAGGGAGGAGGGAAGAAGCTGATTTATGTGCTCTCCAACAAATCATATTCACCTTCTTCCTTGGAGGCCACTTGACCTCTGCAAGCCCATATGTTATCCATCTCTCTGTCCTCTAAGCATGTGGTCACTGGTTGTGGGTGGGTTCTACACTCTGGGTGTGTTTTGATAAATGAAGAGCTGACTCAAATACCATGTGTGACCTGCCCGAGACTGAGTCTCAGGTTTCTGACATGTGAAGCCGCCACGGAGGTTTTGGTGAGTGTAGAGAGAAATGACCACGAATTTGAAGAAGTTGTCTATCTCGAGAGCTGGTGTTATTCAGTCACGTTGGGCAGATTTTGTTTTCTGAAGGATGAAGAATAATGGAGATGGGGTTATTCTTGAATGCTGCTGATTCTTTGGAGTTTGCTGAGTTGCTCTAGGAAACAAGAAATGAATCGGAGGCCCAGGTAGTTCCTCACTGCCTCCAGGACCCAGCACCACTGGGTCACCCTAGGGAGCAACGATAAAGAGAACATTAGGGACAACATCCCTGGCCTGGACTCTGGTCACCTAAGAAGGGGCACCATTGACAGTGACAATGAAAAAGAGAAAAATGTGGCGGATAGCACCTGATGAGGATCCCACCTGCAGATGTTCTCAGATCATTTTGTGAACACACAGGAGAGAGCAATTAGGGAAATACAGAGAAAACTTTATGGTATTTGGAAAGGTAGAACTACCACACTACTCAGAATTAGGATCCTGGATATTTGGGAGTTAAACATAAACGCGACCCCATTTTATCATCACTGGCTGAGGAGGCTTACTAATTTGGTATATAACTATATCTGCATTTATTACTTTTTAGTAACTACAGTATTTCCAGAACTTCACATGCGGTAACCTGGTTCTTTAAAAAGCCTTGCCAGGCAGATATTGTCCCCATTTGACTTATAGGATTAGTGAGGCTCAGAGTGTTGAGTAATTTGCACAGTGTCACTCAACTGCTTGAATGGGAGGTGTGTCTGTTCTCAAAGGCTGGGCTACATTTCCTCACTAGCTGTATGCCCGATTTCCAATCCTGAGCTTGATTCCAAAGAATACAGGAGTCCTGTGGAAGGATAGGCATGCTACACCTTGAATCCCATTTAGAAGTTCACCCGAGGGATGGCTCTTGACCATGACTGGGCCAGTCATCACACCTCATCCTGTAGGGAGAAGGAGTAGAGCACATAGATAGAGGGAAGGAGGAGGAGTTTCCTAAGGGCAATTGTGTTCTGGCCCAACAAATCCACACTGTCCACTGTATCTCCCTATCTGAGGAAGCGATGTATCACTTGTGGGGTGGGAGATCAAATGGGTGAGGAAGATTGCATCACACAGAACAGAAGCTTCGAGGGCTTGCCTCACAAATGATTCATTGCAATTATCTCCAGAGCCTGAACCCCTGGGATCCAGGCCATCATCTCCCTGACAGGAACAGATAACAAACTTGTTTCTCCCCAAACCTGATGCCTGAAACCAGACTGCCCACCTCTTCCCTGGAAAACAGTCCTCATAGATGAGTAACAAGATTGTCAATTCTGAGGGCACCAATTCTAATCTGTCTTGTCAGGTCAACCCAAACAGATTTCTTTCTCAGAAAATTGATTTCTTCAAACAATTATATGGCAAGCATTTGCCATTCCCTTAAGAGATGGACACAATAACAGAAAAGAAGCTAGAACATAGTATCCATATAATTTTTATACCCCGTGTTGCAGACTGAGACAGAGATTAGGCTGGGTAACATGCAGTGTGTATCACCCACATAGAAGTGGCAAAATTTATTTAGCTTGAAATAAATGGTTACCATGTATAATTAAAACTTTCAAAGAGTTGCCTATTGATAGAAAAACGTTATCCCTTGCTCTTGTTTCCAGCTGTATGTGGAGCTGATTGGCTCATTTAGGGGCAATATGCCTTTGATATTTGAGTCTGTCGTTCACTTTAACTTTTAACAGACAGGCTGGAGAGAGGAAGCTGGGCTGGTGATGTGCTAATTCTTGTTTGTGATTTACCCTGGAGGAACTATAAGAAACCTGCAACTTATTGTACATTAACAACTGAAACTGGAGACAACCACATCTGGTTTGTTGGTTGGTCCTCCCCCACCCCTCCCTCTGCTTTTTAAAAAAAATAACACAGCAACCCAAAATGCTTGCGCTAGATAGTCTGATTATAATGGTTAATTTATCAGGGATAAAACGTTGGAGGATAAATTTCCCCAGAGAGAAAGGTTGAGTCATTTTGCAAGACGGGTTATAAGCATCAGTAAATAAAAGCAATTTTTTTAGCCTATTAAGGAATTTCTCAAAAACATTGTGTAAACAATGTGTGGTAAAGCTTTTAAAATGCATTCAAGTTTTGCAGTTGGAGGGCCAAGTGGCTCTGAACCACTGGAGTACTCTGTCTGGTACCAGTTTTGGTCTCTCACGGAGGCCCATAGTCCTGAGGAAGAAGATGGGGTGTGGGTTGGTTTGGGGTAGGAAGCAATCAGCTTAAAAAGGGGTGCCTTTTTCCATTAAAAATATTAAAAATGTATTTTATGATTGCATTGGTGTGAAGAAAAATATATTAACATTATATATGAAAACATTTTAAACTCTCCCCCCAATCCCCTTCCCTCTTCTCTGCTTCCCTCTTCCCGCAGTCTGTCCTTCTGTTTCCACCTGCTTTCCTGTCCATTCCTTTCCTTGTTTCTGGCTTTGTGTATCCACAACACTCTCCATAGTCTCTTATCCCGGCCACTGCACTGTCTTGCCTGCTGTTTTTCTGACTCACTTTTGAAATATTCCTTTGACTTTAATTAAACTCAAGGGCCTGGAAAACTTAATCCTGTCTTTAAAAAAAAAAAATAGACAAGCATAATTTCCAGGCTGTTTTCTTCATTTTCAGTTCCTACACTTTTTTCAGCTCTCAACAACTGTAATCTCCTCTTTCACACAATACTTTCTTTTCCCAGAGTCAACCAACTTGGCCTCATGTCAATTGAGCATTGATTTTTTTTTTTTTTTTTAAAGAAAATGCTACGAATAAAGAGGCTAGCACAATGAAAAAGATCCAGTGGCAATTGGAATGAATGGCCCTACATTTTTAAGACTTCTGAAAATGATTTTTCATTTAAGAAATGCTTTTGACTCTAGTCCAGACCAAAACAAAGAAGGGTCAAATTTTCCTGAGAATCACAATGTAGTGACGCCTGGGATTTATCAAGAAAATCTTTCATGATGAGATTTCCAGTTCATATTTCCAGGTGTGGAAAGTGTTTTCCCAGAAGTTTAATGAGAGCACCAACAGGGTAGGTACTTGCCTGATTCAAACAGGTAAATAGATTTGTAGTCTTCCCATCACACGTGGGTTTTATTGATTCTACCGCTGTAAGTTACATGAGATTAAGATGATGTTGAAATGAACTCACCATGCTCAGGTCCTAGAGAGAAAATCCATGACTCACATGGATGAGTCTTAGTGAATGAGCTTGGCTAGAGGATTGTGTGTCTCTTGGGAACTTCAAAGCTCAGAAAAGAAGCTGTTTCTTAAAACTAGGCAGTAAAACCATTTATGAAAACTCCAACCATGATTTCAGAGCACATGAGAGGATGGTGAGGAAATGAGAAACCAAATGAAATGCCAAGGAAAGAAGTTACCATTTTCTGAGCTTCCACTGTGTTCTGAACACATCACAGACAACATCTCATTTCATCCCTCTCAAGAGACCCAGCAGGAAAGTATTCTCTGTGAGCAACCCCACTGCAACCACCACCCATTTCACTGGTGAAGAAACACAGGTGGAGTGTCTAAACAACTTGCCCAAGTTTACATACAGTTGATGTATAAGCCCTTTTGCGATTCTTTTGCCTTTGAAGAAGCCATTCTTCAAGCATCTTCCAGTATCTCCAGCCATTCTTCCAGCATCTTCCAGTATCTCCAGCCATTCCTTCAGCATCTCTTCTTGGAGACTTAAGAGTAGAAGCCATTTATATTAGGGCTTCCAGAAAAGTGATGTTGTTATTTAAAAAGAAAATATTAGCATGTTGTTGAAAGCTCCAAAGCTCCTATGATAGGACAGGAATCCAGCTGGGGGTGAGGGACTTGGGGGCTGGGGAGAGTGGGCATGCACCAGCGAGGAGCCAGCCATCAGTCATCTGCTCTGGGCACTTTATGTGGTTCCTTCACCCTTCCAGGCACCACATTACAACTGTCACAGCAAAATCCTTCAGGGCGATGCGATACAAAGATGACATTCCCATTTATCACTCCTTAAACGAAAATAAACAGAGGGAGATTATTAAATATTGCAATATCGCATATGTTGTGTCTAATTTAGAATTCACCATAGACTAAAATCATCGCTGTTTACAAAAATACTGTCTGAGTGCTGGGTACTTTCAACGAGATTCCCTACGTGCAAGGAAAGCACAATAAGCATGTTTTCTATCTGAATGCCAAACTCGGAGAGGTTACCTTATTAAAAACCCTAGTTCCCTTGTTTATATAAATGCCAGCTGTTTTTAGAAAATATCATAGTTCATAAATACTGCATCCCCTCAGATCATCTCCTCCTCAGCCTCTGTCTTCAACATGGCATCAGGAAAAGTGTCAGAACTTGCAAAACCACTTTGAATCCACAAATAAAGTGTGGATATTAAAAAAAAAATTCAATGCATAAACCCCTGGGAATAACGGAGACAAGCCAAAGAAATGGGCTTGTCTTTTTAGGAGCTCCCAGAAGGGAGAAAAATCCTCCAGAGAGGCTCATAACTGGGTGGAAAAAGGTTCAAAATGGAACCAAAGTTTAATTGCCTCTCCAGGTGCCAAGCCAGGCCTGGAGGGAAAATGGGAGACAGGTCTTTGATTCAGTGCATCTGTACCAAAGAAACCTCACCGTGTGCAGGCTGGCATGATCGTCCCCCTCCTGGAATGTGTTCGCACTTCCTGTGTCCTTCCCCATACACACGAATGCACCTGTGGGGTGGGGAAGGGGTGAGGAAGGGGCCAAGACAAGCTTGGGCCCCAAGAAAGAAATTACATAACATGAAAGTCATTCTGGGTTTGTCTCATTAACCTATAAATTAAGCTGATCCTGTAGGCCAGAGTAGAAAGGAGTTTGCAGATATTTTGAACACCAATCTAGTCCAGTGGTTCCCAAAGTGTGGTCCCTGGACCAGCAGCAGCCATCAACATCATCTGGGAATTTGTGAGAAGTGCAAATTCTCAGGCCCCACCTCAGGCCCACTGTATCAGAAGGTCTTGGGGAGGGCCTAGCATCCTGTGCTGTAACATGTCCTCCAAAGGATGCTGGTGCCGATGTGGGTGCATCCTGTATTTTCAAAACCATTGGCCTGGTTTACTGGGTAATGGTAACCCCCAGGGCTATGCCTTCCTGATTTTATGCTTCTGATAATTGAACGCCTACTATCCTTTAATTTAAGCATTCCCACAACCTTTTGTGGTTGGTACTAATATTTTTCCCATTTTACAAATGAGGAAACAGATACTCATAGAGATTGAAGAGTACTCAAAACACTGACCTAGTCAGTGTGAGAATAAGGTTTAAATCCACAGACAACACTGTTGACATGCATTACAATTCTCCACATTGGAACTCCTCTCCTATCAGAAATATCTGACTTGTGAAAGGAAACTGTAAGAGTCAATAAGACCTAACACAGAACTTCAGACTGTAGGCTTGCGAGAAATGTTAGAATCCACCTTTCAACTTACATATAAATTCTCTACAGTAATGTTCCCTGAAGGGTGTTCCAGGGACCACTAGTTTCACAGAATATCAACAGGCAGGTACACATCGAGTTCCATGGCCACATAAGTTTGAAAAGTGCTGGCTTAAACTTTGCTGAGTTAATTTCCTAGCAGCAGGACTTCTCAGTGCTGTTGATGAACGTGATGAGGCACGAGGCGACTCCCAACAGGTACCGAGCATACCATATGTCTCATGTTTAATTGACTATGGAACTGTTTGCTCCCAGAGCATTTCTGGATTTTGTAAGGCTGTAGAATAACATTTTGGAAGCCCTCACCTGCAATATGCTTCGGAAGGCAGGATGCAGACTGTGAGTGAAGATCTCCAGTCTTAGCACACTTCCTGCTCTCCAGGCAGCCCAAGCTGTGAGCAGATATGCCTGCCTGCTTGGAAGTTCTGTGTGTTGAGTGGAAACCTCCTCCTCAATAGCTTCCTGCCACTGCTACTTACTCTTCCCTGGGCAAGACCGAGGATAAGTCTAGTAAGTCCCTCTTTCACATCCAAGCTCCTTGGAGATGAGAGGGCAAGCACGCTATTCCTTCCTAAGACTTGTTTCTCCAGGACTCAGCTCTCCAGGCCTTCCAGCCTTTGCTCAGTGCTATTGTCATCCCCTTTCATCTGGATTATTGCAGTAGCCTCAATATTTTGATATTTTGACTCCTCTAATGTCCATGGCAGCCAAAGCAGAAAATATGAATAATCCTATCTTGTCCCTGCTTCAAATACTTCAGTGGTTCTTCATTGAACTTGGATTGAAACCCAATTCTCTAACTGGCCTAATGCCCTGCGACATCCTCCTCCCTACCTGAAAATTTAACAGTGCCTTTTCTTCACGAAGCTCTGGCTACACTCTCCTCTCCATTCCCAACTGGCTCTTTCCCACCTCCAGGCCTCTGTCCTTGCTGTTCCCTCTTCCTGAAATGCTCTTCCTCCACTTACTGAGAGGCTGCCTCCCACTGACCTCTTAGGTCTTAGTTTAAACTGTCACTTTCTCAGAGGCCTTCCCAGACAACCAATCTCTCTTAGGGTTCCTATTACCCCTGCCTCAGCACTCTGCCCCTTCCCTTATTATACAGCCCGTGCTTCCTAATTCTATGCTTGTGTGAGGATTGGTTTAATATCTGTATCCCCTGCTCAAAAGCAAAATCATTTGCATATCCAATAAAGACCCTTATGCCTTGCATATAGCCTGCTCTCAAAATTTTGGGATGAATGGACAATTGTTGGTCTCCAGACCCCTCACATCCTTCACCTCCACCTTCTCAACTGCTAATTCCTAGAACTTACACACAAAATAGGTGTGCTCTGCCTCATGAAGTTACTATCTCCTATGCCCTGGATACCATATCTCAATTCACACCAGAGACCAAATTACCTTTTCCAGTGGCTCACACTAGACTAACATTAAGTCTTCAAACACTCTCAGCTCTTTCCACATGTGCTCCCCTACAGTATGACTTGCCTGGGCTAAAAATATGCTACATAATTCCCAGGCCTCATCACAGATCTTCTGTCTTAACATCTACTGACTGCTTCTCCTTTTTCAAGCATGAAGTCATCTCATTCTTATCATAGTCACTGATATCTTGCACGGAGCTAGGGTGAGGAGTGAAGACTAAGTCCTGTGACTCAGACCTGCAGCGGCTTCCCACTAGATTGGCACCCTCCTTTGTTGATAGTGTGTCCTTCAGTTGAAGGGCTAATGGTGGCACTTCAGGTGCTGTGTCACCCAGGGAAAGGCATGCAATTTGGGGAGCCCGTGCACCTGAACTGACAGTGAAGGTAGCCCTGTTTGAGCAGAGAAATCGATCCCTCCATCCTCACAAGTACTTTTATTCCCCCCATTTGGGATCCCATATCTGTTTTTCTTCTCCCCACCTATGGGGGCACCTACCCTTCTATGTTGTGGACCTGTCTGAGCTAAGTAAATTTCCTTCTTCCACAGAGTCATTTTGAAATTTCAAATGCTCTCTGGCTGGCCAGGCACAGTGGCTCACACCTGTAATCCCAGTGCTTTGGGTTACCGAGGCAGGTGGATCACTTGAGGTCAGGAGTTCGAGACCAGCCTGGCCAACATGGTGAAACCCCATCTCTACTAAAAATACAAAAAAATTAGCTGGGTGTAGTGGCAGGTGCCTATAATCTCAGCTGCTCGGGAGGCTGAGGCAGGAGAATTGCTTGAACCTGGGAGGCAGAGGTTGCAGTGAGCTGAGATCACACCAGTGAACTCCAATCTGGGTGACAGAGCAAGACTCTGTCTCAAATATACATACATACATGCATACATAAAAAATACTCTCTGTTTTCACCTTCAGTATTTACTGTAGAGATTGAATTAAGCTTAAGAGGAGGAATATAATGCAATGATTAAGGATTAATAATTAAAATCATGGTCTTCAGATGCAGATGGAATTGGGTTATAATCCTGGCTTCATCAATCACTAAATGTCACCTCAGGAAAGTTGTTAAGGGCCCTCAGGATCCTCACAAAATAGACCATTCAAATGCACCTTCCAGAATGTAGCAAAAATCTAATTGGCACTATGGCTGCCATGGGTAAAAGGGGGCTGGAGCTGTCATTTCTTCTTATTGTTTAGTCTCTGTCATGTCTTTTTTCCATATCTAGTTGCTCTAAAGGTGGAGATTAGCAAACTTTTTCTGTGGAGATCAAGATAGTAAAGATTTTAGGTCTCATGGGCTGTATAGTCTTGGTTGAAACCACTCAACTCTGTCATTGTAGTGCAAAGACATCCACAAACAGCATAGGAACAAATGAGCATGTCTGTGTTTAAAAAAAAAAAAAAAAAAAAAACGAAAACCTTAATTTGTAGGTGACTGTTTGATGGCTTTGTAAACTCTGAGCTCCTGGCTTCCATGTGACTTGACTTCTGGCCTGAAAGATAGGCAAGAATCTGTGCCACTGTGATCATGTAAGTTTTAGTTTTGCCAGATGAATCTCTGTGCTATTTGTGGGAAACTCTGCAGGTCGTCAAGGAAGAATGACCTCAGTCAGCCAAGAAAATCTGTCTCCTTGGGAAATGTCTTGGTGGTGACAAAATCAGTTTGTACAAAGAGGAAAAGATACTTGTCCAATCCATGGAAATGACAAAGCTAAGTTCCTGCATCAAATGCCACATTAGAAGAGCTTCTAATAAGTAGCAATCTGTGAAGAGGAAGGAATCACATGTAGCCTGATGGGTTTCCTGGTTGGCTCTAAATTCTCTTTATTAACTAGAATTGCATTTGGCTGCTTGTAGCTAAAATCTGATTGTAGTGGCTGAATCAAATAGATTTAATATTGGTAACCTAATAGAAAGTCTTTCAAAGACCATGGTTCCTCCTAGCTCCCTGTCCTGTTATCCTTCTAGTGTCTCTCTTGACTTCACAGCCACAAGATGGCTGCTCTGAGTCCAGGCATCGGGTGCAAACTTTAGGCTAGAACAAGAAAAAAATGATAAGCAACAAAGTCCTCTCCAGAGTTATCTGCCCCAGGAGCCTTTCACAGTGGACTTTGCACTTACATTTCATTGGCCAGATAAGGGTCACATGACTACCCTGAGCTTCAGGGGAGTCTGGGGAAATGAGTTTCTTTAACTGGGCACATTGATACCTCAAACAAATCTGGAGTTCTCTTATTGAGAAAAAAAGAAGAGTGGATTTTGAGGTAGGCAATAGCAAGGTCTGTCACATTATCCAAAAATGACAAGTGTGTGCTGCACAGTGGTTGAAAATGGGACTCTAAAATTGGACTGAGTTGGCCAGGGTTCCTCATTTCTGAAGGGGAATCATATAACCTCTCTCAGGGTTGTTATTATGATTGGATGAAATAATCCATGTAAAGTGCCAGACATTAACAGACATCGTTATTGTTTACTATTGCTACTATTCTTCCTCCCCGTCCCTTGAAAACTGCATTTTTCTTTTTTTGAAGTAAATTCAATTTATTTGAAGTATATAAACGAGAGAATGCTTGGAAGAGTTGAATAATTCTGTTTGAAGGAGTCCCAAGAGGGTCTTTGAACTAGATTCTGAAAAATGAGTAGGAATTTGCCAGGCAAAAAAGAGGGAACCACGAAGGGCATTCCAGGAAAAGGGAACAGCAAATGCAAAAGTATGTCAAAAAAGAGCATTTAGCCTCATCACATCACCTAGTAGTGATTCTCTCTAACTGCAGAGATATCGGGGGAACGTTTCCTAGGGTCTAAGGAGCATGGCTAGAGATTAAGAGGCAATTGCCGTGGCTCCTCTATCAATCACAAGCTCTTTGTAAAGTGTTTATGTTCGTTAAATGGAAACAACCAAGAATGTAGAATTGTCTTTTCAGAAACTGTTGGACTACATTTTATTCTGCACTTGCTGTGCCTATCCTGGACTCAGCACTTTACATTCAGTAGCATGTGCACCATTCTGGTAACTTTATGAAGTAATTGTTATAATCCCCGTTTCATGCGTGAGCAAACTGGAGTTCAGGCAGGTTAAACAAGATGTTCAGCCAAGTTCACCCAAGCAAGGGCCAGAGCTCTTAATGGTGACTCTGTCATCTCTCCAGGCAAGCCATCTACCTCCTCCATTATCATCTTTATTATTTTTATTTATTTATTTATTTTTTTGAAATGGAATCTCGCTCTGTCACCCAGGCTAGAGCGCAGTGGCGTGATCTTGGCTCACTGCAACCTCCGCCTCCCAGGTTCAAGCAATTCTCCTGCCTCAGCCTCCCGAGTAGCTGGGATTATAGGCATGTGCCACCGCACCCGGCTAATTTTGTATTTTTAGTAGAGATGGAGTTTCACTATGTTGGCCAGGCTGGCCTCGAACTCCTGACCTCAGGTGATCCGCCTGCCTCAACCTCCCAAATCGTTGGGATTACAAGTGTGAGCCACCACACCCAGCCTCCATCACCACCTTTAGATCATCTTTATGCAGGCAACTATAGCAATGTTCCTCAAGGCTTAGAATCTTAGGGCTGGAAGAGATTAGAGCTGTGTGTTCCAATACAGCAACTACTGGTTACATGTGACTATCAAGCCTTTGAAATGTAGCCATACAAATGTAGCCTTGAAATGTACGGCTAGTGAAATGTACGGCTAGATGAATTGAATTTTAAATTTTATTTAACATTAATTAATTTTAGTTCAAAAATTAATACTAAATTATATATTGGAAAGCTTTAAGTATATTTGGAATAACTTGGATATGGGGATATATCTTTTTGCCTGTAAATTTTCTGAAATCTAAATGCAGATCAAATGTCTGATGAAAACTTAGCATCTGAATTGAGAGGTACTTTAAGAGTAAGACACCCTCTGGATTTCAAAGATGGAGTACAAAAATAATGTGTAATATGTCATCAATAAATGTTGTATTGATTATATGTTGAAAGGGTAGTATTTTAGGTATATTGGATTTAATAGAACATATTTTTACACTTCATTTCACCTGTTTCTTTTTACATTTTAAAACGTGACTACTAGAGAATTTAAAATTACTTATGTAACTCACATTATATTTCTACTGAATTGTACTGCTGTAGAGAACACATTTTACTTTTCAGATGGGAAAAGTTGGCTTCTCTCTGTCTTGAAGAGAAGTTGATTGCTGGATGGGGACAGATCCCATTCACACTTTTGTCTCAAATGGCACAAACTTGGACAAGTCACCACGTTCCCATGGATCAAGTTCTAAAAAACTGTAAAACAGTGAAACTACTACAAGAAAACATTGGAGAAACTCTCTAGGCCATTGGTATGGGCCAAAAAATTCTTGAGCAATACCCTACAAACACAGGCAACCAAAGCAAAAATGAACAAATGGGATCACATCAAGTTAAAAAGCTTCTGCATAACAAAGGAACAAAAAACAGAGTGAAGAGACAACCCGCAAAATGGGAGAAAATATTTACAAACTACCCATCTGACAAGGGATTAATAACCAGAATATATAAGAAACTCAACAACTCTACAGTAAAAAATCTAATAATTCAATTTGAAAAGGGGAAAGATATTTGAATAGACATTTCTCAAAAGAAGACATAAGTAGCCAATAGGCACATGAAAAGATGCTCAACGTCACTGATCATCAGAGAAATGCAAATCAAAACTACAAAGAGATATCATCTCACCCCAGTTAAAATGGCTTATATCCAAAAGCCAGGCACTAACAAATGCTGATGAGGATGTGGAGAAGGGGGAACCCTTGTGCACTGTTGGTGGGAATGTAAATTAGTACCACCACTATAGAGAACAGTTTGGAGGTTCCTCAAAAAACTGAAAACAGAGCTACCATATGATTCACCATTCCCACTGCTGGGTACGTACCCCAGAGAAAGGAAATCAGTGTATTGAAGAGACATCTGTACTCCCAAGTTTGTTGCAGCACTGTTGGCAATAGCCAAGATTTGGAAGCAACCTAAGTGTCCATTAACACATGAATGGATAAAGAAAATATCATGCTTACACACAATGGAGTACTATTCAGTCATAAAAAAGGAATGAGATCTTGTCATTTGCAGCAACATGGATGGAACTGGAGGTCATTATGCTAAGTGAAATAAGCCCGGCATAGAAAGACAAACATTGCTTGTCCTCATTTATTTGTGGGATCTAAACATCACAACAATTGAACTCATGGAGACAGAGAGTAGAAGGATGGTTACCAGAGGCTGGGAAGGGGTGGTGAGAGGATCCCAGGGAGATGGAGATGGTTAATGGGTACAAAAAAAAAAAAATAGAAAGAATAAGCTCTAGTATTTGATAGCATAACAGGGTGACTATAGCCAATAGTAATTTAATTGTACATTTTCAGATAACTAAAAGAGTATAATTGGATTGATGGTAACACAAAGGATAAATGCTTGAGAGGATTGATACCCCAATTTACATAATATGATTATTGTGCATTACATGCCCATATCAAAACACCTCATGTACCCTGTAAATATACACACCTACTATGTACCCACAAAAATTAAAATATAGAAATTATTACTAAAAGCCCCAAAAAACAGGTAAAATTCTTTTACATTCCAGGTTTCTATGATCCTGTTGAAATCTCCTGTTTCAAGTACATTAATTATCATAGTATCATATCAAGAGGAAAACTGGAGTTTTTTGTTTTTTTGTTTTTTTGTTTTTTTTTCAGACGGAGTCTCACTCTGTTGCCCAGGCTGGAGTGTAATGGTGTGATTTCGGCTCACTGCAACCCCCGCCTCCCAGGTTCAAGTGATTCTCCTGCCTCAGCCTCCTGAGTAGCTGGGATTACAGGCGCACGCCACCGCGCCTGGCTCATTTTTGTATTTTTAGTAGAGACGGGGTTTCACCACATTGGAAAACTGGAGTTTTACATCTAGTGTAGGAAACTATCTGGTAATGAGTTATGCTTCTGTAATGATATTTTAGACTTGATTCAAAAGCATAACAGATTAATAATTATCCTTACTGGATAATGTGTAGTATATGTGTGTGTGGTTTTATATATATATATATATATATATGTATGTATGTATGTATATATATGCACTAACACACACACACATATATACATATACACACATACACATACTTGTATACACACACACACAAGTTACTATCTTATTTCAATGTTTCAGACAGGAAAACTGATTAAATAACCCATCCAAATTCACTTTGCTAGTAGTAAAGGGTAGAGCTGGGACTCACGTTGTAGTCTGTGTGATCCCAATGTCTACACAAATATCCACTTCCCTATAATATCAGTGCCCATGGCCAGCCCCTTCAGAGTGCCCTCTCCTTTTAGTCATCAGCTGTATACGCAGGAGCCACAACTGAGTCTGTGCTGAAATGGGAAGGAGTTCAGAGTCTGGGTGCCCTGAAATCTATAAAAGGTTCAGGGAACTTTGAGGTGGGAGGTTATGAATTAGCCTCCCAGACCAAAGGGAGTGCTGCTCATTTGTTAAATTGATTTTGTTTAGGTTACTGAGCCATGATTCATCCTTAATTGCATTGTTTCAAATGACTAAATGGTCAAAGTATTAACCGACTGCTGAGTGGTTGCCCAGCTTTGGTTTAACTGGGACGTCTTCAGCTTAGGAGTCATTAAAATCAAAACACTGTTGGGCTTCCAGTGGGGTACTGGGTCATCTGCTCACTGAAAGATGGCCCTGGTGCCTGGTGGAACACCAAAAAATGGAGAATGTACCCCTTCTGTCCCTGTTACCTGTGTGGGAATTGGACCTCCCACTTCATGTGGGGTTGAAAGTTCCCATAGATGGAATGCCAGAAGACAGACTAATCTGATTCAATAGACAGACCTTCCTCCTGACTGTGGACCTTAGCAAGGCACTCCACTAGAAAGGTTTTGAAATTTTTTTTTTTTTTTTTTTTTTTTTTAAGATGGAGTTTCACTCTTGTTGCCCAGGCTGGATTGCAGTGGTGCGATCTCAGCTCACTGCAGCCTCTGCCTCCCGGGTTCGAGTGATTCTCCTGCCTCAGCCTTCCAAGTAGCTGGGATTACAGGCATGTGCCACCACGCCTGGCTAATTTTTGTATTTTTATTTTTATTTTTTTTTAGTAGAGACAGGATTTCATCATGTTGGCCAGGCTGGTCTTGAATTCCTGACCTCAAGTGATCCGCCCACCATGCCCAGTCTGAAGTCTGATAATGCATAGGAAGATTTCCAGATTAAAATTATTATTTTCAGAACATGTTCTACTGAGCCTCAGATTCCTTTTCTATCAAATGGGAGCAATGTCAGCTCTATCCTTTACTCCACTGAGTGAGCAGAGAAAATGACATGATCTGTTATAATAAGCTCGATTCCTCAAGGATCTAGAACTAGATGTACCATATGACCCAGCCATCCCATTACTGGGTATATACCCAAAGGATTATAAATTATGCTGCTATAAAGACACATGCACACGTATGTTTATTGCAGCACTATTCACAATAGCAAAGACTTGGAATCAACCCAAATGTCCATCAGTGACAGATTGGATTAAGAAAATGTGGCACATATACACCATGGAATACTATGCAGCCATAAAAAAGGATAAGTTTGTGTCCTTTGTAGGGACATGGATGCAGCTGGAAACCATCATTCTTAGCAAACTATCACAAGAACAGAAAACCAAACACCGCATGTTCTCACTCATAGGTGGGAACTGAACGAGATCACTTGGACTCGGGAAGGGGAACATCACACACCGGGGCCTATCAGGGGGAGGGGGGAGGGGGGAGGGATTGCATTGGGAGTTATACCTGATGTAAATGACGAGTTGATGGGTGCAGCACACCAACATGGCACAAGTATGCATATGTAACAAACCTGCACGTTATGCACATGTACCCTACAACTTAAAGTATAATAATAATAAATAAATTAAAAAAAAAAAGAAACATTTTTCAAACAGCTTATCAAAATGTAAAATATTGTTGGTTGAAAATAAACCTTTTTCAGCACATTTGTGGGTGTCATGAGTTTTTGACTATGGAATGTATTTATGTATGGAATGTATTAATTCCATACCATATTCCCAGCCCTATATTTTAAACTAGTAATTCTGAAGTATCCTGGCAGCTTGTGAAAGACTGTCAGGAGCTGAGAAAGGATGTGAACTTGGGCTTCATTCATGGTTAAGTTTCTAAAACATACAGGTTGGAAGTGAAAGAGGCTGTCATGGCAATGACTATATCGGGGCGATGGGCAAGTTTGGTTTGAACCATAGTTTGAGGGTACGACAAACTCCACATTCTAGATTGATGCTTCTCACACTTTAGCATTCATAAAACCACCTGGAGAGCTTGTTAAAAATACAGATTCCTGGACCTGATGCTTGAAGACTCTGATTCAGGGGATCTGGGATGAAACCAGAGATGGCATTTCTAACCTAGTCCTGGTCGATGCTGGTGCTGCTGGTCCACAGTCCATAGTTCGGGTACAGCTGTTCTAGGTGAATCCTGTGTAGGATTGCAGCTACTAGGACAGGTCTAACCAGTCCCAGACCCTTCATCTACCAGGACAGTTGGCTAATGCCCCCGAGGAACTCTCCCATCTCAGGAACTGCCAAGCCAAACTGCCCCACTTTCCATTCATTCTGAGAGAGTGAAGGCTCCGGGAGTAATCTCCCTGTCTCAGAACACTCTCATGACCACACATAAATTTACTTTAAAATAAGGAAGGTGTGAACATATAAGAATCCACTTAACATGAAGACTGACAGATTTCAGAATAATGTCCTTGTACTACAAATACCCCCACCCCAGGATGGATTGCAGAGGGCTTAGAAAAGAAAGCCTAGATGGATATCCACATCTGTGAGTGAGACGGAGAGACAGGTTCAGTCACTCTATCCTCCTCATAGCCTTTCCCTGTTCTTTGGGAAACGGGCAGTGAACAACGGATCTGTGAAAAGAGACCTTTTGACTCTTTCCACATACTAAGCTCCTGAATCAGGCTGGTGTGCTTCAGACATAGCAACACTCTTTAAGGCGGAACATCTGGACAGGGCAAGAAAGGGATTTGGCCACATGGACTGGTGGCCAGCTCCAGATGTCTCAAAGGAATAAAGTACAACATCAGAACCATCTGAGCATGCTACAAAATGTGTTTAATTTTGAATCTGAATATAGATTAAAATGTCCATGATTTAAGTCAACAGCAGGAAGACCTGACACTGAGGGACTATGACAATAAAAATTCCTAAGGACACTGACTTGCAGGAGACATTTGCAGTAAATTACAACCATGTTAGGAACATCAGGCTCATAGTTGGTGGAGCATTTGGCTGTGGGTTGTATTAATTTAGCTAAATACTAATGTGCATATCTAAGTTCATTCACTCTCCAGATCAGCACAGTATTGTAACAGCCTAATAGAGCATTAGCCTAATTTGATACACAAGTATTAACATGAAAGGGGATCCCTTTCATGACAAGGTATTATTTCTATAGCAATTTAATATTTTATTGGTCTGAGACAATCCAGTGCCAATTTGCTTCCCTCCGCAAATACAGCCTAATAAACATGGGCTTCTTTGTTGTAGCTGTGGTTTAAGGACAGTCACAGTATGGACAGGGCATGAAGTTTTATTCCCCTGCTCCCCACATCAAACCTCTGTGTCTTCCTCACCACCAGAGGCCCTTTGGCACTGTTGATGGTCTGTTTGCATACTTTTCTTTCTTGCCCAAGGGAAGTCAGATGGGATGTTTAAGATCCTCCCCAACTTCCAGATTCTAGGATTGAAAACAGCAATAATGTGCCTGCTGTATCCTAAGGCGGGAGATGACTTCACCTTTCCAGACTCCCTGGAATCCCCATGGAGCTGGGCTTGCATCTTATTTAAATGGAAAAGTACAGCCATGACTAAAAAGGAAAATGTCGGTCAGGGTCATGTTGGTGTCAAGGCGCTAGGAAAAAGATAAAGGTCAGCATATTTTTCTCAGAACAGAAGCCTGCTGACCTGTACCCCCAGAGCAAGATCCCTTGCCCTCCTGCCCCCTACTGAAGCACAGTGTGGGTCTGGGACTGAGAGAGAGACCCTGCTGGCCTGGAACACAAGAGATGGCTGCCACTGCTGCCCTAGCTTCCCCTCCCACAGGGGTATGTGCCCAACCTCCTCTTTCTAGAGCATCTGACCCTGACCTTGGTCAAGCCCTCCTTACCTCTTGCGGTAGACTTTAAATTGAATTTCCTTGTCTCCAGGGTTTCTCGTGCTAATCCAGCTTCCACCCCGCTGCACAATAATCATTTAATAGAACAGTTCTGAGTAGAACACTCCTCTGCTTCAAAGATTTCCATGGCTCCCCATTGCCTAGAGAATAAAATTCAAATTCTTATAGTTCTTAAGGTCCTGGCTATGTTTGCAGCTCCCTCTTCCACCTCCGTCGTCTCTCTAAGACTTCACTGTTTTCTTCTGCTGCTTCAGCAAATTCAGGACTCCAAATGTACCATGACCTTCTCCATCTCAGGGCCTTTGCTCATCTGGGTTCCTGCAGCAGGGAATTCTGTCCCTTGTGCCTTTTGGACCACTATTCAACCTTTAAAGCCAAGTTCTGATTCCCTCCTTTCCAGAATATTTTCCCCATGCTACCTTAGTCCATTTTTGTTACTATAACAGAATATGTAAGATTGTGTAATTTCTAAAGAAAAGAGGCTTATTTCGTTCATGGTTCTGGAGGTTGGGAAGTCCAAGATCTGGCAGCCCATCTGGTGAGGGCCTCAAGCTGCTTCAACTCATGGCAGAAAGCAGAAGAAAGGAGAAGCTCTGTCTCTCATGAGAACAAATCAGTTCCCAGGAAAACTAACCCAGCCTCTCAAGAAATCCATCTTAAAAACCTAATCACTGGCTGGGCTCAGTGGTTCATGCCTGTAATTCCAGTACTTTAGGAGGTCGAGGTGGGCGGATCACGAGGTCAAGAGATTGAGAACATCCTGGCCAACATGGTGAAACCCTGTCTCTACTAAAAATACAAAACTTAGCCAGGTGTCGTGGCATGAACCTGTAGTCCCAGCTACTTGGGAGGCTGAGGCTGGAGAATCGCTTGAACCCGGGAGGCAGAGGTTGCAGTGAGCCGAGATTGCACCACTGCACTCCAGCCTGGAGACAGAGAGAGACCCTGTCTCAAAAAAACAAAAAAACCAAAACCAAAACAAAACAAAAAAACCTAATCACCTCTTAAAGGTACCACCTCCCAACAGCACTACATTGGCCATTAAATTTCAACATGAGTTTTGGCAGGGACCTCTGTAGCTAAGGCAGACAGTGATCATCAATCATGGTGCTCTTTCCAATGACCCCAGATGCAACTTTCTGATCCTTCCCACCCACTGCTCCTAGCAGCAACCATTAATCAATCAGAGTTGATATTTACTTGCCATCCCCTATCTAGTTTCTTAGCCCTTATTTTCCAATTTCCTTCCCCTTCTCCTTTATGGCTGGTATTGCACAGAAGTCTTACTGGAAGCCCTAAAGGAAGTTCATGCTATAAAAGTTGAAATTTTCTATTCTTTTAATAGCCTCCAGCAATGAGGTAGGTCAGAGTTTGGGCAGGAATCTGAGATGTTCTTCTCTTGGGAAGATTCACCTGCCTCTCCTTTAACTCAAAGGAAACTCAGTGCAAAGTCTAGTTCAGCCAATTAGCTACACTGGTTGGTTAAAGCTAAAAGAAGATGATCAGCGTTCATGTTTAACTTTATAACATTGATCTAGAACCCATAAATGCCACCTCAGGTGTTCAACACTGAAGAATAGGCAACAGAGTTTTCTCCTTGGAAATGAAACTACTATATTTCTAATACAGAAAGGAGCCACATTTAGGCGAATTTTACAAAAACATTTCTTTTCTTTTTCAACAAGGCTCTCTCCATTTGAGGAAAAGCCCGGTGATTTTAAAGAACCCACTGACACCTCCACAGGTGTGTTCACCCACCTAAGGCAGGGCCACCAACAGGACTGGATACACTCACTGGCCTGTGGCCTCTGAAATTCATCCTGATGCCAAACTCTTTTTAGGCAACATGACAAGATCAAGGCCAAAAACAGACATTCCCCTCAAGTAGGGGTTTTAATTACTTCCTGTGGTACCAGAATAGAAAATTGTAGAGAATTCTTTCCCTTTACTTCAGTAAACTCAGCAACAATGAATTCAAACTAAAGGGAATCACATTTTGACTGTACTCGGTGGATAAACTTCCACATTTATATTTACTGACACCCATTCAGAGCCAGATGTGGTTGTCTATCCTGGTGTTAAAGCAGTGATTTACCTTGGAGAAAGCCTGGTCCATGGAGAACTTCCATCCGCTATACAAATGCATGCTGCAAATGACATTCACATTCATGATTTCCAGAAAAGGACAAAGAAGTATGACTTATGTTGTGCAAGCAAACAAAACAATAACACTGGTCAAACATTATTTCCCATTGATGTGAGTATTGGACTTCCTCTACATGTGCCCCAGCTTAGCTCCTCCCCTCGTCCCTTCCCTTGATAACTCCTGGCCACTTGTAAGAGTTCCTGCACTTACTGCCATGTTCGAGTGTCCCCCTCTGTTACCTTCTGCCTCCCAAACTTGATGAGTGAGCCCTCTCCATCTCTGTACTGCCCTCTTATTTTCAAACTCCCCTGCAACACTAATAATGCATAGGAAGATTTCCAGATTAAAATTATTATTGTCAGAACATGTTATACTGGGCCTCATATTCCTTTTCTATCAAATGTCCTTCAAACTGTACCTGTCCTATTGATTATTGTTCCTTCTCTCACCAATATATTGCTGGAACATTACAATTTTTTTTTTTTTTTTTTTTCTTGAGATGGAGTCTCACTCTGTCACCCAAGCTGGAGTTCAGTGGCCAGATCTCAGCTCACTGCAAGCTCCGCCTCCCAGGTTCACGCCATTCTCCTGCCTCAGCTTCCCGAGTAGCTGGGACTATAGGCGCCCGCCACCTCGCCCAGCTAGTTTTTTGTACTTTTTAGTAGAGACAGGGGTTTCACCGTGTTAGCCAGGATGGTCTCGATCTCCTGACCTTGTGATCCGCCTGTCTAGGCCTCCCAAAGTGCTGGGATTACAGGCTTGAGCCACCGCGCCCGGCTGGAACATTACAATTGTTGAAGAAATGCTTATTGAGGGAATGTGTTTAATGAAGCTGTTAATATTTAGAGAAACCTTTCTTCAAAATAAGAAAAATGGCTGAGTTGAAAATCACTAAACTATCACTCAATTCCATTTTCCTGTTAAAGATGGACAGACAGCACAACAGACAGACAGACAGACAGACACACACACACACACACACACACACACAACATAGAAATAGTTCTTTTCATGAAGTTTCTTTAGAACTTTACTGTATGAATCTCATTCTATTGACTGTGGTCAAAATTATGTTTTCATCTTACGCAATTTATCTAGTCTTCTGTACCAGGCTGTGTATTCTTCATGGGCAAGGACTGGGTATTTCATTTCACCCACAGCACCCTCTAAGTAGAATTTCCATGTGTCTTCTTGCTACAGAATTCTCTCTCTTTTCTCTCTCTCTCTCTCTGTCTCTCTGGATCTCATTTAAAAACACACACACACACACACAACAAATAAAACGTGAGCCTTCCATACTTTGGCTGCATTAGTTGACTATGTGGTGCCAAGGAAATGGCTTGGTGGTTTTTTAGTTTGGTTTGTCCTTTGTTCTTTGAATTTAGCATCATGTGAAGACAGAGTATAGCCTAAAGGTGTATTTAAAATGTCGTCCTGTTTCTGAGCTTACTCAGACAGGCAATAGAAAATGGCATTCTTGATAATTAATGCCCTTACAGAAATTCAGCACAGGCTAGCAACTGTAAACAATAAGTTATTAGTCAGGGGAGGTGCTTGCAACATGAGCACGGAAATTCCCATGGATCTTCATAGGGCATCAAAGGGAAGATTCAAGATGCTTTGGATAATTTCGTTACTGTGTTTGCTTGATCATTTTATACTTAAGCAGACTGTTCATTACCATCATCTCAACCTCTTTTGCTAGCTTAAATTCCTCTTAATTCATTTATAAAACAAAATTAGAATGTTGACTGCAACCTATAAAATAAGTCCACATCTTTGTTTAATTATAGATGCTATATACACTATTTTAGCATTACTGAAGGTATATAAAGAAGGAATAAAAGAAGATTATTATTCTGTTAAAATGCCAGCTAAAAACAAACAATTTTTTAAATGTGCATTTATATCATGGCAAGAGACTGTGTTTAAAATCCCCGAACTCCTGAAGCTGTTTGAGAATTATGCCAGTGCACTGCAGGAAAAAAAAAAAAAAAAAAAAAAAAAAGACAAAACTGGTTGAACATAAGACATGAGTAGTTGAAATATGGTTTAATTTTTTTCCTTCTGATTCTTTTTCCCTCTTTTGGAAACTGATAAAAGATTTTGTATTTTTTTTTTTTAAATCGACCTCATTTTTAGTTTATTTTCTAAAAGTGGAGATGTCTTTACATATGTTCAAAAGTATGTCTGTCAAACCTTTGGAGGACTTCTCAGAATGAAGAAATCTACAATGCATATCTTACCAAATTGTTTGGGGATTTTCCACTTTTATGTGTTTGGGCATTTTTCCCTCTTAAACATCAAAACCTAATAATCGTGGCAGAAGGTTAAATATTTTCCATACTTTGTTTTTGAAATTTGTTCCTTTCAAAGAACGAACATATGGGGGAAAGACATCTACACACCCAATCTATTATGATGGCTACCTCTGGGGTTAGGGAGTAGAACCACAAAGTGGGGGCAATAAGGGGGCTCTCACTTCTTTCACCATTTTATTTACAATGAAAATGTATCCATGTGCCACTTGTACAATGTTCATAGTTACTTAAAGAAAAAAATCATATTTAGAGAAAAAAAATATCGATTTGGATAACTGTAAATGTTTTATGGTATCCCAAGTGTGAAGATTACACATAGGATTGCAAAGAGAAAGACATAGGGAGGAATTCCTGTTTGCTTGGCTGGCAGTATCCACTCTTGAAAGCATTTCTGTACAGAAAGAGAAATAAAAGAATTGGTACTTTGATTAGTTACATCAAGATTACACTGAATTCATTTTCTCTAATGCCAGTTTGCTTTAACTTAATATCCCTTAAAAAAATCCATGCCCTCATGACATCATCAGTTCATGCACTATTTCTTGGGGCATTAAAATAGAAACTTAAAGTTTACATGTAACAACCGAATTCAATAGAGTACCTTATTTAAATTTCCAAATCTCTTAGGGGCTAGGAATGAAATATAATGCTAATCTAATTTAGTAATTTGTTCTCTTTCCACCAAAACGCACAATCATTGCTTGTGAAAGCCTCAATCCCATCCCCATCCCCAACTTTCTTTTTCCATAAGGCTGGGATGGAATTGTAGGCTGATTTGGAGCACAAAGTCCAGTTGCACCCCAGACCCCGGTCTCTAAACATCCAGTGCCACAGGATGTTTCATGACCACAGCATGTCCATCATGTTACTCTCCAAATGCAGGGATGAGGGTTGAATGGAGTGGAGCTTTTTAGTCTTCAAGGATTTAAAACTATGTACACACAATGCAAGCAGCTGGCAGGAGTCCTTTGTAAGTGTGTGTGTGTGTGCACATGTGTGTGTGTGTTGGAGAAAGAGTTGGATCAAATGAGTGGTTTCCTGTTCAGAGCAGGACATAAGTTTCCTTCCATGAAAGGAGATATAATTAATTCCACTTCCATCAGCACATCAAGAGGATGATGGGTAACTCAGCTCCTACCAGCCCTGGCTGCAAGGGAGATGTAGCCCAAGGGAAGTGACCCTTTATTGGGTCTGGGCTGGTCTCTGGCTGGCCAGGGAAAGCACACACCTCCACACTCCCAGACCCCTCCAGGTCCCCCTGGAGCCTGTCAATGTTTGAGTTCTGTCCTTTTTCCACTCTTGGGAGGACAACAATGTGTCTCCAGGTCCTGCAGTCTGGGTTTGATTAAATAATTATAAACTCCCAGCAGCAGGTCTATCATTTATGTCCTGAAACATGCCAGCATGTGTCTTTTGTGGCCATGCCAGCCAATCATAAAGCCACTCTCCTTATTGTCACTGAGAACACAGTGGTTCAATGTTTGTGCTTGTTCCTGGATTTTGGCTATAGAATGTTGCCCAGCAGTTTGCTGCTGGTGCCAGCATCACTACAGAACTTCATAATAAATCCTTTCTATATTTATTCAGTCCACTGGTCTGACACTGAAATTGCCTTTTATGAGCATATGATCAGAGGCTTCCATTTTCCACTTCTAACTCTGGGCGATTATATATTCTAACAGAAAAGACCTCAAAGCCTGTCGTCCACACATGCAACATGGCATGGGGAGTGCCGACTGGCTGGGGGAAAGTAGGAGATTGGAAGTGAGTGAGAGTTGACCTTTTACCCCAAGCAAAGGAAGCACAGAGGTGAACTCTTTAATCCATTTGGTTAGAATGTTTAAAATTTTCCACTTCCTCCACAACTAAAGCCCAAAATAAAGTTGCCAAAGCAAGGCAGTAATATTTCATAGTAACATGTCATCTCCTACAAAAGGGCAAGGGGAGAAGGAGGAGATAGGAATACCATTTAATTGAGTTCAAGGAACTTTTAAAGAAATGTTTTTCATTCTTGCCTTAATGGAGTCACAAGTGATCTCTAAATGGCCCCAGTGTTAAGTATATCATATCAACCAAAACTAGGAAAGCGATCGAAATACCTGAATGGGAAGGCTTTTTCTATTTTTTGTGTACATGAAAAATCTCACAATAATTCAAATGGCCAGAATGACCTTCTGCTAATGACAATTTACGAAGAGGTCTCTAGAAATTATGATGTATAAAAATTTAGCAATGAAGCACAGCTATGTTTTGGAAAGAGAAAGATGTGTTCTCTTTTCTTTGGCATAGTTCTGTCCAGGTTCAGAAAAATATGAGTATACATGGCCTATGTGCGTTTTCATTTTTGAAAAATGATCAAAACCACTCATTTATTGAAGGGAATACAATACGCAAAACGAGATAACAAAGCTTAGTGAAAATAAGCTGCGTAAACTGGAGGAAGAGTACTAGAATAACAAAACAAAACCCAGCAGTCGCTCATTTTTCATTACCATCTTTTGTTTGTGTTTACATTTCCTGAAATGCCATGGCATCATATCAGTCTGCAGATGAAATGTGAATCTCGAAAGAAGAGTTACTTTATACAAAGGTGGAATCAGTTGAAGGTTGGGTGTTTTGTTTTTACTGCATCCTTTAAAAGGATCATTAAAATGTTTCCACTCAATGCAGAAAACAATAATTATCATTACAGGAAAGACTTCAGATATTACATTTCATTTTCAAGAAAATGGGTTTTAGAATAAATATTAATTAAATATATTTAAAATGCATACAGTTTGACATTATTTTTCAAAGTAAAAATATCTTATATTTTTAAAAACTATAAGTTGAGTTTTTGTTGCTTTGTTTTTAAGATTTGAGAACTAACTTCTTTCAGTATTATAATTCCTGGTGATATCACATTTGCCCCAACAGTATTCAAATTGTACATGTATTTTTGAAAATGAAGCCAGTTATTGTTTTAAATAAATATATATTCAAATACATTATTTTCAAAGGTATCAACTTAAAGCTATACTACTATTCTAGTGAGACTAACTTAAGTTGGAGAAAAGTTATTAATAAAGACATTTCAGTATGAAATATGTAGTAATATACTGTGCCTACACATTTCTTTAGGTGCATATTACTGGGGAAAATAGTTAGAAAAAAGAAAAAGTTTAAAATAGACCAAGTAGTCAAGAAGATAGACAGAGAAATACAGTTTTGCCCTCCTTTAGTTTATATAGGAACTACTTATGCTTGTAAACATGAGAAAGACGAAGAATTCTTAGACTAAATGTTTCAAATGTAGAACTTTTTAGATATTTGTGAGAAAAGCTGGTTTCTTAAATAAAAGTGCCTTTAACAAATACTGCTTAAACAGAAATGCAGCCGTGTACAGGACTGTTTTTAGTTAAAAATTTTCAACGTGCCAACCAAAAAGCGATGTAATCGGTAACTCACCACTAGGGGGCCTTCCTATTGGTCCATTCTTATAAGGACAGTAATTAATAATAAACAAACTGCAAAGATGTACTCCAATATTTTCTATCATACACATAGAAATAGCTGATTAGGAAGTGACCAGAGTCTAGTTATCCTGTCATTTGGTTATTTAGATAGTATAAAACTACTGATTAACTTTTTGCTTCTTCACTAAAACAGACTTTTAAAAAAATCAACTGCTGTTATTTTGGGGTTTTAGTTCAATAATGGTTGTTTTATCTGCTTCTCATAATCTTCTTTTGTTTTATTGATTTTCCCCAGAGATGAAAATAAGGAACTTAATTTAATCCAACCAGTACATTGATTCAGTCTGTTTACTCAGAGTAACCTAAACAGATATGCCAGCTTGTCAGAGCCTATGTTCGTCATCTCTTTTAACAACTCTCCAAACTGTGGTCGTGTTGAGAGCCAGTGGTGCCATGGTGTGGTCTTCAATCAGCAAACCTTCGTTGAGCATTTACTATGTACCGGATGCTGTGCTTGGCGCTGGGTTACAGGTGGAAACCAAGTTGGTGTCATGGTCCTCACAGACACAGCAAGGAACAAGGTGAGAAAGGAAAGGGGTTTTGAGGAGATTCCATTTGGACAGAATCCTGAATGGTACAAGGGAGAAAGCCATGGGAGTGTGATAGTCCAGAAGGGGGTATTGGGGATTTATTATTAGGAGGTCTGGGGTCAGGTCCTGTCTCCTTTACTCACCAGCTGATTATGAACTTGGACACTTTGTATCCAAGTGACACTTCGTGGACACTCTCTGACTTTGCTGTCTCACCAGGAGTGTTAACAGTTCTGGCTCTATTCCCTGCAACCGTGCCTGCACCTCCTCCCTCACCAGATTTTGGGAGGATCAAATGAAGTGAGTGATTTGAGATTACAAATGATTTTTATTGAGTGAATTTTCAACTAGAGAACTTTGATAAACAGGATGCCTTCTTGTCTCCAAGTTTTAAAATATTTAATAATCAATAGCATGAAAAATGTTCCAATACATTAAGTTAAAATTGTTTTTGAAAAATATCATTTTTAATGTGAATACATATATGCATAAGAGGGTTAGCAAAAACATAATCCAAGATAATTATTTCTGGTTAAATTATGAATACTTTCATTTTTTCCTTTTTGCTTTTTGTACTTTCTGATTTTCTGCAGTGGCCATGAAATGTTTCACAATAAAATAATATTACACTAATTAAACAAAATCATAAAGAAAAAAGATATTGATAGAGTGGGTGGAAAAATTCCAGTTTCAACCAAGACAAAATTTCTCTTTGTAGATGTTTTGTTCAATATTCATGTGGAGAGATTTTCATCAAAATCTTTAGATAATTTTCAAATCCCCACAAAAACCGTTAACATCAAATGTTTTAAATCTTAAGTTGAATTTTCCTTTTATAGTCTAAATCTCTTTCACCTGCTTATTAAATTCCAAAAAGGAAATGTATTTCAAAAATGAAAATTATTTTTCAATGTAAATACACATCTATATTAACTTCTGTTTAAACGTGTTCCTTTAAGATTTGTTTTTGAAGTAAGTGACTCCTTCAAATGCCACTACTTTTGCATTTGCTGTGCATTAGGGTGACTTCTGCTAATTTATACCACCTTTCAGAGTACATTAGAACAAGATGCATTTGAAAAATGCCCCAACATTATCCTTTTCACGGCACTCTGATTTTATGCATTTCCACCTTGCTTTCATAAACTATGTAACATTGACCTATCTACTTATTTATTCTGAATTCTCCTGGTGATAAGAGATTTGTTATACCTCCTTTTTTCGTTTTGCTTACTTTTAGGAACACAAGTCCTGAATTAATAAATTTTGGTTGTTAAAAACACAAAGGTCAGATGAAGTTCCAAGTCCATCCTCTCCTAGAGGCTGCCGTCAGTGCGTTGGATAGCATTCCTGTTGTTGCTGCTTTTCTAATACATCTGCATCCAGAGATACAGACCTAAAGGAACAAATAGTTTGGCATTGCTTCTTTTTTAAACAACATAATCCGAATCATATGATGAAAGTATTGTTCCATACTTTCTTTTCCTCAAGATCTCTTAGAGATCTATCTGCATCAGGATGCATAGATCTACATCGTTTAAAAATAATCTATTTCAAAGATGTATCCTCAGCCCTCTTTGGATGCTTAAGGTTTGTAAGGAACTTAACTATTAAGTGATCCAAATGTGTGATTTCAAATTAGTTCAGGATATGCTAGACCCCTACTTTAAGCCTAGCACTGTGGATCCTGAGAGGAATGAGGTTATTACCCCTCCTCTGGAAGAGAATGTCAGATATTTCTTGAAAGGGGGAAAGAGGTAATAAACTCAAGGACTATTAACTCTTTTGCTGTGTCATACACTTACTGTTTTAGAAATGAGCTGTTCCACTTTAAGAACAAAATAATTTAAACTCTAGGCACCAAGATCTAGAAGCCGGAAGGAACCTCGTGGGAAGTCATCTCTTTGTCTGTCTTCTACCTTTAGACATTTAACTCAGGATGGAAAATTGAGTTGCAGGGAAAATGAACACTCAACTGAAACTGCATACATGCCCAGAAAGAATCTAATGCTGCCCAGAATCTGTTATTCTGATGTAGCTATTTCATTCCTCGGCGTGTGTTTGGTATCTTGAATTTTCTTTATTATTTAACTAAGGAGTTGTCGCCTCATGTTTTCAAATAAAAGGCTTGATCAGTTTACTAACCTGTAACAGGGAGGTGGACAGCGAGTTTGTGGAAATATCTGTTAAGAGGTGGAAGCTTTTTCATTGAGAGGCCAGGCAGGGCAGATGTTTGCACAGTTCTGAGACCGGCCTTATCAGTGATGCCGCTAAACACTGCCACAGTTTTAGGGATGGTGAAGAGGAACCCTCACTCATTCCTTTGTACCCATCTTCCCTTCATACAGGTGCTCACATTTCTCTGAACTCTATGCTTGAGTTTCTAAGATTGCCAAAAAGGGCCAAACTGTGGGGTATGTTTGGTGTTCTAAACTGGTTTGGTAGGAATGGGATAGGATACACATAGGATTCCAGCTGAGGCAGAAGATGCAGAGCAGAGCTAACCTCTCCCAGACATTGAAAACCAGCCTGTAAGAAGCAGGCAGTCTTCTCTGCGCAGTTACAGCTCTACCGGCCCTAGGTCCCAGCAGACAGGCAAGAGCCTGCACTGCAAGGTACAAGCCGGGTCGATCTATCAGAATCCTTATCCTGTCTCCAACAAACACTGAGCTGTCACGGAACAATTGTTGGAATGTAAGGAGAAAGAGTTTTCTCTCTGAGACAAGGAAGGCAATTTTAAAAATAGATTGAACTATCAGAGATGTAGAGAAATAATTTTTGATAATGCAACGTTTGACTGAAAACACCCAAAGTACATAAGCTTAAGCAGGACATTTGTGTCTTAAATAAGTTTATTTTAGATACAAGAAAATGAGTTTTAAAAAATCACAAGATATATCAGAAACTAATTATTAACATCACAGAAAGATAGGCCATGGCTAGCTTTAACATACAATATCCCAGTGATGCACTTATATATTTATTTATTTATTCTTAAAACATGCTCTTTTTTGGTTGTTTTTAGGAAACAAATTGTTTTTGGATTCTTGAATCATAAAATATTAGAGCTTCATGTTCACGTAGCTGAATTCTCCCAGGTAATGTCATAGGCATGTGAAAAGTCATCTTAATAGTACTAGGAATTTTAAATGGTTTGTTAAAACACACATCAACTAATAAAAATAAGACAGATTCCATCTATGACTGAGAAAATTGTCTGTACATTCAATTTGTTTTCTTTTGTTTTAATTTGGACTTTTTAATATGCAAGCAATATTTTAGGTCAATGCAATTCGATTTGTAGGCATAGGTGTATTTTCCTCCTACACCACAGACATAGGAAATACTAATAAAAACATGCTGTGGAGCTTGCCAAGGTGATCTTCTTTATGATGGCCTTGATTTCTCAGTGCAGAAATCACATAGATATATTCCTAGCCTCTAGACAATGTATACATTACATGTCTTGTCAAAATCAAATACTCTGATCTAGTAACAGCAGTATTTTTCATTTTAATTGACAAAGAGATGGTATTTATTAATAATTTTATGCAAATAGAGTGTCACTGAAATTTTACTCCAATGAAAAAACAATTCTCTGAGTCAGAAAACTTATACCAAAATAATGTTAGATAACTTTGTTGGAAACTATGGCCATTCTTTCTGATATTACTGTGGTTTGAATGTGTCCCCCAAAATTTGTGTGTTGGAAACTTAATCCCTAATGTAACCATGCTGAGAGGTGAGACCGTTAAGAGGTGATCAGGTCATGAGGGCTCTGCCCTTGTGAATAAATTAATGTCATTATTATGGGAGTGGGTTAATTATTGTGGAAGTAAGCTCCTGATCAAAGATGAGTTTGGCCCCTTCTCTCTCACCCTGTCTTTGCCCATCTGCCATGGGATGACACAGCAAGAAGGCCCTCATCAGATAAGGCCCCTTGATCTTGGACTTCTCGGCCTCCAGAAGCATGAGCCAAGTACATTTATTTTCTTTATAAATTACCCAGTGTCAGGTATGCTGTTATAGTAGCAGATTAAGACGGACATCAACAAAAAAATCAAAGTTATACAAAAATGCCAGTTTGATTTTTTTAATGTCTCTTGCTTTCTATGTAACGCACCATGAATTTGTTATTTATAAAATACGTTCTTGAAGCAATTTGGAGATTAATTCAAGGTAATTGAGAATTTAATCCATCTCACTTTTGGGGGAGGTAAGATTAGATTAATTTACTCCATGAAATTAAATAAAGAGCTCCTTTCATTTGGGCTCAGTTTATCTCCCTCCAGTTCCCAGTTGTGCAATCTGGAGTTTGTGAGGCAGGGTGGACATACCTTTGCTCGCATCAGCCACCTACTTCATGAGCTGCAGGTGCCCCTCAGAGCCTTGGCTTCCCGCACTTGAGTTTCAGCCCTCTGGGGCTTCATATGTTGCAGAGAATGCCTGAGGAACCCCGTCTTGCAAAAGTAGACTGAAGACCACATGTGTTGAACCATAGCCCATGCCAAGCTGTCTTTGAGGGAGAGGGGCTAATGCAGGACTTTGAAGGCAGGATAGAAGAAAGAGTCTGGGAAATGCTTTGGAAAATGGCAAAGCAATCTAAAAAGATTTCAGTTTTATGTCTGTTTAGGGAAGACCAGATATCGGACAGGATGTAATGTGACATTTAGATTTAATTCTGTTGATGATTTGCAGATTTGGAAATATACTTCCTAGATTGTCCAGTGTCCTTGGGAGCTGGATCTACCCAGGAATGGTAGTTGCTAAGAAGAAATGAACTATGAAAAAAATTTACTGTGCTTTCACAGTCTGGAGCGCAAGAAAAACATAGTGACAAGGTGTGCTAGACTGCCTCTCATCCATAGCAGAAAAACAGACCAACCTGGATTTCCACTTTATAACTACCACTGAGGAGCTGTGTGACGTTGGGCAAGTGAACTAACCTCTCTGGTCCTGTTTTCTCATTAGCAAAAAGGTGCTAATATTAATAATATTAGCTATATTCATGAAGATTTAATTCAAGCCAGGGATTATTCTAGAAAGATGTATTAACTTAGTCATTACAGCAATTTTTGAGTTTAGAATCACTATTAACTTCTCGTCCAGTTGAAGAAATAAAGGTTTGGTGGGTTTTTTTGTTTTGTTTTGTTTTGGTTTGGTTTTGTTTTTGAGATGGAGTCTTGCTCTGTCACCCAGGTGGGAGTGCAGTGGCACAATCTAGGCTCACTGCAACCTCTGCCTCCCGGGATCAAGCTATTCTTGTGCCTCAGCCTCCCAAGTAGCTGAGACTTCAGGTGCATGCCACCACACCCAGCTAATTTTTTTATTTTAGTCAAGAGACAGGGTTTCACCATGTTGACCAGGCAGGTCTTGAACCCCTGACCTCAAGCGATCCACTCGCCTTGGCCTCTCAGAGTGCTGGGATTACAGGCGTGAGCCACCATGCCCAGCCAAGCTGAGGAAACTAAGATTTGAATGAGTTAAGTAACCAGCCCCAGCTCAAGTAGCTAGAAATGCAGAGTCAAATGTCTAGATCCAAGGAATGTGTTCTGACCCACAATACCATGAGAGACAGGCTAACATTAGCTGAGACCAGGGACTGTGAGCTGGACTGGATCCCCAAAAGCTTCCGTCACTTGCAGACTGCAAACGTGCCAAGCAACAGAGCTTCTCTGTGCTTGTCCCACATGTAAAATCAGAGATAATAATGGGATCTGCCTCACGGTGCTTCTGTGAGGATCAAATGGTAATATTTGTTAACTCAGAACAGCGCTTGGTAAGAATTAGGTAACTATTTAAGAGTGCTCTTAGTATTATGTTAGAACTTATACTCTGCAATGATATGGATTGAAGCAAAATTTAATTAATACATATAAATTACTTACCTCTACATATTAACTACCCAACAAATAGTTCCTTCTAGGAGATTTTGTGCTAAGTATGAGGCATGGTTTAGGTCCTAGTGAGGTGCAGATCACAGGGCCCAGGGCCACCTACTCTGGAGCTCACAGTCTAATGGAAAGAAAAGAACAGTTTTAGTTTTCTTTTCTCCAGGGGATCAGAAAGTTCTGTCTTTAAGCAGGCAGATTTCTCACCTGCCTGTAATAATACTCATGCGATAGGATAAATGGATTAAGGAGTATTCCCAGGCTCATCTTTTCTCCCCTAGCCTAGTAGAGAGAATCCTACAAGTACAGCCTCCATTTCTACCTCTTAGCCACCATCGGCAGGATGACTGAATCTGACATAAAGGGTGGGAGAAACTGAGTCAATCTCCACAATAAGACATCAAGTGAAAAAGGAGGGAGGAAAGCAAAGTGCCATCTTCAGAACACAGCAAGGGCATGCAAACATATGCATGTAGGGTGTGTATGTTGGGTATACATGCATGTGTGTGTTTTGTGAGTGTGTGCTGTGTGTGTGAGTGTATGTGTTGGGGGCTGGGGTGGTTCCAGTGTAACTTCAGGGTTTAGGGAAGGTCTAAGACAAGAAATGAGATTGAAGTAAGTATTGCAAGGATCTGTATCTTCTTTCTTATTGCCAAAATACAGGAGTAAAAGAACTCTATTCCTCTATTATTACTTTTGGCTCACTGATTGTGTTTGTGTAAATCATGCTCCTTGGAGACCAATCAACCATGTGGTTTTATGGGGTATGGAACACCTATTTTCCAGGAGCCTTCCCGGCCCATTTGCTCAAGAGAGACTGTCAAGTTCTGTCCGTCCTTGATCATGACCCTAAAGCAAATAAGATTTCAAGGTTGTTTCAGTCTCAGAGAGCCCAACCACATGATTACTTGGGCATCAGTGGGTTCTTTGTCTAGTCTCAGAGCCTTCAATGCAGAATGTGTAGGTATGCATCATTTTCCAATCTTAGACCACCATGGCCTCTCTAACATTGGCAAGAACTATTGCAATCACAGGGGACAGATTCCATAAACACTAATGTATGGCAGTTTTCCAAATTTCCCTGATGGTGAAAAAATTGATTCCTGGGATCAATCTAGCGATACTGAAGCAGAAATTCTAGAGGAAAGGTCCAGAAATCTGGATTTTTGACCAATATCACAAGCAACTTTTATCAGTAAAGTCTAGAACCATGGTGTGGATGTTTCCAGCATTGCCAAAACTCCCTACTCCGTGAAGAAGAGGCCAGGTATCTTTCATGAAGGGTGTACTAGCCACCTATGGTAACTAAAGTTGAGGATGAGAGATGAGGACCCATTTCCCCACACCCAACTTAGCAGCACCAAAGATCATTATCTTTAAGGGCACAATTAGTTCAGGTAGAGCAAAGCTACACTGTAGACACAGTTGTAGATGTCTGCTTGCCCTTCCTCACCTGCTGTTCTCACATTCCTCTCTGAGCCACTCACCTGCTGTCTCTGGGCTCACTACTCTTTTGAATTCCTGAGGTCAACATCTTAAATATGATACCTTAAAGCCCCCAGATGAGCTCACCTCTAGATCTTCTGAGAGTAAGTTTCTCAATAGAATATATCAGTATCCTGGCAGCAACTGGAGGATCAAAGTTAAATATCCTAAACTGTATAAGTGGAGATTCCCTGCCTAGGGCTTGGGACACCCCTTCAACTGACTGTCAGGTATAGCTACCATGCCTTCCTTTGACCATCTAGAACACTGTGACCTTGATTCAGAGGTTGCCATACAAGTTTTTACTGAGAACCTGTGAATCTTCTCAGAGTACTTTTAGTTGAAAAGTGTTGTGGAATTGTATTAGTTTTCTATTATTGTGTAACAGTATTACCACAAACTTAACCACTCAAAGCAGCACATATTTATTATCTCACAATTTCTGTAAGTCAGAAGTCCAGAAACTGTTTGACTGGGTCCTCTGCCTAGAGTCTCATAAAACTGCAATCAAGGAGTTGGCTGGGGCTATGGTCTCATCCGAGTCTTGACTGGGGAAGAATCTGTTTTCTAACTAATTGAGGTTGTTGAGAGAATTTAGTTTCTTGAAGCTGTAGAACTGAGAACTTCCATTTTTTTATGGCTGTTGACCAGAGGCCACCCTTAGTTCCTTGACATGGAGGGTCTTCCAACATGACCACCTGGCACATCAAAGCAAGCAAGTTGGGGAGAGACCCCAGCAAGACTGGTGCTACAATCTTATATCATATAAATATATACATGTAATGATATATATTTTGTACCCTTTGTCATGCTCTATTGATTAAAAGAAAATCACAGGGCTGGGCCTGGTGGCTCGTGCCTGTAATCCCAGCACTTTGGGAGGCCAAGGTGGGCAGATTGCCTGAGGTCAAGAGTTCGAGACCAGTCTGGCCAACGTGGTAAAATCTCGTCTATACTAAAAATACAAAAATAATTATCCAGGTGTGGTGGCATGCACCTGTAATCCCAGTTATTGGGGGGCTGAGGCAGGGGAATTGCTTGAATCAGGGAGGCGGAGGTTGCAGTGACCGGAGATCGTGCCACTGCACTCCAGCATGGGCAACAGAGCAAGACTCCATCTCAAAAAAAAAAAAAAAAAAAAAAAATCACGGGTCTTGCCCACATTCAAGGGCATGAACACCAGCAGATGACCCTGAGGGGGATTACCTTAATGAGTTTGTCTGTGAAAGCAGTGATCACTAATTAGAGTGTCTGCTCAACCCCAAAACAACACTACTTCTCTAAGACATGGGTTAACTATGGCAGCCATGTGTGTGCTGTGGGACTCCATACCTTGACCAAAGTTGATTGATGGGCAGGCAAAGACCCAGCCCAAAGTGAAGCAATTAGATTCTGCCTTCCAGGATTTGGTCACTGGAATTTACGAACGGCTGATTAGTCTGGGCTATTTTCCTTCATGGAACGGAAGAAAACTATTTGTTGGGTGAGCTTTTTCCAAAATGTACACGTGGGACAGAGAGAACAAAACTGGGGCACAGAGAACAATGAAGGTGATCTGCAGGGGAAAAAAATGAAAATTAGGGATGGAGAAAACAATTCACGTGGGTTTCCAGTGGCGATCTAGTTTATGGTTCCAGGTTCTTATGTAACACATTGATGATTTCGTTCCAGAGCTCTTTCAATATCCTGTCAGTAAATCTTCTATTTTGCTTAAGCTTGTTCAAGTTGGCTCCTGTTCCTTGTCAAGGTAAAGAATCCTGATTAAGTTGAGATGTCAAAGCGGGCCTTATCTGTTCCTCACTTATAACCTCTCCAGCCTTCATTCACCTGCCCACACATCCACCCACCCAATAGACATTTCTCTACTCCCTCATATGGCCCCTGCACTGTCCTGGATGCTGGGATACAACAGCAAACAAGACTTTAGCTCCCCACCCTCATCACCTCACAGTCTATGGTGATGCCAGGCAGGTAAACAGAGTCCCAGGTGGGAGGTGCTGAGGAGCACAGAAGAGAAGCAGGAACCTGAGCCTGGGGAGGAGGTCTCCAGGAAGGCTTCCAAAAGGAAGTGGCTAAGCTGAGATATAGGAAGCAAGTCAGGACTAACAAAATGAAGGGGATAGCAGAGACAATTGTGCCAGGCAATGGGAACAGCATATGAGGAGGGGACGAGGTAAATCTGAACAACCTGGGAGCAGGAGCAAGACGAGTCTGCAGTCAGAGAGCTGAGTGTATATGAAGAGACCTTTCACGGAAATGGTGAGAAAGCTGATATTTTATACATCTGTCCCCCAAAACTATTACATCTTTGAAGCTAGGCACTGTAATTTTTTAAAAATTAGCTTTCCATTAGGGATTTATTAATTTAAAAGTATGTGTTAGGGAATCTTATTTACTTTTTCACTTGTATAAATTAAAATTCACTCTTTTCAATGTAGAGATCTATGATCTCTGATAATGCATGCAGCTATATAACCACCCCCATTACCAAGATAGAGAACAGTTTCATCACTCAAAAAACTTCTCTCAAGCTGCTGTTTTATGGTCAACCCCTCTCCCCACTCCCTGCCCTTGCTAATATTCTGTATGGTCAGTATTTTATTTAATCTTCATATCCACCTATGCAATATAGATAGTATTATTCTACTTTACAGAGGAGGAAACCAAGGCTCAATGAATTGTTGTCTTCCTTCTTTCCCTGGCTTCATTCTAGAATCGAGTGACTGCTGTATCTGTGAAGATAAGGGGCCTGTTCCCTCAGATCACGAAGTAAGGCACTCACATTTGTCAGGTCACACACAAGAAAACATCACGTCAGTTCAGAAAATTGCTCCTTGTTTTCTAAGACTTAAACTCTGTGCTGAAAGGATATAAGAACAGAAAACTGGCATTATCTCTGGGTCAGATCTGCATTTCCTGGCCTTCTGCTGTGGGGCTGAAGGCATGCATTTCATGAAGCCAATAAAATGCACCTTGTTCTCAAGAAATGTTACGACAGCTGGCTTCCAGATCCTCTGATTGTTATGTCTTTTTTGAGAAGTATCCATTAATTACTTTTAATCATCTCTTGATTTTACCAGGAAGGTCATTATTTCTACAGGGAGCTTACAGACAGATTTGGGAGTGTTTTCGTGTTGTTTTTTTCCTGTGGTGTGGTGTAACTTTCTTTGTCATCAATACATACGTCAAAGCAGGCTAACCAGAGTATTTCCCCAGCCACAGCATATGGTTGGGTCATGCAAACAACCATCGTAAATCCTTCTTGACAATGGCCTAAAATGATATCGTGACCTGGTCCCGGTGGAATCCAGATTTATGAAGATCTGAATGTGAGAACTGAGTGTTAGGAGCGTGGGTTTTTGAAAATGTGCCACATGAATACGTCCGTCTATTTATATGGCTACTTGCCTCCATATGTGGCCAGTGAATGAAAAATATGTGCAGAGGTATTTGAAAAATTCTTGAGGTGCCTGAATAAGCTTGCCTGGTCCCTGGCGCAGAATCAGCACCCAATAAATATTCCCTGAGTGAGTGAATGGATGGATGAAGGAAGTGGAACTTTGGTGAATTACAAGGCATCTCATTTTTCTAGAAAGTAGCTCACTACTATAAGGGCATACTTGATTACCTTTTCTACTTCTGAATGCACCCAATTTTGTTCAGGAAACCTCTGTATCCCCAGTCCCAGCGGTAACTCTTGGTCTAAGCCAATCAGAACATGGCATTTTTTCATGGTGGCTGTGATTGGTCTGGGAAGATGCAATATGACCTCTGTTGGCCCAATCAGATTGAAAGGGATGAGTTTTAAGTTCATGGCATGGGAGGAAGTTTTTCATTTTTTTCTCTGGGGAAAGACAAGGGATGTCACCCTATTTGCTGCTCTGGGGCTTTTCCCTTCCATGCCAAGGTCCTACTGGGGCTGCCCTATTTACCTTATGACCTTCAGGGGAACCAGTTTGGGTTTGAGCCTAGTACTGTGCAAAACAGAAAGCAGAAAACAGTTTTATTCTTGATGACATAGTTGAGCTCCTGGACATTCCTGGAGAAGACCAGGATGCTGGACCAGATTTCACTCTTGTTGTTTGACAGAGCAATTTCCTTCTGGTTACCTTATGTTGGAATTTTTGTTGCTTTCTCCTGAAAACAAAAAGCTAAGGTGAAAGTCTGAAGTTGAGAAGAGCATAAGGAAGAAAGAGCTCAGTTATTTTGTGTTGTTTCGATCAATAATAAGAGCAACTTCTGCATGTAGAATACACACGAAGATCAGTGTTAGATCCTGTCTTTCATTGTATGTATACACACCCCTGGGAGGTGAGTACTGTTATGCTGGTTTTACTCACCTCCTTCAGGTAAGATTTGCCCACCTGGAAAAGAAGTTTTCCTCTTTTTTCTAGTGAAGTTGTGAGTCTGTTTCTTTCGCCTTATTAGTTTTTGCACTGGTTTCCCTGGCAACAAAAAGAAAAAGAGGTTTCTATTATTATGTACTCCACAATCTGTCATGTCTTCCTCCATTCATACTGTTGTCCCTCTCACTGGTTCATGAAATTTAGAAAATGGCTTAGCAGTTATTCCTTTTTCAGTTACTATAAGCAGGGTGTAGGCACAGAAGAAAGAGAAAAGGAACAGCATGGTCTGCTTTGCTTAGGTAAGTTTTACAAAGAAACATGAAAACAACCCTTGCCTACAAAGATCTTATCCTCTAATTGGGGCACCAGGGCAGGGCATTTCAGATGGTCATAGGAGACTTGAATAAATAGAAATACAAAACTGTGTTAGCCATCAAAAACTAGCATGTCATTAATTCTTGGATAAGAGGAAGATAATAATAACTTTCAAATCCAGAATTTTTTTGGTCTCTTCCTCCACCATCATCTTTTGCCTGGAGAGCTGCAGTGGCTTCCAGATCTGCTTCCACCCTGTCTACTCTCTGATTGATTCTTCACACTGAAACTAGAGAGATTTTGTGGAGAAGCAAAGCAGACCATGTCATTCCTCTGCTCTTTCTTGCATGCCTACAAGATTCTGCCTGGGGCATTCCTCCAACCACTACAGCCTGGTCTTATGCCATGCCCTATCCAATTCTTTCTGTTGCTTTCCTTTTGGGAAATTTCCAGCCCCACCAAGAAAAGGCCTTTGCATATGCTGTTCCCTCTGTCTGGAACACCTTTTTCTCTTCTCTTCAATTAATCAGCACCTATTTATCTTCCTTCCAATCTCACTTCAAACATGCCATCCTCAGCAAAGCCTTCTTTGACCTCCTTGTGTCAGATAAAACCTAAAACAGGCTCTCATAGCACTAAGGATCTTTCCTTTGGACTTGTCCCAGTTGTAGCTCTACAGTTTGTGTCATCATTTAAGATACACCTCCAGACAGGGAGGGATCTTATCCATGTTTAGTCACTATTGGATTTCCAGAGCTTGACAAAGCAGCTGGCATGTGGTAGATTCTCAGTAAATATTTATTGAAAGAAAGAATGAGTAAATAAACATGCAATCCATGCTCACTTTGCGCCAGAAACCATGCTATGAACCTAACCATATTGTCATTTACTTATTAGAATTCTTTAGTTCCTTTCTATGAGAGAAGCACTATTGTTGTCATTCCCATTTTATAGTTAAGAGCACTGAGGCTTAGAGAGATGAATGGTGTCGAAGGTTACACACCAAGTAAGTGAGAGAGCTGGGATTCCAGCTAGGCACATGGCTTCACATACTGAACACTTAACTACTGGCCTCTGCCACGTCTCATAGAGGAAAGAAAGTTCCGGAAGGTCAGAGGAAGGAGAAGCTTTGTAAGCAAGCAGGAACTTGGGCTAGTCCCAAAAGGCATGCTGGCTTCATCCAGAGAGGGGATAAGAAGGAGGGGTGGTACAGAGGCACACTGCTAACCTAAAGGCACCTTAGAGCAAGGTTCCCTTCTGGGTGGGTGAATTAGAAAAAAGATGCCTTGTCCTTCCTGCAAGAGCTGGCTTAATTTCAACTTCCACTTTCTGGCTCTCTGGGCCACCCCCACCATTTTTTTTTTTTTTTTTTTTTTTTTTTGCAATGCACAAACCACTCAGCCATATGCAGCACTCTGCAGGCATGAAGACTTACAGGCAAAAAAGCAAGAAGTAAAAAACTCCATTTGGCTAGAGTGAAGGCTTTCTGAAGCAGATATAGAAGTCTAAGCCTTGTGCTGTCCAATATAGTAGCCACTAACCACACGTGGCTATTTAAATTTCAATGAATTAAAATTCAATGCAATTAAAACACCTGTTCCCCAATTATATTATCCACTTTTTAAGTACTCAGTAGCTACCTGCAGTTGATGGCTGCCAGAGTGGAAATCACAGATAAAAAAACATTTCCATTGTTGTGGAGAGTTCTATTGGACAGCTCTGGTCTAGAAAGCAAGGTGGAGCCATTGACTGTAAAAAGTTGCTCACCCTTTATGCATGCCATGGGCTGTGAGGAGTCACGAAAAGGGTTTTAAGCAGGGAAGTGGTGTGAAAGAAGCATAGTGCTAAGAGAAGTGATAATATCATTATTGAGGGGTAAGTGTGTTAAGTACCTCACAAGCATGATTGCATTTCAGGCAGGTAGTATCATATCCCCATTCTACAGACGAGGAAGTTATGGCACAGTGAAGTTAAATAACTTGTACAGCTCCAGGTCTGTCTGATCCCAAAAGGTTCTACCTTATACCATGCTCCTAGTCTGTACTCTAATCAACATGACGATGAGAGTGTATTCTTCAAAAAAGCAGAGCTCAAAAAGAGAGGCCTGTTTGGCAGCCCTGGTAGGCATGAAATAATAATGACTTCAACTAGGGGGTCAAGAGCTCCCTTTGTAGCAAGCTTCAGAGATTTCTTCTTCTTTGTTCCTGGCCTATAGTTTCCTCCCTTCCTCCCTAACCATCAATCGCAATCGCTTTCATTTTCTTTGGAATCATCTTTGCTTATTCTTTTGCTCCTCTTGTTGGTGTTTCCAGAGAAAATTGTGTTTGCATTAGGTTTTATCCTAATAAATTTTTATCCCTGGGAGGACGTCTCCTGCCTCATCCTGCTGCTAGGCCTCTTCCTAGAGATCCCAGGACACAGCTGGAGAGCTTGTGTGGGCCCCACCATGAGCCAAGCCCACAAATCCCATCTGGAAATGTGCGTGGCAGAAGCTTTCCCTCTCCTTCCAGTTCTCCTGGCAAATGGAAATGCACCAGTGTGTCCCATTTCCTGGGACGTGGGGCCTTTTTCTTTCTTTGGCCTCCTGGTGCTGAAGGTAAACTTTCCTGGGGAGTACTTCTAGCTTCATTATATGGTCCAGCAAACTTTAGTTTGTGACTATTTCAGCTTTAGGTGAGACCTGTCAAGCAATGGAGGTGGATTGGCCTTCCCTGGATCTTATAAAGAGAACTGGTTTCTAGTATTTGGTTTCTTAGAATATGGACAAACAGATCCCCATTACTCTCCCCAACACCCCCGAGGAAGTCTGTGAGAGAAACCCTTGAATGCTGCTCTATGTGTGACAGCTGGAGAAATTGAGGCAGCGAAAAAGGAGAGAATTCCACATGCATCAAAATTAAAGAACTAGAAAGAAAACCATGACATCCAGGTTGCCTGGTCATGCTTTAACCACAAACCGCACTTGCCTATTTAGTTACAACAAACACAAAAGAGATAAACATAGATGTAAGTTAGTCTAAACACCAAATTTTAGAAGTTTTTCCTCTGATGTCTAGTCAGCCATCCTGACCTTTATTGGAGGATAAACCAACTTGCAACAGCTGTGGATAATTATTTACTGTAAAAGACCAAAGGGCTTGGATAATGAAGTGAATTCAGCATTAGAAGGAGAGAGATGTGCTTTAGCACCAGAAAGTTACCTTTTAAGTTGATTCCTGAATTTCAAAGATCAAGAGGTACCAAGTTCACCATCTAAGAGATGCTGGAAAAGCCTAGGATGTGCTGGGCGGTGGACTTTGTTCACATGTGAGGGGTTTCACAAAAATGTACAGCCACACCTGGCCCTTCCTCAACCTGGAATCATCCAAGAAGATACTTTGTGCAGATGCTACTGAGATGACACATCCCTTGCCGTCCATAAAAGTGATCTACAACTGGCTGTGGAGTTACCCAGCCATCTTGGCTACTCAATAAGAAACAGATTTGGATTCCCTCACTCAGGCTGTCAGATTTTACAGCTGTCTGAGGGTCTCTGGCAGTGTGGCCTCTCAACAAGACACTGCTGAAGTGGGGCTCAAACATTTGGCAGTCAAGAGAGGGACAAAAGCTTTGCATAATTTGGGAGTGAGTTCAAAGCCAATAACGTTTACACTCCAGGACAAGAAAGCATTTTAAAGCCAGTGAGGTGCCTCTAAGCCAATAAGGTGTTATTACCTTTAAGCACATCCTTTTTGCCTTTGATAATAAGCGTTGTTTTAAATATTTGGAAATACCATTCACAACGTAAAACAGGATATATCACCTCCACACTATAAACATCCAAAAAGAAAAAGAAGCCTTGATTGACGTTTATGGACTTCCATTATGGACAATCCTCCAAACACAAGACACGACATACACACACACGCACACTTCCTCATCCTCACCTGTGCTGCAAAAGAATAGAATCTGGCCACCCCACATGTGGCAAGAGGAGTAGTGAGGCCAATCAAGTTCCTCTCCAGGAGCCCCATTCCTAAAGGCCAGCCTACGGTACAGGGAAAAATTTGCTGCAAGTGTTCCCATGCCTTGCATGAGGTTAAGTCCCCAGGATGCTTTCCAGAGCAAGACCTCTGCTGAGAACTCTGTGTTCTAGAATTTTAATTAAACAGACCACAAAACCCACTTGCTCCCAAGTTAAATTCTAAGTCTAAACTTGAGAACAACAGAAAGTAGGGAAATGTGATCATTGGCCTGAGCAAAATGGTTGAGCACAGAATAGAGACAGTGTAAGGCAAAAACTAAGAGTACAGAGTCTAGAGCTAGACAGCTTAGTCTCAAATCCTGGTTCTGCTACTCCTTGGCTGTATGACCTTGGGCCCATTACTTATCTTCTGAGGTTGGTGAATCCCTGTAACTTGGAATCATGACTCAGAACTGGGGGTAACCTTGAAGACCCTCTTGTTCAACTGTTATCCCATTAGACTCAGCCATGATGATGAATGAAGAGACGCAAGAATTCCCAGTTCTCAGCCCTTCACCATCAGAGTGGACCAGTGGCAGAAGAAGAGGAAGGCAGATGGTCTCCCGAATCTTTTGCCAAATACCTTAGCCTACACTGGAAAATATCTGAGGGTTGCTGGATGGACAACAGAGCTGAAAGCTCTATGTGAACCTTAGGAGGCTGATGGACAGCTAAGAAACTGCTTCTTATCCATCTCCCTCCTTCCAGGATTCAGTCTCTGGTTTCTGGAGCGAGAACTACCATGCTACATTCCATTGTTTCCTGTCTGAAGCATTTAGTTAACCATGGAATACACAGTCCTTTTCCAGCTGTCCTACTTGTCCAGTCTCAATTCCCATCCCACACATCCCCTCTGTCTGACCACACTGACCATCTGCTGCCTAACACGTCACACATATGCATGACTCCAGCCCTAGACATGGTTTTCCCTCTACTTATAATGTTTTTCTCCCCTTTCAAGTTCCTACTCATTCTTCAAGATTAAGACCAATATTACCTCTTCTGTAAGGTTTTCCTAGACAGAATCACTAATTCTAATCATAGAGAAGTTAACTACTGCGCTGAACCCTTTTTATGATTATCTCATTCATTCACTGAATCCTCACTACAATCCAATGAAACAGATTCTACTATAATCCCCATTTTATTTTATTTTATTTTATTTTTATTTATTTAATTTTTTGGTTAATATGTATATGTATTTTTAATTATACTTTAAGTTCTAGGATACATGTACATGATGTGCAGGTTTGTTACATATGTATACATATGCCATGTTGGTGTGCTGCACCCATAAACTCATCATTTACATCAGGTATATCTCCTAGTGCTATCCCTCCCCACTCCCCCTACCCCATGAGAAGCCCCGGTGTGTGATGTTCCCCACGCTGTGTCCAAGTGATCTCATTGTTCAGTTCCCACCTATGAGTGAGAACATGTGGTGTTTGGTTTTCTGTCCTTGTGATAGTTTACTGAGAATGATGGTTTCCAGCTTCATCCACGTCCCTGCAAAGGACATGAACTCACCCTTTTTTATGGCTGCATAGTATTCCATGGTATATATGTGCCACATTTTCTTAATCCAGTCTATCACTGATGGACATTTGGGCTGGTTCCAAGTCTTTACTATTGTGAATAGTGCTGCAATAAACATACGTGTGCATGTGTCTTTATAGCAGCATGATTTATAATCCTTTGGGTATATACCCAGTAATTATAATCCCTATTTTAAGATGAGGAAACTAAGACTCACAGGAGTTAAGTAATGCCCAAGGTCACACAGCTAGTTAGTGAGACAGCCAGTTTCAAGCCCAGCTCTAATTATTCTAGAAGCAAATTCTCCCCCCATGTGTCTCCCAGTGAACTTTATTGACTCTCCCAGTGAACTTTACTTATACTTTGGTTACATCATTTTCCCAGTTTAACTTTCTCTCCCCTACAAGATTAAAAATCAAGTTGGATGTTAGACTTATTTTTATCTCTAATACCTAGCTCACTGCTTGGCCCACAGTAGATACTTGACATAAATGTGAAAAATATGTTAATGGAGAAATGAATGAATAGATGAAAGGATAGAAGAGTGGAAGAAAGGAAGGAAGGAAGGAAGGAAGGAAGGAAGGAAGGAAGGAAGGAAGGGAGGGAGGGAGGGAGGGAGGGAGGAAGGAAAGAAGGAAGGGATCAAGGAATAAAAATATTTGACTTCCTCGGAGGTACATATTATAAAACAAAGTAGCCTTTTCCAAGTACATCAAACATTATGTTCCATAGAGACTAATTTTAATATTGCCTGAAAAAATGTGCCTCGATATTCAATACATATTTTATATTGACCCTGGGCCTTATTAATGGCAGGAAATTCAAAGGAAGCCAAGTCTATATGGTATGCATCTAAGACCAGAGATGAGGAGCCTACAAATGTTGGACAAAGAGAAAAACATCTGGGCCTGGCTATGACCTTGAAGAATGGAGATATTATGCTCTCTGAGCTTAGTCTTTTTGCTTGGAATAAAACCAAAACTAAAACCAAAAACCCCATCTTTATGTATTTCTCATGATTTGAATGCCTTGCCTTTTGCTATGTCCTCCCTGGGAGAAGTCTCATCAACAGACTTCAAACAGGTAAGCTTGCAGCTGCTACACATTCAAGTGTTTAGACTACATCTAAACTTGCTTTTTTTTTTTTTATTTTACAACATCTTGCTTATTAGGGATGCATAAATAGATCTAGAGAAAATGAGAACAGATCTTATCTTTGGGTAAAAATATGTAAGGCACCAAACAGACTCATTAGAGAAGGTTCAGAAGTCAGTGCCTGTGGCTCAGAGTTCAAATTGGCCTAGCCAGAGCAAGCCTCCTCCCAGAACAGAGGAGTCAGTGTGTTTATCACTCAGTGTTTTCAAAGCGTAGAGGATGTAACCTGAGAGGCAAATGTGAGTTTCCAGATAGGGAGAGAGGGAGAATCAGGATTATGAGTGACACGTTAAAATATAATCTCGTGGTCTGCAAGGCCTAAATGCTTTGGGCAGTGTTGTGTCTGGAATTTCTGTGGGACAAGCCATGTCCAGCTATGAAGTCATTCCTAGTGGGTTTGTGACAGGAGTGTAACCCAGGGCCTTGCCTTGGTGTGCCCTAAATGTGGAGAAGTTGACCACTTGCCTAACTGGAGGCAGATGGGAGGTTGCAAAGCTGGGTAAAGAAGAAGCTTTCTGACAATTGTTTTTGACCCAAAAGGGGATAAACTCAGACCACATTTTAAAAAGACCACCTGAATGATTTATGTTTAGCAATTCCTATAGATATCTTAGCAAAGATTTTGCTTCAGTTCTAAGTACATATCCTTGCTTTGAGTGGATATCTGAAACTGTTTTCTGTCTTAACTTTGTCCAGTTCCTTTCTGGAAGAAGAGACATTTATAAAGTAGACAATGTCCTGTACATGCCCCCACGTCCTAAATATGAGAAATAATCACAACTTCCACTTACAGAGTGTTAATTACGTGTGAGAGACTCTGACAAGCGCTTGATATGACATTGTCTCATTTGGTCTTCACAAGCAACCCTGAGAGGCAGAGGTGCTTGTTCATCTGTTTTATGGATGCAAATAAGGAGACATCCAGTTATTCAGCAGCAGAAAGGAGACTTGTATTCAGGGCTTGATTTAAGGCCAAACTCCAGTCATTCTTACCATAATGCAATTCTCCCCAGCTTTTCATATATTTGTTGAAATCTCCCCTAGGTTCTAGATGCCCTTCTATGGGCATCACACAGTGCAATGTACATACTGACAGCTAAATGCATTGATGAAACCTTTTCTTTTTCTTAATGAAAAAGACAGATACTAAATTTTTCAGATGGTGAGTGTGATCCATGCATGAAGTGAGACAGAAATGAATCAAGAAAGAAGTTATGTCAACACAAGAATGAAAGACTCCTCATTGGGTTTGTTGTTGAAGGTACCATCTTACGTCACAGAGGTCGTGAAACTGGGAGCCAAACAAAAGGGCATTTGTTGCTGGACGATAGATGTTCTGCTCACTCAGGAACCAAGACCACTTCAAAGTTTGCTTGGCTTGGTGGGAAGCTGTTGCCAAGGAGAAGAGTCCCTGTGTCCCAACTGCCCATAAATATGTCTCCAAACAGCAGGAAGGAGTTGTATAAAATGGCTGTAGTAGCTGGAGCAGGGGGGTGGAGACTTGGGAAGCGGCTGTGTCTCCTTCCACAGCACTGACTGAGCCAGGAAGGATTCCACATTCCAACTGGCCAAGACAAACACAGTCCAGCACTGGTGGAGAGGCAGCTATCGGGGAACAGCTGAACCACCATGGTCATCCAGCCTCTCAAAGACTGACACCGCAAGAGTGGAGCCAGAGCCTGCGGTTTCCTGTCATCCTCTCTGGGACACAGCTCAGTCTTCCAATGACTCATGGCCAGTGGCGTGCAAAGATTTCATGTCCCATCTCCAAGAGAGCCCAACCTGTGCAGAGCCACGGCCATTCCCACTGCTTCTTCCTCATGGGTTGCTTAATGAGGGGATTAACGATGACTAGGAGGTGAGTGGACGTCTTCACATGAGCAGCCCGGCTGTAAAATTGGCCATGCACAGGCAAGCAGAAACAAAGCAGGGGGTGGGTAACGCTCAGCAGCACTGCACCAAGGCTTCTGTGTCTCAAGTCTTCTGGTCATGTGGGGAGAGGAGAGGAAACTGAAATGTATTAACTTCAGGCCTCTAGAGAGATGGTGAGGCTCAGTGGTTAAGAGTGTGGGTGTCAAATTGCATCCGGCCTCATCACTTCCTAGTGGCTTAGTGATCTTGGGAAGTTCCTCAACCCCTCTGAACCTCAATCTTTTCATTCAGAAAAAGGGAATGATAGTAGTATCTATTGCACTAGGTGGTTTTGAAGATCAAATGGAGATTTATAAATGTAAACTTTGGTAAATGGTAGCTTTTGTCATTGTTATTTTCACCACCATTGATATTCAAGTTTAGTTGGTGGGGAGCTGAAGAACAGTGGAAATTACTTCTGAGGGAATTAATACCAATTATAGAGTAGATGCTTTGTGGAAGTTGAACACTGGACTTCAGTTATTAATTGGAAGAGAGCCTTGCTCCTAATACCAGCTGTGTTATGTGAATGGTTAAGCTTAAAGACCTTTTGGGATCTGTGGTAACTCAGGAATAGACTGGCCAGGGTGACATTCTCACTTCCCACTTGTAAACACTATGAATAATCCAACCCCCACCCATATCCAAGCTTGCTGTTCAGTTCTACTAAAATTTGTTGAAGGCTTATCATGTGCCAGGCACTACTGGCATGGTGGGGAGGTGGGGACGTGAATATAACAGAGAGGTGTAACACATGGGTCCTGTATTCAAGATGTGAACAGGTGAGATGAATACATGTACACTCAAGTGACACCGTGCAGTAAATCATCGCTACAGTACTGAGACAAACTACATGCAGGGCACATGGGGAGAAGCTGATTCTGAGTGGGGATAAGGAGAGACTGATTCTGAATGGGAATATCTGTGAAGTCTTGTTGGAGGATGTGTGTTTTGAGATGAACCTCAAATGTCGATGTGAAGAGGAGGTAAACAATGTAGATAAAGGGATCATCTTTTGCAATAGTAGTAGCCTAGAGTAGACTAAAGGGATAAACTGGAAGATAAAGTTGTGGAGAAGGTTGGAGAAGCCATATTCTGTAGGTTTTGATGGTCAGTCTGAAAGATGTGGATTTTGTTATTTATATTGGGAGACAATATGCCTTGGGAATAGAAGCTCAGGCATTGACTCTGAAATGTATTTGAGTCATGGCTATACTTTGTGCACATGGTGTGACCTGAGAAAAACATTTCACCCTCTGGACCGCAGTCTCCGCACTAGAAAGAGGGGCTCACAGCAGTGGTTCACTCACAGGGCTGTGGATGTGCACAGGCTGCTCAGCACTGTTCCTCAACATGGTACAGTCTTTTAAATATTAGCCATTGCTGTCATCATCAGCAATCAAGAGGCTGTTGCAATAGCTTAGGGAGAAATAATGAGCATCTGGGGTAGGACAGTGCCAAGCAAAAAGGAGGAATGCATGTACCTTTCAGAGGCAGAATAGGGAAGCGAATAGCACTACTGGGCATGAGAAGTGAGAAGGGAGCGAGGAGACTTAAGGATTTGAACCTGGTGACCAGCAGTTTTGAAATGGTGTTACCAAGTTCAGGTCCTGGAAAATGTCTCAATTTGGGTAGTATTGAATCAAAGGCAGCTGGTAAATCCTTCAGGTTGATCTTTTGCCTGGGGATTTCAAAGGCAAGGTCCAAATTTCAGTAGAATTTTTAGGATAAGAGACTTAGACTGGGGGGTGTCATGCATTTAGAAGTGAAAGTCAAGCCTTGGGAATGGAAGGGTCTTTATGGGCAATAATGTTGCTGAAGAATGGACATTATTAAATGTCTATTTATAAGAGAGGATAGAGGAAAAAAAAATAGAAGAACTAGGCAGTTACTATGTTTCTAAAACCAAGTGATGGATGTGTCAAACAGGCTGTGGTAGTCAGCTCAGCAGACAAAAATGATGTCATTAGCTTGATTATACCTTCCATGAACATCTTAGGAGAGTATAGGGAAGAAGCTAGTTTGTAAGGCATTAAAGAGAAAATAATGGGGAAATGTGGTGTGTGCTTCATTGTAAAGAAATTCGGAAGTTAAAGGAATGTAAGAGAGAAAGGTAAGGACGTTGAAACAAATGTGACACAAGGCAGGAGTAATTTTGGGGTGGAAACGATTTGAACAGTTTTGTAGAGTAGAGGAAACATCCACTGGAGAAAAATTAAAGATGCACCAAGGAAAGAGGTTATTGTTGATCTAAGGAGAGTCAGGAAAGCGTGTGAATTACAGATTTATAAGGATGTTCGTTTCAGAGCAAACAAAGACCTCATCTTATGTGGATTCCAGAGCAAAGAAGAAAGATTAGATTTAAAAGCAAACAAAAAAAAAATATTTTGGTAACCGATGGAGTTCATGTTGGCGTGCCTTTGTCTTCTAATAAACTATAGATTTTCCTTTAATAATTTAATGAAATTTCATGTCTTTATAAATGTAGAGGAATTTTTCTCCCTTAATTCTCTTGAGAGGTGGAGTAGTGGAGCAGGAATAACCACAAGAGTGGTTTAGAAGTCAGAAGTTCAGACTAGTCATAACCTCATTAAATCTCAGTGATCTCACCCACAAATGGAGAATGCCCACCAAGAGGATGAACTGTGGTTTAAATGAGATAATATATGTGTCTGCCTTTGTAAAATTGATCTGTAACTAACTATACTTTATTTTTATTTGTCATATTTATCATATTTTGTTCTTAAAGCTGTTTTGTTTTTTGTTTTTTGTTTTTGTTTTCAGAATTGGTTCAATACTTGAAGAGAGAATGATGCCTGGGACATGAGCGAAATGGAAAGTTTGTGCGTGCCTGATTTACGCTGTAGATAGTGCGTGATGCAGAGGAAAGCGAGGCATAGTTAGAAGCCAATTCCCGTCAAATACTCAGAAAAGTGCCACTACAACACTGTGGGGGGACTTCACAGATTTTCCACTAAAACAGTCCCCTTCTCCCCCAACGTTTTTCCAGTGATGTCTCCAACATGGTTTTGAATGACTCAAGCTTTGGGACGCATACCACTTCCCTAGTTATACACGTTTGCCATTTCCCAGATTTCATCATTAGGGCATTTCCTGAAATTCAGCCCAACATGTTCCTTTTTTCTGATTTCAAAAAGGATTCTGTTTCAAGCCTCTGCTGTCAAATGGGGAACCCAACTGTGAAGGGTAGCGCATTTGACTGTGACATCAGAGTTTCCAATGGGAATGCCTCTTTCCACCCGGATATCAAATTCTCCCTTTGATTCAGGGTTTGAGAATAATGCACAAGTTTATACAGACCACACCGAGGTGCTACTGTGGGGCCAATAGCAGCAGGACCCCAAATTGCCTTTGCGGTTGGCAGCCCACAAGAACTGTCTGCCAAGAACCCCCTTGGAAACTCATCACCTTTCCAAGACCCCGTTTTCAAGTAGATCAAAGTATTTTCCTCATCCTGGTGAAAGCCAGAGGTTCAGGTCAAAGTGAATGAGTGTGGGATTCTGAAGGAAGCTGGCAGAACATCAAAGACGATTGGGTGGGACCTATCTTTTCTTTGAAAACTCTTTTCTATTGTTTCCCAGACTTTTTCAGTCTGACACATCATTGAACTTGCCCCTCTGCTCCCACCCCAGTCTCTACAACCCCTATTCAGCTTCCATTCGTTCCATCATCTGATCCTGAAATTCCTTACGTGTTTATGTGTTCCAAAAGCAAGTGACCATGTATAGGTACTGACCTATACATATAAATAAGTGCCCATATCCACCTGCACTTACCTTATCCTAAGCAATAAACCCATAATTAAATTTTATTTTCTTTTATTCTGAAAGTGCTTTTTTGTAACCAGAACACTTAATACACAGTTCTGTGTCTCCCCATTAGACTGCACCCTCCCTGAGGACAGCAGTCTTCTCTGTGCCCTTTCTCAGACCAGCACAGAGCCTGCCACACTTTAAAAATTTGATAAACGGTTAACCATCACCTAGGTAATCTTAACCTTCCTCCTAATTTTAATAATTATCCATTTATGCTACAGCAATGAATTTGGGGGATCTGAATTGTCACTCTGTTGCTCCTGAAAAAATATATTTGAGATCATTGTTTTCTAATTTAGATCATAACAATACAAGCAGTCTTTACGGATATAATAAATACCGTAATAATTATAGCCATCCTAGGTCATATTCATTGAACACTGACTCTGTGTCATGCATATGCAACATGTGCTCTGCCATGTGTTATCTCCTTTGGCTCTTAATGTTGGACTGCCCTGGGCTCAGCCCTTGGTCTTCACCTCTTCTCCCTCTGTACTCTTCTTGATGGTCCCATGTCAGCTATATGCCACCAACCCCCATTTTCACAAGACCAGACTTCTTTCCCAAACTCCAAACTTATATATCCACTGCCTCCACTTGGAAGTCTAATAGACTACACAAGTTCAATATGTCCAATACTTACTCTTGATCTTTCTGAAAAAGCTGCTCTACCTGCTACCTTTCCCAGCTCAATTGGTGGCAATACCCTCATTCCAGCAGCTCAGGCCAAAATCCTTACAATCTTCTATATTCTACTTCTTCTCTCCTACATCCAACCCATAAAAAATCCTGCTGACTTTATCTTCAAAATATATCCAGCATTCAGCCATTTCTCACCACTTCCCTTGCTCCAATTCCAGTCTAATCCATGCTTACCTCATTCCTAAGTTAGAGCTGTACCCTCCTGATAGAGCTCTGTGCTGCTTCTGCTCATGCCCTATGGAATGGTCTCAGGAAAACAACACAAAATACATAGTATATATATAATTTATTTTTTGAGACAGAGTCTCACTCTGTTGCCCAGGCTGGAGTGTTTGTTTCGAGGAGGGGAGATGTAAGAGAATTCCAGAGTCTGTATAAGCCAGAGTAGCTGGGACTACAGGCATACACCACCACGCCCGGCTAATTTTTGTATTTTGGTAGAGATGATGTTTCACCATGTTGGCCAGGCTGATATTGAACCCCTGACCTCAAATGATCTGCCCCCCTTGGCCTCCCAAAATGCTGAGATTACAGGCAAGAGCCATCACGCCTGACCTCAGGATACATATTTTATCAAATTTTGACCGTCCAATGATTCCCAGTTTCACTACAAGGAAAAGCTAGATTCTTTCCAAGGTCTGGCATGATTTGGGGTCCACTTGTCCTCTGACTTTATGTGTTGATACTCCTCCCATTACTCCCTGTCCTCCTTGCTATTCAGTGAACGTGCCAGGCAGGCTCCCACCTTCAAATCTTGGCTTCAGCACTTCTCTCTGCCTACTGTGTTTTTCCTGCATATGCTACTTGGCGAATGCATCACCCTTCCAAGTCTCAACGAGGTCTGCTCAAACCATCTTCCTCATGCCACCACTTGCCCACCTGCCAACACCCCTCTTCTACTCACTCTGCACTGCATTTTTTTTTTCCATAGTGTTTCTCACCTCCTAGCATAGTGTAGAAAGTTACTTGTATATTACACTATTTGGTTATCTTTCTTTCCCTTGTATAATGCAAGCTACGTGAGGGTACAATTTTTGTCTCTTTTGTTTGGAAAAGTGTCTGGCTCACGTTGTAGATACTCAGTAAACATCGTTGAATGAGTGGGTAAGAAATGACAGATGCTCCTAGAATCAAGATACTCAGGTCTCAGAGCTCCAAGTGGCCTCAATGCTCTGAGCATCAGCACATTCTTACACTCTTCATGCTCCATCTCACACTCAAAAGCCCGACACACACCCCACACCCTAAATCCCCTAAATTCATTTCTGCAGCCTGAATTTCTATCTTGAGAAACTACTTCTGTCTGCCAGAGAGTGGCAAGGCATCATTTCATTTGCCTGGAACCAAATTCAGTGAAGAACAGGAGCTTCTGTGTCACAAGTGACTGCTTGGCAGGTGGAAACTAACAAAACGTAACCAACATGGGCAGCTCCCCTGGCAAATTGTTCCTTGAAGAGAGAATTGCAGCCTGCACAATTCCTGCTAAGTGACTATCTTCTTCTGCTCTTGATGCTTACTGAGAAGAGTGCTGGGCATGGACTGTCAAATCTACAAGGGTAGTGATGGGAAAAGAGGCTTATTTTCGAGGCAAACAGGAATGTCTTCCATCTCTCCAGAAGAGAGACTATCTCCTGTTTTATTAACTACAGTTCCATTACCTGGCTACCGTCTTTTACAGGGTACAGGTTAAGGAATACAAACTCAACTCAAAGGCTTTCAATTCATTCAGGAGCAGAGTCTTTGGGAAATTTTCCATGAGCGTCAGCAGAAATTAGCAGCCAAATTTTAGGATGAAGAAGTGCCAGGCTGCAGGTGGCAAACTTCCCAGGCATCTTCTTCTTTTTCTTCTTCCTTTAAGACACCCAAGCACTGGGTGTTATCATCCCAGTATTTTTCCTGAGCTTTGATAAAAAAAGAGACGTGTTTAGGCTTTGTTAAGCATTCTGAGGCAGAAATAACATAGAATCCCAGGGAGAATATACCTGATCCTTGACATTTCCATGAGAAACACCAAAGAGAAAGTAATTGACAAAGTAAGTTCATTGAACAAGGGGGCCATAAGGCCACCTTTCCCATACAAACACACCCAGACATTCATCTTTTCTATTTCTTCATATTCAACTCATTGTCTTAGCTCGAGTGTGATTTTTTTTTAAATTACAAACTGGATAGCTTTTAAACAATGTAACTTTATTTCTCACAGATCTGGGAGCTGAGAAGTCCAAGGTCAAGGCACTGGCAGTTTTAATTTCATGTCTGGAGAGGGCCCACTTTCTGGTTCATACATGGCACTTTCTTGCTGTGTCCTTACCTAATGGAAGGGAGGAAGTGAGCTCTCTCGGAACTCTTATAAAGATAGTAATCTCATTCATGTGGCCTGAACCCTCATGACCTCATCTATTCCTAATTACCTCCCAAAGACCCCACCTCTTAACATCACATTGGGGCATAAGATTTCAACGTAAGAATCTGGAGAGTACACAGCATTCAGTCCACAGTGCTCATTATGTGCTCTACAGTGTAGAGGATAGACATTGGTTCCATTAAATCCCTTCCACCTAAGATCAGTTGTTCATTGCAATCCTACTATTATTTTGCATGCCTCTCCCAGACTCCACATTTTTTTTTCATGCTTAAGGTACTTAGCAACAGACTCAGGTCTATTCTATAAGGCATTTTATCTCTCCTTTGATCATCTCCTGTACATTATCATCTTATTTTTATCATATTACATTCTTGATTTATTATCTATTATATTACATGCCTGGAGGGTGGGATTTGTTTCGAGGAGGGGAGGTGTGAGAGAATTCCATACTGATTTCTCTTCTGTCTTTATGGCACCCTATAATTTCAGGCACTTGCCATTTCTACGCATCCACACCGGCCTCCCATACATCTCCTCTCCACACAATAACCAGAGTGACATTTTGAAAGCTCAGATATGCTTACATTACCCTCATTGCTTAAAATTCTTCAGAGATTCCCATTGCTCTGACCCTCAAGCTCCATATCTCCAGTGTGGCCTCTGTGGTCCTGGGCACTCTGACTTCTGTGGGTCGCTGGTCTCCTCCTATGCTTCTCCAATGCATGTTCTCACTGCTCCAGCCACCTTCATTCTTACATTCATGAATAACCCAGACTCTGGACCCCAAAAAGCTTTCATTGGGTATTCCATCTGTCTAGGATGCTCCCTCTGCCTTCACCTCCTCATCTGCCTCCTCTACCTAGCTAACTCACCTTAAGATTTCAGCTCAGCCATCGCCTACTCAGGATTTTGCCAGCCAGAACCCTGTCTTCCCAACCTGGCCTCTGCATCGGTGCCGCTGTATTGCCATCATGGTGTCGTGTGCTGATCCTGTGTAGCACCACTTCCCTTGTCTTTTCTTCTGCTTTCTTTGTCTACATTTCATCCTCTTTTCCTGGTAGACACTGAGCTATATCAAAAGTGTTTTTACCACTATTGTATCCTCAGTATGCATGTTCCCAAGAATAGTATGTATTTAATAAACAACCCATTCATTGAATAAACAAGTAAATGAGTAAATGAATAAAAGAAAATCTAATTAAGGCACCTCTTATTTCATAATTGAAATTAAATGTGATTAGATATTGACCTTGCAAGGAACATGATCTAGTAATACATTAGTCAGGCTAGGTTATGCTGCAGTAACAAAAAACCCCAAAATTTTGGGACTCAAACTACAAAGCTTCTGTTGGGAATGCAAAATGGCACAGCAAGGCAATTTCTTACTAAAAACTAAACCTGTGCTTACTGTATGACCCAGCAATTGCACTCCTGGGCATTTATCCCGGAGAAGTGAAAACTTATGTTCATGCAAAATTCTGTGCATAAATGTTCATAGCAGCTTCATTCATAATAGTCCTAAACTGGAAACAACTCGGATGTCTTTCAGTGGGTAGATGGTTAAATAAACTGTGATGTGTCTGTACCATGGAACACTACTAAACAAGAAAAATGGATAAACTATCTATACACACAACAACTTCAATTTATCTCAAGGGAATTGTGCCAAGTGGAAAAAAAGGTTACATATTTTGTTGCACAACACTGTGAATATAATTAATGCCACTGAACAGTATCCTTAAAAATGGTTAGAATGATGACCGGGTGCGGTGGCTCATGCCAGTAATCCCAGCACTTTGGGAGGCTGAGGCGGGCAGATCACCTAAGGTCAGGACCAGCCTGGCCAACATAGTGAAACCCGTCTCTACTAAAACTACAAAAAATTAGCTGGGCATGGTGGCAGGCACCTGTAATCTCAGATGCTTCGGAGGCTGAGGCAAGAGAATCACTCGAACCCGGGAAGTGGTAGTAGCAGTGAGCTGAGATCATGCCATTGCACTCCAGCCTGGGCAATAAGAGTGAAACCCCGCCTCAAAAAAAAAAAAAAAAAAAAAAAAAATTGTTAGTTTTTTTGTTGTATATATTTTACTACAATAAAAAATTTCAAAGTCACATACTGTATGATTCTATTGATCTATTCTTGAAATGGCAAACAGGTAGCTGTGGAGAACAGATTAGTTGTTGCCGGGAGTCGGGGAGAGGGAAGAAGGGAGGCAGGTGGCTGTGACTACTAAAGGGTAGCACTAGGGATCCTATGGGGGGACTGCTCCGCTCTTTATCACACACGTGATAACAGTTCAGGGAACTAAGTACACACAAGCTCACATGCACAAAGGAGTACATGTAAAACTTGTGACATGTGAAAGAAGTCAGTGGATTTTATCAATGTCTATTTTCTGTTTGCTGTTTTATAGTTACGCAAGATGTTATCATTGGGGAAAACAGGATAAAAAGTAATAGGATCTCATTGCATATGAGCATATAAGTATCTCACAAAAGAAGTTAAGCAACAACAACAATACAGATTTACTCCCCACTCAAGCTACATGTCCTCCTTGGTGTGGCTGGAGGTCCGGCCCATGAAAATAACACAGCCATTGGAGCTTCTGCCATCTGGAGCTTCACCAGTCACCTCGTCAGGGCAAGGAGATTTGGCAAATCTCAGTCAGCCCTCTGTATCTACGGGTTCCACATCCATCAACTCAACCAACCACAGATGGAAAATATTAAAAAATAATAACAACAATGGAAATAATACAATTTTAAAATAAGATACGGTAGACACCATGGCTCATGCCTGTAATCCCAGCACTTCGGGAGGCCAAGAAGGGCAGATCACCTGAGGTCAGGAGTTTGACACCAGCCTGGCCAACGTGGTGAAACCCTGTCTCTACTAAAAATACAAAAATTAGCCAGGTGTGGTGGCACATGCCTGTAATCCCAGCTACTAGGAAGGCTGAGGCAGGAGAATTGCTTGAACCTGGGAGATGTAGGTTGCAATGAGCTGAGATCGCATCTCTGTACTCCAGCCTGGGTGACAGAGTGAGACTCTGTCTCAAAATAAATAAATAAATAAAATAATATAAGATAATACCTACTTACATACCATTTACATTGTATTAGGTATTATAGGTAATCTAGAGTTGATTTTAAATATTGGGGAGGATATGCATAGGTTATATGCAAATATAACCCCATTTTATATAAGCACCTTAACCATTCATGGATTTTGGTTTCAGCAGGGGTTTCTGGAACCAATCCTCTGTGGATACTGAAGGATGACTGCACTCCCTGACTCTTAAAGGCTTCCAGCTATAAGCAACATACATCATTTCCACTCATGTTTCATTGGCCAAAGCAAATCCTCTGACTTTACTAACTTCTAGGAAGCAGGGAAGTTTGGCCTTGACATGTGTCTGAAAATAAAATAATCAAAATATTGATAAAAGCACCACAGTCACAGCTTTTGATTAAGATTATATAAATGGTTAAAATACTTACAAAGCATTTAACATTTATGCCATTATCATGTGACAATTAAATAAGCATCTTCCATTTAGCAATAAATTAAATGCAGGGAAATACAAAAATAAAAATTACACTGGTCACAGTGGATAAAACTTCACACTGGGCCTGAGTTTCACTCTTCAGAAAAAGTGAAATGCTAAAATATAAGTTAAAATGCACCCGTGTAACAAAGACAGTTTCTCCTTTTGTCCATTAAATTTTCATGGAAGTAGTGCTTACATGTAGCTTTTCTACCTGAAGGCGTAAGTAGTCAAAGCTTACCTGTAGCCTTTCTATCTGAAGGCGTAAGCAGTCAATTTAAAATGAAACTGATATGTGTGAAAAAGTCTGTGCATGTTCAGGGAGGCTGTGTAGAAGGCGTTGGGATGGGTGAGCATACATGGATCAGATGGATAAATTTGGAAGATCATAGATGCAGGACAAACAACAGACAAGCCAGGAGTTTGCTAAGAAAAGAAACATAATACCACTAATCAAGAAATAACCAGAAAACTCTGAGAATAACCAACTACATGTTGTAGTTGTAAGAAATTAAATCAAATATTTTGCTATGTAGAAACATATCTAGGATGTATTTTTAACATGCACCTTGTATGTATTTGATAAACACCATGTATGTATTCAAGAACACAACTATATTGATCAGAGTTGCTCAGGATAGGAACAACAGGAAACTCATGCTTAATGAGCATCCACTGAGTGTCGTCACTGTCTGTGGCACCCAATTTTAACCTGCACGATGCTCTCACATCTTTACTAGCACCCTATTTTACAAGTGCATCAAGAGTCAGAAAAGTGATAGTATGTCTCCAGAGCTGCCATTTGCATCTAGGACTGCCTGCCCACTGAGTCTGGTAGACTATGCTGTACCCCCTTACTCATCATCAGTTCCCTGGGATGGCACCACATACAAGGGCTGCTGTGACTGACTTCAGCTTCCTTTTCCAAACTCTGTTCACGGCTTCTTTCTACGGTCTCCAATCTCCAGCCGAAGGACATCTCTCACATTTCCTCAAGCCCAGCCTTCAAAATGCAGCCTCTGCCTCTGCAAATGCAGTTCCTCTTGCCCTTTCTTTCTTACCTCTTTATCCCAAATTTTACCAATTTTGCAGATCCTAGCTCATGTGCTACCTCCTCCAATTCTTCCGTCATCAATGCCTTAAAACCTTTCAGATACAAAGCAAGAAATTAATGAATGGATGAATGAATGAAGAGAGATAGACAAATGGTGTTTTCCCCTAAAAGCCATGTTCTGTCCCCCAATTCTTTCCCAAGCATTTTGCGGTTGTTGTTATATTCTATTGGCTATTAAGTAGCTATTTGAATTCAACTCAGAAGACATTAATCGGGATTTTATTATTGCAAAGTTCCGTGCTGAGTAGGGAGGGGAACATAACAGGGGATAAGACCCAGTCCAGTCTCTGCACTTTACGTTTTCACAAACCCTTTTGGTGAAATCACCTCTAATGCATTCGAGCTCCCTTGTCAGACTCGCAGATACTTGAAAGAGAAAGTACATTTACAGAGTGGGAATGCTACTTTGTGCTTTTTCTAAGAGAATTCTGACTTACATCAACATCCTTCATCAAGAGCAAAGCTCAATGTAGACTAACTCCATTCCTGGCCAAGTCAAGACCCGCGAGGCTCTGGGATGCATGGCCTCATCGCTCAGGATTGCAAATAGCCTATTGCGGCTTCAGCTGGTTTGAAATGATAAGGTTAGGAAAACCAAACAGTATTGCCCCGAGTGTTCATAAAAATAAGCAGAAATTAGAGAAACCTTAGCATTCTTAAGAGTTATCATTTATTATGATAACCTTGCTTATTTCAAGAGTGATCCCGAAACAGTAAAAAGAGATTAAAATAAGATGGCAACATAATACCACTACTTAAAATAAAATCATAAATTAATACCAGAAAACTTCAGACTATTCCATTTAACTTCGTGTAGGGGAGTCTGCAAAATTAAGTGACTCAGGCTTTTTATTTATAGAAACAACTTGGATGTTGGTCTGAGAAGTGAGATAAAGTTCTCAAATAAGCTCAAGTCATTGAATTGTAAATAATGAAGAACAATGTGGATGGAAAATAAATATTTTAAGTACCTTAATTGATAGGAGAAGCATTTCATATTAGATAAAACCAAATAAAAATATTTAAAGACAGGATGCAAAAGTTACACACACACACACACACACACACACACACATATATAATCATGAAACCTGCATCACCATTTCGTACCCCGAGGGAAAACAAGAAGAAAAAAATAAAATGGAAAAATTGTATTGCTATTAAAAAAAAAAAAAAAGTAAATTTCCTCCTGCTCTCTCCACAAGGGGAATCTTGGAACTAAAGTGTGGGGCACAGACTGGCTGAGGACCCAGCTGGCCAACAGCAGTCCCTAGTCTGCATTAGCAAAAGGCACACCCTCTGGATGGATTCAGCACTTTGAATGTGTGGTTTGACATCCGAAGAGTCGGTTTCAGCTAAGGAAAGGTGTTTGCCTCCCAAGAAATGCAGCCCTGCATAAGTGCTGGACTGTAGCTCCCCGGTCCCCTGGCAGTAGGACATAAATTTCACAATGGACCCCACCAACCCCTCTAGAATTCTGCATAAAATGTCTGGGAGAAAGGCATTGGATTGTAGTCCCCATTCTAATTTTTGAACTAAACTTCACCTCTCTGAGCTCAGTTTCTTCCCCTGCAAATTGAGAAGGTGGGGCCCGTCAGACCTACTCCAATGGGAAGGATCAGATGAGCTTACTCATGGGGAAAGGCTGGGTTAATTGCCCATCATCATGTAGGAGTAAAACCCTCCATGTTGAATAAGCCATCCCTCATTTACGTTTCAGAGAATAAAATGTTTTCCCATTTTACATCCTAATGTATTCTTATTTTTGACATTTTAAAGTGCATTTATTTTCCTATCTTGTTCGTTTGGATTTGTTTCTTCAAGTAAATTAATAATTATAATAAATTGAAACACGATAATGATTACGATTTACTGACCATGTTTCCATGCGCCAGGCATTGTATCAAGCACTTCTAATATCTTTGTGGTCTCATGTCATCCTCCCAAGGTGGGAGTGTTACTTCCTCCATTGTACAGATGCAAAAACTAAGACACAAAAATTAAGTAACAAAAAAAGCACATATAGGGTTTAAATGAATATCTTTGTGATCCACAGCTTTTCCTCCCCAAAATTTCATTATGGAAAATTTGAAACAGAGATAAACAGTAATCACTCTACGCTACCACCTCACTTTTGGAATAATGCTGTTCATCCTCTTTATATTATTCTAATATTGTAGGAGGATTTCTTTTCATTAAAGGGTGGATAGAATAGGCAGAGGATTTTTTATACAGTTGAGGTACAGCTATTAATAGTTGGCCTCTACCGCCAGTTCAGGAAGATGGGAGAAAAACTAATGTTGTCTGCATTGTAATAGTTTTATTTTTTTAAGCTTCTGCAAGTGCTAATTTAATTCCTAACATCATTCCTAGAATCATTTATTATCGCTAATAATTGCAGCAGTAACAATTCAGAATCTCTGCAGCTTTGGCAAAGGTGGTCAAGGAAATAAACATTGTATTTGATTAAGTCTCTGTTGAGAGTAAGTGGAAGGTGCTTAATCATGTTCATGAGCCTCTAACTACACTCTCTTATCAGGACGCCACTTGGGACACTCTGCAGCTTCTTACAACTGACAGGCTACAAATCATGCCCTGGACCACACCACTGATTCCTTTGAAAAATATCACCTGCGACTTGTGCACATCATGCCTCCAAATATTAGACTCTATTTATGGAACCCATACTGTACTAATCATCCTGACTTTAGAAAACCTTCCCAGTATCAAAACGTAGGCATCCCTATTGGGCTCAAAATATCTGATTCCCATAGGCTTGAGCAATGCAGAGTTGCTCATTCCAAAGCCCAGCTGCTTCCCCAGGTTTCTGGTTTGGTGATAATCAAGAGAACTTTTGAGCAATTACTGTGTGTCAAATAGTGAATTGGGCACTTAAGAATTATCTCTTTTAACGTTAAGAACAATCCTATGAAGTAGTTAACATTCTCATTTTATAAATACAGAACCAATCTTAAAGTGATTATTTGTCCAGGGTTCTCTTTTTTCTGAGCACATGAGAATCTTAGTTGGCTTGACACTAGCTCAGTTTTAACCACACATGATAATACCTCCCAGGCTAGGCATGGCTCCAAGGAGACTATGAGGCTCTATCTCACTTCTCTCCCTTGTAAGCCCTCCAGCTGCAGTGAGTCAAAAAAGAGCACTCTCTCATATAGAACCAGGATTAGTCTACTGGTCGAGTCCACGTATTAATATTTTACCATTCCAGATCTGAGCCACAATCCACTCCTCCATGCCATGATCTGGAAGCAATTCAGGAAGTAAAAGAAGATTCACAGAGCCATTGCGATCAACCCAACATGGTTCGTTGAAGAATTTAAGGACCTGGAAATCACAGTTCCTTTGTTTACCCTCTTTTATGGTTATATGCTCCTTAGGAACAACACCAGAGAGTAGGTGTCCCCCAGGCATAAGTTTTCACCCACACACATCAGGATAAGCTTCTATTGCATCCTCACTTGAGCTAATCTCAAAAGAGACAATTTGGGGAATTTCTATCATGCTCGCCTGGTGTCACGCAATGCTTGGATCCTTGTGGGAAATTTAGGTGCTCACAATTCCAGCTGTGCAACGGATGTCATTCTCACTTTGTCTTCCACTGGTGTGGGGCAGCTGCGGAAATGCTACATTTGTCAGCCTTACTTTCAAGAAAAAAAATGTCTCTATTACAAGGCTATCTATAGTTTTTCCATTGTTTTTGCACAGAAGGGGAAAAGAGGATGTGTTGAAAGACATGGCTGCCTGTGGACACTGCTGAGTAAATTTTGGCTAGTGTGGCGTAGTCATGAAGCTCCAAAAATACATTTTTTTTCCTGGTTCAAAAGGGAAGGGAACAGTTCCCCACTGCACTAGAAAAGTGCTGGGACTTGACAGACAAAGACAAAACCTACTCTTGCCGCTTTTCTCTAAAGTGTTTCCATAAGCCCAAATTTCTGGATGGTTACAAGTAATTTGCTTCAACTTAATTTCTTTCATTCAAGTTTTTGGGAAAAAAAAATCTGTCACAGGCAATGGAAAATAATTAAGACATTAGCCCAGTGTTGGATGTTCAGACAGCAAGCTGCATTAGTCTACACGTCAATGTTGAATTACAATATTACCAAACATACAGAGGGGACAGAAAGTCAAGGAATGAGAGAAACAAATGAGCCCTGGTCATGTTCCACTTGTTAAGTTCCTTGCCTTTCTGCTCTGGCCATCATCTTCTCCAGTCCTCTGCTGCTATCTCTTGAACGAATTGACTCTGCCAACTTTGAGGATCCTCCTTAGTAATCCATTCAATATGTGCATTCCCTTTGGAAGGAATACAGTAGTCTGGTGTGCGTTTCCTATCTGCTCCTAATTTCCTATCCTGTGAATTATGTCATCTAGTTTTTGTGCTTTTGCCAGTGGGAAAAGGCTGTCTAGATCAATTTGGTCGGACCACCTCATATCCCTAGGAACACCAATTAGATCACCACAAAGCTGACTCATGCTTAGGAAGACCACCCTCAGTTTCCTCTACTGTCCCTTAGTTTAAACACTTAGCCTCAGGAAGGCTCTCGGAGATGTCATCTGACACACAGTGCTTCTGCCCAATCCAGTCCTATAGTGGGTCAGGTTTGTACACATCTTGCAAAAGCCACAGACATATGCTGAGATATTCAATCTACAAAGAGATGTATTCTGGCTATGGAGGGTAGATTTTGATCCAGGAAGTGAGATTTTTTTTTTATTCCCGCCCTCCTGAATTTCATCAGAGCAGCTACAGAGGATGTGGGAAGCTCTTATGATTTCCAGATTGACGTTATTAGATTAGAATGTAAGGGGTAATGCAATGCTCACGTCTACACAAATGGCAAAGAAGGAAAAGAACTTCACATCAAATTACCTGGATCATTGTTTCCATTGTTTAGTTTGATGTCCATGGCAAAACACATAATCGGAAAATTTTGTAAAGTATTTTCATCCAATCTTGTCTTCTTGGCAGAATCCATTTAAAGGGATGGAAGATTGATCTCCATGTCATCCTCTGAACCTAAGATCCCAAGATGTGTCACCCATAATCTGGTCACACCATCCAAAAGAAACCCTGAAGGCACAGGTAATTAACATGAAATGTTCAAACGTACTTTGAAGACAAAGCGTATTTCTTCTCTTTGTCTTCTCTACTCTGTGTTAATCATTTGGTTAATGGATACAGGTCCACTAAAAATTGGACTTGTATTTAGAAGTCATTAAAGGGAAAAAGGGAGAAATTTGTTTGGCTGTCCAGCAGGACTCTGAAAGCTGGTACCTGCCAGGCCTGTCTGGAAAGAAGAGGCATGAATGTGACCTTTTGGGTAGAACACAAATAGCCAGCATTCCTTATGCTTGTGGCTCCAAGGGCCCCAGGGCTGAGAACCAGCCAATTTCTGTCCCTGGAAATTGATTATAAAAGCTCTTGTCAGTGTCCTGGCCTCTGAAGCCAAATCTAATTAGAGATGAGCAACCACAGCCCCATTCATTCGTGGCTAGAATCTGCTTTCCTCTGAACCAGACTGTAGCTGTACCTGCATGGAGGAGAAAAGAACTTGTTCCTGGACAATGTTCCTGTGTTATAATGAATAAGACCAAGGGCTGGGTTATTTTGCTTGGTTGTCCCAAGTACTTGACTCTATGCACCCTCTGCTCTGGCTGTCATAGTCCCTTTGCTGCCACCAGCGATAAAAACACTTGTTGGTTAAAATAGAATAATTTCAGAACCATCACAGATAACTAGCTACATATTCCAGATGCCCGTAAGGTGGGAGGTGTCCTCAATCAGAAACATCACAACCACGGTTTTGTTTGTTCATTTTACATAAATAAGCAGCTGGTTTCTCAATTTCCTCCACCAAAGTCAATACTCACAAGGAAACATTTTTATAGATCACAGAAGTATTAATTGCCTGGAAAGCCCTCAATTGGAATAAGATTCTTTTTAGAGCAAGATCTGATATTCTATTATTTTATTATAATCGTATTACATGAATATTCTATTGTTTCAAGTCATACAGGGATACAGGAAACATAATAAAAAGATTCCCTTCAAACACTGCCATTCTCCATATACACAAACATGGATCCCCTCTATTTCCATGAAGAAATTGCTGTTGGCAGTTTTTGACATACCCTTCCAGAATGTTTTCAATTAAACTAAATATTTATGTTTTTATTTTTCTGTTTCATATAGTTACAGCTTACATATATCAGGTTGACTTTTTAAAAAATTTAATATGCCTTGGAGTCTTTTCCATGTAAGTATATATAAATTTTATTGCCTTCCTTTTAATTGGGAATCTATCTCCTGGTCGGGGAAATGTTTCCAATATCTCACCATTTAGCATGATGACTCCTGCAGGTCTTTGTAGATTTTTTTCTATCCAGTCAAGGAAGTTCCTTCTATTCTTAGTTTGCAGAGAGTTTTTCATGTTGAATAGATGTTAAACTTTGTCAAATGTTTTTCCATACATCTATGGAGATGATGATTAAATTAGTTTTTACTTTGTGTTTATGTGCTGAACTACAATGATTTATTTTCAAATGTTAAAATACTCTTGCATATGTGGAATAAACCCCACTTGGTCATGCTATATTATCCTTTTCATATACTGCTAGATTCTATTTGCTAATATTTTGTAACATTTTTACATTTATATGAAGGAAAGAGTTTGTCGTTTTTCTTTCTTACAACTCCTTAGGTTTTGGAATCAGTTTATGCTGGCCTCACAAAAAGAATTAGGCAAGAGTCTCTTTTTTTCTACTTTCTAGAAGCCTTTGTACAAGATTAGTTTACCTTTTCCTGAAATTTGGAAAAAGGCACCAATGAAGTCTTCTGTGCCTGGAGTTTTGTTGGTGGAGAGGTTTTTAATAATGAATTCCTTTTCTTTAGTAGATACCAAACCATTCACATTTCTGTTTCTTCTTTTGTCAGTTTACATAATTTGCATATCTCATGGCATGGGTCCATTTCAACCAAATTTCCAAATGTATTGGCCCAAGGCTGTTTGTTGTATCATACTATTTGCTTTTTAATATCTGTAGGGTCTGTGGTGAAATTTTTCTCTTTCTTGTTAGTTTCCCTTTCTTTTTCAAAGTTCTTCTTAGTAGCAGTTTATTCAATTTTATCAATCTTCTCAAGGAAATATTTTAGGATTTTAAAATTCTACTGTGCTTGTTGTTTTTCTATTTAATTCATTTATCAGATAGTACAAGAAAATTCTGGTCTCTGCCTGTGATAGGCAGAATAAGGGTCCCTCAAAAATATCCACATCCTAATCCCCGGAATCTGTGAATATGTTACCATACATGGCAAACAGAACTTTGCAGATGCGATTACAGTTTTGGTCCTTTAGATGAGGAGATTATCCTGGATTTTCCAAGTGGGTTGAATCTAATCACAATGCCCTTAAGAGTAGAGAACCTGTCTCAGCTTCACACACGGAAACAGAGCATGAAAAGGATTCAACCTGCTATTTCTGGCATTGAAATGCAAGAATGGGACCACCAGCCAAGGAATTTGGTCGTCTCTAAAAACTGAGAATAAGCCTGGGCATAGTGGCTCATGCCTATAATCCCAGTGCTTTGGCAGGCCAAGGCAGGAGAACTGCTTGAGGCCAAGAGTTTGAGGCCAGCCTGGGCAATATGGCAAGGCTCTTTCTTTACAAAAATATAAATAAAATTAGCCAGGCGTGGTGGTGTGGGTCTGTAGTCCTAGCTACTTGGGAAGCTGAGGCAGGAGAATCACTTGAGCCCAGGAGGTCGAGGCTGCAGTGAGCCATAATTGTACTACTGCCTGAATGACAGGAAGAGACCCTGTGTATAGGAAAGCAAAAAACAAACAAACAAAAAAAACTGAGAATGGCCTTCAATTTATAGCCAGCAACTGATCCTAGAACCTAGAACTGGATTCTGCCAACAACCCAAATGAGCAAGAGACAGATTGAGCCTCCAGAAAATAAGGCAACCCTGCTTCCACCTTGATTTTAGCCCAGTGAGATCCATGCAAACTTTCTGACCTGCAGAACTATAAGATAGTAGATTTATGTTGTTTTAAACCACTAAGTCTGTGGTAATTTGTTACAACAGCAATAGCAAATGAATACGCCACCCTGCATAGCTTAGAGTCCAAAGAGGGAGCAAGAACATACATCGCCCACGACAAATTAGCAGGGGATGACTGCGGGATGGGGGAGAGGGAGTAAGTGATGTAACTCTGGCTTCACCCTCAGAAAGAACCTCAAATTTAAATTTGACCTTATTGGCAAATGCCCATATATGTACATATGATCATTGTAATATGAGTACATCCATGTGTATGAAATAATCCAACTTGTTAAATTAAACATTTAAATGCTGCGATTTTTGTCACCCTTTTGAAACATTTCTTCATTTTTCCATGTATTGCAGATCTCAAAGACAGTGGTCTAAACCTCTTTCACGTGAAAGGAGGCAGGACTGAGTAGAGCTGGGTGGGGCTGCATTGATAGTGTGTTCTGTAAGGAAGGAACTATGTGTGCAAAACCCAGTAATGGAGATAGAAATCATGGGCGCAGAGAACCCGAGAGGAAACCACAGAGTCTGACACAATGATGGGGCTGCAGGTGGCACAAGGTGGTACTGGAGAAGCAGGCAGGACCTGCTGGTATAGGGTACATAGGGCTGTGCTGGGGGTTTGGACCTCATCCAAAGGGCAATGAGGAGCTATGAAAGGTTTAAAGGGGAAGGGGACTCACACTTAATTGTGTTCTCTCTGGCAGCATTCCCTGGTGATAACATAGATGTAATAGCTTCCCCGTCCCTCTCTACATCTTGACCTTCTTCTGGGAAGAAGAGCACCCAGCCGAGGAGGAATGGTGGGTAGGAGATTCATGTGGCCCTAAGGTTACAAGCAAGGAACGAAGTTCTAATTTGGAACTCCAGAGTTTGCTCGTGGCAATTGTAAATATTTCCTGTGAAAGGCAAAAGAAAAGCTGAACTGACAGATGATCCCCTTCTTCATGGACTCTGCACCCAGTCAGTGTCACTACCTCCTCCTCTGTGAGGAAGACTCTTGGCAGAGCTGCCCACACTTTTCTTATACTTTTCTCTTATACTTTTCCACGCTTTTTTTTTTTTTTTTACTTCTGATAAATTTTCTCAAACAGAAAAGTTGAGCAAGATATTGCTCACACTCACAGACCATTCCCTCTAACAATTGTTAACATTTTACCATGTTTGATTCATCTAATTTTTGTTCTGTAGTATGTTGCAGTAAATTACAGACATCAAGACATTTTATCCTAAAACGGTTAAGTATGAATCCTGGAGGATTGTTCAATATACCAAAGATCAGTATAATCCCTAAGAAGATTAACAGTTGCTTAATATCATCTAAGCCAAGTCTATCTTCCCATTTCTCCCACTGTCCCCAAATGTCTTTGCAACTGCTTTGTTCCATTTAAGACTCAATCAAAGTCATATATTTTATTAGATTATTGTTTCTCTTGAGTTTCTTTTAATGGCAACAGATCCTCACCACCACCCTTATTTATTCATTTATTTATTTATTTTATTTTATTGACATGGAGTCTCACTCTGTCACCCAGGCTGGAGTACAGTGGTATGATCTCGGCTCACTGCAACCTCCACCTCCTGAGTTCAAGCGATTCTCCTGCCTCAGCTTCCCGAGTAGCTGGTATTACAGGTGTCTGCCACCACGCCTGGCTAATTTTTGTAATTTTTAGTAGAGACGGGGTTTTGCCATGTTGGCCAGGCTAGTCTTGAACTCCTGACCTCAGGTGATCCACCCACCTCAGCCTCCCAAAGTGCTGGGATTACAGTCATGAGCCACCGCACCTGGCTCTTTACTTCATTTTTCCAAGACATTTAAACTTGTTAAAGGGGCCAGGCCAACTGTCCTATAGACCGGTGGTCCCCAACCTTTGTGGCACCAGGAACAGTTTTTGTAGAAGGCAATTTTTCCAGGGATGGGGGCAGGTAGTGGGGTTGGAGGGACAGAGTGTTGAGGGGGATGGTTTTAGGATGAAACTTCCACCTCACATTGTCAGGCATTAGTTAGATTCTCATAAGAAACTCACAACCTAGATCCCTGGCACGCACAGTTCACAGTAGGGTTCCTGCTCGTATGAGAACCTAATGCTATGGCTGATCTGGCAGGAGGTGGAACTCAGTTGGTAATGCTAGCTGGCCCATCACTCACCTCCTGCTGTGCAGCCCAGTTCCTAACAGGCCACGGACTGGTATCAGGCCACAGCGCAGGGGCTGGGGACCCCTACTGTAGACTGTCCCACCTTCTGGATTTGTTTAATTGGTTCCTCATGGTATTGATAAACTTGTTCCTCTGTCCCCTTATCTCTCTTTCCAATAAGCTGGAGGTTAAATATAAAGGCTTGATTACAATCCCTTTAGCATTTTCAGTATGCTCATTTTATAAGTGATATCAGGTACTTCATACTGCATCTTGCTGGGGCATGTCATATTTGGTGGCCCCACCATGACATATGTCAAGATTAATCTCTACTTAAGACAGTGACAGTGAGAGGTTTTCTTCTTATGAGATGCAAGTCTATGGAATAATTCATTGGCGCCATGTGTATACCTAGTTCTCCACTAATGGTTTGCCTAAAGGTTTTTATGTCTATTTTTATTTGTATTTGAACAGGGTTATTTCACAGATTGCAAAATGATCATGTGCTTTTTGATCCAGAGATGGGTTAAAACATGAGAATGATCCTACTCTTTTGTTTGGAGGACCAGCTAACCTCTACTGTCCCCTGTTTTCTTACAGTCCTGCTTCTCTGGGTGTTGTCTGGAAGGGGCATACTCGAGGTTGTCAGGCCTCTGTTCTCTGCAGCCCATGCATATGCACACACGTACCTAGCCAACAACTGAGCTTGTCTTTCAACTATTGACAGAATTGCAGCCAGACAGCCAACCTTCAAGAGCAGAGGTGTCCGAGGTGGCAGGAAACATAAGGCCTCCATGGGGTGCCCTCTCACATGCATGGCCCTGTCACAAGGGCAGTCAATTGCACATCTCCTGTTTATTTTATGGGGAGCGCCCAGCTGAAGAGGAATGGTGGGTAGAAGATTCATGTGGCCCTAAGGTTACGGGCAAGGAAGGAAGTTCTAATTTGGGACTCCAGAGTTTACTCGTGGCAACTGAAAATATTTCCCGTGAAAGACAAAAATAAAAGCTGAACTGACTGATGATCCCTCTTCTTCATGGACTCTGCACCCAGTCAACGTCACTGCCTCCTCCTCTGTGAGGAAGACTCTTGGCAGAGCTGCCATGCACTATCCTTTTGAGTGAAGACGCTATTAATTAAATACCACTGTGGTTCCAGGAGACATTTTCTTTTTTTTTCTTTTTTTTCTTTTTTTTTTTTTTTAGATGGAGTCTCGCTCTCTCACCCAGGCTGGAGTGCAGTGGCGCGATCTCGGCTCACTGCAAGCTCTGCTCCAGGAGACATTTTCTAGGCAATTATTGATTCCAATTCAACTTGATGGAAATGTTTCCCGCATTCTTGGGAGGATTCCCTGAGATGGTAACCTTTCCCCAATCTTTTTTTTTTTTTTTTTTTTAACTATTTTTGAAGATTCCTTGTACATTTGGAAATTATATAATCCTCTAATAAAACCAAAATGAATATAATTTGGTTCTTCAGGGGATTCAAGTATTTGTTGCATTTCCAAAAGTGGAGAGATTTTATCATTTTGGTTGCTTTTATCCCCTCTGTAAATTTAGCTTGGATACCTATTGGCTGTTATTTTCTCCACTTCCCCAACCACAAAACAGTTAGAAATACGGGGGATGCAGCTCAGGGGGCTTTCATGTGGCTCTTTTCTCTGGAAAACCACTGGCTTGGCATCCCTTGGCTTAGTATGTTGGTCTAATGTTCTGTCTGCAAAGGTAACATTGTGGTTTAGCAAAGGGAAGGAAAAAAAACACAGGGGAAGTGGAATGCCAAACTCTGGTGTAAAAGACTTGTTTTGAAAATCATTAAAGATACATCAGAGTCTACAGGGTCTTTGATTTCAGGACCATGAATGGGGGTCAGATGGCTCACACACTCCTTGATATCATAAGCACCGTTTTGTGGGTCTTTGCACTTGTGCATTTTCCTGGGGAGAAGGGTCACGACTTTCACCAGATCCGTAAAGAGTTCATGACCCAACAAACTAATGTGATTTTCAGTGCCCAGGAAGGCACAGCAAGACACACTAAATGGAAAGGAACCAAAACACAAAATAAACCTCACCATGTGACCTCCTCAGATGACAGCCTTGGTTTAGCCTCCTGTCCCAGTGGAATGAATAAACACCTTCTTTTACCCTCCAAAAGGTACTCATTTGGATGGGTTCCCTGTTTATAACCCTGGTTCCTACTCTGTTGGGATAAGGTTCCCACTCCTCTCTGCAAATCACCAATACCATCCTTTTCCCAGTCCATCTGCTTAATGGGACTTTCTACTAAAACAGATCATATCTTTTTGGCTAAAGCTGTCCTAGAAATGGTGATAATGCTCCAGATTATCAGATCATAAAACTCTGCGGGGTACATCAGGCACAGGGCCTGGGTCAAAGGCAGGCCTCTGGGAAGACTGTTCTGTAGGATTGAGCTGCTCTAAAACTCCCTTTAGGTGGAGTCCAAGTTAGTCTCCCTACCTCAGTCATGGGGCAGGTCAGGGGCAGTGGGAGAACAGAGAGGAATGAGGACTTGGGCTCAGATCTCATAGTCATAAAGCATAATGCATTTAGAGTTTTGCCACCATAGACACATACAACCTCACAGCGAGGGAGGAGGATGCAGGAGATTTTATGAAAAGTTCTTAGGTACCATGACATCTTCTCAACCTTTTCACTATTTAAGGAATCTGAAAAAAAATGAAAACACTCCAGCTCACTCTCAATCTCTGGAAAGCCTTGGACCCAAGGTATTTATTCAGTCCATCATTCAACAAATATTATTAAACACGTACAACGTGCCAGGCAAAAGGATTCACTGTATACAAAGCAGATGTTGGTCCTTGCCCTCCCAGAACTCCCAGTTTGGGCTAGCACAGGGTGTAAAGAGGTGCTTTGGAGATGCTGCCAGATGACAAGCCCCCAGCGCATTGTAGTCATTCGAAAAAAAAGGTCATTATTAATGTTATTCATTTCCGACATTAGTACAGACTGGCTCTTGATTTTGAACAAACTGGTTAATATTGTTTCTCTTTTTTTTTTCTTATGACCAGTAAATAATTGATATTTGACTACTGATGATCATTTATAAAATGAGAATCATCAGGCTATCATTTTTTTTTATTTGCTGTTGCTACACTGATACATTTAACAGGCTAATTTTCATCCTATGAATATTTGATAGATAAATCAAGGAATTATGCATTCTGTTCTATAATTTTATTCATTCCTAATAGATAGGAATTAAGGAATTTAATTTAATTAATTTAATTGGTTTTGGGAGTCTTGTTACATACATACATATATATCCAAAAGTCAGCTACACATACATAAAGCCATAGAAAAGAAGAAAAGATAAATATCCATATATCTTTGTTAAAAAATATATTAACAATAGAGATTGTTTTTTCTTTACTTTTATTTATTTATTTATTTGAGACAGAGTCTCACTCTGTCACCCAGGCTGGAGTGCAATGGTGCTATCTCGGCTCACTGCAAGCTCTGCCTCCTGGGTTCAAGTGATTCTCTTGCCTCAGCCTCCCAAGTAGCTGGGATTACAGGCATACTCCACCACGCCCAGCTAATTTTTTATATTTTCAGTAGAGACGGGGTTTTACCACATTGGCTAGGCTGGTCTCAAACCCCTGACCTCAGGTGACCTGCCCACCTCGGCCTCCCAAAGTGCTGGGACTACAGGTGTGAGCCACTATGCCCAGCCTGTTTGTTCTTTTAAAAAGTTAGCATTACTTAAAGAACTTGACAATTACTATCATTAAATAAAATAATTCATGCATTTTCATTTGATTTTATTAGCAGTAACAGGAGTTGCTTCATTAGCTCTTCCCTTTAAACCAGAGTGTCGTTTTGGAAAATGGCTGGAAAATGTTTTTGAGAGAGTTATTCGCTGCAATTTGTCTTTCTCTTTGGAAATAGTCACTTCAATAATAAACCCAATCTGAAATGCATTGTCTGCACTTGGTGAAAGCACTTGGGGGTCATGGATTTCACAACTCTCTAATCTCTGCAAACTGCAAGATCTTTCCCAGCCCAGTGTGATAAATCAAATTAATGTGTCCAATTACAGTCCAGGAAAACAAGAGACAATTGGTTCAGAATGAGCCGGCCACTTTGCAAATCATGACCTTTTTATTTATTGTGTATATCATGCCCGCCTTTTAGGCATTTTTATTTGAGGTATCTGTAGTTAATGATATGGTTCATTAGCTGGAGGACGGCTCATGCAGCTTAGCAACACAGTAGTTCACAGCATTGTGGGGCTTAACTGATTCCACATGGCCTGGAATAGTTTCCTAATAGGGCTTTAGCAGGAATATTTGATGTGTACATAGCAAATGACATATTTCCAACCAAGAGTACACAGCGGAGGTGTGGCACACTGAACAATGTTATTTTTGGCTGGTACGCAATTAATATCGCTGGCTGTTTCTATTACTCAGACTTTTTTCTCCCTTTGACTTCCATCAGACTAAAGTGATTGCATTTTTGGCCATTGATTAGAATGTTTTTGTGGTTGAATTACTCAGTGTAAATTGAACACCCACATCAGTGTGAGAAGTTTAAGTTAATTGTTTTTCTTTGTACTAAATGCAGCCCAGCCAGCAGAGGAAGTAACAACAACCACCACCACAACAACAAAAAACAGTTCCTGTGCTGTGGGAGATCCACTTTTTCTCACGCATAAAATCAGTGGATCCCAGCACTGGCTATATGTATTGATCTAAGAACACTGGCCCTATCTCAGAGATCCCAATTTAATTGGTTAAGGGAAGGCCCCAGGCATCAGTATTTTTAAAAAATTCTCCCCAGAGTTGAGAGCCTCTGATGGTTCTTGTCCTCTGAGCCATCTTTTTAAACTATCAGTTGGATTAACCCTTGGTGGCTTTCCATTGTGTTTACAGGGCATCTAAGCCTCTTATGCTCTTGAGACCCTGAACGACCCAGCGCCTGACCTCTCTCCCACTCTTCCCTTCTGCCCCTACTGCCCTGGCTGCATAGTTTCCATTGTTACTTCAACTCACAGAACTCTAGTCTGCCTAAGACCTCCTTCCATTGCTGCCATTGCCTCACCCTCAGTGCTCTCCCACCCTCTCTTTGCCAGACTTGTTCTTGTTCATGGCTCAAGTCCCAGCCAAAATATCGCCTGGGACCTGGGCAACCTCTCCTCACAATTTAAACTATGTCCCTGTGATTCTCTCTGCAGCCTGGGACTTTCCTCCTTAGCTGCTAGCACTGCTGGTCCTCGGGCATCTGTTTGTGTAACTCTTGGTATAACATTGTCTCTCCTGGGAGAATGTAGACTCTGTAGGGCCAGTGCTTGGATTTGCCTGGCGTCTGCTCTGCTCCTCTAATCATTACTTCACATGACAAAGAGAAGATGCTTGCTTAGCACTGATGGAATGAATTAATGCCTGAATGAATGGCTAATAAAATTGCATAAAATAACATAGGATTTAGAGAGATTGAACCCATGCCATGGAAAAAAGTACACACTTAGCACGAGTAGTGACAATATGGCTTAAATGGTGACTCATTTACAAACATCCTGCTTTCTCTAGAGTAAGATTTACTCTCAGAGAGCCGAATGGAAGGAAAACTCTGATAGCTTAGAAAATTAATTGAATGTTAACATCTTAAAGTTTGGAGAAATTCGAATATAGTTAGAGTCTCAGCATTTCAAACATGAGAAAGAAAAACAAAGGTTTTTGGGAGAATGGTGTTTTCAGTGTATTTATCTTTCAGGAACCTCCCAAATCAAGAAACATGTCAAAGCATCGATTTGAGTAGTTAGTTGTCCCTCCCAGTGATCTTTCTGAGCATTCTACGTTTCAACCTTAACCGTCCTCCATCCTCCAAATGGAAATATAATGATAAAGCACCCACAAGAAGAAAGAAGAATTAATTTAATGCAAACAAAAAACATCTAACTCTGAGGCTTTGGCACTTCATTGGAAACAAGTTTACTTATTTTCAATTTTTATTTTAGATTTGGGGGTACATGTGTGAGGTTTAAGATACAAATGATCCCATCACCCAGGTACTGAATTAGAAGTTTTTCAACCCTTCCCCTCTTCCTCCCTTCCCCGCTAGTAGTCTCCAGTTTCTTTTTTTTCTTTTTTCTTTTTTCTTTCTTTTTTTTTTCTGAGACAGAGTCTAGCTCCGTCGCCAGGCTGGAGTGATATGGTGCCATCTCGGCTTACTGCAACCTCTGCCTCCCTGGTTCAAAGGATTCTCCTGCCTCAGCCTCCCAAGTAGCTGGGATTACAGGCACGTGTCACCACGCCCAACTGATTTTTGTATTTTTAGTAGAGACGGGGTTTCACCATGTTGGCCAGGATGGTCTTGATCTCCTGACTTTGTGATCCACCCGCTTTGGTCTCCCAAAGTGCTGGGATTACAGGCATGAGCCACCGTGCCCAACTTCCAGTTTCTGTTGTTGCCATTTTTATGTCCATGAGAATCTGATGTTTAGATCCCACTTAGAATTGAGAACATGTGGTATTTGGTATTCTGTTTCTGAATGAATTTGCTTAGGATAATGGCCTTCAGCTGCATCCACCTTGCTGCAAAGGACATGATTTTGTTCTTTTATTGGCTGCATAGTATTCTATGGTGTATATGTACCACATCTTCTTTATCCAGTCCACCATTGATGAGCACCTTGGTTGATTCTGTGTCTTTGCTATTGTGAATAGTGCTGTGAGGAACATGCAAGTGCATGTGTCTTCTTGGTAGAATGATTTCTGTTCCTTTGAGTATATACCCAGTAAGAGATTGCAAGGCCAAATGGTAGTTCTGTTTTAAGTTCTTTGAGACATCTCCAAACAGCTTTCCACAGTGGCTGAACTAATTTATATTCCCACCAACAGCGTATAAGTGTTCCCTTTTCCCCACAGCCTTGCCAGCATCTATTGTTTTATGACTTTTTAGTAACAGTCTGACTGATGTGACACAGTATCTCATTGTGGTTTTGATTCACATTTCTCTGATGATTAGTGAGGTCCAGTATTTTTTCATGTTTATTGGTTGCTTGTATGTCTTCTTTTGAGAAGTGTCTGGGGAACATGTTTTTTAAAATAAATGCTTATACTTGTTACAGTAAGATATAATAGCTGTACCTTTCATGTGAATTCTGGAGAAGGTTGGTAATTTTGTAGAGATTCTGCATTCTAGTCTGGGATCTGCTAGTGAACAGATACATATTTGGACCAGTGTTTTTGTCCTACCACGGATGAAGGGAGGTAGACATAGTGACTATCAAATCTATTTCTGCATCATGAATTTCGTGTTATTCTTTGAGATAATTGGCCTACCATGAGAAAAGAAGAAATCTCAGCTCCCCTGTTTCTAATAAACATCAAGAATGACCAGAATAGGATGAGGAGAGGGAAGTACTTGTCCTAGAACCAGTCCTTGTTTAGCCTCTGGTTAGCATGCACTCAAGTCAACCATCTGCTGAGACCCACGGGGGTCAACCCATCAGGGAAATGTCCTTCTGTATCACTTGGTGGCAAAATGCCTTCAAGAGCTAGCCCTTCCTTGCATGCCTGTCCTCAGTGAGCCTGAAGGAAACACTGGAATTATTTTGTTGAAGTCAAAACTGAACATTTTTCACATCATGGGAAGGCCATTGAATCTCATGTTGTATGCACATATTTTGGCTGTACCAAACGCACCTTCTAGAATTTTAGAAAAATAAAAATGATTGATATCAGCTATCCCAGCGATTTCAGACTTGATTCCTTATTGTTAAATTTACTTAGATAATTTCCTTAATCTCCACAAACAAGCATGAAATGTTGCAGATAGAATTATTCTTCTAATTTATATTTGAGGAAACTGAAATCTCAGCTTACTAGTCATCCCTTCAGGAAGACCAGGCTCTCTACAGTATCCCTATCCATCCCCACCAATGATTCCCCTTTTCAGACCCTTGTTTTTCCATATTGGCATAACTCACTACATGCACTTGTTTTGAAAGTGTCCTTATTTTTTGTCCATACCCTTTCTAGACCTGTGTTGTGCAATGTGGCTATTGAGCATTGGGAATGTGCCTGTCCTACACTGGGATGTGCTATAAGTGCAAAATGCAAACTGGATTTTGAAGAGCTACTAGCAAAATATATAATATACTATATTAAACATTCTTATATTGATTATATATTGAAATGATAGTATTTTGTCCATTTGGAGGTAAATAAAAGATATTCTTAAAATTAATTTATCTTTTTCGTTTTTGCTTTTTAACTTAAAATTGCACGCTGGGGGGGGCTTGCATTTTTGGCCTGCAGTTTATTTCTATTGGACAGTGCTGGTTTGGAAGGCAAGCTTTATGAAGTCAGGGACCAGGTCCGCATTATTTATGCCAATTCTTGCACATCAGTTCTTATACACTTATACACCAGTTCTAAGCATAAAGTGTGACACACACTTGATTCCCTCCACTGCCAAAACAAAATACTGCAGAATTAAATAAATGAAGTGAGGCCAGGCACCTTGGCTCACATGTGTAAACCCAGCATTTTGGGACACCGAGGCGGAAGTATGGCTTGAGCACAGAAGTTTGAGACCAGCCTGGGCAACGTGGTGAAACCCCATCTCTACAAAAAATACAAAAATTAGCTGGGCATTGTGGTGCACCTGTGGTCCCAGCTGCTCAGGAGGCTGAGGTGGGAGAATCACCTGAGGCCAGGGGGTGTAGGCTAGAGTGAGCCATGTTCACGCAACTGCCTTCCAGCTTGGGCTACAAAGTGAGACTCTGCCTCAGTGAATCAATCCATCAATCAAGTAAGCAAGCAAGCAAGCACAGCCATGTCAAAAACTTTGTAGAAATTCCCATATGAATCTGAATCCAAAATGTGCAAGCAGTTCATTTAAGACAGAAAACCTTTATACTATTTTTTGAGTTCATTTGGAAGTCCGGCTATCAGATCAGATCACCAGTTGTTTGAAGCCTCTTCCATGGCATCTCAGAGCATCCGTCTATGGTGGTGTTTAAAGAATGCAGCCAGGAAACAAATGGTTTCCAGGCTCTCTCTGCATTTCTCTGTGCTCTTCTGAAAGTAGCCACAGACAACTGAGAATGTTAAGAGTCTCACTGTAGCCTGATTATAGTCTGGGAGTCTTGATGGGTCATTGCTGTGCCAGTATCATAAACTACTAGCCAGGAGGCTCGATTCTTTTACTAATTTTTTGTCCCTTGGGCTCGAAACCTCAGCAAGCCATGGACCCTGGGTGTGCTCTGCTTTCTTCCACTGTAAAGGACGTATACAAATATTTGAGCTAGGTTCTTCATTGGGTTACTGTAAAACTCTCATGAAATGATGCCCAGGATAAGGATTTCTAGAAATAATCGACATTTGTAGGAAAGCAACAAAAAAGGCAGAGAAAACAAATGTACCTCATTTTTTCAATAGTAACCCAGAACGTTTGCGCATACAGGGAGAGTGTTTGGAAACTTTTTCTCAGAGATAAAAGCACAAATCCTTCCTTTAAGGGAGTCTCACTCCCTTAAAGCATGTAGTTTCTTTCCCCATGCTTTCAAGAAAATGCCTTTGAAGTTAGTAGTGTCAGAAATGCTCACCAGACAACTCTGAGGGACACTGGCAAGGAAGGGAGTTGGCTAGTGTTGATCTAGATGAGACTGTGGGAGAGCCGTTCATCCCAGCAGCCCCTTCAACCAATGACCACCCTGCAGGGAAAGCCACCCAGGCGATTTAGACTTGGAGTTCTCCACCTTCAGCCCATTATATTTATTTTAAATATAACTCAGCAATGTTTAATAAACAAGACTGTTCATTGCCTCGATGTTTGTTCTTTACAATTCATTTTAAACACATCAAGATATAAATTCATGAGGAAATATTGGGTATAATTTGAAGTACCCAGATTTTTCAAGCGAAATTGCAAACATGAAGATTGGTGTGCTTTGCCTATGTACACAAGTTCAATTTGGCAATAGAGGCTGTTTCCAAGATCTTCAACATGTGTGGCAATCTTTTTCTAGTCCTAAAGCCAAATAAAAAATCATGAAGGGAGGATATATATAATGTATATAAATAATATATGTTTTTATAATATATATTATATAGTTCCTCCCTGATTTTTATAATATATAATATATATTATTTATATATTACAAATAATTTATATATTATAATATATATAATTTTTATATATTATATTATATATAATATATAATATATATGTGTATATATATAAAATTTTCCCATCATGTAGATTTTTTTTTTGGGGTCAGGTTGTTTGTTAGTGTAGATATAACCTTCCCAGGTCTTCCACAAAAGAAAATACTTGATTTATATCGCTATAGCTTTGAAGAAATGTTTGCCCTCCACCCAGGTATCTTTGCAGTCCTAAGTCTACCTAACTTACTCCGGTAAGAATAGGAATTATTTTTCCTAAGAATCCATAGCTAGGTTAGAAAGGAAGTTTAGACACTTTTCATTTGTGGATTTCAGATGTTTTGGTTAGTTGGTTTGTTCTGGTTTGTTCTGGTGGATTTCACCTAAAGTGCTTGAGTAACTAGCAATGTTATCTTTGTCAGCTAATGATGTTGGAGTAGCACTGATGTTGTGTTGCAATATCCCAGCCTTTATCTGGGCCACCTAACACATGTGACTATGACTATTTCGATGGTTTTAGATCCCTGCCTGGACCTTTTTCTTTAGCAAAGGTCTTAAAGAAAACCTAAATGATTGTAAAATAATTGAGATGATAAAAAGGGTCCATTCCAAGTCAGATGAGCAGGCATGTGGATTAGACTTGAGGATTTTCCAAGCCCCAGTGGCAAAAAGATTGTGAATGAACATTTTTTAATGCAAATATTACTGTTCATTGGGTGGTATGTCAGTAACGTGCGCTAGGAAATATGACAGGAGTGAATGTTTGGGGGTTATATAAAGCTCCAATCAAACTGACTTCAGATTCTTGGCCCTTTATTTCTATGATTGCGTTGTTCTTAATATAAAACTTTATATAAATGCAAGAAATATCTCAGTGAATATTTATTCCGTGGGTGGATATAAATGCATTATTTTTCCTCTGAGCTGGTACCCAGAGGCCAATACAATACTGACTTCATGTGAGCCATTCACTACTTTCTAGTCATGTTGTGAACAAGTGATGAACAGACTTTGATCTTGCCCAACTGGGAAGGAATGAGCATCCCTAAATCTGATCTTTTCTTTTAGGCAGCTGACTCAACCATTGATTCTTATGTAATGTTTATTTTCCAGATTTGAAATCTGGAATGCCTCTGAATTCTTGTCCTTGGCATGGTAAACAAGATTTTTTTTCTCACATACCCCAGTTTGTATGATGTGCCTAGACCTAGACCTACATAGACTCCTATTTCATGTTTTCTCTTGTCTTATTCCATGATACTTCCAGAGCTGCTTTCCAGGCATTGTTAATGTCAATTAACTGCCATGGTTCCTGTGTCATTTTGGATCCATTGGCCCTAGCGGAATCCCTCATTAATTCTTGGCCCTGTCTTTTTAGAGAACAGTTCTGCCTCTATTGTCCCCTTGGGCATGGCTTTATGAACTTGTGAGAAAGCTAGTTTTCTCTTAACCCTTATACTGAAGACTTTCTCTTGGGGTGACTGCAATCCTATGATGAATATCTTCCTTTTGCTGAAGAAAGCTGGCTTCTGGGCATGTAACATTTGTCTCTGTTTCAATGTTTCACACCCCTTTGCAGTCGTCTTTTCCAACTGAATTGACAATGCTCTTATCGTCAATGAAAACAATCAAGATTAATTATTGGTCCCTTCATGGGCTTTGGTAGATCATTAATCAACTGAGCCTCTGCATTGTGTAGCATCATTGGACCCAACCTACCTATTTCCATGGGACAGATCAATCATTACTGCTTAGTGAGGGTACACTCACTCTTCCCTAACAGCAAGATGCACTGAGCCATCTGCTTGGGGCCTGACCCTAATCTGAACAATTTCTTTCATATAATCCTTTAATTGCTATGTGATATGGAAAGTTCATGCTTTAGGAATGAATTAATGAGACGCATTCAATAGTGCTTGGCATATACTGATCTAATGTGGATCTGAATTAGAGTATGTGTCATCTATGCTTAGGGTTGAAGTCTACTTAACTTTAGGCTAATTATATTATTTCTAATAATAAGAGTTAAAAGAGCTTGTATTAAAGGGGGGTTTGTGACCTGCTTTTTCTGTAATTATGCATGTTACATTCACTTTGTTTCCCCTCCCCCCGGCCCCTTTTTGAGATGGAGACTCACTCTGTCACCCAGGTTGGAGTGCAGTGGCGCAATCTCAGCTCGCTGCAACCTCCACCTTCCGAGTTCAAGTTATTCTCCTGCCTCAGCCTTCTGAGTAGCTGGGATTACAGGCACATACCATCATGCCTGGCTAAGTTTTTGTATATTTAGTAGAAACAGGGTTTCACCATGTTGCTCAGGCTGGTCTCGATCTCCTGACCTCAAGTGATCTGCCCGCCTCAGCCTCCCAAAGTGCTGGGTTTACAGATGTGTGCCACCGCGCCCGGCCTACATTCCCATTTTTGTTTGTGCTTCACAATGGTTCTCTGAGGTATTCGTACCATTGTGTCCATTTTGCAGATGAAGAAGTTAAAATGATGAAGAGGCAAAGTGATTTGCTCAAAATCATAGAATTAACAGTGCTGTATCTGAGTGTTATTGAAGCAATAGCAATTCCCAAGACATTTGCAATGGAACATGGACCTTCCATGGATTAAACTATATGGTTATGGCAGTCATATTTTTCTCACATGCTCTTGCCCTCCAGGCCCTCCTTCCTTTCCGAAACTCATCAAATTGGCTTTTTAGTCCTCCCATTGGTCTTGATGGATATCACCTTTCTCAGATAACAATACTAAGGCAGTTAACTCCAAGCCATCTGCTCTTCAAATTGTATGTATTACAGTGGCCACTAACTTATGCACCCCATTTCTCAGTACTCAGCAAATGGAGAAATGTTTCTTGTTTCATAGGCTATAATCAGTTTTGAGGGCCATCTAGAGCATCTTAGACCAAATCATTTATGTACAACTAACACTTGAAATAGCCAGCCTATGAGTGCAGAAAAGTCACAAAGATGCTTGTGTGGGTTTCTTTATCCCTTTTCCACTAATAAAAGTTTTCGTCTCTGATTAGTTTAATACCGTATTTTTTTGCTTGTTTTCAAAGTAAAACTGGTAATAAAAAGCTGAAATGTCATCCGGACAGTATACTCTGTGGCCAGTCTTCAAAATTACCCAGTAAGTTACAGAAGCAGTTCATATACTAAACAGACTGTAGGAAGTCGACATAAATTAAGCCTCAGCATTTTGTTTTAACTTTAAACAGTATTACTCAGGCTGTGAGCACCCAGGAAAGAAAACAGCCTGGTAGGGTCCGTTCTTCTTTACCGGTTCTTATACAGACCCCGTAACCCAGGAGAACTTAACTAAAGTCTCTTGTGTTACTTTCACCTATGCCGCCTCCACTCTGGCTCTGTTGAAAGAAGTCCTGCCCCAGTGATGGATCAAGGCATGAGTGGGCATGAATTAAATGGTAAGCCAGCAGCTCCAGGTCAGAATGGGGGACCTTGGCCCCCACATGCCTTTCACCTCTGAGAATCCTGAGAGGTACTCTTAGCCTTTCTTTTTTTCTAGTTCAGAAACCAAAGCCAGCTGTGATGGCAAGAAGGGCATGAGAAGTGGTGTGCAAAGCTGAGAACTGTGGCTCAGCTGGCCACTTCTATGTCACCCCTAGGAGCCACGTGTGGGGTAGGAGAGACGTCCTTCTCCATGATATTCCCTGAAAGCTGGAGATGGCACCCGGGAACCCTGCTGGAAAGCCAAAGTTGTCCTTCCTTGTTCATTTCGAAGGCATCTTGAAACTGCATTAGAAAACTGGCTGGGACCAACTACTGAGGATCTGTATTTTTGATTTAATATTTACTGTATTTCACAAATAATTCCTTCGTTGTTGAAAAACTAGAAAGCTCGGTACTACCTCAAGTCCTGGCCCTCTATCTCTTCACCACTGAGAGATAACCTCTATCCTCATTTTGTTGAATGCTTTCAGATCTGTTTGCTTGTAAATGGGGAGCAAATACACATTCCCCCAAATATATCCGTACTCATTTTCATACTCCTCTCCCCACACAAATTGGATCACATGATTTAGATCCTTTTCCCTTTGACATAGCTTAAAAGCTCTTTCCATGTCAGTTAGTATAATTTGCTACTAACCTTTGTTAAAATGGAATTGGGATGAGCAGACCTACCCTAAACATTTGTGAATCTGCAACCTGGTCAAAGAGTACAAGTGAAGGCTGACATAGCATGGGTCTAAATATTTTAAAGTTACAAAGTCACCTATAAGCCATTAGGTGAGAAAACATTTTATTGTCCAACCATGATAATCATGACTTTATTCTCGGGAGGACTGGGTTCAAATTTAGACTCTTTGGACCCCTTGAGCTCTGTGCCAGAACACGGCAAGGTGGCCCTGGCCCCTGCACCTGCTTCCCAGCCTCAGCTCATCCAGTGCAATGAGGGGCCTCTCAAGGACATGTGTGAATCTCCAGGCCACATGTTCAAATTCTGTCTACACAGCCTCCTAACAGCCACCTCATAGGCTGAATGCCCGCAGGAGACGGATCTGGGAGCTCAGAGACAATTCCAGGCCCTGTGAACCTGAAGTGTGGTCTCTAGAGGGAGGGGTACGGGCTCTAGGCAGGCACAACTCCTTGATATGAGGCTTCCTCACCCTGACAAGAAGGGCAAGGCTCCTGGAGGAGGGCCAGGAGAGCCCCTAATGTATGAAGCCATGGCAGGGTGGTCCTGGTGATCAGCATCCTTGTGTGTGTATATTTGTACACTTAGCCAATTTTTTCCGCAGGTTAAAAGTCCATTGGTTGAATCCAAAACCAATGAGCATTGTAAGGCTTTGGAGTCCTTTTTGTGAAAGATCTTTCTGAAAGCAGGCTCCGTGTTACATCCCCCAACAGTGCAGGAAAGTGCCTGTAAGCAAATGCCAACTGCACACCTACACTGAATAACAGGAAATCTTTTCCATTGTCACCAATCCAATAAATAAAAAGGATATATTACAATTGAACTCATATCTCATTGTTTAATGAGAGGAACCCTTTTTCATATAGGTTTGATTATTTGTATTTCATATTCTGTGAAGTAATTAATTGTATCTTTTTTATTAGGTGGTTTAATTTTTTCTATTTGGTCTCTTGGTCCCTTGAATATTAATCCTTTGGCATATCCAGAAACAAACTTTGTTCTTGAATTAGGTAAATTGTTTTTGTTCCCATTATTCTGTTATGAATCTATTACTCCTCAAGAGTGAGTTCTAAAAACAGACCATTTTAAGAATTTAATAATGCTAAATTCAGTAGTCTGATTATATGGATCAATTAAATTGAACATATTATTCACCTATTCATCACCTACATGTGCTAAGCAAAATGACAGATAGAACTCTACAATTGCATCAAAAATGTTTGAGGGTCAATATTAAGACAGGATGGAGTGAGAACACTTCTGAATTCTCCACAACCCCTCACTCACCACTAAGGAGAAGATGTTGTCTAGAGGCAGAGAGTCATCTGTATAGATACCTAGATACACAGAATAATTACACTTCCTGTTTGGTACCCAAAGCCATATGTGCTACAGCTTCTTAGGGATCTAAAATATTTTAAAAGGTAGTTTAAATTACATGCATGATTCACTTTATACAATGGGGTGAACTCTGGGCTGTTGCAACACCACCCAACAAAAATCATTTTGAGAAAAGCAATAATAATAGAGACAATGTCATCACATTCGAGGACATAGAAAAGGAATGTATTGACTCTTATTTACAGGGAAACACAGAGTCCCCATGAGAAGCTCTGTCTTGAGAGAAAGGTATTCAGGCAGTTAGAAAATAATGAATATTTATTCAGTGTGATTGGGATGCTGTTCACCATGCTAAGTGAATTGTACTGCATTGTTTAATCCTTGCAACACTTCTTTTATGAGGTAGGTGCCTTTATAGAATGTGATAATCCCTGTTCCACCAATGAGGAAACAGGCAAGGAAAGATTAAGTAACTTGTAAGAGGTGGCATATTTATAGCAAGAGGTTGACCAAGGATTTGTTCTCCTGGGCTCCGGGTCTCATCTCTATTGCCTCCGGTGAGAGCGCATGACGTTCTAGGTAAAGTAGGCACCTGGAGGGAAGGTGTAGAGATGAGGGGATGCAGAGTGTGTTTGAGAAATGAGCCTATGAATCTAGAAGATGATGTCAGATACCTGGCACTGAGCTGCTACATGCCCTTTCAAGGCACATGCTGTTCCTTCCTTCTGACAAGCAAGAGCCTTCAAATCCTTCTCAGAATTGCCCTCCATATAGCCAGTGCCAATCAGGAGACGTTATGATGTCTTAGCACTACAACAGAAGTTCTTTACCAGAGGCCCAAGGATTTCCGGGGTCCTTGTTTACAGATCTTGAAAGAGTGTGTACCTGTACAAATGTGTACCTTCTCTGGGTAGGCAGTTCATAGCTTTCATCAGATTCTCAATAGGGTCCTTGACTCAAGAAAGATCAAGAACTGCTGGTTAAGACAGAAGAAAATGCAAGAGTATATTAACAGACAGCTGCAACTAAAGGTGGGAAACAAATGCTGGGGGTCTTTAATTCAAAAAATATTTATTAAACATATGCCATGTGATAATCCTTGTGCAGGACCCTGGTTGTTGCCAACACTCGGGGGCCATTTGAGTAGCTCAAAGTTTACTGGAGGCTGAGAAATTGGAGTTTTATTCACATGCAGAAAAAAAGGATGGTTGTATTGTATAGTGTTGCTATGTTGTGTGATGTTGTTATGTTATGCTGTATAGTTTCTATGTGTCTCTGCTATGGAAGATGGCATTAGCAATGGCCCATTCCCATAAAAACATTTTCCAAAACTTCAGGGCGTATATTTTGATTTACATCTTGGACATAGCAATGATTTTTTTTTTCTTTTCTTTGAGATGGAGTCTCGCTCTGTCACCCAGGCTGGAGTGCAGAGGCACGATCTCAGCTCACTGCAACCTCCACCTCCTGAGTATAAGTGACTCTCCTGCCTCAGCCTCCTGAGTAGCTGGGACTACAGACATGTGCCACCACTCCTGGCTAATATTTATTTATTTATTTATTTATTTATTTTTATTTTTATTTTTAGTAGAGATGGAGTTTTACCATATTGCTCAGGCTGATCTCAAACTCCTTACCTCAAGTGATCTGCCCACCTCGGCCTCCCAAAGTGCTGGGATTACAGATGTAAGCCACCGCACCCGGCCCCAATGATTTCGTTAAATAGGATAAGGAACCACCCCACATTGAACCTAAGTAAGGACTATAGAGGCAGAGAACTCTCTACCTCCTGAGCCAAAGTGGTTTCTCATTCTTATCTGTAGCGAGGTATTTGAACACATATTCATCTGCGCTTATCAAAGAGAATGGAGACACAGCTATCTGTAAATAAATCAGCTATTGTCTAACTCTTTTATTGTCCACATTGAGAAACTGGGGGTAAAAGTGAGGTAGAAGCATAAGTAAGTCAACAATCAGGCTGGGACTGTAACCTGGAGCCCTTAATTCTCATCACAATAATAAGAATCCCTTTTATAATGTATAAATTATATTCACATTCTTAGTATCCATTAATACAGATGCTGTCTTCTCGTAAAGGCCTATGATCAGTGCTTTCGAAGCACGAGCGCATGGAATTGCCCCTTATCCAGAGGTATGAATCTCTGTGACTTCAAACTGGGTTCTGTGCACCCTTGAAGTACACAAGTTTTTCCCAAGTAGTAAGTATACGCGCAGAGAGTTTTAGGAGAATCTACTTCCCCAGCTTCCACTGTACTCTTTGCTAAAAGTGATATACTTGATCACTGCTGTGGAGGCAGGTGTGCTCTCAAGTTCTCCTGTCAATAGATGCAGAAACAAAGATTCTAGTGCAAGTAGTCAATTTGGACGGCGATCCTGGGAAACACTGTATTGGAGTGGGACCTGAGATGGAGAAGGAAGGGAAGCATATGAAAAGTGTGTTCTCGATCTCTCATTCTGCTGGGGGGGGACTCTGGGATCCCACGTAGGGTGTGCATCGGGAAGGAAATGCAAATGTGGGCTGTGTGGCCTAGCAGGCTCCAGGAGAAAAGAAAACATCAGGTGAAGCCATGGAGCCATGGGGGGCAGCTGTCATAAAAGACGCCACACCAGTGTACCTTTCCCACCTGCCCCTGTGCAGTAATTCTTCTGCTCCATTACAGAGAAAGGGCCTGTCTTTTGCCAACATCTGTTCCTGCCATGGTGCACCAACCAAGGTGTAGTGTTCCAGGGTGCCAAAGGAACAGCTCAAGGTGCTCTAATTTCATGCCCATAGAATCTTCTTTAATGAATGTCCCATAAACCTACCCCTATGCATTTCATTAAGAGATGAAATGACCATAAAATTTTACATTTTTGTCTGATAATGTATTGAAATTTACATTTATGTTTGTATCAATTATGTATTAGTAATTCATAATGATAATTCAACCCAGAAGAATTTTATTTTTAAGTTTAAGGTCACAGGAAATCCAAGAAATTCTAAATTCTAGTTTATATGCATATTTACGTCACGAATTATGATAGGTCAGTAAGAGCATTTTAATCACAGAAACATAGCACATTAGTGTAAAATTTCATAGGAAGGTGAGTAGAATGCAATTTCAAGGAAAAATACAAAATTTCTTGTTCATATTTCTATTCCATTGGATGTATTTTAGAATGATAAAACATCTTTATGCTAAAATGTTAATAGTTCTAATATGCCGAAACTATTTTAACATGTTGAGAAATGTTAGTTGTCAGATTAAGAAGGTAAAAGATTATATGTAGCCTTTCAAAGTTCTTGCCGGGAGGGGTATGAGAGCAAGTTAAGAAATCTCTTGGTCTAGAACACTTTTCAAATTCTTTGTTTCAATTTAGGCCAATGGTTCTCATCCATCCAATATTGGTGACTTATTTGTAACATTTTCATGGTGAAATGTAATAAATACAGAAGAGTGTCTAATTGGAAATGCAGGATTGCTGATTTATCACTAAGTACAATCCCAGGTAGCCATTACCACACCTAAAAACAGAACATTTCAAGTCCCCAGAGGCCCACCTCATGCCTACTTCTTTCTTCCTGTCCCAGGGGAAACTTCTATCTTGGCCTTTATGGAAATCCTTTCCTTTTCTCCCTTTATGGTTTTATCAGTTAAACATGCATTGCTAAATGATATAATTTTTCCTGTTGTTCCACCTTTAAATAAGCTCACCCACACAGTCAAGCTTCTTTCACTCATCATTGTGTTTCAGATATTCATTCGTGTTGATTCATTTTAATTGATATAGTTAATTGCTTGTCTTTGTTCTAAGCCAGTATTTCATTTTAGAAATACACTACAGTTTGTTTATGCATCTTAATGTTAATCGACTTTCTTGGGTTGTTTCTATCTCTGAGCATACATGAAATACTTCTGTGAGCATTCCTGCACGTGCCTCGGGTACACACTCACACTTTTATTGAGTATATGCTGAGGGGTGGAATTACTGGGTCCTATAGTAAGTGTATGATAAAGTCCAGTAATCAATGCCAAATGGTTTTTCAAAATTGTTGTATTAATTTATACTCCCACAGACAGCACCTGAGAGTTCCCATTGGTTATCATCATCTTGCTACTATATGAATTCTGAATTTCAGCCATTGTGATGGATTGTGTCATGGAAACTTGTTGTGATTTTAATTAATATTTTCCTGTTTACAAAGAAGGTTGAGCACATTTCTGTGTGTTTATTGACCACTTTGATATTCTCTTTGATGAGGTAGAGGTTTTTGGCTATTTTTCTATCAGGTAATCTTATTCTTTTTTTAAGATTTCTTTATGTATTGTCAAAACATACATTGTCAATTATATGTTGTTAATACCTTGTATTTTGTTACATTTTCATTCTTATAAGGGTGGCTTTTGATGGAGTACATTTTATCATTTTTCGTCTTTGTGATTAATGCCTTTTGTGTCCTGTTTAAATAACTTTTCCCCACTCCAAGGTCATGAAGACATTCTATATATAGAATGTCTGTGTATACTGTATTTTAGAAGCTATATTGTGTTGTTTACTGTTTTACTTTTTGCTTTACAACCCACCTAATATTGATTTTTGTGTATGATGTTTTATAGTGTTTAACTTCTTTTTTTCTTTAAATAAGGAAAGCAAACTGACTCAGCACAACTTATTGGACAACATATAACTTTTTATGTAGAAAACAAAGTTGACCCAGCACAAATGATTGAAACTGGCTCTCTGCACTGATTTGCAGTGCCACTATGTCATGAGTCAAGTGTCCACACATGTAGAGCTCTGTTTCTGCACTCTCTTTTCTGCTGTTGGCCGATTTGGCTGTCCTAGTGCCATTGCCACCCTGTCTTGTGGACTGTACATTTAACTTTTGTAGAGCAAATCTTCCCACTTTTTTCATCAGAATTGTCTTGGCTTATCTTTGCCCTTTGCATTTCCACATAAATTTTAGAATCAGTTTGTCAATTTTCACAAAAGTGGATGGGATTTTGATTACGATTGCATTGACTATATGGATCACTGGAATCAATCTCTGTAAATACTAAGTCTTCTGATCTATGAAGACTACACATGTTTGTGTAGTCCTTAAATTATTTAGATCTCCTTTAATTTAACTCCCAATGTTTTATGATTTTCTGCATGGATGTCTTACACATGATTTGTTTGAATTTTTTTACCCCCTAGGTATTTGTTGCTTTAAATTCTATTATAAATGGTAAAGTTTTGAATTATGTTGGGTAACTGTCAATTGTTGATAGAAAAGCAAGAAATTCCTTTCATATTATCCTTGCATCTAGGAATCTTGATAAATTCATTCTAGTAGTTTGTCTGTAGATTCTTTTGGATTCTATACATGTATATCTATTTTACCTGTAAATAATAATAAAATCGCCTTTTATTTCCTTTTACTCATTTAAATTGCATTTATTTACCTTTCCTCTTTGTGCTGACCATGACACTTAGGACAATGTAGAATTAAGTGGTACTAACGGGTCTTCCTGTCTCTTTTCCCATCACAGAAGGAAAGCTTTTAACATTTTGCCATTGATGATAATATATCTTATATGTTTCATGTAGATACTTTGATTAGATGACAGTAGTTACATTCTATTCCTAGATTACTAAGAGTTGTTAATCATGAATGGGTGCTGAAATTTATTAAGCACTTTAGAAATATATATTGAGGTGCTTATTTTTTCCCTTTTATACTGTTAATACAATGACTTATACTGATTAATTTTTTTAAGCTCTGTCACCCTGGCTGGAGTGCAGAGGTGCAATCTTGTCTCACTGCAACCTCTGCCTCCCAGGTTCAAGCAATTCTCCTGCCTCAGCCCCCTGAGTAGCTGGGACTACAGGTGTGTGTCACCATAGCCAGCTAATTTTCATACTTTTTGTAGAGATGGGGTTTCGCCATGTTGGCCAGGCTGGTCTTGAACTCCTGGGCTCAAGTGGTCTGCCAGCTCAGCCTCCTAAAGTGCTGGGATTATATGCGTGAGTCACCGTGCCTGGCCTGATTTTCAAATGTTAAAACACCCATAAATCCCTAGAACAAGCCCAAGTTGGCTGTGATGTGCTATCCTTCCCATAAATCAGTAGATATGGTTTACTTAAGATTTCTGCATCTGTGTTCATGAGAAAGATTGGCTTATAATTTTCTTTCCAATAATGCTCTTGTTGGGTGTTGATATTAAGACTATTTTAGCTTCACAGAACGCACTAGTAAACATTCTCTCTTTCTGTTCTCTGCTGGAATTTGCATTCCTTTTTTCTATCTCTCCAGGCATCATTGTAGTTATCTCGCTAAGATCTTCCACTTCACTTTTCAGTTGTGTCTAAAATGCAGTTTAACTGTTCATTTCAGTTACTTTATAGTTGAGTTTTAGAGTTTCCATTTGATTCTATTTTATAATTTTCTGTTGCCTGCTAAAATTTTTGATATTATCTTTTTGAATAAAAGCCCATGTCTAAGAATCCCATTATCTAATGCTCTCTGGATTTGTTTTTATTGTCTATTATTTCTCCTGGATATTGGTTCCATAGTCCTGTCTTTTTGCTTGGGAATTAGAGTCAGAGTAAGTTACAAGATTAGCCCAGATTCATGAAATGGAGAACTAGGCTCTACTGTTTGATGAGAAGGCTGCAGGCCCATTATAAAGGACAAGGATAAGATAGATACAAAGGGATGGGAAAGATACAATCAATCTACCTCTTTGCCTGATTAATTCCTAGTCATCTTATCACTGGGTCACATTTCCCAATTATCTGCTGTCATATTACCTTTTTTCTCTTCTTTACAACACTTATCACTGTCAGAAATTTTAGATGTATATGGGTGATTCATTGATTAATATGCATGTTGAGTATGATCTTGATGCATTAATAGCATTCATAAAAAGTTTCAAGGTATAAGGAGGCAGAAGCTGAACCATGTGGCCTACTCTGTACCCCTTCTCCTAGATCAGTGCATGACACATGCTGGGTATAGTAAGCATCAACAAAGCATAAAATAGAAATGGATGTACAGCCAACTAAGTGTACTTCTACCTATGTGCATTTTACAGATGATGAATTGGAGGCCCAGGGAGATCACAGAGCTGGTGAGTGATAGCTCTGCAGTCTATCTGATTGTAAAATCAGTGCCCTTGGCCACTGTACCCTGCTGCCATGAAAGTAACTATGGGTTGTGTATTTGTTAACACTAAGGTCCCACCACCCATATTAGGTTCAAATATGAATTGGATCTTTTTGGAAAACAAGAGTTTTGAACTGTTACTGGCCTAACAACCATTACACAAGCCGTTGAAATACTTAGTCTTGTCTCTAGTAGGCAACACCAACTGAGAGATAAACTGGATTTGTTACCTTTGTGACACAGGAGCAAAAATGGCTAATTTGTCATCTTCCTTCATTTTGACTCCTGAATAGATTGCCAGCAGCAGAAGGCAGTACATTTATAAATGTCCCTTTTACACCTGTCAGGTCAGTTTCTCAGAGTCATTAATCCCTACAGAGCCCCAGTAGACACAGAGCTGGCTGCTCACTCAGTCTGTCCTCAGGATAGTCAGAGGGGGTCAGAGTGAAGATGACCACAGTGTGTCCTGGTCAGCCAGTCAGACATTGACACAGCAGCTGCCTGACCCAGGCTTGATCCTAAAGAAGACTGGTATAGAAAGCAGCCTTGGCTATGTTTTCACTGAGGTTTTGCTTTGGAGTTGAAAGAACAAGTGTGACCTGTGGCCATGGTTTTTATCAACTGGGAGAACTTGGGGAAATGTAATACTTCTGAACCTTCATTTTGTCATCTGTAATGTGGGGATAGATGATACCTAATACATCAAATGTAGAGGGTTAAGTACAGAATCAAAAAAATTAAGCTTCCTGATCTAAAGGAGTGTTGTTTTAGCCTGATCAGCATAGATTCCCTTTCTTCTCTAGGGAGCAGTAGCCCACATTTCCTTTGGAGAAACACTATTCCTTGACACTCGGGTTATGCGTTTTGGGTTGGCCTCCATCATGGCTCCAGGAATGGAACTCATGATCCAGGCCTGGCGAATCAGGATATTCTATCACCTTGACCACAGTCCACAGGGATTGACGGACATGTGACCCAATATAATCAGAGTAGTTCCTGGAGTTAAACCCAAAAAGATGTAGGTAGGGAGCTGCTATTTGTTTACTTTGCCATCACGTGGAGCCAGAACATGAAACCAGCAGAGATGACACAGAACCTGAAGATGGATAGCACAGGGTCTTGCTGATATCATTTAAATTCCCTGATTAAGCCACACCGGAAGACTATACCTGGCCTGTTCTATTAGTTAAATCAATCAACATCCTTTTCATTTTTGATTAAGTAATACCAGCTGAAATTTTCAAAGGGAAACTCTTCATATAGTTTCCCCATTTTACAGAAAATTGAGGTTCAGAAACAAGTAGTAAAACCTGTCTAAACATTGAGTAAAATGTAAACTCCCTGCAGGCCAGGCACAGTGGCTCACACCTGTAATCCTAGCACTTTGGGAGGCCAAGGCAGACAGATCACCTGAGGTCAAGAGTTCAAGACCAGCCTGACCAATATAGCGAAGCCCTGTCTCTACTAAAAATACAAAAATTAGCCAGGCCTGGTGATGTACGCCTGTAATCCCAGCTACTTGGGAGTCTGAGGCAAGAGAATTGCTTGAACCCAAGAGGTAGAGGTTGCAGTGAGCGGAGATCATGCTACTGCATTGCAGCCAGGATGACAGAGCAAGACTTTGTCTTAAAAACAACACAAAACAAACGGTAAACTCCCTTCAGGATCGCGGACTTTGTCATTGTCAGGCCCTTTTCTCTGCATCTTCACTCACTCTGGTTTCCTGCCTGATTTCCTTTTCCCTTCGTTCCACCCAATGACATCCACCCAATCTTCCAAGTTCTGCTCAAGTCTTTTCCTCTCAGGATGTCCTTGCTGAGTTTACTTCATCACATGTCCAACACAGGTCAGCCTATTCCACAAATGCACAGCTTTCTCTCTGACCCGTTCATGTCTCAAGAAGACTGCTCAGAGCTATCAAAGGTGTCTGAACACTGTAGCTCTTCGCTCTTCATGTTCACAGGGACACCCTTTCTTGCTGATGGATCAAATTGTGTTAATCCCCATTGCTGAAGTGATATTTAGCAAGACAATGAATTAACAGTTAATTCATTAAGGGCACAACATCTTAGTACAATACAGAAGACGTTTTCTGTCTGGTCTCTTTTGCATTTGTATCATGATAGTTTGTCTTTTTGCTGCCAGAAAAAGAGAGAGTTGAACACTATCTTACCTTTCTTGATCAATAGTTTTATAAATTATAAGACATCTTGCCTTTTTTATTCTTTAAAAATATAAATGACAAAAATAAGATCCAACTGATTAGTATAAAGTGTAAAAAAGGAAACATTTTAAAAATTGGAAGCAATTAAAGCTACCCTCTGCCTCTGGGATGGAGAAAACCTTTCTTAGCATAGGAGCAAACACAAAAACCGTGAAGAAATGTAGAATTATAAAGATATATTTATATAAACTTGGTACATAAAAAATCACTACAAGCAGAAACAAAAGACAATGACAAATGTATGTGATGGGTGAATACTATAACTTTCCATGCAACAACTTATTTTCCCAATAGAAAATAAACAAAAACTTGAATAAGACATTTTCAATAAGGAGACTATTGATGGCTAACCCACACAGTTAAAGCATGTTTATCTTCATGTGGACTCAGATAAGCCAGTTAGAAAAACAATATCATTTTGCTTCTAAAATTGAAAAAAAAAAAACATGAAAATTGTATATTGTGTGTATCAGAATGCAAAAACAAAGAACCCAGATATATTCCTGATACCAAGTATGAGTGACTGCTGACTGAACAGTAAATGTCAAATCAGAAATCTGTATTCCTTTTACAAATTTATCCGGAGGAAATATTCAGAAAAGATTCCTGTACAGGAATTTTTTTGAATTAGCCCTTTGTAATACTATAAAATTGAAAACAACTTACATGTCCAATAATTGTACATTGGTTAATTAAATTAAAATAAATAATATATCCACATGATAGAATTACCAAAAATGATGATATAGATCTATATTTATTGATTTAGAAAAATATTCCCAATATATAGACAAGTGAAAAAAATTAAAGCCACAAAGTCTACAAGGTCACATTTTTTTAAATACTTGTAATAAACACTTGGAGAATAATACAAACATATATAACAAGATGATAATAGGTTGATCCTTGGATTCCAAGATCATGGGTGACTTTTCTTGGTTTTGTTTTTCTGTAGTTTTCAAATTTCTGTAATCAACATGTTACTTTTTAAAATTAGAAATATTTTTAAAATACAAGCAGCATGCCTTTGCATTTATTTTTACTCATGCAACTGGTGCCTGTGCCTGACAGATAGCACCCAATAAGGCAATAAGGACTTAACATGTCATTGGGCTTCCAACATATGGAAGAGTCGGGGCGATTTGCCCAGCATATGGGGCAGTGGACCTCTTCTTTTTTTCTTTTTAACCAGGACTGGTATTTTCAGGCACAGAGAGAGATTTGCTCATTACCCACTCTGTCCATCCACCAACTGGGCACGGGAACCATAAACATTGTCATTTCCCAAATGGAAGAAGGTACGACTTTGAAGAGCAGAGCCTTTAATCAGACAAAACATCTCACTTTGCCCTAGTCATTAAACTGACTTCAGAGACAAAGGCCCAAGGCCCTGCATATGTTCAGTTTGTGTAAAGACAGTCAGCTGATGCCGAACACTGGGCATACCGGGTGTTTATATCAGAAGTAATGAACTAAAAGCCGGGCATCTAATCCTTTCCCTAGCCAGGAGGTACTTCCAAAATTTTAAAAGTCTTTTTTTTAAAGAGTAATAGAACTTTATAAGCATATTGGTCCTTTCATCTCCCTGAAAGTATATTCAAGGCATAATTCAGACCTTCACATTAGATCATATTAAGCCTAATTTGGTTCTTCAGCTCAGCAAAGAGCCTGAGGGCCTTTAGGAAGTTGTAAGAGTCATAGAAGTTAAAGAACCTGACTTTTTAAACAAACATGCGTCTTTCCCATATGATAATGAATGTGTTTGAATGTATAGCCTGGGGGTCTTGCCAACATATTGGAGGATTTACCTCAATGAAGGGTGGGTCACTCCAGCAACAAAGGGATGTGGCGACAAGAGCACAACCCTGCTGGTAACTCCCATTAGATTTTCACTTTACTCTCATCCCATCTTCCTCCTTTTAAGTTTCTAAGCAGCAGTCATACTGAGGCTGTTTTTGGTGAGCCAAGCAAATGTGGCAACTGATGGCCTCCAAATTCCCTACTGGCTTGCTCCAGGGACCTCACGTTTGACTACCACATTAGGATAACTTTCATAATTTTGTTTTTCAGCCACATCTGAGATCTCAGGTGGTGGTAGTGATTCAATTCTTTTTTTAAAAAAATGACAGCATAAACCTCACTAATTGAGGTATGACATTTGTGGCATAACAGAGAGGGCATGGACTCTGGTGATAGACCCAGATTCAAATCGTAGCTCTCCCATTACCTATCTATGTTTTCTGGGGCTCATCACTTAGTCTTTCTGAGCCTCAATTTCTTAGTCTCTGAGGGGACAGAGAGATAGCAATACATGGTCATCCTACTTCACAGAGTTGGGACAGATGAAATCAGGAATATGGAAACACTTTGTGAACTGTAAAAAGCTTGTATCAGGACTGTAATGCCAAGTTTTGCTGTTTTGCTAGCTTCACATGCAGTCAGGTCTCAGGTGTCAGAGGTTGGAAGAGTAGCCATGGGTGAGTGACAGAGGTGCTCAGATCTGAGTCGGGGAGCCTTCAAGAAGTGTCTCTGAGTCCACTGCAAACCCAAATCCTTCTTGTTGTGTGGAGTCGGAAGTCACTTTCCATGGCAGCAAGCTCTAGGACCATATGCCTGCTTTGATAACCTAGAGTTTTGTTATGATGACTATTGCTCAAGTTCACAAAAGTTGGCTGCTCTCTGGGACAAGAAAATCTTTTCAAGGAGACTCTGTTGGCTAGTGGGATCTTCTGAAGGGGACTTGGCCAGCAGCCACCCTCATTCACTCCCCCTTCCCAGGCTGACTCTGCATCTATTAGCATGAAAAATGAGGAACTGAATGGGCTTATATCATCTGTAAGTTAGCTTAGCTGAATCAAGATCATTTGTCTAGTGCACATATTCCCAAGGCCGAGGAGGGTTGTCATTCTGTTTTCCAGTGAGGTCATCCTCCATGTCTGCAGCGTTGACATCCAGCTAACCACAGGCTGCATGTTAGCAGACTACTTAGCCTTTCATCCAGGAGTGACAGGCCAATGTTGGAGTTTCCTTTCTTTGCTATGTTCCATTCTTTTCTGTTTTCTTGTGTTACCATCTCTTCTTCGTCTAGTTGATAAGACCCTTAAACATCAAACAGAGGTGTCTGGCTTGACCATGAAATGTTCTTCCCATGCCATCCAGGAACACATTTTCCTTTATAACTCATTTTGAAGCTGTTTTTCATGTGGCGTGGCATGCAGAATGCTTTTCTTTCATTGATGGGGCCTGCTCATGGCTCTCAAATGCAAACACGAAAGGGATGGTCAGCCATGGGCCCTCTGGTTGCACCACATTCTGAAAACCAAATGTGCCTAAAGTAACAGTAAAGCTCATGATGTTGGAAAACTGAAAATCTCAGTGCTGATCTCACCATGCCAGCTCCCATGTTGGAGGGGAGATTTATGATCTTCTAACTAGGTGCCATGGTATGCTGATGACCATTTGTAGTCTTTACAATAACCCTCTTGTGGGCACTGCCATTCCCACTTTGGAGGTGGGGAACCTAAAGCCCAGAGAAGTGAAGTAGCTCACCTAGAGACACACAGCCAGGAAATGCAAAGCCAGACAGGCAGAGCCTCACAGCACACACTCTTTGCACAGCTCTCAAATATTGTCAAGGAAAGGTTGACAATGAAAGTCAAGGAAAGATTGAGCAACTTTTCCAGACTAAAGAAATGTGACAACTAAATCTAATATGTGATTCTGAAATGGATCAGTTTGTCATCATTGGCATTATTGGGGCTATTGGTGAAACCTGAATGGGATCTGAGGATTAGATGGTAGTGAGATATCCTTGTTAGTTTCCTGCTTTCAATGGTTTTGTTGTGGTTATGTAAGGGGGCATCCTTAATACTAGGAAAGCCACTGCATGGCAACAGGACATCAGGCAGACAGCTTACTCACAAATGGTTCAGAGAAAAAACTCTTTGTACCTTATTTGTAGCTCTGTAACTTGTGATTGCTTCCAAATTTCAAAAAGATAAATTAAGAAAAAGCATTAAAAATATAGTTCTCATGTCCTCAGATCCAGAATCAAGTTGAATCTTAAATTCAAATCAATTAGAGTTTTAATGTCCTTTTCCCTTCTTTGTAGGCTGGTGGGATTTGTCTTTTGATGGCAGAATCGTCGCTTCAGGAGGCTGGGTGTGGTGGTTCATGCCTGTAATCCCAGCACTTTGGGAGGCTGAGGCGGGCAGATTATAAGGTCAAGAGATCAAGACCATTCTGGCCAACATGGTGAAACCCCGTCTCTACTAAAAATACAAAAATTAGCTTGGCATGTTGGCACATGCCTGTAATCCCAGCTACTCTGGAGGCTGAGGCAGGAGAATCTCTTGAACCTGGGAGATCAAGGTTGCAGTGAGTGGAGATCCCGCCAGTGCACTCCAGCCTGGTGACAGAGCAAAACTCCGTCTCAAAAAAAAAAAAAAAAAAAAAAAATTGTCACTTCAGGAGTTCCTGCTTGCCATCTTTCCATGATTTTTATCTTATCCCCTAGATTGGAGTTTCCCTTACCTCCAAAGTAAGCTAAAATTTAAAAGGAGTTGCCTATGAAGTCATGATGTGATGAGGATTGTGAGCTGGGGATAAAGGCTGAGAAACATATTAGTAAATCTTAACATTCAGACAATTATCTCAGGGAAACAGAAAAAGATTTATAACTTTCTAAACCAGCTTTCTAAAACTCACTCCAGGAATGTGGAATAAAGCCCCTAGAGAAGTAGATAATGATTTTGTAGCTGTGGAGAGGATTTCCTCTGAGAAGAAAAATAGTCAACTATTGTCTTGGGACAACTGTATAAAAATGAGAATTAGCTTCTCAGTCTTTTGATAATTGTGGATTTTAAAGAAATTACAAAGGAAGAACTTTTGACAACATTTACAGTATCTACACCTAAATGAAAAAGAAAACAAGCATGATACAACCAACCCCTTCCTTCCTTAAGTTAAAAAAAAAAAGAAAAATCCTTCCACAGGGAATGGTTCTTTGACATTTGTATCTTCAGTATCCAGATAACTATGGTTAACTTTAAGTATTTTATAATTACTTTTTAAGTTGCATTGAATTCTGTTATTTACATGTGTTGAATACATATCCCTATAAAATAGAAAAGTTATTGAATCTAAAAAAATGTTTAGAGGTTTCCTTAGAATATTATCTGGCCTAGGGATCTCCAGATTTTGAGATTTCATGAAGGAGAAACAATTGGATGACTTAAATCGGAAAGAACTATAGAAAGTTTATGATTTCTACTTTAATCAATTAAGAGCATAAAATACAAATAAAATAAACATTATCCTTATACTTTTATAGTCTCACAATAAAGGGTAGTCCTTTAAATAAAATACATTTAACTTTATGAAAACTTACAGCCATTCCTTATGTTTCTTTCAAAACTGAGGACTGGTAGACATGTTATCATTGACCAGCCTGGTCTGCCTGACTAGAGTTTGGGAAATCCTGTTCTACTTCAGCTACTTCATTTGCAGGTGCTGGGTTCAGAGGAGAGAAGGGACTTCCCTAACTAATGCTGCCGTTTAAGGGAAGGGTGAGACCTTGCACTCGGGTCTCTGGAGTCTTAAGCCAGCGTGCTTGTCACTGCACCCAGCAGTTAGCTTTATATAGGTCTATCAGCTAGCTTTCTTTAGGCTATAATCAACAGAAAACTAACTTAAATTAGATTAAACAATAAAAGGATTTATTGGCTCAGGTAATGGAAAAGTTCAAAGTATAGCTTCAGGCAAGGCTTAATCCAGGTGGCCAAAGCATGTCATTCCGAGGATCTGATTTCCTTTATAGTGTCATTAGCCACAGTCACCCTCCTAGCCGTTACAGGGAGTCCATATGTAGCAGCAAAAACTTCTGACTTCATGTCCTTAAACCATGAACTTCATAGGAATAGTCATCGTTGCTGCATAACTACTGCACATCCTGGAAGTAATTCTCTCACTCATCAGGTGAGTCTGGGCTGCATGGCCTTACATAATTGCATTCAACTGGCTTCTTAAGTCACAGGCTTCTCCTTAAATCTGTCATTGTTGCTACTATAAGTTGGGGAGATTGATGGCTTAAGCCAATCAGGGCTTGCACCTGTCTCAGTCTGCTCAGGCTGCTATAACAAAATACACTAAACTGGGTAGGTTTTAAACAACAGAAGTTTATTTCTTACAGTTTTAGACACCAGTAAGTCTAAGATCAAGGCACTGTCAAAATCAGTGTCTGGTGAATCCCCGATCTCTGATTCACAGGTGGCACCTTCTGTCTGGTTCCTCACATGGTAGAAGGGAAGCCAGCAATCTGGGGCCTCTTTTATAAGAGTACTAATCTGTTCACCTAATCAGCCACCAAAGGCTGCACTTCCTAAAACCATCACATTGGGAATTAGATTTCAACATTTTAGGCGGAAACAAACATTCAGACGACATCACTTCTTGGAGCTTGGAGTGGGTCAATTCCCCATAAACTACTCAGCTGATGATGAGAAAGAAGTGGTTTCTGAGTGAGGAGTGAGAAATTAGAATAGTGTTTTATTAGAAGAAGGGTGAATAAATGCTGGGCAAAAAGATAAACACAGGTGTATATTACTAGTCTCAAAGAGTTTATTGCAGAGCTGAGTCTGGGCCGCGTGACCTTACACAGTTGGATTCAACTATTTTTATTTCCTTGGGACATTTTGGATGGTTTTCCTGAGAAGAACCACATCAAAGCCGCGTTGGGGAGGTTTTTCCAAGAATGCAGCATGGATATGTTCTGCCATCTGTTCCCCTAGGAAGGCCAGAGGAAGACGTCTATGGGGGAAAGCATTCACCTGTTCTTCCAGGAACTCAGGAATACCTTCTTTCGAGTATGCTGGTGCTGAAGAATAGGGCACATCTTTGAAGCAAAGGAAACCACAGAGACATGTTGAACAGTTCACCTGGACTTGTTTTTCTGTCGCTTCCATCACCTGATCATCAGGAAACTCCAACACAACCCAACAGGCCAATGGGGTCCACATATCCTCATGCTTTTCGAAAGGGCCAAGCAAGACAATGTGTTCCACTTTGCTGCCTAGGACATCTGAGTCATTAAACCTTCTTCTAAAGTAAAACCCCAACGAGGAATGTATACCCCTTCTAATCTGAAACAGCTTTGCCTCAAGGCTTCCATCTTGAGAAGAAATGTTTTGGTGCTCCCAGCGTCCTTGGCTGGGGCTAGTTTCTTGAGACTGCTTTTGAGCCTCGCTGCTGCTAAGTGCTTCTTGTAAAATATGGTAAATGTAGGGCCTCAGAAATGCTTTCCTTGAGGGAGGGAAGAAGAAAGAGTTGTGCAAGATAGACAGCTGAGCACACGTAATGATTGCCATATGTCAAAGGATTTTGGGACTTTAAAATGGACTTGGGCAGTGCTTTGCTAAGTGTTCCCATAAAACAACTGTTTTTATAGGTTTCTGAGGTCTTAGCAATGGAAAATACGGATTTCTGATCTTTCTGTATCTTGTTTAGTTTTATCATTCCTTTGTTCCAAGGACTTAGAGACTATCTCCCTTTGGCACCAACCAGAACTTGATTTGGATCACCCAGTATGGCTCATGAATTACTTTTCTCATGATATTCCCAATATTCATTAGCCTTTAGAAAAGTAGGAAAAATTGCCCTTGAAGTAAACCTTACAGACCTTGGAGCAGAAGTTGACAAAAATCATGACCCATGAGTCCCATACCACTTCTCCTATCCCTCTTCCCCTTCAGTGGCAAAATAAGATAATTAATTTGATAAGGGAAAAATTCTTAGGTAAAGGAATGTACATAAATTAATAACTTCCTTTGTATTTAATCTCTAATATTTGAAATCTTTCTGTGAAGCTCTCCCCATAGTCTAAAATATCTCAGTTGGTTTCTATATAGGAGGAAGAAGCAAAGATTCTTCCAATGGACCCAAGGGAAAGATTTGATTAAATTCTTCAAATCAGGGAGTCTGGGTGCTCTGCTCCTAAGCTCTTCCCATATAGCTTTTTGCAAATTGTAAATTGCATCTTTCCACTTAGCGAAGTTTAAGATGGGCTTTGCGTGTTTGAAGGAGGATTCAACAAAGTTCTTGCTTTTCTGAAACATACCCTGGACTCAGAGACAGAAATAAAAAAGTAAACAAGATCTCTATTTATTTTATTAAATGCTGTTAAGGAGATAAGCAGAAGAGTGTGCAAAAGAGTGACTGAGGGGAATATTGCCTTTTGAAGTGCAGCAGTCAGCAGAAATCTTCCAAGAAGTTGATAGTGAACGGCACCTGAAGGATGAGAGTTGATGATGGGAAAGGTGTTCAAGATAGAAGGAACAGGCCAGATGCGGTGGCTCAGGCCTGTAATCCCAGCACTTTGGGAGGCCAAGGGGGTGGATCATGAGGTCAGGAGATGGAGACCATCCTGGCCAACAGGGTGAAACTCCAACTCTACTAAAAATACAAAAATTAGCTGGGTGCGGTGGTGCACACCTGTAGTCCCAGCTACTCAGGAGGCTGAGGCAGGAGAATCACTTGAACCTGGGAGGCAGAAGTTTCAGTGAGAGAGAAGGAACAAACAGGGTGGAAGTCTAGAGGCCAGAAAGGGCTTAGCAAGGAATAAAGAAGACCAGTTTGGCTGCAGCAGAGTGAGCAAGAGGCAAAGCATGTGATGAAGATAAAGATGCAGAAGAGAGGGGCTGTGAAACCCAGCTGGGCCTTGTTGGTCATGGAAACAAGCTTGGATTTCAGCAAACCCTACATAATATGAAGGCCTTCAAGGTAACCCGAGTTCAGAATGGATCTTTGTGCCTGGGATTTGGAAAGCCATATGCCATTAAAGGGAGAGTCACATCAGAAGTGCCAAAAGTATGAGTTTGCATAAGAAAGCAAAGGCATAGCACATTTAAAATACTAATCATTAAAATGGTCCCCTCTCACACAGTCCTCTCCATTCAACACCGTTTCCTGTCTCAACCCATCTGGTCAACATCTTTGTTGGTTTGTCTCATGGTGGTGATTGTATAATGTAAGTATCAGACAACACAATGTAAATACAAGGCAAATTCGAAAATTGAATTGCCAACTTTGACGCTATAGTTCTTGGAGTCCCTCAGAGTTGAAGAATCAAGTTAGCTATAACCAAAGCCATGCACCAAAGAGAATTAGTTAGGGTTAAACCAAAAGAGAAAATCAACCAGATTTGAGGATATAATTGGGGCTTTAAAGGAGAATGATTTGAATACCAAAGGTTAAGATTAAGAGAAGCCCTCAGGAAAATTTATGAAATCTTTGAATAATTTTGGAAAAGAGAGAGAGAGGGAGACAGAGAGAGAGAAAGAGACTGATGGAGAGACAGAGACTTTATGACAATATCACAAAAGTTCAAGGCTAATTGAATTTTCCTATTATAAAATTTTGTCAGAAAATGGGGAAAAAAAACCACTCAATTCTTGTGTATTTTCTAAGACAGTAGAATTATAATCTAGCCCTGTACTTTGTTAAATAAATAAACTTGTTTTCATAATTGCCAGCTTTGTTTTTCAAGTTAAAGTCCCAAGTAACTGTCTTTTACCATTTATTTTGAAAATGTAGTCCCAAGTTTTGATGGACTCATGTTAATTCGCAGTTTTCCAGTACCAATTATCTTCCGATAATGAAGACCTCCTGTGCTCACAGTTAAGAATGTGCTGCCTCGGCATGTGAAGATGGTGGCCCTGAGTTACTCATCAATTCCTGAATACCTAGTTATGTCTCAAAGAGAAAGACGGCTCTTCTGACTGCTCATACCCTCCCCTAGTCCCTCACCATATGTAAGGAGCTGTCTGGGAAAAGAAGAAAGTTGGGTCTAAGACCCATTGACTTCAGCCAAATGAGTTAATCAACTGTAGTCTAGCCAGCAAAGGAAGACACTTACCCCCAAGAAGAATTCTATTTCTGTTAAGCAAGAACTTTCAGAAGCTACATTTACAATTTAATAGTCCCAGGAGTTTTCAGATGTCTGGATAATAGTGTAAAGACTTCCCAGATGGAAGATGTATTCTTCTGTTCAGGAATTATAAACATGAAACAAGCACTGGAAATTCTTTCCCACACTCCTTTTGAGAATGTCTGTCTGTGGATACCTCTTCAGAAATTTCCTGAGGCAGGGCCAAGAGCTTAGGACTTGGAAAGCAAGAGAATTGGGGACCATTTCCAGGGTTCTCCTCTTCCTCATTGTATGATCTTGGACAATAGGCTTACCCTCTCATTTCTCTCAACTCTGAAGCTGGGCATAGCAATTCAGAGAATCAAGAATTAAGGTGGCAGTACATAGAAAATGCTTGCTACTCTACCCATTAGCACATGTTCACTAGTGGTAGTAGTACAACAGTACCTGGAAAGCAGTTAGACCTGACAATTCTAAACTCAGTGTTACGTTTTGAAATGGAAAGATATAAAACTGCTCTAAGGATTTTGTTAGTTATGGTAACTTCTCAGCTCATACTGCAAATCATGGAAGTTTCACAGTGCCTTATGTACCAAGCAAAACATTCCAACTTTATTCTGTAGGTTAGAAAAAAAAAAAAAAAAGAAAACTTTGGAAAATATTTAATTCATAGTTTTAAAAAAATAACTAATTATTATAATAATATTAGCTCACATTTACATGTTTATTTCACACAAGGCACTGTTCATAGCATTTTCATATAATAATTCATTTAATCCTCGCACAACCCTATATTATCATTTCTCATTTTACAGATGGGAAATTGAGATACAGAGAAGTTAAATAGTAGAGCCAAGACTTAAAGTAAGGAAGTATGGCTTCAGACCCCGTGCTTGTAACGGTTAGTCTATAGCGTGCCACGGAAGTATCGTCTTTGTATTTGCATTTAGAAGGGGCCCAAATGGAGACAAGGTTGTGAATGAGGCTGTTGAAAAAGTTCGGAAGAACGATGATGAAAACATGACCTACTTTCACAGTAGATGCAGCAGAACGCACAATTTCAAAGACCTGACTGCAGGCAGAAATTAAACAACACTACTTGGTGTTTGACAGAATCTGGGGGTGTTGGGGGTGGGAGGCTATTTGAAGGGGAGAGATGAAAAGAAAGAAGAATTAGGAGGAATTAGTGTCTGTCTTGGTTGGCCAATTGGCTGAATAGATAAGATTTACAAGGAAGTAGATCTAGAAATAGAAAGGAGGATAAGAAGTTCAGTTATGGACACCAGAGGTTTGAAGTTCTTGAAAACATCCACAGAGAAACGTTAAAGGGTTATTTAAGCCAGAGAGTTGCTAGAAATCCTAAGAAGGAAGCAACAGAGTTTAATATTTTTAAAAAAATTAAGTAAATCCACAGAATGGGAGAAAATATTTGTAAATTTTAAATCTGAGAAGGGACTTATATCTAGGATATATAAAGAACTGCTACAACTCAACAATAAAAAGAAAAATAGTCCTTTTTTTTAAGTGGGCAATGAGTCTGAACAGACCTTACTCCAAAGAAAATATATAATGGCCAATGAGCACATGAAAAGGTGCTCAACATCATTAGCCATTAGGGAAATGCGAATCAAAACCACAATAAAATGCCACTTGATGCCTCCTAGGATAGCTATAATAAAAATGATATCGATAATAACAAGTAACAGCAAGGACGTGAAGAAATTGAAATACTCACACAATGCTAGTGGGAATGTAAAATGGTGCAGCCACTTTGAAAAACAGTTTGGCAGTTTCTCAAAATGTTAAATATGGTGTTGCCATGTGATCTTGCAATTCTATTCCTAAGTATCTGTCCAAGAGAAATGAAAGCATGTCTGCACAAAAACTTGTACACAAATGTTCATAGCAGCATTGTTCATAATAGTCAAAAAGCAGCAACTCAAATTTCCATGAACTGATGGATAAATGGATAAATGTGGTTGAGTCACACAATAGAATATTATTCAGCAATAAAAAAAGGAAGGAAGTACTGTTACATGCTTCAACATGAATGAACCTGGGAAACATTATGCTAAGTGAAAGATACCAGACATTTCAGAACAGGCAAATCTATAGAGGCAAGAAGTTGATTAGTGTCTGTCTAGGGCTGGGGATTGGGGGTGGAGAGGAGGAGGGAAATGGGAGTGACTGCTAATGGATATGGGGTTTCTTTTTGGGAACATACAACAACTATTGAACTGTACACTTTAAATGAGTTAATTGTGTGGTATGTGAATTGTATCTTAATAAAGCAATTTTCAAAAATTAGGTACAATAGTATGACTAAATACAGCAGTCTACATCTATAAATTATGGTGTTTAGACTGAAAAGTTTAGGCCAGGTGTGGTGGCTGATGCCTATAATCCCAGCATTTTGGGAGGCCGAGGTGGGTGGATCACCTGAGGTCAGGAGTTTGAGACCAGCCTAGGTAGTATGGTGGAACACTGTCTCTACTAAAAATACAAAAATTAGCCGGGTGTGGTGGTGCGCAACTGTAGTCCCGGCTACTCGGGAGGTTGAGGCAGAAGAATCACTTGAACCCAGGAGGCGGAGGCTGCAGGGAGCCGAGACTGTGCCACTGTACTCTAGCCTGGGCTGACAGAATGAGGCTCCATCTCAAAAAAAAAAAAAAAAAAAAAAAAAAAAAAGGCTGGGAAGTTTACCTGACACAACAGGAGCATATTTTATTCTGTCTTTTTTTCCCCCTTTCTCTATTATTACTTACTAATAATATTTTCAGCAGTGGATTCACCAAGTTCCTCTCTATATTTTTCCAAATGAATTCTTTAAAAGACTCATGAGTGATATATATGATTACAGAAAAACTCTGACTCTCATAAGTTACACCCAACCAGCAAACAAATGAATCAAATTAATCTTAAACTGGCAATTTCAAATATTTACAAAGTCTGTCTTTTAATTCCTACCGTGTTTGAAAGTGGCATTCTGAAGGACATACTGAGTCATGATTGCACAATGGGCCCAAGCATTAGGTTACTGGTAACTGGAAAGGATTCAACTCAAATTAATTCTAAACCCATAATCTTAAGAGTTTACAAACAAAGGCTGCACTTTAATTCTGGTGGGTTTAGAAGTTTTCTTCCAAAACCTTGTCCTTTCATATTCTTGTTATTCTACAGCACCTATCACCTCCCGACACCAGACGGTTTTCCATCATCAGAACTTGGAATACTTTCATTCTTTCTAAAACCAAAAAGTAGTCCTAGTTCCAAACTGCGATTCATTAGGAGAGTTCCATGGTGTTTGTGAGGCCTCCTGCCACACGCTTTCACCAAAACGGTTTTCATACATGTCCATGGGGCAATGGTCTGCATCCACTTAAGATGCCTACCATGTGGTTGGGAATTTTTATTGCTGATTTGGAAAGGGGCAGTGCGAGGCTCAGACAAGAACCTCGCTGCTCAAACTGGAGTCTGTGGGCGACACGGAGGGGATGCACGAAAGCTGGTTCTGCAGGAGTTCTGGGAGGGTAAGATGAGTTAGAACATGGCTGCAAGCTAAGGTCTTGAGGCTTTTTTTTTTTTTTTTGAAACAGAGTCTCACTCTTTTGCCCAGGCTGGAGTGCAGTAAAGCGATCTTGGCTCACGGCAACCTCTGTGCCCCGGGTTCAAGCGATTTTGCTGCCTCAGTCTCCCGAGTAGCTGGGACTACAGGCATGCATCACCACACCCGGCTAATTTTTTGTATTTTTGATAGAGACGGAGGTCTCGCTATGTTCCTCAGGCTGGTCTCAAACTCCTGGCCTCAAGCGATCCGTCTGCTTCGGCCTCCCAAAGTGCTAGGATTACAGGAGTAAGCCACCACGCCCAGGGGACTTTGAGCTTTATTTGTTAGACACAGGGAGCCCTTTGAGGTTTTTAACAGGAACACGAGATAATCTAAGATGTCTGTGAGTAAAATGTATTTCTATTGCATAGCATCCATACCTCGGCTGCAAATAATAGGTTGTGTTAGCGAGTGCTTCCTGTGTGTCAAACACCAGTTTTATACTTGACCTACTTTCTGTCCTTTACTCTTCACAATCATCTTGTAGTGAGATCTTCTGTTAACCCTGTTTATAGGTGAGAAGGCAGCAGTATTTCAGGTACGTTAAGGAATTGAGCCAAAGCTACACAGTTTATGAATCACAAAGCCAGGGCTCAAATTCCCATCTATCTAACTTACAGATTTATTCCTACCTCTGAGGGTGGGGTATGGCACTGGAGGCTGTCCCTCCAGTGAGGAGGTGGGGGGATGGTAAGGGAGGGGCTGGACACCGGAGGTGGGCAGGGGAGGGATAGATCTGAATGGGTGGTTGCCTGAAGATCTTTCTGTCCCAGCCACTGTGTGAGTCACAGGAATACAGAAGCAAGGGTCTTCCCCTCACCTCAAGGGACTTCCTCTCTAGCGTAGTCAGGCAACATCAATGCTGCATTCACTGCACTGGAGAGATGACACAGGCTGGAAGGGCAGGGCTCTGAGTTCCCGCTGCAAAGTTGGTGTTGAAGGTGAGTAAGGTGCTGGGTTTTGAAATGAGGCCAACTGTTTCACACCCTGCCGGGCCATTACATTGGCCACTGGGCACAGTCAGACTGTTTAGTGACATCCTGGATACATTAGAAGCACATAACAAACATCACTTCCTGTTATTCTTCTTACTTCTGTCACCATTATTCCTTCCAGGCCTGGGCAGATTTTCTTTTCCTTCATGCTAATCCAGGGCTGTCGTTCTAAACGTTCAGATTTACTGGATCCTGAACGCTCTTAGGAAAGAGTCTTCGTTTCACACAAAACATTGATGACTTTGCAGAAGGTGTTTTGGATGTTTCCTTTTGCTGAGCCCCAATGGCGTGTGTTGTATAGACAGGTTAAAGCAAGAGTCAAGATTCAATGGCTCACGCCTGTAATCCCAGCACTTTAGGAGATTGAGGCGGGAGGATCACTTGAGCCCAGGAGTTTGAAATCAATCTGAGCAACATGGCAAAATGCTGTCTCTACAAAAAATACAAAATTAGCCTGGCCTGGTATACGGTATGTGCCTGTTGTCCCAGCTACTTGGGAGGCTGAGGTGGGAGGATCACTTGAGCCCGGCAGGTCAAGGCTGCAGTGAGCTGAGATCACACCACGGCACTCCAGCCTGGGTGGCAGGGCAAGACCTTGTCTAAAAAAAAAAAAAAAAAAAAAAAGTATTTCCATGAAAGGAATGAACAGGCCAGGCAAAGGCAATCAATGGAGGACCCTGGGATGGTGTAGATAAAACCAGGGAAGAAGGAAATGGTGTGTATGCCTTGGCATCCACACTTACATGCTTGGTGAGCTTGGTAGCAGATCACAGTGGGCAGCTGAGTGTAGAGGTTACCAAGATGGACAGCAGGATATGAACACTGCTCTGCTGCTGAGTGGCTCTGGGACCTTGGGCCCCTGAATTTATCTCCACATGCCTTAACTTTCTCTTTGGTAAAATGGGAACAATATCAACCTCACAGGGACCTTTTGAGGCTAAATTAAATGTTGGCCTGATGCCTGGAATATGATAAATGTGTAACAAATGGAAATGACCAAATAAACTATTTCGAACGCAAGCCCTGGAATTTCTCAATAATGATGTAGGTACTGACATCCTTGCTTTGCAAACAAGGAGACGGGTTTAAGTCTCCTTGTTTGAGGTTAAGCTTCTTGTGTAAAACGAGGATGTTTATACTTGCTTCATAGTGGCAACTGTTGTGACAATTACTTATTCACAGCCATGTAGTGAGCACTGGAGCACAAGAGTAATTAAAGACCAAACTCTGTTTTTTGTTTTTTTAATAGAACTTATATTTTCATTGTTAAAGACAGATGATGAAGACAGGAAAAGGCAGGGAATGGTAAGTGCTCCAATGAAAATAAAATAGAGTCATGTGATAGGAAGAAACCGGGGAGATACTGAGCTTCGGTGGCCAAGAAAGTGCTTCTTTACAAGATGACATATCAGTTGAGATCTGAACAACAAAAGGTGCCATCTAGGAGGAGGCCCTGGGGAAGAGCGTTCCAGGCAGAAGAACAGCCAGTGCCAAGGACCTGGGGCAGGAGCAAGGCTGGCGTGTTGAAGGCTGGAACGAAGCCCTCTGCAGATGAAGGGCGGTGGCTGCTAGGGGGTTGGACAGGAAGGCAGGAGAAGAGCCTACTGATTTTCAAAGTCCAGGGAAACAGCTTGGATTTTTTTTTTTTCTTAAGTACAATGGGAAGATTTGTTTTAAAGTTTACTCAGAATTTTATTATGAAAAATTTTCAAATATACACAAGAATTGAAAGAATTTTACAATTGAACTCTCATATATTTATCACCTAAATTCACAGCTAACATTTGACTGAATTTTCTTTATCATATACCCAGCCATCTTTTGACTCACCCATTGATCCATCTTATGTTTTTCCTCTTTTCAAAGTAAGCTGGAAGTTGAGCCAAGTGACACACCACATCTGTTATTCATGAGGAAGATGACTTCAGGGACAAGAGTGGGGCAGTAAGAGCAGCCCAGAGAACCTTGATTAGGCTGCTGGGGTTGGGGGAAATCTCATGGCTTCTACTAAGGCTAGTGGTGGAGCTAGAATGTAGCAGAACAATTCTGAATGTGTTCTGGAGGTATAGTCAGTAGGACTTTCCGGGAGTTTGGATGTGGGGTGAGGAAGAGAGGAGTCAAAGTTGATTAATAATCATTTGGCTTATTCTACGAGGTGATGGTGCTGGGGCTGGTGAAGCTGTTTACTGAGATGAGAAAATAGGGAGAAGCTGGATAGGAGGAGAAATACAGAAAACAGGAGTGTGTTAAGCTTGAGACACCTCTGGCCGGGTGCAGTGGCTCACACCTGTAATCCCAGCACTTTGGGGGGCTGAGGTGGGCAGATCACGAGGTCAGGAGTTCAAGACCAGTCTGGCCAAAATGGTGAAACCCCATCTCTACTAAAAATACAAAAATTAGCTGGGCATGGTGATGTGCATCTGTAATCCCAGCTACTCGGGAGGCTGAGGCAGAAGAATTGCTTGAACGCGGGAGGCAGATGTTTCAGTGAGCCAAGATCACACCACTGCACTCCAGCCTGGGCAACAAAGCAAGACTCCATCTTAAAAAAAAAAAAAAAAAAAAAAAAAAAAAAAAAAAAAAGGATTGAGATACCTCTAGTATATGTGTGTGGGGAAGTAAAGTAACAGCAGGATCTATGAGTCTGGAGCTCAGTGGAGGAGTTTGGCTGCAGTGGTGAACTTGGGAGTCATCAGCATGCAGGTGACTTAGGGAGGGAGGGCAGTGGAGAGAGAAGGGGTCTCAGGACCAAGTGCTAGGGCATGCCAAGATGGAAGAAGGTGGGGAGAGGAGGAATCAGCAGCTAGGAGGGAGAAGGAGCACCCATGAGGTAATAGGAAACTGAGGGAGCCAGGGGTGCAGGAGAGCTAAGAGAATGGGTTTCAAGAACTCATGGTTGGGATAATCAGTAAGATGAGAGTGGGAGGGCAGACATCTGACTTGGCCTCACGAAGGCTCCTGGTGGCCTCAAGAAGAGCCCTCTTGTGGTGGGGAAGGAATCCACCCTGGTGTCTGTTGAGGAAAGAATGTCACTAGAAAGCATAATCTGGGAGCACTGGAGAGTAACTGAAGGAGTTTTACTGTGCAGGACAGAAGGAAAAAAGTGAGTGATGTTCAGAGGATGAGACTCGAGAGAGAGGGTCTTTTAAAATAAAAGCATGAAGGATTGCCTGTGTGCTCGGCAATGATCCCATAGAGGGGAAAGGACTACTGATGCAAGAGAGGGAGGTATCAACTCTATAAACTTGGGAGCAAAGTCCTTGAGGAGGTGAGAGGGGGCAGGAGGGGGCACATGAAGAAAGACTGCCTTTGACAGCACAGGGACACTGCCTGAGGGCATCAGAGGAGGGAACTGAGAGAGGAAGTACAGATGAGGCAGGTCAGTAGGTTTTGTGGGAAGATGGCGGCACCCCTGTGTGATGCTTGTCAAGCTACAAGTGCTTGCACTGAAGAGATGGGGTCATGAGCTGAAGAGGTGGAGAAGGAAGATATGACGTAGGTGTTCTGGAGATTAAGAAAGTGATATACAGTGGAAGTGGAGTGAGAGCATCAGGTCGTGGGTAGTGCCCATTTGAAACAGATGTGCCATAATGAATTCAAATGTGACTAGTGAGCTAGTTGTGTGTTTTTCTCCAACAATGTTTAGCTGCTTGGAGGGAGGCAGAGAGTAAACAAAAATCTGCCTTTAACCAGAAGTTGAGGCTTAGTCAGCTGGGTGTGATTAAGGGCGGAAGGGAGTTTGTGCATGATTTCAATATTGTAAGGATGCGCAGTGGAAAAGGCAGTGCCGTGGGATCCCAGTCCACAAGTGGCTAAGTGCAAAGGAGGGTTGAAAGGCATAGTTGGGGTGTCACTTCCTTAGGCTATTAGCGCCTGTGCTGGCCAAACCAGGTGTGAGGGGATCACTGGCTTGACCTTTTTACATCACCACCCTGGCAAACGAAAAGACATTGCAGCCACTTAGAAATCTACTCAAAGTATGCTGCCCAAGTAACTACAGCAAGGAATCTCCTTTCCCCTCTACAGCTAAGACAGGTGGAAAGATCGATCTAGCCCAGACCAGACTCTGTTTCACTGTACAGCAGGAAAGATGTGGCATTCTTTTTAAGGTCATGGAAGCTTCCTAGATCTCCACCTGACACACTCAGCCCAGCCTTGAGTTGAAGAAGTCAGTACCCCACTCAGGATCCAGTTAGTAAACTTCATAAGTGGGCAGAGGGCTCCTCAAGAATTATATACTCTCTGAAGAAGAAAACTATGGAATGCACATATCCTAGCGGGCTGGAACATCATTTGGCCTTTGAAGGCTGCAACACTATTTTAATTGACAAATTTGTAAGGAGCTAGTTGGATTGAAGCATCATTTATTTATGTACTTCTTGTCCAAAATGGGAATTAGTCTGGCTCAGCAGGAAGGAATAGTGGCAGTGTAAGTATGGTACGAGATGCAGTTGTTCAGAGCAAGCGCCGCTGGAATAGGTTCAGCCTTTTGACTTCCAACAACTTGCTTATCCTCTGTGTGCCTTGGCACCCTTTGTGAAATGGAGAGAATTGTAGCGTCTGTCTCAAAGACTTGTGATGATTATGTGTGTTAAGTACTTAGCACTGTGTTTAGCACATATTAGGCTCTGTGCTTAATAGTATTGTTTCTTCAACCTCCTCCTACTCCTCATTATCATCATTATTACTGTTATTTTGACTACCATTGAATTGTTAGTACATGAATATCAAAGTAACTCTGATAAAAGTGCAATTCACTGATGCACATGCATGATCACTCTAGGGGACAGACATATTGACTGAGGGGACTGATCTTCCTGAACGGGATTTGGGAAGGTTTCTTAGTGTGTAGAGAGAAGAGAATTCTCAAAGAATGGCTCTTGCTAATGAAAGGTGTTATGAACTGAATGTAGCCCCTCCTTCAATTTATATGTTGAAGCCCTAACCCCCATGTGTATTGGAGATTGGGCATTCAAGGAAGTGATTAAAGTGAAGTGAGGTCTTAAGTTTGGAGCCCTGATCTGATAGCACTGAGCTGAAAGTGGCCTTATACAGGAGCAAGAGGCATTAGATGTGGCTTGCTCTCTCCACCATGTGAGGACACTGCGAGAAGGCGGCCATCTGCAAACCAGGAAGAGAGCCCTCATCAGAAACGGACACTGTTGTACCTGAACCTGGAGCTTCTTGCCTCCAGAAGTGTGAGAAACTCATCTACTGTTTAAGCCACCCAGTTTATAGCATTTTGTTGTAGCAGCCCCAGCAGAATAATCCAGGGCTCCCCTCAGTGCCCGTCCCAGGTACTCCGCATCCTCACAAGATGGATGACCAAATAAGGAAAGGAAGCGTGTGGTTATGTTGTGTAAATGTCATGTTGGCACTGGAAGAGAGCACTTGCAGATTATCGCCTTTAGTATGTCTTAACTGGGTCTGTATTATTGAGTTAATTAATCCCTGTCACCCTTACTGACCTGTCACGTTTTGAGAGAGGTGAATTAAGGTCTCCCCATGCTGTGATCTTTATAACCTGCTTTATTCCCTATACTTATGCTTTAGACATTTTGATGGCTTCCTTTGCTAATAAGTTGTGCCCATTTTGCTGCTTTTGCTTTGAATTCAACCTTGTATATTTTTAACACTATGCACCAGCCTTCTTCTCTCTCACTCTCTCCCTCACACTCTCTTTCACTTTCCTGGCATGTTTTTTGGTTGCTGAAACAAGAGCTTTCTGTCATAGCTCCCTGCAGCTGAGGATCATCATGATATAACTTTAAGCATGTACTTTATGCCACAAAGAGCATAGGTGACCTGAGGAGGTATCTTGGCTCCAGACTCACCAGCTGTGTAACCTTTTCCAGTTACTTAACCCCTTAGCTTCAATTTTGTTTTTGATTTCGTTTGTTTTGAATCTGTGAAATGGAGCAACGTCTGTGTCACAAGTTCACTGTGAGAACTTGTGTGATCACAGATGTAGAGCCCCAGTTTAGTGGTCAATAGTAGCGACTGGTATTGTGTGGTCTTGAGAAAACACCTATCCGTCTGGGAAGCATGCATGCCTTTATTATCAGAAATATTATTTTACCTAATTCATTTGCATATATACATTATTTTTACCTGTCATCCATCATTAAATAAATTAAGAAAATGTGGGAAATTTGAAATTATATGTCAAATTGGGAGTACTTATAAGAAAAAATAATTGCTTTAAAGAACTCAACAGTTTATAAAATGAAAAGAGACAAAATGTTTTGTCCAGTATCGATTGTGTCATGAATTAACCGAGAACTTTGTAAGTGAAGTGTATTTCCTCCGCACCTCCCACTGCCTTTTCAACTCTAATTGTAATCACCCCTCCACCTCCTACCTACTAAACTCTTACTGCACTGAGACTGTTAGCAAACCCAGGGACAGGTTTCATTCAGTAGATCGAGGGTGAGGCTTAGAAATGGAACAGCCCAGGCTGTGCGTGGTGGCTCATACCTGTCATTCCAGCACTTTGGGAGGCCGAGGCAGGTGGATCACCTGAAGTCAGGAGTTTGAGACCAACCTGGCCAACATGGTGAAACCCTGTCTCTACTAAAAATATAAAAGCCAGGCGTGGTGGCACACACCTGTAAACCCAGCTACTCGGGAGGCTGAGGCAGGGGAATCGCTTGAACCCGGGATGGGAAGATTGCAGTGAGCTGAAATTGTGCCATTACACTCCAGCCTAAACAACAAGAGTGAAACTCTGTCCAAAAAAAAAAAAAAAAGAAATGGAACAGCCCAGACTTCATCACTGTGCAATATAACCATGTAACAAAACTGTACTCATATCCCCTACATTTATACAAAAAAAGAGAAGTGTATATTCTTAGAAGGTTCTTCAAATGTTCTTGAAATCCCTGAAATGTTAGTGCAAAGTATGATGTGTCTCATGTCTCCAGGGAGCTGTAGCTTTCTTTAGGTTCTCAAAGGGTCTTGACCCCAAAAAGGTTAAGAACACTTGTTATAAGCCACTGGTTCTCCAATTCACAGCAATCTTAGTAGTTTTAAAGCAGAAGAGAGGAGGGGAGTTCAGTATAGCATAGGATGATATAGTAACTTTGTTTTTAAAAACTTGGTCCAAATACCTGTAATTGATTATATATATGTGTGTGTGTCTGTGTATAGTGATATCGTTTCTAAGTAATTTGGTAGTAGTATTATTACCAGAATGAGTATGAGGTATTAAAATAATAGTAAAAATGATTAAAAGAGTACCAGCTAAAAATTATTGAACTTACTCTATACCACATCCTGGTATCTTGTGCAACTAGAACTGCTACCTGATTTAGATAAATTGTTCAATTTAAACCTCAAAACAACTGTGAGATGAGTTCTGTTATTAACCCCATAATACAGATGAGAAAACTGAGGGTTAAATCTACCAGATGTTTTGACAAAATCACTCAAGGAGTAAGTCGTGAAGCTGTGACTCAAACAAGACTTTGCATTATATAATATTGATTATATTCTTTTTGGCAGTGTTAGAGTAGTATGTCGAACATGACATATTGTAGTATAACAACACAAAAACTAAAAATAATACTAATACAAACTAAAATAACACCAAAATTATTAGCAGATCCATTGTTGTTATTGCTACAAGTTAAGGAAAGGTGCACGTTATATTTTAGTACATATTGTCTAGCAGCAAGCAGATGATGAATAACTACAATATAGCTAGCTCCATTAATGTAACTGTTGCCATCCATTTTGGAGATCTCAATTTATTATGGCATCACTGTTGTGTCTAAAATGATAAAAATAAAATGTTGTTCACATCACTCTTTACCTTGGTATTAGAGAAAGCATATTATAGTGGAGCATAATAATATTCCTGCTAATAATGCAAACAATGTAGATCGCTCTGCACAGCACACTATTCATGTATTATTGAACTTGTCTATATGCATTATATTTTTTGCACTATATTATGGTAAAAAATAATAACATGTTTGATGACAAATACAGACAGCAGAGCATATAATACTGGTATCAATCTATAAATTATAAATATTGGGACTCATGTGTATTCAATCAGAAACTAAACTAAAATGCATTATCATTTCAGTATATATTGGAATAGTACAATTCAGTACATACTTGAGTAGTATCTTCAGAAAATACTTGCTATGTAAGAATTAGCATGGTTGTGTTAGTATTTTTGCTGAAATTATAGATACGACACACTGGTTATTATATTGGCAGAACTGCTTCCATTTTGAAAGTAAGTATGACGTGGCTTACAGGTAATATCATCACAAATGCTAACATCATAGGACCATCATATAGAATGGAATAGCAAAAGGATTACTTCCACTATCAGAGATGGCATAGAACCTGAGAGATTCCTGTGTGTGTGGCCATTGGCATGGAAAAATGGAGAAGTCTCAGTCCAAAGTCCTACTTTTGAAGAGTAGTGATGCTTCTTTATTTCCCTGTAAAACTGCAGTCACAAAGGTGGTTTCTCAGATCCAATATACACTGAGTATAGACCAGTGGGCTCCATAATTGCACTTTTGTTGTTGCTACTGAAACTACAGGTGGCATTAGCATAGCAGCTGTATTGTTCTCATAACTAGAAGGTAGGATTCTGTTCAAGGGAGGGTGGTGTTATTGTTTAAAAATGTATATGGAATATAATAATGCTATTGCTGCAGAAATAGATGATAGAGTGGCATTGTGGCGCTATGTTGTGGATTGGCAATATTGCTGATCTTTCTGTTAGAACAGTATATGGAATAATACAGTAGTAATGATGGTACAGGTTGAGTATTCCCTGTCAGAAATGCTTAGGACCAGAAGTGCTTCAGATTTCACATTTTTTTAAAAAAGTTTTGGAGTATGTACATTATACTTACCAGTTCAGCATCCCTATTCCAAAAATCTGAGACCTGAAATGCTCCAGTGAGGATTTCCTTTGAGCATCATGACACCACTCAAAATTTTTCAGATTTTGGAGTTTGGATTTTTGGATTTGGAATTCTTAATCTGGATCAGTATTATAGATAGTACACTTGAATATGGCTGAATGGAATTGCTGTTTCCCGAGTCTTTTTTTCTTTTTCTTTCTTTTTTTGAGACGGAGTCTCGCTCTGTCGCCCAGGCTGGAGTGCAGTGGTGCGATCTCAGCTCACTGCAAGCTCCACCTCCCGGGTTTACGCCATTCTCCTGCCTCAGCCTCCTGAGTAGCTGGGACTACAGGCGCCCGCCACTGCGCCCGGCTAATTTTTTGTATTTTTTTAGTAGAGACGGGATTTCACCATGTTAGCCAGGATGGTCTCTATCTCCTGACCTCGTGATCTGCCCATCTCGGCCTCCCAAAGTGCTGGGATTACAGGCTTGAGCCACCGCGCCCGGCCGCGTTTCCTGAGTCTTGATGATAGCACGTGGCATGAAAAGAAAGTGATGTGGAGAAAGTTGACAGGTGGCTAAGTGAATAGAACACATGTTCTGGGATCAGTAGACTGGCTTCAAATTCTGGCTTTGTCCATCACCGCCTCTGTGACTTGGCCAAGGAGTGTAACCTCTCTGAACCTCAGACCTATCATCTGCAACGCATGCCTTCTCATGGCTTGAGCCAGCTTTGACTGTGAGGAATCACGTCACAAAATGATTGTGAAGTGCTTTCCACAGTCAGAACTCAACAAATGCCCTCATCTCTGTCCCACAGTGATTGCTAGAGCTTGAAGATTGTGTGGCGGCATAACTAAATAGCATGCTCAAGGACAATATTGAATCGTTTCTCAATATAAGGACAATATGACTATAATTTAGGACTCTTCCTGATGCTCTGGCTAGTAGGGGCACATTACGCCATGGGTGACAGTATCTTATTTAAAAGATGCCACTCAAATATTTCTCTCTTTACTAGTTTATCGCTGACCATTTGGAGCTAGGATAATTAAAACATGGGTTGTTTAGTATAGGATCTTGTGGTAGAATTTTTATTAACAAGATTTTGACAACCTACCATAGTAGAATATAGCAGTAATATTACACACAATACTATGGTTTAGGACCACACGTTACAGCATAGTTTAAAGAAAGTAAGTGCTTTGAGGTGGCCAATGCTGGCAGAAGCAATGTGATTTTATGCTTCACTTTATTATATATAATTGTGGGAACAGAAATAAGATATTGTACTGAACTGCATTATGTCAACCTATACCTTTTGCCCTACAATTCGAGTAGCAGTAACACTAGCACACTATAGTGAATTATGCTGTTTATATTAAAAAATATATGAATATAAGTCATTAGATTATACTAGGGTACTTCCAGCATTTGAAATAATGCTACTTTTTGTGATGTCAAAGTAAAAATTATAGTCACATTTGTAATACAGTACTTCCAATATCCACAGTACTGACACTATTCTAGTGTACACATCTGTAATGTTGCAAGGATGTTCCTAACTCATCATATTATGAGAGCTTCAAAACTTGGCAGCAGTGATATTCTAAATCAGGAGATCGACAGATTAGGCCTCACATATCAAGTCTGTCCTGCTGCCTCTTTTCTATAGCTCACAGAATATCAGTGGTGTTTACATTTTTGAATACTTGCAAAAAAAAAAAAAACCTCAAAGGAATAATAGTTTTGGCATATAAAAATATATGAAATTTGAATTTCAATGTCCTTAAGTATAGTTTTATTAGAACATAGCTGCTTTGGAGCTGTAATGGCAGAGTTAAATAGTTGCATCAGAGACAATAAGGCCTACCAAGTCGAAACCAGTTACTCTGGCTTTTTAAGAAAAATATTTGCTGATCCCTGGTTTAAACAACCCTACATTGCCTGTAATGTGCATATGAGTGTAAAGTATTATATTTTGAATGTAGTAAAAATGAAGCCATTGTGTCATATTACAATATGCTGTTTCTAATCATAGGCAACACAAGTATTGCTATAATCTACTATTTTATATGCCTTTACAATGTCCAAATGCTGCTGAATTATTCCTGAGTCTTGATGATAGCACGTCGCATGAAAAGAAAATGATGTGGGGAAAGTTGACAGGTGGCTAAGTGAATAGAACACATGCTCTGGGACCATTAGCAGTATATTAGCATTAGTGCATAGTATAATATCCTAAACTAGAAAGTATTGGTATCTTGACTTACTACCTAGAAGAGGGAACTGGTGTCTGATATAAGATGGGACTATGGTACCCAGCTGCATATTGTTATGGTTAAGGGTAAAAGTGTGCAGTAAGGCCCTGTTTCTCATCGGCCCTAGTATCTTTGGGTAACTTGTTTGTTGAGACTGAGTGCATCCAAGATTTAGTGGTCCCAAAATTTACATGAAATGTTGTAAAGGGCTCTGCATAGTACCTTGTAAACAGAAGGTTTCGATAAATAATATCGTGTGGATGATTTATTCATTCATTCAGCGAATGCTTTCTGGGTGTCACTGAAGTTGGGAAGTTACTCCAAGCATTGAGGATACAACAGTCAACACAGATGAGTCCCTGCCACATAGGGTATGAGGAGGGGACTCTGGCAGTAAATGAGAAAATGACAGATCCAAGTGAGTACTGTGGTGTGAATGAAACAGTAGGCAGTGACAGAGCATTCCTGGGTGTTCGGTGGAAAACTGCTGAGGCCTGGATAACAAGAAGGAGGCTGCCATCTGAATAGTTTAAGATATAATGTAGCTAGATTGCTATTTTATTGAATCTGTAGTTTACTCTCTTACACTATGGAAGAGATTCCCAACATTGATACAGTCAACCTCCACAATTTAGATGTCAATGGGGATCCTGAAGGTTAATGGCCTCTATTAATTTGTAAAGACAAAATCCCTAATAATCCTTAAGGATTAGAGTAGGGTTCCTCAACATTGGCACTGTTGAAATATTTGGCCGAACAATTCTTTGTTGTCGGGGGCTGTCCTGGGCTTTGTAGGATGTTAGCAGCATCCCTGGCCTCTGTCCACTAGATGCCAGTAGCACTGCCCCTTCCCCTACAATGTGTCTTCTGCCATTGCCAAATGACCCCCACGGGGCAATGTTGTCTAGGTCTGTAACCACTGGATTAAGGGAAACGATGCCTGCAAAGTCCCCAGCAGGAATTTTCGTCACTAGAAGCTGCATGTGTGTGACGAAGTCATATTAGTAGAAATGCCCCCAGCTGACTCTCCAGCAGATATGTGCCAATTAGAGACATCTTTGCAAAGCTTCCAAATTGCAGACACTGCAAATGGCCCTCAGGGGTCTGTTAAATTATTATGACCTTCAATATTGATAGTAATAAAGCTGTGCTCTTTCTGCCTATAATTTTAATATTTTACTAAACTATACAGTCTCCTATAACAAGAGCTATATTATTATCCTCTACAGTGCTGTACTGTTCATAATTTAAATAATAATGTACATTTCCTCATCCTAAACTACTTCACACATTAAATAGTTTTTACCAACACCATTACAATCCTATTTTAGTGTGCTACGTTATTCTAATTCTGTGTTCCTTTCGATATTGCTCATAAAAGAACGGCACATGGAGCTGGCCAGTCTTTAATTTTAGGACACATGGAGGTATCATTGCATTGTCTTATCTATGCTGCATTTTAGTATTCTACCCTCAATAAATATTGCGATTGTTCTACTACAATTTTATGAATTTTACCTAGTTATATACATACAATGAATTTTATAATTATGCATGTATATACATACACATATGAAATATTTCTATATTTTAGGAAGAATGTTGCTACACTATGATTAGCTATAGATGCCTTCTGAATCTGTTACAAACTATATTGAATGTCACAGCCTGTAACTTTAGTAACTGTGCTATATAATGCTCTATTACACTATATCACATTAATTAGTGGTAAACTGTACATGTTAATAAAAAGTTCTCTGATAAGTTACCTTTGGATATGTTTGGTATCAATCATATTAATATTGCATACAGAAATCTCCTACTGCAAATTTTAGCAAGACAACATACTCCAGAATAGCCTAAAGAGAGGGAAGAAACTATGAAATATTTGTTGGGGACAGTGGGACAGAAGTCGACTCAGGAAAGAATATGTCTCAGGGTGCTCACTGGTCTGCCCAGGTATGCTAGGCAGCCCACATGCGCTCAGCAGCTCAGGTAGGCACAAAAGTGCCATTGTGGCTTGTGTGTTCTAAGTGAGATATGTGGAGAAATGAAGACAGGGGAGGGCTGCTGGGCAGCAGACAGTGGCCTGGAAGTGGGAGGACAGGAATAGCAGCCGCACTCAGGGAGGTGAGTTGGCAGGCTGGTATTAGAGAGCAGGGAGTTGAGGCCAAGCAGTTTGGAGAGACGGCAATAAGACCAGTGGGTAGGAGACGAGGATATGTCATAGTACAAAGTTATTGGCAATTCATCCATCCATTCAAAGTACTTGATTGACTGAGTACCCTGACTCGGAAGCAAAATTGCCTGGTTTCTAATCCCAACTCTGCTCCTTTCCAACCACGTGACCTTTGGGAGCATTACTTTCCCCCTTGTGGCTCCATTTCTCCATCTGTATAATGAGGATCAGAATCACGTCTACTTCCTAAGTGTGCTGTGAAAATCCCATGAGTTAAACAAGGAAGTCACTTCAAATGGCACCAGGCAGAGAGTCAGATCACAGTAAACAGTAGGTGCTAGCTTTGCCATTGTTATTGGTGGTTTTAGTTGTATTATAGGCCAGGCACTGTTCTGGGAGTTGGAGATGAAGTCACGAACGACAGAAGAGTCCTTGACCCTACGGAGCTGGAATACAGTAGTTGAAACTGAAAATAAAATGATTCCAGATACTGATATAAAGGAAAAGTAAAACCAGAAGAGTAGGGCTGGGGGAGAAGAGCAGCTGTACCAGGGGTCTCTGAGGAAGGAATTTTTGGAGGGATCCTGGATGTTGGGAAGGAGCAGCTGCATGAAGACCAGGGTCTAGAGCCCTCCAGGCAGAGGGCACAGGAAGAACAAAAGCCCTGAGTGGGGACCATGCCTGGCACTTTCAAAGGCTTGGAGGCAGAGCCATAGAGCACAGCGGGTCTGGGACAGAGCGGCACAGGATGGTGTGGGAAAGGGAGGAAGAGTCCAGAGCCAAGGTCCTGTAGGCCCCATAGCTCAGTGGATGCAAACCTGGCTTCATATTAACATCACCTGGGAAGTTTTAACAAAAACTGAAATGCCTGGGTTCTGCCCCAGAGTCTTAGTTTGTTTGTTTGAGATGGAATCTTGCTCTGTCACCCAGGCTGGAGTGCAGTGGCACCATCTCGGCTCACTGCAAGCTCCTCCTCCCAGGTTCAAGCGATTCTCCCGCCTCAGCCTCCCAAGTAGCTGGGATTACAGGTGCCTGCCACCATGCCTGGCTAATTTTTGTATTTTTAGTAGAGACAGGGTTTCACTATATTGGCCAGGCTAGTCTCCAACTCCTGACCTCAGGTGATCTGCCCACCTCCGCCTCCCAAAGTGCTGGGATTACAGGCATGAGCCACCGTGCCCAGCCTGCCCCAGAGATTTTTGAAAGGTCCCTGAGTCATTCAAACACACAAAAGACTTGGAGAACCCCTGCTGTGGACTACAGCAAGGGATGTGTATGCTTTTCTAATTGCACTGGGCAAGGCGAGGATCAGATATGTTTCCGAAAAACTACTCTGGTTGTTGTGTGGAGAACCAACCGTGGAGTGGCACTGGGTGGTCGCTGACAGTGGAAGAGAGGATACCAATGAGGATATAGGTCTTCAGAGACCCGGGACAGGGGGTAGTGACTGGGAAGAGGATGGCAGCAGTGCAGGGCTGGGAAAAGTGCTGGTCAGGTTTGGTGTTTGAAGGGCAGAGCTCTTGAGACTTGATGCGAGGCGGGCTGCAGGGGAAAGTGCAAATAGGGTGGCCCCAAGGTTTGGGGTTGGAGTTGAGTCAGTGGGAAGAAAAAAGTTTAATGGAGGGGGATCATGAGTTGTGCTTAGGACACATTAAGTTGGAGAAAATTATTCAATTTCCAAGTAGATAAATAGAATGTCCAGTTGCTTGGAGCTCTTGTGAGAACAGCAAACAGAGGTGCCTGGTGGGTCAGTTACACGAATGTAATCCCTGATAAGGGCATGAGGCACAGTGTGACTCAAGGATGCTATATTTATGCCATAAACAGTTTAACAAAAATGATGTTACTCCATCGTTTCAAATGAGACTGGGAGTGGAATTATATGCCATGATATTACATGTATTTTGCATCATTTGCATTAAATTATGAGCATTATATCATAATATGCTTGACTTATTGTTGCCAGTTTTTAAGAACTGTAAGGGGGAATCATAGGCTATGTGATGTTATTTTTGTTAAAATTTAATTAGAATATGATTTCTCTCTCTTATAAATCCCCTAACTTGCTCTTTTTTAAAATCACCTAAATTTTTCTATAAATCACCTAGATCTGTGATAAATTCAGCTTTCTTAGTATTAAGCGCAATTTTCCTCTGGCCATCACCTTAGGCATAAATAGAATGTCTTTATACTTGTGACTTTATGGGTTTAGAGTCTTATCATTCCAGTTTAGTAAATTGTGGCTCCTTATCTGATATCAATATATCAGTGTAAATGTAATATATCTTTATATTTGTATGAGCAACAAATGAATTTATTCATTTACCAAGTGCACAGAGTGAATAATATCAACTGTCACAATTCTATAGCCCCATGGCTGTTGAAAGTTTGGCAAGTTTGCTTGTTACAGTACTGTTATGTTGAGAACAAACAGCACTGGAGGCATAGTAATTTTAAAAGTTACAACAATGTTGTGGAATCCTTTTAGTATAAAGCAGTACAGTGACATCAGTTTTTCTAAACTATCAAGAGGATAATGTGCCCCTTTTTAAAAGAGTTTAAGTAGGATTCTCTGGATAACTTTTAGATGTCTGTCCTATAAAGTAAGGCATTCTCTACTCTGCCTAGGCATGGAAATTATTCCACTTTATTTAGTAACCATGATCCAATGAAATCTGTTTTCTTTGGGTCAAGAGCCAGTGTTTAGAAATGCTTACATGTCTGGGTAGTTTCATCTCTTATAATACTTGAGATCTAATTTCATATCTTGTTTATGGGGAAAGCCAGAAGCCAAATTTATAATCATTGTTCTTTTCCTCCTTCAAGTCTCCTCAGACCAAATTCCTAGGATTTATGACTTATTTCTATTCCCAAATAATTCACCACTTGAATATGATGAAAGCTTGTGTTCGCATCCAAATTATGATTTTCATTGAAGTTTAGCTCAACAAAATTCAGGGTTCTATGTAATAAACTCTTCCCATGTAGATGATATTTTGATTTACTTCTATAAATATTTTTATAACTGAGAGTGAAGCATCTAAACAATTGTTAAATATGTGCCTAGAATCTGCTTTAGAACAAAGGCTCTGCCAACAGCCATCATTTCCTGGTTTCTAGAATGGGGACCTTTTTCCCATGCATTGTTTTCAGTTGGTATTCTTAGCAATAAAGTGATGATCAAATCCAAACATGGAGACTATGATTTTCATATACTTTATTTAAAAAGTACACAGTTTTAAATTGGTTTCAATAGGTTTCAAGCAGAAGGGACACTGCCTATCACTTGCAGTCCCATTTCTGATGAAGGGTGATTATCATGTGGCAAACTCACATTTGCATGACTGGCAAAGTAAAAAGATAACTTTTTGTCAACATATCTTAAGAGTTTATATCACGCACAGTTTAAAATCATGATGAGATGCTGATGGTTGGACTATATTCATGTCTCGTATGTTGCACCATATTTTGGTTCACAGTTTATCCATGATTTAGCATGCCAAGAGAACATCTCAGTCAGTGTCACCTTGAGAAGAGCATCAAAAGCAGAGGGAGCAGAAGAAGGACTGTCTGGGCCCGGAGACTCCGCGCACCCCCACACTCCCTTGCATTCTCCTACAGGGAAAGGCAGGGGTTGGTTAGACGCAAATGGACTCCAGGACACCTTCAACTTTCCAACCATGTGGATTCCCCAGACCTCTCTCTCATCTCTAATGTAAGAACAAAGTCTTCTGGGACCTAGATGATGTGAGGATTCAGTTTACTGAAAAGGATTATTTTCTCATGAGTAAACTTTTCAGCTGTAGTTCTTTGACCAGTGTGAGACTCTCATGGTGATTCTGATGGGAAAAGGAAACAGGAACAGTTCTCAGACTTACCTCAGGATGGAAGCCATGACAAGATTCCGGGCGCCTTCTGATCTTCTGGGCCTTTAGACGTTCACACTTAAGGGATTCATTATGTTGACTGTAGTTAAGGCATGTTTCCAAGGATTGCTTTTTTCTACTCTGCATTTCAGAGGTCAAAACTTGGTAATGACAACTCTCTTAACTACTCTCTCTCTCCAACAGTGGAAAGGATGTAATTTTCCTTCTCTAATATTTCTCCCCCAGGTTTCCTTACTATTGATCCCCCTTACTGGTTTCTGTGGTAGTGACTGGACCTGCACACAAAAGGATATACCTGATTTCAATGGGCGCCATGGTGATGGGGGCCACAGATTCACAGAGGCAGCTGCTGTCCACCACCACCATGAACAGGTTGCTGCTTGGGATTTGCTGGATGACAAAGGACCTGTTGGAACAAGAGGTAGTGAGACACTCATTTACTATCCGTCAATTAAAGAGTCATGAGGAAGACTTCTCTCCTGGGTGGTAGCAACTACCATATTTTGTAAAGCAAATTTTGGAGACTGTTTTACTACTAATGTTACCTTTCTCCATGAGGCTCTTCACTTATAAATACCTAGCTTCACTAGGAAAACAATAGCTATAATGACATGCAGCTCATACAACTCACCTTGGAAAGACTGAAATGCTGTATGTACAAAACACAAGAGTCACAGTTGGCTGAATCACCTGTTCCCAAAGTTTAAGAGGTGAGACTTTCAAAGACTAATTTCCTTCTCCCAGAGCCTAAACATTACCCCAAGTTACATTTGATGTTCCTCTAAGTGGCATTTTCTCTCCTCCTTCCCTCAAGGATAGAGTGAAACTATGTCATACCAATGGCAAAAGAGGTAGTGAACTTCTTAGAGCCTTCCTTATACTGCTTTGCACAATGTCTGCCCAGTATACAGGAACAGTGTTTTGAATGAGATTAATGCTAGTCATTTATGAGGTCCCACACTTCCCAGAGCACAAGTTCTGTAAGAACCAAGGCTGTATAGCTGCTCTGACCTTCTGATCCATCAGTATAGTTAGTCCAACTTAAGCAAGCTTGGCAGTGCCTCCTTCTCACACTGCCCAACGTGGTGAAGTGACAAAGACACTATAAAATAATCCTTTAACACAAAACACGACTGACTCTTTGGAGGAACAAATGAGGGATCAAAATCTCATATTCTTCCAGAACCAACAGATTAGCTAAATAATTTTAACTCCATGCTTATAACCCCTATCACATAACTTTTCATAATATTTCATTAAATTCAGTTTAATAGATTTTTAACTTAACAAATGGACATTAACAAAATTATCAGTCTCTCCAAAGGTTTTATCTTCATTTGCCTTTCTTGCAATAAATTTGTTCCATTCTTTTGAGTATATCACCATGGTGAACTAAAATCATGCAATGAAGAAAAGTTCTTCTGCTTTATGGGACGTTATAAAGAAGGGAAAGGAACTCCCCCTTTTTAAACCTGTTGTCACCTCCTATGTTGAATGATCCATGAATGCCTCTGAGACTGCAACACAATTGACTTCTTTTCTATAAATGCCCAATGCCCATCTAATATCACACAGTTATGTTCATTTTCTTCATCTGTAGTAGGGAACAGGGCTTGCCACTGTGCAAAGATGTTTCCTCAATGCCTTAACCACTATCCACACTGGGACACCTACTCTCTGCCCTTCCCACTCTTGTCTAGAACTACATCTGGCTTCAGAGAAATATTCAATCTTGCTGACTATTTTGCTAATTAATTCCATCTATATCTATATCTATATATATCTATATCTGCTTTATCTTCCCTCTTTAACACTAGACTCTCGCCTATGCAAGAATGTTACTCCAGCAATTGGCCTCTTCTGAATGGATTTTGGCCATCAACATAAATATATTCTACCTGAGATATCTCTCTTCAGAGAGCCCACAATTTCTACCTTGGCGATGGCAGGTTAATAGAGTCTCAAAGAAAACCACAAAACCAAGATCACAAAACACTCAGAAGAACAAATGACTGACTAGAAGATTAAGCCAAGTGTGTCTGCCAGATGAACAATAAAGGAGAAGAGATGAAAATATGACATGAAAGATCCAAAGGGAGAAGAAAGTTTTTGCACTGAAAAAACAAATCCAATTCTTTTCAATGAATGGGCCCACTGAAACATGAGTAAAAAACTTCCTATCCTCAAAGATACAGACCAATCCTAAAAGCTTCCCTAGAAACAAATTACTTAGAATGAGAATAAAACCAGTTTCTCAGTGGGAGTACTGAAGATGAAGAAACAGAGTAATACATTTAAAGTTTTGAGGAAAAAAGAGAGTCAAAGGTATGTCATGTCCAGAGAAAAATAGATTCTAAATCTCCGTAGACATTTATAGAAAATTATATTTTCAAATTAGGAATAATCATTGAAAAAATATTTAAAAGTATTTAAAACCTGATAAATCTGGATAGCATGAGAAATTAAACACCCCCCTACACACACATGACTGCCAGTATAAACCTAAAATTATTACCAATCACAATAACTGTGAGGTTGTTAGATTCACATATTAAAAGGCAAAGACTCTTAAATTGGGTTTACAAACATTATGCTGTTTGCCACAAACACTCCTAAAACAGAATGACATAGGAGGAGGGGAAAATATATCAAAAATATGCTAACAAAAAAGAAACAAGTTCAGGTTTAGTAGTAATATACAAATATTCAGAGTAAAAAATCATTACAATGTAATAAATAAAACAGTTCATACCGAAAAGAATTATAATCCACTAACAAGATAAAACATGATTATTTATTCACATAATGATAGTAGTATACAAACCAAAAGAAATAACAAAAGGGATTTCTGAAAGCATGATCTATTAAAAATATGGACCCAAAACTCTTCAGATATAAACAACACAGAATATAAATTATTTTCAAACACAGGGAACTGCAACACATTCCAAAGAACCTATAGTATTGATTATACATTCTTCTTTTATGGTAGAGTACAATTAGAAATTAATACCAAAATGATATAAACAGTGAAAATTAAAAGTTAAAAAATACCTTTCATCAATCCTTGAGATTTGATAATAGCCCAGATTCAAATTTGTGCGGTGTAATCTTAGATATTTTCATCAGAAAAAATAAAGGTTGCAAATATTTGACTAAGTTTTCAAATCAAGAAGCTGGAAAAATAAGAAGATAAACCTGCACCTGTGCCCTATACATTGTCTTCCTTCTTGTCCACTGGATTGAGTATTAATGTCCCTCTGCAAAGCCTATCTCTCAGGCTTCTTCAAGGATGTGACTGGTGGAAAAGAAGAGACAAGTGACAGTTGCACAAATAGTTTCCCTCATCTACTAGCCCTTCCTGGAGGCTGGCAAACATGCTGTCACATCTCCCAGCTCAGGAAAAACAAAACTGTCTCTTAACCCTCCCTCCTGCGACCATCCTGTTTCTCTATCTTTCCTTATACCATAAGTCCTAAAAATAATTATCTATAATCCTTCTCTCTCTCCCCCCAACTCTCTCTCTTCATGCCTCTCCCTCCTTCACAAATTGTATTCCAACAAGGTTGTAGTCCTCACTACTCCAACTGAATCAGTTCTTGCCAAGGACACCAATGACCTCAAAACTTTCCTTCTGTATCTTTCTCCTTTCTTGTTTACTGTCTGCCCCTCATAAAAGACTGTAGTTTCCAAAGTAACAAGGCTGCATCTAACTGCCTGAGGTTATTAGTTACCTCTAGCACCTAGAGTTGTGCCTGGGACACAGCAACTTCTCAGTAAATATTTGTTGAATCAATGACAGAACTTGAAATGATAAAGGCAGAAGAATAAAATAAAAATTAAACTGTGAAGATAACCAACAGAATCAAACTCTGGTTTAAAAGCTTACTGACATAAATCAACTTTGGCACTCCTGATCAAGAAATTAAGTCACAAAGTATCATTATAACCTGAAAGATACGGGAGCATTTTAAACATTTTTTGGTGACTATTCTGTATAGCATTGTAAACAATCTGAGAACTTAGAGGAAACATGCCTTTGGGGATAAAGCATAAATTATCTACATTTGGCCAAGCTATAAAAATCATGAGCAGACCAATTGCCATGAACAAAACTGAAATGCTCATTGAGAATCTACCCCCAGGTGAATTCGACCCAATCACCCAAAGAACAGATATTGCTGTGTTCATAGAAAACCCACATGAACCCACTGACCAACTATTAGAACTAATAAAAGAACTCAGCAAGCTGGCTAGTTACATAATCAGCATATAAAACCACAGCCTGACACTGGCAATAACCAATGAAAAATATTTGTGAAATAAAGAACCATTGATAGTATCAATAATCACTATAAAATGCCCAAGAATAAATCGAGTAAAACATACGCTTTTATGAAGAAAATGATGCAAATTTACTGAGGAACATAAAAACGCAAGCTAAAAATTGGAGGGAAGTACAATGGTGGTGGAAAGGAACACTCATACTTTAAATATGTCATTTCTCTCTTAATTAACTTTTTAATTCAAAGCAATTTCAATAAAAATGTCAATAGGTTTTTTTATGGAATTTGAGAACGTGATTCTAAGATTCTTTCAGAAGAGTAAATATAGAGAATAGTCTGGACAATTATAAAAAATTGGATTTTATAAAAAAGGGAAGGGCAGCTGCTTGCCATACTCAATATCGAAATTCATGAGACAATTCATAGAAGAGGAAACACAGATGAGTAACAAATAGGTAAAAGGGGGTTCAATCTCACTAAAAATTAGAGAAGTATAAGTGAAAGTAATGATTTGATTAGGACATAGGTAAAAATTAAAATCTATGATAATATCAAATAATGGAGAAAGTCTGAAGAAATGAATACGGTTCTATACCACGGGTGGGAAAGTGAACTTTTATAGCTACTATGAGGACAATTGGTTATTATTATAGTGGAAATCTTTTATACCCTATTTTCTCTGTAGTTTTACTTCTCATTAAAATAAACTCTTGTTCAGAACCCAAGAAGTCATGTACAAAGATGCTCTTGGTAGCAATGTTCACTGAAATGGAAAAAAAGCAAATACAAACAAACAAACAAAAAACCAAAACCAAACAAACAAAAAAAACCCCACCTAAATGTCCAACACTGGGGCAATGATTGAATAAGCAAGAATATGTCCACTCGGTGGTCTTCTTGCCACCAGGTGACAGGGCAAAGAGGATCTCTGTTTACTGTCACGAAAGGAGACCCAAGATGGTGAGTGGGAAAATAATGTAAAACTATACATAAAGTATGAGTATTTAAGAATATTTAGGACTATTTATTTAAGAACATTTAATTCTGCTACAGAGAAACAAGAAAAATAAATGAGACGGATAAAACTTATAAGATGTATTAGGTATAGATAGCACATAAGTGACCCATGACTCCTGTTAGATTAGAGTAAATGGACTCAACAAGTAGAGCGTATGCAAGTTGAATGGAAATAGTAAAAGAAGAACATATGAAGTGTCTTCCTATAGAGAAGAAGGAAGAGAAGGACCACGTAAAATTAAATGCACTCAATTCTTAAGGCACAGACCTTGTCATCTCTAGGTTGATAGCTCTCTCCTGGGTCATCCTTAAATTAACTCACTGGCAACATCCATTCTCTGCCTGAGACACACAGATAAATGTCGTGGCTCTTATCGGGGGATCTTATCCCTGCGTTCCTCCCCATCCTGCCTGCTTGTTCGGAGGGAGTACGAGGGAGGCATGGTGATCACTTGCCTCAGGAGGTTACAGGCAAGCTACACACTTGCCCTTGCACCTCTCCAATAAGGCAAGTGTGTGTTGGCTGCAAGCACCTTCTGCCTGCTGAGGCCCTGTTCCAGACTGAGAACTCTCAAGTGTGGTCCTCCTCGCTACACCATCAGTGGGAAAGAGAGCAGGAGAGGGTGGAGACAAGGGAAGGGAAAGGAAGGGAAGATGGGAGAGAGAAGAGGAGAAGAGAGGAACAGTGCATAACACAGGATACAGGGAGGGAGGTCTTCTGCCCTCTTTCCCCTTGCTTCTAGCCATATGCTTTAAATGAATTCAATCAGCCAAGGGATTTGAGCATCTTAATTTTTTGGTAAGTCTTTTTGTTTTGTGACCTCTAGGATTACTTGCCTGGTAAGTACTTGGCATTTATACATAAAGTGAGTACAAAAAAAAAGACACATTTCTATAAATTCTTTATATGTCTGTCTGTCTATCTATCTATCTATCTATCTATCTATCTATCTATCTGTCTACCTAATGCATGGATGTATAAATAAAGGTCAGGAAGGTTACACACCACACCAGCAACAGTGGTTACCTCTGAAGAAAGGACCGTGACAGGGAGTAACTGTCAAGGGAGACTTGAACTCCATTTGTAACCCTGAAGTTCTCTACCAGGAGAATGTATTAATGTCTTCTTAAAACAATTATAAAGTGAACTGTGAGGGTCAAGCCCATTTTACAAAAGAGAAAACTGAAACTCAACGAGGATAAGTAAACTCTTACCACAGCTATATGAATAAGACAAAATTATGTCCATTTTACCGATGGGGAAACAAAAAACTAAGTACCTAGAGTAACTGGGGCAGAGCAGAGGTTCAAGCCCAAAGCAGCAGCCCTCCAGAGCCCAGGCTCGTGCGGTTCTTCTGCCACAGGCAGCAGACTGTCTGTCTCGTGCTGGAATGATTAGAGCTCAAACTCCTTGAGGACAGACCCAGAGTGATCCCTCACTGCAGATGCTTAATGACAGCAAATGCAAGATACTGTTTTTAAAGCCCCACAACCAACTTTCCTTCTTTCTTTCCCAAATCCTAGAAGTTGAAAAACCCTGCAAGCAGCTACACTGAGAGGAGAAAAGCCACCCCCTACAAAAGATTTGCCAGCGGAAAGATTAACTACTTTTCCATATTTTAAAGACTTACTGTCTGCTTATTAACATGGTGCTTCGGAGGGGCCTGGGCAATGTTAGCTGTACATTTATGTGTACAATGTGTATTTATGGCCCAGGGTGCAGGGTTGAACTTCATAAAACACACCTCCATCCAGCTGGGCCCAGCAGCCAGGCTGACATCATAGTCAGAGGGGCTGTGGCCTGGTGGGTTTGCCTGGGGGCCAAAAAAGGCGAGGAGGGAAATGCCTCAGCAGAGAATCACAGCGGTTGTTTCTAAGCAGGGATAGGTCAAAATGCGTGAAATAAATTAGGTCCTCGAGGGAAAGGGAGTTGGGAGAGGGAAGCAATTTTGATGTATCCATTGCCAGAACTGAAATAATCCAGTCCTCCCTTTCCCATTCACTACAGACCGAGAAAGAACTGGAGGGAAAAAGATGATGCGATTTCAAGACAGCCTCCCCCGACAAGACAGAGTATTTGCCGCACACTATCTTCCTAGAGGGGCTTTCCTGACCAAATGATGAAAGTGATCACCATGCCTCCCTCGTACTCCCTCCGAACAAGCAGGCAGGATGGGGAGGAACGCAGGGATAAGATCCCCCGAGGACCACAGGATTGCACATGTGGAGAGCGTGTTTGGCTTGCCTTTCATTAAATGGGTACAAAACTGTGGCTTGAAAAATATTTGGTCAGGATAGAATCTTAAAACGTTTTGACCCTAGACTGATGTATTTCACCCTTTATAGATTTTTACCCTTTATATAGATTCTCCAGATTTTATCCAAAGATAAAATGAAAGCCAATGAGTCGGTCCCAGGGAGCTAATGATTTTGGCACTGCCCTGTTCATAGTGTTCTATTCCCCAGCTGGATGGGGCACGTGACTGTGGCTCTCCATCAGGATCCTGTTCTCTTTGGGGGTGGAAACTGGCCCTATCCCCCAGCCGCCCTGCCTCAGCAAGCACCAGGTTTCCCTACATGGGCCCGGGCCTGTAAGTTGAGAGCAAATATTTGGTGACTGTTTAAATTCAAAGGAAAACTTAATTATTTTGTATGTGTTCTAGCATAACTTGATAGCCATATTATGAGACAGTAGGAGGGAGGTGGACAGGAAGAGAAATACACAAATAATTTCTCCTTTTGATTATTGATGCAATGATCTTAAATGAAATGTAGTAACTAAACTTCAGCAGGACACTGAAAAAGCAATATAGCATGCTGCAGTGAGGATTGGCCTAGAAATGCAAATGAACAAGATTATTGAGTGGTCCCAGCTTAATAAAAATAGAAACATGAAACAGTTCTTTTTTTTCTCTTTCTTCTCTCTTTCCTTTCCTTCCCTTCCCTTCTTTCCCTTCCGTCCCCTCCCTTCCCTTCCTTCTCCCTCTCCCTCTCCCTCTCCCTCCCTCTTCCTCTCTCTCTCTTTCTCTCTTCTTTCTTTCAACATGGTCTTGCTCTGTCATCTAGGCTGGAGTTTAGTGGTGTGATCATAGCTCACTGCAGCCTTGAATTCCTGGGCTCAAGCAATCCTTCCCACTCTGTCTCCTGAGGAGCTGGGACCACAGGATCATAACCCATGCCTAAGGGTAAAAGTACCTGGTGGAGGGAAATACCTCTTTCCATGAATACTGAAATTCTTGTTGGATATGCCCTGATCAGTGTTCACATGGTAGACAAAAGGCAGGCCCATGTTCTAACCCAAATAAGCTTGGGGTGGGAGCAGGGGGTTGGGGGAGGATTTCCAACTCTAAATTAGTGCCAGCCAACTCTAGAACTTGTGGCACATAGTGTCACCTTGTCCTCCCCTAAATCTGGGACTACAAAAAATCCCCACTTGACATCCAGTTCACCTTCCAGAAAATCTATTAATGTAAGACACCCTATACAGCATTGGAAAACAGCCAGTGCTGTGGGATCTGTTCAATAGGTGCCTAAAAGACACTGGACACAAAACCCATCCCTGAAAAAAATTCTTAAAAGAACAGAAGAAAGCACCCATTTGTGAATCAAATTTAGCATCATGCTTAGGATAGAACACTCGGAGCAGGCTAATTAGAGTCAGAAGAAGGCAAGGAGGCTCACTTTCCTCTGTTATTTATTCTTGTTCTAAAAGTGCCAGCCTATGCAATTAAATCAGAGAAAAGACAGACGATTCTCTGTTGGAACAAAGGAAGTGCTCTCCGGTCCCTAGAGCTTGCCCCTGTCCCCATTCCCATAATCATTTCTCCCGTTTCCCTATATATCTTAATGGTGTCACCCTCTATGCAGTCATACAGCCAGAGATCGCCAAAGAACTCTCAACATGTTCCTCCCTGAACATTGCCATGCCCTGGTTTGACTATGTCCTTAATGTCTCTCAAATCCATCCTTCCATCTCCATCCTACAGGACCAGCTTTATGGGTGCAACTACTGTAGTTGCAGAGGGGCCTACTATCAGAAGGGCTGGTCGCTTGGAGTTGAGTGTTCTGCAGGCATGGCTCTCTTAAAATTCTCAATTTTATCTCTGAATTTGTATTATATAAGTGAAGTCCAGAGGCCAATGGGGCATGCATAGGATTAGAGAGAGGAGGGCTATGAGGAGGGGGTGGTTGAGCCTTTGCTCATATACAGTTACACTCTCCTCCATCTCCCCAGGGTGTTCCCAGCTACCTATTCCTCTCCTGCACTCAGCCCAGCAACTAGAGCCCTGCCCCTCACCTCACCTGCACCTGGCTGGGCCTGGGCCAGGCATGCAGAGGGTCAAGGCTTGGGAGTGACTGGCAGTGCCACAGCATGTTCAGTGGGTGACTTAGCAGGGGCAAACCTCCTGCCCACCCTGATCCAGGTACCCAAGTATATTTGGTATCTGATGCAAAGATTGAAATCTCCTGGGGACTGGCTGTCCCGCATGAGTAAGGACAGCGAGCCCCTGGCAAAGGGAGATTCAGTCCCCTCCTCCAGCCAGGACACGGCACCTCCGTCCTGTGGCTAGTGGGAGGGAGAAGCTCTGCAGCCGCTGAGCCGCAGACCCTGTCAGGTAACTGGGCAGGACTCCTTAAGCACTTGGCCAATGAGCAGCCCTGTGTCTGAAGGAGCACAATATTAAAATGGCAAATTAAAAAATATCATGAGCACGTTATGCACATGTACCCTAGAACTTAAAGTATAATAATAATAATAAAAAAATATCATGAGCAGTCAAGAGAGACCACAGAAAGAAGGAAAAGTTTTAACCTTTCATACCTTTAAGAACACATTTTTCTTGCTTTCTAAACAAGCAGCCCACACTTTTATTTGCACTTGGCCTGGCCAATTATGAAGCCAACCCTGCTAATCCGCAAAATGTTAGGTTTATCTTCCAACCGGTCTCCGTGCCATGACCCATTCTTGAGGTGGTCCTTCCCAAGCGCAAGGCTGACACCCTATCTCTCTTTTTACAACTTTCTACAGTCCCTGTCATCTACCCGATGGTCTGCATTGAGTGAAGCAAACAAGCCCTTTATGTTCTACCTGGCTCTCTCTCCAGCCTGATGTGTTCAACCATCTCAGCCCCAAAGCCACCTTCCTGTCCAACATCCAGGCTGCTGACCTACCCACGAGCCCCTGAGTGCACCATGCTGCTTCTCTCACAGTGCTGAGACCCAGACGGAGCTCTAATTCTTACCTTGGTTGCTCACTGGAATCACCTGAAGAGCATTTTGTTTTGTTTCATTTTGCATTTTTTTTCTACTGATGGCCACACCTAAAATAAATTATATTGGAATCCCTGCAAGAAGGACCAAGGCATGCATGCACATATATATATATATATATATATATATATGTATGTATGTATGTATTTTTTTTTCTTTAAGCTTCTGGAGTGATTCCAATGTCCTTCAAGGCTGAGACTGACTGGTCTAGAATTGTGCTTCTCAAGCTGAGAATGTTTATGGATGACCTGAGAATCTTGCTGAAATACCAGTTTCTGTTCAGTGGGTCTAGGGTAGGGCCCATGATTCTGCCTTTCTCACCTTCTACTAGGCAATACTGATGCCGCTGGTTCAGGGACCAGCAAAGCCTCTGATTGTTGAAGCCACCTCCTCCCATACCTCTGGAGAACCCCAATTCAGTTCCAAAAGTTTTATTAAATATCACTTTCTCCATGAAGCCCTCATTCTCAAAGGGAAGTATGTCCTCCTCCATTCTCCCATGACATGGTGTAGGTACCTGTATCACCCACATAAAATCCACAGCCTTCTGTATGCATGTGGAATTAAATGCTCACAGTGATTTTGCCATCCTTGTACTGCTACATTGGAAATGACTAGGACAGACACCAGCACTCTAGGCTACATAAAGGATAGTCTCAAAACTGTGAACTTTAGAGTGTATAGAAAATTCTCTTTTGGTAACCCAGGAAAACAAATGGAAGAGTTACCTTTTAGGGCACTTAAAAGTGAGATCCAACAAGAGGCTTCTGTAAATGTCAGTTGGGAGGCCGAGGTCACACACATTAAGAAGCCATAAATGAAACAAATAAGAAAACAAATGGTTTCCCAATAGGAGCTCAAATCAAAAGTCAGAAGGAAAGATGCCTCCAATTCTACAGGTTGGTGGCAGTAGGAATTGATTTAATCATCAATACAGTATAGTGAGTAGGCCAGCTAGTATCTTCCTTCCCTCTATCTTTCTCTAGGTAACCAGGCAGACAGCTATTAATATTTTGTTTTTTAATTTGGGTAATTTTGTTTCCTACTAGACTTCTGAGAGCAAGGCAGAGACTTCCTTTATTTTTGCTTTCTACACGTCATTGAATAACAACGGAAAATGAGTAAAAGATATAGTCAGGTGTGGTGGCTCATGCTTGTAATCCCAGCACTTTGAGAGGCCAAGGAAGGAGGGTTGCTTAACCCCAGGAGTTTGAGACCAGCCTGGGAAACCCATAGTGAGGCTCTGTGTCAAAAAAAAAAAAGAGACAGGTATGATGATGTCTGCCTGTAGTCCCAGCTACTCAGAAGGCTAAGGCAGGAGGATCACTTGAGCCCAGGAGTTTGAGGCTGCAGTGAGCTATGATCATGCCACTGCACTCCAGCCTGGGCAACAGAGCAAGACACTGTCTCAAAAAACAAACAAACAAAAAATGAAAGATAAAAATATAATTCAAAGTAGCACAAGCTCTTTGGCAAATGAGTTTCACAGAATATAGTACAAGGTTTAAGCAGCCCAGAATTTTTGTTTATTCTCACCATTCTTCAAGGTCCACAACCACTTTCAGAAAACAAAGAGCCTTGTCTGACCTTCTATAGAAGTTTCTCTTTGATATCCAATCTCCCTTCTTTTGGTAGAAATACCTTCCTTCTGGGAAGGACTGCACCCTTCCCTCAGGCAGCCCAGGTGCTTCTGAGGAGCCAGCCCTGTCCAGGCATGCTGTCTAGACCTAAGTGGATTGGTACAATTAATTCCTTCTTCTAAAGAAAGCAATGGGTTCAGAGATGGGTACTGAACCTAAGTTATTTCAATCAGTCTGAAATGCAGAGTTCTTATCTGTACTCCAAACACATGAACACAAAGACATTTTCAGCCTCAGGAGCCACTGGCAGCTTTCCGGTGCTCATGAATGGAAGTGCCTGCTGGGAAATGCATACAGAAAACCTGGATCTTGGTCTTAACCTTTGGGAAACTTAAGTAAGCCCTACCTGAAGCTTACATCTCAACTTTTCCCTGTATTGTTTAAGCTTGTTTGAGTTGAGCCTCTGTCATTCGTAAACAAAAGGATATTAAGTGGTAAGCTCTTAAATTCCGTATCATCGCCACTACATTGCCTAATCACCCTGCAGTTGGAAAATCTAGGCTTTAGGGAGCTGCCCTAGAAGCCATAGCATGGCTCACACCAGGTTTACCCTGGATGGCCTGCCAAGAACCAAGCTGGTATAGGCCTCTTCTGCTCCATTTCCCAAGTGTGGGAAACGTGCTGTGTTTTCATAGTTAAGTGCTAAGATTAAATTGGACCAGCATATTCTCTTTGTTATACTTATTTATTCAAAAATGTATACAATAGACACATTATGGCATTCCATTTGTGACTTGCTGATGGGGAAGGCACACAAAAAGCCAGAAAGATGCTTTGCCTGAAGGGTGGTGTCCCATGGTGGTATTGATTCTATTGTAGACAGAACGCATCAGTAAGAGCCATGATAATGACTTCCACTCATCCTCAGCCCACCGAGGATTTATTGAGATTTATGGTGCCTATCCACATCTTGAAAACAACCTGGGCAGGAGGTTCTTTGGCATTGTCAGCCCAAGACAGATGGCAAGGAATGGTATTTTGTGTTTGAAATATGGGGGAGAAAGCCCCACGGAATGAAAGGAGAGGGGCCCAGTTTTCTTTTCTTATCCCAGAGGAAGGGAATCTCAAAAGAGCTCACAACAAAGGATATTTTTAAAACTTGGCTATCATTTTAGCTTTTCACAGTTTTTTTTTTTCTTTGTACTAGGGTCTTCAGTAAATCTTCTTAATTATGACATGAACCATTTTTCTTCTAATCCGCTTAAGAAGAGTAAGGAGTTTGTTAACTATTTTCACTGAAACAATGTCTTTTCTTATAAATAATGACAATAATAGCTAACATTTATGGAGTGTTTACTTAATGCCAAATGCTTTTCTAAGCAGTTCCCCTTTAATCTTCACACCAACTCAAAGAAATATCATTTTCTCCATTTTATAGATGAAGACATTCAAGCACTGAGAAGTTAAACAACTTTACCAAATCCTAAAGAAACATCAAATCTCAAAGTATTGAAACTCTACAAATCTAGGCCTGCTTGATGCTAACCTTTGTTTCATCCCTTACAGTCTATATAACTAATCACCACCATCATCATGACCCTCATCACCATCACCATCACCACCAACATCATCTACCACTTACTGAGCACTTACCCTATATAGGCACTGTGTGATGGTCTTTACCTAAAATGGACTCATTTCACAACTCTGCAAGGAACTTCAATAATTAGACCTCATTTTGCTTTAAGATAGCACAGGTAATAGGTATGATCTGGATTCCAGCTATCAGACAATAGAGCCTGCCATCTCACCCATCATGCGGATATAGACAGGAGGCAAGGAAATACTGGGAAGGAAATGGCAGGTCCCTGGCAAAGGCCCCACCCTCAAGCTTGGAAACTGGCAGTTCTAAATGGGAACAGTTATTCCTGTTTTTACACCCAAATGTTGCCTTTTGATCCACCATGCCCCCACTATTCTGTACCCATATAAACCCCAAGCCCCAGGCTCCACAAGCAGACGAGCAGATAAACAGAAGAGCAGCCTGGCAGAGGAGAGAAGAAAAGGGGCATCTGAATGTTGAGAGGATTATGGCTGAGGACAGCTGGAGAGGAGATTGGGTGTGGGACACCTGAACTCCAGGGGAAGATCATCTTCCCACTCCATCCCCTTTCCAGCTCCCCATCCGTCCCACTAAGCACCACTTCTATCACCAAATAAAATCCTCATATCCACCATCCTTCAAGTCTGTATGTGACCTGATTCTTCCTGGATGCTGGACAAGAATCTGGGTACCAAGAGGGCACTAACTTGGTTATTACTTAAGCCGTCTGTGGACAGCAGAGCTAAAAGAGCACTATAGCATGCCCACTGGGGCTTTCAGAGTCGCAGGCACATAACCTTAGATGCCACTGTGGGGCTGGAGCCTAAAAGCACTTACCCCGGCTCCTGCATCTGCTTGTCAGAATGGTTCCTGTCCCATAAGGGGTTGAAGCAGCAGCTGCAGCCAGAACAGACAAGCCATACCCCTGCTGCACTTCCTGCGAGGGGGGTCAGAGAACTCTCCTGTTTCAATACAACAACATCTCATGTGGAAATGTGTTTGGGCAATAGTAATGTAATGATTCTCTGGTAAACAGAGAAAAGAGAATCTGTCCCTACATCGAAGGGATAATTTAACATTACCTAGAACTCTCAGTTTTAATCTTCTATTTTATATCTTTATACTGTCTTTCACAATCTCCATGTGAATTGTAGGGTTCATTTAGCAAAATAGAATAGCCTCAGAATGAATCATCAGGAAGCCTGAATAAAAGCGTACACTTTAAAAGTATAAATAATTCACTGGGAAGTTAAACATCTCCCTTTAAGTGATCTGGCAAAGTCAAATTGTGATCATTGAGAATTACTTTATAAAAGGTTGGACATCTTGCATTACCTTAACAAATGTAATGGTTCAGTGTACTATGTTAATGGTAAGAAAACAACGGAACTAAATATGAAGCCAGTTTTGCATATAAAAAAAGAGCAGGGGGAAATATCACATCATTTAAATCCTTCTACTTATCCTGATTTTACAGATGAGGCAACAGCTCAAAGTTACGGAGCTAATAAGATGTGGAGCTGGGGTTCAAACCCTGGTCATTTGGCCTCAGAGCCTGAGCATGCAACTTTTCCACCTCTTAGTTTTGAGTAATGAGCTGGCATGTGATTTTTCCTTTATTTTTTACACAATTCTCTATTTTTCAATGTTCTGCAATGACTAGGAATCACATTTTAATAAGAACCAAGAACCATGTGTAGTCTCAGTTGCTGACCACCAGAAAAACTAAAACCAGAGTGACACTTTTCCAGGATCATTAATTGAAATAACAATGAAATCCCTCCTTAGTGGCCTTGCTGTCTTCTTCTATGTACTCATTTTTACCATATATCCTTGGGGTGAGTTCTCCCCAGAACGAATCCTCTTTGAATCTCTCTATAACATCAGCTGTATCACTGCCTGGTCTACGACTGGAGCTTGATACACTTTTGCTGATTAAAATAAAAGCTGAATTCATGCCTTCCTACTTTGACTCTATCTAAGGTTTCTGAATAATATATCTTGTAGCTTTGAATTAATATCCCAGGGAAATAACTAAACAAATCATGTAGTCTGCTATACTTTGGGTTCTGACTTCTGAAGTTAATGCTGCCAAAAATTCCCATCCTTATTCAACTGTCCCTTATCACAATATAGCATGATTATTCACTTTGAATAGTGTAAGTACCGTGGTAGAGACCTATAGCCAGGGAAAAGTTTGAAGAGAGACAGATGTATTCCAGAAACACTGGATGAAAGGCAATGTTTTAGACTTTTAAATTAGTGTTTCTAAGGATTTTTGGGGTTTTTTTTTGTGATTTGTCAAAATTTTGATCATTGAGAATTACTTTATAAAAGGTTGGACATCTTGCATTACATGAACAAAGGATTTTGTTCATTTTGCATGACATGAACAAAGCATTTTGTATTCTAAATAGGGAAAAAATCTCACAAGAAAAATGAGAACTATTCTCTCATTCAGCATATACTTGATCCACACAGAGAATATCAGTATGGAATAAAGGGGAAGAAAAAAATGGAGGTGGGAGATAACCTCCCAGAAAGCCGACTGGTTCATAAGCTAATGGACTTGAATTGAACTCCCATTGTGAAATTAATAGGCAAATCACCAAGAGAAGTGTTTTGTTCCTTCCCTCTTCTTAGTTTTCCTACCTCAAAAGTGATTTCTAAGATCCCTTCCCAATATAACACTAAAATATTTGGCTTTCACATCACTGCTTCCTCCTTACAAAAAAAGCCTCACATTTCTCCAGGTTGTTAACAGACTTCAGTTAGTTATTGCCATTATCTTCTTCCACAAGCTCTCTCCATTGCTAACCCTCTTTTTTGGCGGGGTGGGGGGAATCTTGACCTTATAATTTAAAAAATTATTTTATTGTAAACTGACAATTTATAATGGTATATATTCATGGGACATGAAGTGATGTTATAATTTATGAATCAAATGTGGAATGATTAAGATTATTTACATATCTGTATTATTCTCATGCTGCTAATAAAGATATACCTGACACTGGGTAATTTATAAAAGAAAAAGGTTTAATTGACTCACAGTTCAGTGTGGCTGGGGAGGCCTCACAATCATGGCAGAAGACAAACGAGGAGCAAAGGGACGTCTTACATAGTGGCTATTCACTATCATGAGAGTGGCACAGGAAAGACCCACCCCCATGATTCAATTACCTCCCACCAGGTCCCTCCCATGACACATGGAAATTATGGGAGCTACAATTCAAGATGAGATTTGGGCAGGGACACAGTCAAATCATATCAAAATCCATCACCTCAAATACCATGTTTCACAGTGAGAGCATTTGAGATTTATTCTCTTAGCAATTTTGAAATGTACAATACACTATTATTAACTATACTCACTATGCTATGCAACAGAACTCCAGAAAAAATCCTTATTCTTCCTGTGTGAGATTTTGTTCCCTTCAAACATCATCTCCCCATTCCTCCCTCTACCTCAGCCTCTGTTCCTACCATGCTACTCTGTTTCTATGAGTTCAGTTGTTTCAGATTCCACATGTAAGTGGGAACATGCAGTATTTGTCTTCCTGTGTCTGGTTTATTTCACACAGTATAATGTTCTCCCATTGCATCCAGGATGTTGTAAATGACAGAATTTTCTTCTTTTTTAATGCCAAATAGTATTCCATTGGGCATTTATTCTGCAATTTCCTTACTCATTCATCTATTGATGAACACTTAGGTTGATTATATAACTTAGCTATTATGAAAGTGCTGCAATAAAGATGGGAGTGCAGACATCTCTTTAAAAAATTGATTTCAAATCTTTTGGGTAAATATCCAGAAGTAGGATGGCTACATCTTACAGTAATTCTATTTTCAATTTTTAAGGAAACTCCATATACAGTTTTCGCTATACTAATTTACATTCCCATCAATAGTGTACAAAGGTTTGCTTTTCTCCACATCCTTGTCAACACTTGTTATCTTTCATCCTTTTAATAAGAGCTAGTCTGGCAGGTGTGAAATAATATCTTGTTGTTTTAATTTGTATATCCCTGATGATTACTGATACTGAACATGTTTTTCATAGATCTATTGGCCATTTCTATGTCTTCATTTGAAAAGTGTTGATTCAGGTCCCTTGTCCACTGTTTAACTGGGTTTTTTGTTTTGTTTTGTTTTCTTGCTGTTGAGTTGTTTGAATTCCTTATAATATTTTAGATACTGACCCTTTTTCTGGTATATGGCTTACAAATATTTTCTCTCAATCTGTAGATTGTCTATTCACACTGTTAATTTGTTTCCTTTGTCGTGAAGAAGCTTTTCAGTTTGATATAATCTCATTTGTCTATTTTTGCTTTTGCTGCCTATGCTTTTGGGGTCAAACCCAAAAAACCATTGCCCAGACCAATGTGTAGCTTTTAGCATTTCTGTACACTAACAATGAACTATGCAAAAAAGAAATCAGGAGGACAATCCCATTTACAATAGCTACAAAAAAAGCTTAGGAGTAAATTTAACCAAGGAGGTCAAAGACCTGTACATTTAAAACTATGAAACATTGATGAAAGAAACTAAAGCACAAAAAATTGAAAATATCCTGTATTTGTAAATTGTAAAAATCAATATTGCTAAGACGTCCATCCAACCCAAAGTGATCCACAGATTAAATGCAATCTCTATCACAATTTCAATTTCATTTTCCATAGAAATAGAAAAAAATTCCAAAATCCATATGAAATCACAAGTCCCTAATAGCCAAGGCCATCATAAGTAAAAATCAATGAAGCTGGAGACACCATACTACATAATTTCAAACTATACTACAAAGCTATAGTAATTAAAACAGCATGATTCTGGCAAAGAAATAAAAACATCTATTAATGGAACAGAATAAAGAGCCCAGAAATGAACCTACACATACATGGCCAATTGATTTTTACTGGAATACACACCGAGAAAAGGATAGTCTGTTCAATACATGGTGTGGGATAACTGGATATCCACTTGCAAAAGAATGAAACTGGACTTTATCTCACATCATGTACAAAAATCAACCCAAAGTAGATTAAAGACTTACATGTAAGACTAGAAACTATAAAACTACCAGCAGAAAACACAGGGGAAAAATTATGCAGTATTGGTTTGAGCAATGATTCTTTGGATTTGACACCAACTCTCTTTAATCAGCATGTTTCTTAAATAAAAAAGAGTTATTTAAAAGTTAAAATTCAAAAATTCAGAAATGTAACACCTGTATATCATTACTAACTAGTACAGATAAATTCTGTACATGATAAAGGAGAAAAGTTTTAAGAACTAAATACCATATTCCAGAGCTAGAGGCAAAAATGAAACAAAATCACCTTCTGAAGCCTAAAAACAGGCCACCAAAAGAGCAAGGAGATACACTGGTAATTTAAATGCATGCTACAATAAAACTCAACATTCTCTAGAGGAATATAACAGAATCCAGAACATCTACAGTGTACCATCCACAATATCCAAAGTACAAAACTGACTATACATGTGAAGAAACTTGTACAGTAATTGTGTCACATAGTAAAATGTGACAAAATAGTCAACAGAAAAAATCAATCTAAAGATAGACCAACATCTGGCCCAGGTATTAGAGTTAGTAGATAATGGTAATATATTATATTTTATAATATATTAATATATTTATATGTTAATTAAACTTTAAAAAGTGGATATATTGAGGTATGAAATGGGTGAATTCCAGCAGAAACATGGAAACTATATAAAGAAACCAAATGCAAATCTTAAAACATAATAAAGTATTTTAAATCCAAAATTCACTGAATGGTATTCAAGGCAGACTGAATACAACAGAAGATAGGATCAGTACACTTGAAGTCAAGTCAATAGAAATCATTCAAATTGGAGAACAAAGAAAAAAACAAGGTTAAAACACAAATGAACAGAAGCTCAGTAAGCAGTAAAGTAGTACCAAGCAGTCTAACAAAGTATTTAGAATCCCAGAGTTGAGTAAAGAGAAAATGAGTCAAAAAATAGATTGAAGAAATACTGACTGGGCTAAAATGACAGACAGGAATTGGGATTATATTATCCTAAGGTAAGTACACTACAACTGAAGCAGTTTAATATTATTTGAAGACAGACAATGAGCAATTAAAGATGTATATTGTAAACCTTAGTACAACCAATACAAAAAAAAAGCTTAAAAGTATATAAATAATAAGCCAATAGCAGGAAAAAAAAATGGAATCATAAAATAGTCAATATAAAAGAAGGCAGAAAAAAAAGAGGACGAACAAGCAGAAATCAACTAGAAAAGTGCTAGATTTCAAGCCAATAATATCAGTAACTGCATTAAAAATAAATGGCCTATATGGGAGACCAAATACTTTTACCTTAAGGTCAGAAACAGAAAAGCATGTCTGATTTTACCATTTCTCCTTAACATTGTACTTTAAGTTACAGCCTGTGCAGTAAGGCAAGAAAGGAAATAAAATTCATCCAAATTTTAAAGAAAGGCAGAAATTATCTTTACTTGATGACTGTGTGTTCATATTTGTAGGAAATGTAATCAAACCTACCAAAAACTACTAGAAATGATAAGGAAGCTTAAAAAGGTTGCAGGATATAAAATTCAATATAGATAAGCAAATTTGATTTTTTGGTAGCAAAAAGCAGTTGGAAAATGAAGTAATACTACTTAAATAGCAAAAAATATTACAGATTTAGAGATAAACCTGACAATAGATATGCAGGAACTATATACTATCAAAAACCGTGAATCATTGCTGTTAGAATTTGAAGGAAGCTTGAGTATGAGCTTAGGCTAGAAGTCCTAGTGTTGTTAAGATGTCAGTTTTCTCTACATTGATTTCTATATTTTATATACAAAAGGCAATATTAATCAAAATTCTATCAGAGTAAGGAATAAACTGTTAACTATAATACACAATGAGTCTCAAAATAATTAAATGGTATTTAAGAAGCTGGACCAAAAAAGAATACATACTGTATGATTCCATTTACATAAAATTATAGAAAATACAAGGTCATCAATAGTGACAAAAAGAAAATCAGTAATAACTTGGGATAGAATTAGGTGGAGAGAAACCAGTGGGAGGGATTACAAAGAGGAAGAAAAAAATTTTTAGAGATAATGGATATACTCATCTTGTTTGTGGTGATAGTTTCATGGATATAGACATTGGTTAAAAATTTTCTAAATGTACATTTTAAATATGGTCAGTATATTCTACATTAAATATATGGCAAGTTGTTTAAAAGTAAACGGCCCAAATGTACCAATTGAAAGGTAGATTGATACACTGGATTAAAAAGTGAAACCCAATTATGTCCTATCTATAAGAACATACATTAACTATAAGCATATTAAAAAGACTAAAGCTAAAAGATGGGGAAAGATTCCATGAAAAGTTAGTCACAAGGAACTTGCAGTAGCCATATTAATATTAGACAAAGTGTACTTCAGAACAAGGAATATTACAAGTGTAAAAAGCGATATCACAAAATGACAGAGGAGTCAATTCACTAAAAAGGCATAACAATCCTAAATGTGTATGTATCTAATGACTAAACCTCAAATAAATGAGACCAAAAATGAATACACATTGAAAGAGAAATAAACACATCTACAATTACAGTTGGAGACTTCAACATTCCTCTCTTGGTAATGAATAGAAAAAGTAGAATAGGTTGAAAATCTGTAAGAATACAGAAACCAACTTTACCTAATTAACATTTATAGAAAACTTTAACAATAACACCATATACATATACACACACACGTATATACATATACACGTATATACACACACACACATACATATGGAACATATATATATATGTTTGTATGGAATATTCACAAAGTTAGATCATGCTTTGGATCACAAAGCAAATTTTTACAATTAAAAAAATTAAAATTATACAAAGAATGCTCCCAAACCATAATAAAATTGAACTCCAAATCAATAACAGAAAAGTTTCTGGAAAACTCTCAAATATTTTGAAATGAACTATACAGCTTTAAATAACCTCAAGGTCAAAGAGGAAGCCAGAAGGAAAATGAGAAAATATTTTGAATTTAATGAAAAGTGTAACATAAAACATATCAAAAGTTTTAGGATACAGTTAAAGAAGTACTTCAGAGAAAATTTCTAATATTAAATGTTTATATTAGAAAGAATAAAGGCCTCAAATATTCTGAGTTTCTACTATAAGAAACTAGAAAAAAGAAGAGTAAAATTCAAAGCAAGGAGGACAAAGAAAACAATGAAGAAGAGAATACTAAAATTAAGAATAGAAAACAATAGAGAAATCAAACTAACAGCTGGTTCTTTTAAATGATCAATAAAACTAATAAACCTTTAGACTGTTTTATTTATTACAAAGTAAAAAGAGAAAAGACACAAACTAAAACTATTAGTAAGAAAGAAAGGACATTACTACAGATTCTACAGACACTAAAAGAGCAATAAGGAAATACAAAACAATCAACTTTATGCTCATAAATTCAATAACTTAGATTAACTAAAGACATTCCTTGAAAGACACAAACTACCAAAGCTCACTCAAGAAAAAATAGCTAACTTCAATGATCATAAATAAAGATACTGGATTCATAGTTAAAACTTTTTCTACAATGAAATCTCTAAGTTCAGATGTCTTCACTGGGGAATTCTACTAGACATTTAAGGAAGAAATAGTACAGATTTGACACAAAATCTTCTAGAATATAAAAGAGGAGAGAACACTTCACAAGTGTTTTTATAAGGCTAGCATCATCCTGACATCAAAACCAGATGACAGCATTATAAAAAGAACACTATAGGCTGGGCACGGTGGCTGACGCCTGTAATCCCAGCACTTTGGGAGGCCAAGGTGGGTGGATCACCTGAGGTCAGGAGTTCAAGACCAGCCTGGCCAACATGGTGAAACTCCATCTCTACTAAAAATACAAAAAGTTAGCCAGGCATGGTGGCAGGTGCCTGTAATCCCAGCTACTTGGGAGGCTGAAGCAAGAGAATCACTTGAACCCGGGAGGTGGAGGCTGCAGTGAGCCGAGATCATTCCACTGCATGCCAGCCTGGGCAACAAGAATGAAACTCTGTCTCAAAAACAAAAAACACAAAACATTATACATCAATAGACTTTATTAACATAGAGCAAAAAAGCCACAATATAATATTAGCAATTTGAATATAATAATATAAAATAGAACAATATATCATGACCAAGTATGGTTTACCCCAAGAATCCAAGACAAGTTCAAGATTCAAAAATTATCTAAAGACTAAAGAAGTCCATATGATTATTTCAAATGATGAGAAAAAATATTTGACAAACTGTAGCAACCTTTCATGATAAAAGAGAAATAAATCTCAAGAAATTAGGAACAGAAGGAACTCCCCTAACTTGATACAGGATGTCAAAATAAACAAACAGCTAACATTAGACTTAATGATAAAATTTTAACAGCTTTCCCCCTCTAAAATTGGGAACATGGCCAGGGTGTCTGCTGGCACTCTCCTCCTATTCACCATCTCACCCTGGAGGTTCCAGTCAGTGCAAGAAGACAGAAAAAAGAAAAGAAAAGAAAAGAAAAGAAAAGAAATAAAAGGCATACAGATGGGAAAGGAAGAAATATAACCATCTCAATGCACATGCAATATAATTTGTTTACATAGAATAGTCTAAGAAGCTATAAAAAAGCAAGTGTTAATACATTAGTTTAGAAAAGTTCAGAAACAAGATAAATATAGAAAAATCAACCATGTTTCTAAATACTAGCAATGAACAGTTCATAATTGAAATGAAAAAGTATCATTTATAATAGCACTAAAGGTACAAGAAATAAGTATCACTTTTTTAAAAACTGGAAAAATTGTTATATTGAAAACTATACAATACTGATGAAAAAACAAAGAAGACCGAAATAAATGGACGGTTATGCCATGATTATGGATTGGAAGACTTGGTTGTGTTAAGATGTCAGGTCTCCCCAGCTAAGCTATATAATCAACCCAGTTTCAAACAAAATCCCAGCAGACTTCTCAAAATATTTCTAGACAAGCTTATTCTAAAATTTACACGGAAAGGCAAATGTACTAGAATAGCCAAAGGCATTTTGAAAAAGAAAGGATTCTTCTTACTTGATTTCAAGACTTAATATAATGCTATAATAATCAAGACAGTTTTATATTAGAGAAAAGATAGACACATAGATAAATTAAAATGTGTTCAATCAGATGTATACATACACAGTCACTGGAATTTCAACAAAGGTTCAAAGGCAATTCAGTGGAGAAATGACAGTCTTTTCAACAAATGATAATGGAATAATCGGATACCCATAATGCTAAATAAATAAAAATCTTAATCTGTACCTCACACCATGTATAAAAATTAATTCCAAATGAATCACAGACCTAAATATAAAGCTGATGAGTATAAAATTTACAGAAGAAAGCATAGAAGAAAAACTTTTGTGACCTTGGGTGAGGCAAAGATTTCTTAGATATGAAACAAAAGCACAATCCATTAAAAAGTCAATCAATGGGATTTCAATGAAATAAAATACTTTCTGCCCTGTGCAAGATACTATTAAGAGAATGAAAAGACAAGCTGCAGGCCATGTTTTTACAAAGGATTTGTATCTAGAATATACAAAAAATTTGCAACAGTAAAAAACTCAATAAAAAGAAAACAAACTACCTATTTTTTTAAAATGAGCAAAACATTTGAACAGATATTTTATTGAATAAGATGTAGATCACAAGAAATTACACGAAAAGAATCTTAAAATCATTATTCATCATGGAAGTGTGAAACCACAATGAGATGCCACTATGGTACCCTTAAGAATGGCAACAAAGAATGAAGGAAAGAGAGAGAGAGAGGGAGGGAAGGAGGGAGGGAGGAAAGAAGGAAGGGAGGGAGGGAGGGAGGGAGGAAAGAAGGAAGGAAGGAAGGAAGGAAGGAAGGAAGGAAGGAAGGAAGGAAGGAAGGAAGGAAGGAAGGAAGGAAGGAAGGAAGGAAAGGAGGGAGGGAGGGAGGAAGGAAAGGAGGGAGGGAGGGACAGAGGGAGAGAGGGAGGGAGGGAGGGAGGGACAGAGGGAGAGAGGGAGGCAGGCAGGCAGGCAGGCAGGCAGGAAGGAAGGAAAGAAGGAAGGAAATGATAATACCAAGAGCTGGCAAGGATAAGGAGCACCTGGAACTCCCCTACAGCACTGAAGAGAAGGCAAAATGGTACAGATACTATGTAAAACAGTTTGGAGGTTAGTTTCTTCTACAATTAAACACACATTTCCCACACAATCCAACAACCCCACTCCCAGGTTCATTCAGGTGAAATGACAACCTATGTTCATACAAACACCTATATGTGAATGTTTATAGTGGTTTTATTCATAATCACCAAAAACTCCAAAGGGTCCAAATGTCCTTCTACTGGATAATGGATAAACAAAATATGATACATCTATACAGCGAATACCAGCAATAATATGAATAAATCTCAAATGCATTATGCTGATATAAGAAGTCAGATTTTAAAGGTTATATTCTGTATGATTCTACTCATATGACATTCTGGAAAAGGCCAAATTGTAGGGTCACAAAAACATCATGGTTTCCAATGAGCTGTGGTTGGGGGAATGGATTGACTGGGAATAGACTGCCGTCAAATGCACCTAAGGAGAATTTTCTCAGATGATAGAATTGCTATATCTTGATTGTGGTGGCAAATATACAACTGTAAGTATTTGTCAAAACTCAGAAGTCTATATCAAAAGGAGCCAATTTTATCACAAGTAAATTAAAAATGTAAATAAAAATACAGTAAAATATACCATAGTCAATAACAACTTAAAAGAAAGACCAAAACATATGCTGTTTCAAAGAGGCAAACTTAAATATAAAGACACAGATAAGTGGAAGGTAAAAAGATGGCAAAAGATGTAATATGCAAATTCTAAGCAGAAGAAAGTTGGTTTGGCTAAATTAAGATCAGACAAAGACAAAGGATGTCACCAGAGATAAAGATGGCCATATTCTAACAGTGAAAATAAGATAGAAAATAAGATAATCAAGAAGACATAAAAATTCTAGGTGTGTATGCACCTAATAACAGATTTTCAAAATAATGAAACAAAAATTTACAGACTAAAGGGAGAGATACGAAGATCCACAATTGTAGTTGGAGATTTTAACAAATCTCTCTTGGTACTTTATCAAACATTTAGGCCATAAATAAATTAGAATATAGAAGATTTCAACAACACAATGTCTTGACCTAATTGACATTTATAGACTATTTCAACTAACAACTAGCAAATATACATTCTTTTAAAATGCACATGGAATATTTACCAAAATAGCAATATTCTTGACTATAAAATTAATCTAAAAAACATTAAAATACTGGCATCATGCAGAATGTGATTTCCAACCACAATAGAGTTGAAGTAGGAATAAAATATATTAAAGTATATAGAAATTCTTCAAAAATAATTAGAAAATTAAGCAGTACACTTCTAAATAACACATGTCAAAAGAAATCACAAAGCAGATTAGAAAATATTTAAACTACAAGACAGTAAAAGGCAACATATCAAAACACGTGGAATATCACCATTCCTAGAGGGAAATGTATAGATTTAAATGCTTATTAGAGAATAAAAATGATTTAAAAATAATGATCAAAGCTTTTACCTTAAGAAACTAGAAAAAAGCAAATAAACCCAAAGAAAATAGAAGAAATAAGATCAATAGGCAATGAAATAGAAAATGAATAATAAACACATAGTTTTTAAACACCAAAGAATGATTTTTTGAAAAAAGCAAAGAAAAGCTTTAGAAAATCATTTGCAACACATTTCATTATAAAGAATCATTTCTAATACATGTACAAACAACTGCACTCTCATTTCTAATAAGATAAATGAAAACTGGAACTGCAATAACTTAGCACTTTTTTAATCTACTGTAGACTGGAAAAAAAATCCAAGGGTTTGATAATGCTCCCACTGGCAAGTCTAAAGAGTAACAGGTACTTGCATACATTACCAGAAGAAATGCAAAATGATACAACTTCCATGGAGGAGAATTTGGCAATATCCAGAAAAAGTATATATGGGTTTACCCTTTCACCCAGCAATCCCATGTCTACGAATCTATCCCAAAATGTTAAATTATATAAGCATTAAGCTGTTCATTGCAAGATCATGTGTAGTAAGACAAGGTTGGAAATAACCTGAAAGTCAATGAGTAGGAGACTGAGGAAGCAACTGTATATCTATACAATGAAGTACTATGCAGCTGTTAAATAGAATGAGGGAAATCTCATTTGCAAACCCTATGAGGAAAGATCAGTGGCATATAATATAATATGAAGAAAGGCATCTTTGTGCTGAAGAGCATGTATGATATGCTTCATTTTGTGAAAGAAATGAAAAAAATGGATACATGTCCATTTTTCTTATATTTTAACAACAGCTAAATAAAAAGCTAAACCAACTAACACAAATGATTACCTATTAGGAGAGAGAGAACATAGGATGAAGGATTGGGAAATGGAAGTGATGCTGCTCTAAATTACCTCATTCTGTGGTAGTGTGGTTGTGGCATTGACACCATGTGCATACACATTTTAAATAACTGAAAAAGCACTCCTCAAATCCAAAATAACAAGAAAGAACCCTCTTGTATAAGAAATTGTTGGAGTAACCCCACAAAGCAAAAGTATTTCAAGTGGTTTTTTTATTATTAGAGATGAGGTCTCACTATGCTGCCCAGGTTGGAGCACAGTGGCATGATCATAGCTCACTGCAGCCTCAAACTCCTGGGCTCAAGTCATCCTCCCACCTTAGTTAGCCTCCTGAGTAGCTGGGACTATGGGTGTGTGCCACTGTACTCAGCTTTAAATTACTTTAAAACACAGTTTTGTTTTTTTTTTTCAAACTATTTCCAGCATGCGATTGAGTCTAAAAATAAAAACAACACTGAGTATTTTTGCTACTGTTAGCAACAATATTGATATTGACATTTGAAAATTATTTTTGTATGTTGTAGCTTAAATAATTATTATGCTACTATGGTTAGGAACTGAGATTTTTAGTGTAAGAGAAAAAAGAGATATACTATGGGTTGAATTGTATTCCACTCAGTCATATGTTGAAACTCTTACCAGCAATGTGATGGGCTTTAGAGACAGGGCCTTTGGGAGGTAATTAGCTTTAGACGAGGTCATAAGGGTAGAGCCCTCATGGTGGAACTCACGTTCTCCTAAGAAGAGACCAGAGATGAACCTGTTCCCTCTACCATGTGAGGACACAGCAAGAAGGCCATTCACTAACTAAAGAAAAGAGCCCTTACCAGAACCTGACCGTGCTGCCACCCTGATCTAGGACCTCCCAGCCTCCAAAAATGTGGGAAATAAATGTCTACTATTTAATCCATCCAGCCTACGGTACGTTTTTAAAAATAGCAGCCAGAGTAGACTTAAACAAGGTGCAAGTGTGAATCAAAGAAGCTAATTGAAAATCACGCAATTTTGATCTGGAGTAGAACTATTAGCAGGAGCACTTGATTGATTGTCTCTTTCTAAACAAAAATATATTTCCCAGCTTTGACTCCTAAAAAGACTTAAAAGATTTTGGCAAAGCCATTAGTAATGAATACTTAGGCCCAGATTGTGGTCTCTAAGTAATATTTCCCAATAAACAAAACCAAGGCTCCCTTGAAAATGGCTGATTCCAGATCTGAGGCAGAAAATGTGCAAAACAAGCCTGTAATATCTTGTTATGCAGAACACAAGGAAATGATAAAGACTAATATCAAGGACTAATGAGGTACTGTCAAAAGCTCACAAGGACCAAGTTGAAGTGGCTTCCACAGGCCAAAGACAAAAAAGTTATCAAATAAATTATATCTTCAAGATAAAACACTGACAATTGTTGAAGCTGCATATGGTGGGTACATAGGTTCATTTCACTGTTCTTCCTAATTTTGTATGTCTGCCACACTACCACAGAAAACTTTTCACAATTAATCTTTTCCAACGACCATTAAAAGGTCACAAAGAGATCTGTGCATCAATTTGTTTTTTCTGAATTCTCACTCTTCTGCGTCTTTTCCCTGTAGTCAATTTCTGAATCATCATTTGGGATAAGACAATAGCATAGTGCTGCAGGCTGGGGGCATTTTCTGAAGATGAACATCATAAAGTCCTGGCATGGGACTCGCTGTTTGTTGGTTTCTACAGGTGGAGAAATGAGTGCTTCTGCCTCTTTTAGGTTTTTCTATTTCAAGAAATGTGTTTTGTGAAGATGCTAGAATGATCTTTCAGGGTAGCCAACATGAACTTCCTTTCTGGTTCTTGTAACCAAAGTTGCAGGGCAGCATCTCTGCTTCACAATCCCAGTTCCACGGCTGATGACGCCCTTCTTTTTGGCACACAGCTCTAGTCTAGTCCATCCCCCCAACCTCCTAGCTTAATAATCATACCAATAGGTTAATATTTACATCTTCAGTATATACATACAGCATCCTGGCTACTTCACTTATCTTAGCATTATTTTCAAGGCATTTACTATCTTATGACTATCTCAAGAGCCATGACTGACTTTTATCTCATCCATTCTATATTATTAGCCTGAGTGCCTCTCAAGGTGGGTTTTATGGAACTATTCCGTGTTTTATATTGATTACATGTTTGGTGAATTCCTGGTTAAAAAGAGTTCAACATGTTTCTTCACTGCAGGTCTTCTCAGAGTCTTTAATAGGCTAACATGAATTGTAACTTTCTAAGAAGAATAAGGAATAACAGTGTTACGTATCTGTAAGTGCATATTAATATGTGCATATACCACATTTCACGCTTTTATATGTATACATAGCACTTCTGTTCAAAGCCGTAGATGCGACTTCAAAGGTGCATCTACAGCATTTGATGCCTGTGAATGAATGTTCATACATTGATATACAACACATTTCAAATGTGTTTGGCTCCATGGCCCTAACTACTTCAGGCATTTGGTGATGCTATTATTCCATAGAAAACCCATTGGCAAAATGGGTCTCCTGCGTGAAAATTGCAGGATGAAATATGCTAACTGCTAGTGCTCACTTCGGCAGCACATATACTAAAATTGGAACGATACAGAGAAGATTAGCATGGCCCCTGCACAAGGATGACACGCAAATTCGTGAAGCATTCCATATTTTTACACGATACTGAATAAATCTTGAGAACCCCCCCACCAAAAAAAAAAAGAAATATGCTAACTGCTATGTTCACCTTAATAATCTAAGGAGGAGAAAATAAAAGGTTTGAATGAAAATAGACACATACATGGGCCTTAGCATGGATTTCGATCTGCTTGTTCTAGGTACCACAACCAAATTTTCCAACTATTACAGACTTTGGTTGCTTGAGGATTTCATGTCTATTTGGATAAAACAGCACAACTTTTAGAAGCAATTGCTTTATCATGGATGTTAGTGAAATAGATAGAGTCCTAAATTTAAGGCAAAATAAGTTGTTAGGAAAATACAGTGACTTCTCAGGAAGGTTACACAACTAGATTGCAGACTCAAGGGCAAGACCCCGCTTTATCTGATTTTGAATCCCTGGTGCTCACTGCAGTGTTTGTCTTCACATGTGTTCACAGGGAGCAGAAACCTGCATAAATGAATACATTTAATAAAATATATTTACTTTCATCTAAAAGCAGCAGGGTTGTACCTTACACTTTTTTGCTTTTAAAAATATGGTTAATGCCAGGGAAAGCAAACGAACTTATTGCTTCAGAGGGGAGAAGTGACATCACAGAGGGCAATTTATAAAAAGAAATAAAACATACACTAAAATGAGAGGGAAGATGTATGTCATGATACCTAAACCATTAATTTGTCTCATCCTTTAAAAATCACAGAGGTAGTGATCTGGAGAAATCCACTGCTGTTTACTCTCTACTCTCTCTAAATTGATGGCAATGGCAGACTTCTGCATCCTGGCTTTGGTTTATCTTGGGCCCACCGTCTTGCAGGGAGGTATTATCTGCTTTTTCCAAGACCCTAGGACAAAAGTTCTGAAATTCCTCCTCTCAAAAGTGCCACTGATGTCTGAGGGAGTTGGTGGAGATTTTCCTGAAGCACTGATTCCCAGCTCAATTATGATTACTCATCCCGTTTTAACTGCCACTCATTTTCCATACATTCAACTTTAAGCTGTAGGTTTGCCATCTTTCTTTCAGCCAGTTGTGTTTTAACCACATCTCCTAATTGTGGCCCAGAACACGCCATGGTGGTGCATCACTTCAAACAACTTTTAGATCTCTGGAGAGGGTGGGGAGAAAATGAAACTTTTAGTATAACTTTACCCTTAGTTTCTTCTTCTTTTGTCTTATTTGTTCACTTTTTCCTAGTTTATGCAAAAGAGAGAGAGTCTAGCTTTAGGTAATGAAATCCAGGAAATTACTGTCATGTCCTGTTGTGTTATACACGAGGAGATCCTGCAGAGGTTTCCCAGCCTGGCCATGCATCAGAATCACCTGGGAAACCTGGCCAAAGTGCAGATTCCCAGACTCTCCTCCTGGCCACTGGGAATCAGGTGGTCCGGGCTGAGACCCAGGATCACACACTTCTATAGGCACCCCAGATGATTCTGGGGAGCCTAGTCATGTGTTTAGGAACTACCGCTAAATATTCTGAAAGAAAAAAATGAAAAAAAGTGTCATTTTCTAAAGTGAAAAGTCAAATTCCTTTGCTCATAGTGACTGTGTTAAAAATAAAACATGGCCGGGCGCAGTGGCTCATGTCTGTAATCCCAGCACTTTGGGAGGCCAAGGTGGGTGGATCACAAGGTCAGGAGTTCGAGACCAGCCTGGCCAATATGGCGAAACCCTGTCTCTACTAAAAATACAAAAATTAGCTGGGCTTGGTGGCACACACCTGTAATCCCACCTACTCGGGAGGCTGAAGCAGGAGAATTGCTTGAACCCAGGAGGCAGACGTTGCAGTGAGCCGAGATCGTGCCACTAGACTCCAGCCTGGGTGACAGAGTGAGACTCCGTATCAAAAAAATAAAAAATAGGCTGGACGCGGTGGCTCACGTCTGTAATCCCAGGACTTTGGGAGGCCAAGGTGGGCAGATCACGAGGTCAGGAGATTGAGACCATCCTGGCTAACACGATGAGACCCTGTCTCTACCAAAAATACAAAAAAAAAAATTAGCCGGCCGTGGTGGCAGGTGCCTGTAGTCCCAGCTACTCGGGAGGCTGAGGCAGGAGAATGGTGTGAACCCAGGGGGTGGAGGTTGCAGTGAGCCAAGATTGTGCCACTGCACTTCAGCCTGGGCAACAGAGTAAGATTCCGTCTCTGAAAAATAAAAATAAAAATAAAAAATAAATAAAATAAATAAAAATAAAAATAAAACACAAGGGTTTTGTGTGTGTGGGTTGGTGCAATCTCAACTCACTGCAACCTCCGTCTCCCAGGTTCAAGTGATTCTCCTGCCTCAGCCTCCCAAGTAGCTCGGATTACAGGTGCGTGCCATCATGCCCAGCTAATTTTAATATTTTTATTAGAGAGAGAGTTTCACCATGTTGGCCAGGCTGGTCTCAAACTCCTGACCTCAAGTGATCTACCCACCCTGGCCTCCCAAAGTGCTGGGATTACAGGCGTGAGCCACCGCACCTGGTCAAGGGTGTTTTCATTTTATGGTTAATAGTCTATGCCAAGTGGTTTAATGAAATCACCCACAGGTACAGGTGCCCTTGGCACAGTCATTACCTTTACCCTGTCGAACTTTACTTGTTAATACAACATCAGACCACTGTACAGGCAACACCCGGTGGAAGTGATGTTGTATCTACACAGCAAGGGGCATGGAGAATTCAAGTTAACGTGTATTCAAGACCTTTCTCTTGAATCATCTACATCACTGGGGCTACCACATTTTAATATCCATCCTCATTCATGAATTACTAGACAGTCTGTCTGAATTCACTTCATATAACATATAGAACCACAGCCTGAAAGCATTTTTAGAATTAACCTAAATACCCTGACCATTCAACTCTTTTTATTTCCTACCCTGCTCAGTTTCCAAACACAGCAAACAAGATTGCCTATTATTTGTTTTGCCTCCTTTCTTAAATACCAATTCAATTTTCGGAGCTTGATAAGCATGCATTTGAAGCCCATATCCTTTATAATGGAGAAATGACATAAAAAGAGATAAACAGGCCAGTCAGGAAATGGTTAGAATCAATAGTATTAGCATAATTCATTTGAGAGATTTACTATGAACTGAAATACGCATTCTGGAACACATGGACCTGCTCAGAGAACTGTGTGACTTTATACAACCTGAGCACTTTATCCTGTTTTAATCAGCGTCCATTAATCTCAACAATTTTTCATGTTGCTTTAATTTTCCTGATTAGTTGTACTTATAGCCATGCTCACACATTCACAACGTATTTCTGAAGCTCGTTTTTCTGCAACTCCCTCCACGGGCCTGTGTAATGTCATTTCAATGTTGCTCATTATTAAGTTGAAATAATTAACTCGGCACCCTGCTAGAAAAGTCAATACCTTTTCTTTTATAGTATCAGGAGGTTTGTAAATAATTACTAACAAAAGCATTAAATGTATAAACATGTCTATCACTACTGTATTTTCTGTTTTTCTTACAATTTAAATTACAAACAGGCTTCTCCTAGCACCTTAATATGAGAAATAAAAGCTGAGGCCTCTTAGGCGCCATTCTCAGTTGGCACTACATCTTCCTGGAGAAGGGTTCTGGAAATAATCTCCACCTAATACCTGTTCTTTATAGAAGTTATATCTTATGTCCCCATATAGGCAACAGAGAAAGAAATTTTTAAAAAAATGACATTCATGTCTGTACTTTGTAACTAACTCTGATGGAGATTTATCTTAATAAAGAATGGTTCCAAACTATTTTACTTCTCGGAATTGATACTTGAAGGAGTCACTACATAAATATACAGAGTTTTCAGAGTAAAGACATTCATCTATGATGGCATTGCTTATACTGCCAAATATTAAGAGCCTAAGTGGTGTTGGTTAAAGAAACTAGTAAATCCACATACTGTGTGGTTATTTTTTAAAGAAATTATGTTGCAGAAATATTTAGAGGCAATGAAATATGCTTATGATATTTCAAGTTTAGAAAGGCTTGTTATAAAATAGTATTTACAATATTGTTCTATTTCTGAAAAAAATCCCAGAAAACATGCATGGAAGCAAGTACACCAAAATTTTATCAGTAGTTTTACTGCTGAATGATGAGACTACAGATAATTCTCTAACACTACCATAATCCAGTACTACTTTTGTATTTGGAAAATAATTATGATGAGCTATGTTTTTAATGCAATATATAGGAAAAATGGTTAATTTTCTTACTATATAAACCCAACAGAAAAGTCTAGCACCTTAAAAGAAAAGACTAACAACATAAGACTTAACAACTTAAGGGACAAAGAGAGGTAAGGACATAATCAGAGAGTAGACAGAAATGGAAATATAAATAATCTTAAAACATATGGCATGTGTTCAAATCTGGTCATAAAAAGAAGAGTGAAGACAACAATGACATTCCATCTTTCATCTATCAGACTGGAAAAAAGCAAAACATTTCATAACACACCACGTTGGTATGAGTATAACTAATATTCTCATAAATCGGTAGAAGAACAATTTGGTTTCACATCTCCAGAGTGCATTTTTTCCCCAAGGATCTATCAAAATTATAAACATGCATACCCTTTGACTCAGCAATTCTTCTAGTAATTTAGTGTATAGATAAATTGCATCTTATACAAAGATATTCCCTTCTGTTTAGAGTTAAGTGGCCAATGCTTTGGAACAACATAAAGTCCAAGCTGGATTAAATGAAAACATCCCCCAAAATGAAACCTCATACAACCTTAAATATATATATATATACACACACACACACACACACACACACTTTTTATATAATATTAAATATATAAAAATATATTATATATATTTTAAGGGTATATATACACATTTCAGGTACTTCAAGGATATATATATACACACACACATAAATGACATGATAGTTTCAGAAAAATCGAGTGAAATAAAAGGTAAGGTACAATATATACACAATGTTATCATTCCTATAAAAAATTAGTTGCAAAACATTTAATATACCTAAGCGCCTGTATGTGCATAAGCCATCTATGTAAGGAGAGGCATACACCAGGTCTTGGAAACAATGGTTGCTCCTCTAGAGGAGAGAACTCAGGGGGTTATGGGTGGCAGAGACTTAATTCTTATTGCCTATCCTATGTACTATATTAGTTACTTACCATGTTTATCCTACTTCATACAAATATTTATTTACATATTTTGTTAGTTAACAGTTATTTCAAAATGATAAGCTACGGAGATGCAATGATGTGAAGAAAGATTTGTAAGCATCAGGACTATCTACTGGGCTTCCTCCCTGTAGGACCCCAGGCAAGCCCCCTCCCTTCTCTGGACCACCTTCTCTTTTCCTAAGGAAAATCACAAAGTTGCCTTTCAGCTCTTGGGAATCTGAGCTTATAGTTGTTTTCAAAACAGATACTTGTTTTAAAATATCACACAATATAACAGGTGTCTCAGCTACTAGAATTACACACAACCCCTGCCCTACCTCCCCCGCTTACCCCCCATCACACTTTACAAGGTTATTCTCTTGGGAAACCTTGTCTCAATCAACAGCTTTCCCAGCACTACTTTATACACAAGGTCCTATGTTAAGTGCTAGGAATACAGGAATTAACATGACATGTTCCTGTCTACAATGAATTAAATATAAGACCTCCCAGCTATTGAGCGCCAATTAAATGCCAGGCAGTGGTTTTTCTATAATACCTTGTAATATTTACATCAAGCCAATCCCCTGTAGGTGCTATTAACATCTTCATTTTACAGAGGCGCAGATGGCAACTAACAGGGGAAATGATTTGCTGACAAAGGTTGCCCAATTAGGAAGTGATGGCACTGAGATCTGAAACCCAGGTCTTCATGATGCCAAAGCCAGTATTTTTTGCTACTATTTCAACGTACCTCATTTGGTTTGATGGGGGAGGAAGACTAAGAAAGAGATGATTAAATAGTAATGTGAAAAGTGTTGTGAGAGAATCCCGGGTACACCTAATGGAGATTTGCATGAAACTGGCATTGAGAAGTGTGTGGCTCCTGTCAAACTGGATGCTTGTAGACTTCTTCCCTTAGATCAAGTGGATCAGAGAATTTTCAGTTTCCAAAGCAATCCCTGATTTTGAGATGAACTCAATCTGAGATGTGGCTACACAGATGACTAGTATCATGACAGAGGGGCATTCATGTGGATGCCAACAGGAATTCTCTGTCAGCTTTCAGTCGGGCAGATCCAGACTTAATTCAACTCCAGCATGTATTGGCTCTGTTATATTGGTCAGGAGAGTTTACTCCTCTGAGCCTCAAGTTCCTTCTTGGTGAAAGGAAGATGAAGTGGAAAAAATGGAAAAAACAATAAATGTGGAAATGAACACAAAACTCTTTGTGAAAAGTAGGCATTCGATAAACAGTAATTACACATGAATTCTCATATAGGCTTAGATCTACTGAAATAATCCAAGATTGCAGGGCAACCTACTTCAATAGAAATGGAATCACCCATGAAATATACAATTTGTTTTCTAAAAGTCGGTACAGCAATGTTTTCAGATACATCTGATATAATGATTTTATCCTGATAATTTCTCCCACATCCTACTGACTTTGATCATCTACACCTCTAATTATTCTGGATCATAGGTGATTCTGATCCTCATCTTGTACTCTCTCCACCCATCTTCTTTCAGATGCACTAAGAAGCTTCATCATTAGCCAGTTAAGCTTCTTGGGCTACATCTTCCAAGGCATGAACAACATACTGAAATTAATGACTGTCTCCACCCTGGGGTGCCAAGTGGTCTTCTTGTCAAAATCATGAGAGATGCTCCAAAAGGTGGGCGGTCACTAAAGAGAAAGAAAAAATTCAAGTCCCAAAGAAGAGTTGATCATTAAAAAATGAATTTTCTTTTTGAGTATACAGGATGTCCCTTGAAAAAGTGGTTTGTGTCTAGAAACTTCGTATCTATATTCAACATGCTGCATTTCAGACAGCATTTCTGCTTTGATCCTTTGAGCTCCTTTAATACATCAGATGGGTTTTTAATACCCATAGGAATATATAAACTCTTTCCAAGCTAAACAAATGGAGGGCAAGCTGGAGAGTTAATAAACACACATCTATAGGGTTTTGGCAACTTGCTAAGCCACTTCAGGTGCAGTACTGGGCAGAGCAAGGGGGGAACACAGACTGCTCTTTGAGGTAGGGATGGAGGGAGTCACAGCACAAACAACCACCAGGATGGAGACAATGCACCGCAGAAATGCAACTTGCAAACGTCAATAGTGTGGATACAGCTCTGCACGCCTCTACTCCCCATGCAAATAAACATTCTAAAAATATTCCTTGGCTCTGCTGGTCTCCTACCCTCCGGCATGGAAGAGGAAAGCCTCACTGTGTTGTGAGCCCAGCCAAACTTCCATGTGCTCCCACCCCTCTTCCCCACACATTAAGAAATGTACAAATGAGAAATTGTTTGTGAGACTAATTCATGTCAGGTAGAAACCTGCCTAGTCATTATAGACATGCGCCCCTCTCATTTTATATCATGGACTCAGGAGGGAAAACAGTAATTTATAACATTTCCTGTACTAAAACCCTCCAAACACTGCTTATCAAAGAGCAAGTAAAGATAGCAACACCTACACAACAACATCCATTCTATCTGGATCCTCAAAGTTGTAATCATCCTTGAGTCTGGAAATAGGGCACGTTTTCCTCTGAGCATCTGAGAAAATAAATCAGGGAAACCCTGTCCCCAGTAAAATGCTTCACTGAACTGAGATTTGGAAGGATAGGTAGAAAAACTGACCAGAGGTTTTAATCCCAATTATTATAGTACCTTTGGACCCCACTTTCATCTTATGGCACTATTTCAACAATTCAAAATAAAGTGCCCAGGATAAGCATTTACCTCTTCCTCCCCTTTTTAAATTTAAAGCCAAGATGATTTTAGCAACCATAAACATATAGCACTCATTGGGATATTCATTGTAAGAGCTAGCATTGAATTATTCAAACCTAGCCCCATACCCATAATATAAAAAGAAGGCAGACTTGTATTAGAGAGTGATTAGCACAGCCTCAACATTATATGACAAATCATTGAAAAACTTTTGAATGTGATAGTCATGTTTTAAATTTTTAATGCTGGAAAGAAATTGTTTTTAGGATGCAGAAGTTACTTCTACCATGTTTCTGAGATGCAGAAAAGGAGGCAAGAAAATACAGGGAGGATGCGCTGGTTTTCCTCTACTGCTGCTTGGGCGTGACTGTGTAGAATTGATATAGGAACTATTTTGACTTGGGTAATTCACAGTTTTGTGCATTACCACCCAACGTGGCAAGATATAAAGAAGTAAAGACACAAGGGAAACTTCGCAAAAATAAGATGCAGAGCCCTCAACCTCCAAAGGGAAGAATATGACCATTGGCGCTACTCTCACTGTAGAGTGGAAAGTTTTCATGGGAAAATGAATCATATTGATTCACATGTTTTAAACAAGATGGGAGAATGGTAGTTTGGCAAGAATCTATAGAGCAGGAGATACAAAAATATTTCAACAAATTAGCATATGCTTGCAAGTTAAGTGCTTAAAAAACTTACATTTTAACGCCTACAAATTATATTATTCATGACACTAATGTACTCCCACTGGCAAAGTCTGTATCTAATTTGTGTAATGAAGGATCTGGTCACTGTTGAGTGTGTGTATTCCCAGATCCAGAATTCCAAATTTCTTTTCAACCAAGAGCTCAAGTGGACCCAGGAAGTGGACCCAGAAAAATCCAAGAGCTGTTTTATCTAGGACAGTCTCATCAGAGCAAAAAAAACCTCACCATCTACTTTTCCTGACTGAAACTATTAGTTTTACCTTCAAGGCTGAGAAATCTTGAGTAAGGAGTCCTGTGGTTTTCCTGCATCCCTATCAACACAGATGGGTTTGTGGACTGTGCTAAGTATGAAAGTAATACATCTTCTTTTAAACCCACACATAGATCCTAAGAGGCATGGACTATGCTTACACCCCTCTTGGAGATGAGCAAACTGAGGGTCAGGGCATTTAAATAATGTGTTAAGATCTTTGCACTAGTAAGTGTGGTAGCCCAGACCATAGTTCAGTCCCAGAGGCCACCTTCTTAGCCTTTACTCAAGGAAAACGCTGTGTCCCTATTGTGCAATGGATCCATTATACAGGTCATTTCCAGAAGCCTCACTTGGTAGAAACACCTGCAGGGCACTCACTGAGAACAGTCTAAAGACTTGTGGTAAATTGCCCACCCAGCTTGAGACCTCAACAGGAAATTGGAGTCATTCGTTGGAAAATGGAATCCCTGAACTATGGTTTTCTGAACTGTAGCCCACGAAACATGTCAACACAGCTTCGAGACCAATTACTTTCTTTCAGCTTAGCGGATAAATGAAAGGTGCGTGGGGAGAAGCGATGAGAGAAGAAAACTGTAGCCACAGCTTTTGGGGTTTCCAGGAAGATGAGCAAAGCTTGTGTACAGATCTCAAAGCGAAACTGATGGCAATATAATTTTTATGAGAAGTGATGAGTGATACTAACAAAAAAAGCACACACTAAAAAACAAAAACAAAAATCTAATTTACCTTAGAAATTAATATTTTGCCAACATTGAAATGTTGAAATGAAAATGTTACATGTGTTTAAAGTTTTCTTTTTGGTTAATTATTTTTCTTAACCGGTTCTAACTATTTATTTTGCAATTGATTCTAAGCAAATCTTTGTGAATCTCTTTCTTGGCAAAGGGGGCTGGGTAATCAAGAAGGAAAGAAACATACTGGAAAATAGTAAAACATTACATCCTTTCTAGATTCCAATTTTGTCCAACTTGTTGACAGTCACAAATGCCCAGAAAATATGGGCTGAGTTGTTTTCGATTGCTGTTTGAATAACAGATTAATTTAATAATCAGTGGGGTATTGGATGACAAAAATTATTGGTTAGAGCGGCCAAACCACCAACCCTAATGACATTCTTATGTAAATTCTTATTTTCTTTTAGGCTCCTGCATTCTTAATAAACCCTATATTTTTGAAAATCCCTTTAAAAACACTACATACTGTCCCTCTATGTTGTAATAGGTCTGTCTATGCTATAGACACATAAATGTCCACTTGTGGAGTTGCCAATTTGAAGGTTTCTATTTAGAGCAACTGAGTCACCTCTTGATGTATTTTCCATACGAAACCATCTAATGATTCTGGAAACAGGACACAGAAATGGAGTAGGACGCAGCTCAACTTTGCTCTTCAAAGATTTCTGAAGACCGAAAAGACTTCTGCTATATGGGTAGAACCACCTGACGTGATTTACTTAGTTCTAGCACAATGTTTAGATACCAGGATCAGTGGATCTCTTCTAAGAGATGGGCAGATTGTTAATGACAGTCCAAAAGCAAACTGCAGCTGAGGCCTGTTCCCGTGGGAAGTGCTCAGTTCTTTGGGATTGTTGCTCTATGGTTTGCCATTGCTTGTGGAGGAAAGTAATCGCTGCCTTGAGACTAGTTTGTAATGGACATGGTTCTGTATGTTCCATTGCGGAAGGCGAGATGTTTTCCTATGAAAAAGATCTTACTGCGTAATTTCTGAAATACTATAATTTTCACCAAACTCAATTTCCAGCGCACTCCTGGCCAAACGCTACAGAATTGTGTTATTTTTGAAAGTCATTGCCCCTGACCTGAAGTTACCTACAAAGTTGGTCAAAAATTAGTAATTGTCTTAGAGAACTAGACCTGAAAAATTTCATTCCTTCCAGGGAAAGGTTGATAAATTTCTTTGCAAATTAGATATAAAGCAGAGGTACAGATTCAGCTTTCTGCATACCATCAATCATGCTGGCTATTGTACATCTATGGGTCATCAAGAAGAGGAAGACAACAAAAATCAAATAACATTATTTTCCTCCTTAATAGACTGCATTCTGAGAATACAAAGCTCAAAGAAAATGCCAAACAATAGCTTCCTAAATACTTTGATAAATACTCAACTATATCTTCTAATAAACTGTATTTCATAAAATGGAGCAAGGAGGGATAAAGAGAAAAGAATATGCAAAAGACAAGAATAAAAGGTTCCACTTTTCAAAAGCACTCAACAAAACTGGTTATGGCTCCTTTTTTATATTGTATAAACATTAAATCATAATTTTATAATAAAGCTTCACAAAGATTTTTGGATTAGGAAAAAAAGTAGTTTTGAATTGATTTCTCATTCAACTAGCTACCCCAGTGATCTGCCAATTTCTAATCTCTAAAAAGAAGAGGAGGAGGAAGAGAAACAAGTGAGTTGTTTGCTTTGTTAGGACCAGTCTGTGCGTGTGTGTGTGCACGTGTGCGTGCTTAGCGGTGAGAGGGAAGGGACAAAGGGGTAGCAAATGGCTGTCTGAATGAGGAGTTTCTGTTTCAAGAGGCCACCATGTCATTTTTCCCATCATCTGGAATCTGATCATTTTTACTCTTTTCCTTGAAACCTTTCGGTGGTTCCATACTGGTGTCAGGGTAGTTAGCATTTGAAGTCCTTCAAAGGGCTAGTTCTCTTCGACAGGATCAAAAGGGCAACAAGTCTTAGGCCTTGATCAGCCCTTGTCCCCTCTGTCATCTGTCCTCACCCACAATTCTCTATTCAGCTTCCTGGAACGTCTAACAATGTGTTGACCAAACCACAAGTTCTCTCATCTCCACAATGCTCCCCTCTCTGCCTGGGTGTGCGTACTCAACTCCTCCTCACCCTGGTGGCATTGTGTTAGGTGCTATTTCTTCCAGGGAGCTTTTCTTGACCACCTAAGCCTTCCTTCTGTGACCCCATGTAACATTTACTCTCTAATCATGGCACTAACCATGGAGTATTGGCATTGCCTGGTTACTCATCTGCAACCTCCATGAGGGCAAGAATTTTGTGTGTCTCATTCACCACTGCCTCCTCAAAGTGCAGCCCAGTGTCTGGGATGCAACCAGATGATCAAGAAATGTTTACTGAAGTCCTGAGCTATCTTTACATTTTCTTCCTATGACCCTATTTTGTTTTCTGAGTGAATTCCTTAGAGACCTCCTTCAAGATCATTAATAAATCAGCCCTCATATCTTATCTACCAAATTGCCATCTCACAAGTTAGCAATATAAGAAACAGGCAAAACCAATCCATGATGTTAGAAATCAAGAGAGTGGTTATCCTGTGGTCAGTGAGGTTACCCTTACAGGAGGGCAGATGTGGGGGTCAGTGCTTCTGAGGAGCTTGTAATGTTATTTCACTTCCTAACCAGGGTGCTGGTTATACAGGAATACTCACTTTATGCAAATTAATCAAGCTGCAAACTTACAGTTTGGACACTTTTCTGTAGGTGTTATGCTTCAATCAAATGTTTACTAAAAAAAAAAAAAAAGGAAAAAAAGAAAAACCCCAAGTCCTCATTTCTCTCCCCACCCAGACTCCTGGGGCTTTATCGTTATGCTTCTGCAGTATGTGACTGAGCTGCCAGGTGGTGGTCTTGAAATAAAGCTTGGAAAGGAAAATCCTCCAATGCCTACAGTGTTTTTACACTGCTGCTCGCACACTGTGTAAGGCCTTACTCCATTTACTACCCAATCTCCTGTGAGTCTTCAACTCAGCGTGTTATTAGAGAGTTGAAACAAACTAGCCGTGACTGATATAAATCTCTTCAACTTCAACTTTTTTTTTTTTTGAGATAGAGTCTCATTCTGTCACCCAGACTGGAGTGCAATGGTGCAATCTGAGCTCACTGCAACCTCCGCCTCCTGTGTTCAAGCAATTCTTGTGCCTCAGCTCCCGAGTAGTCGGGATTACAGGTGTGCACCACCCTGCCTGGCTAATTTTTGTATTGTTAGTAGAGACAGAGTTTCACCATATTGGCCAGGCTGGTCTCGAACTCCTGACCTCAAGTGATACGCTCGCCTCAGCCTCACAAAGTGCTGGGATTACAGACATGAGCCACTGCACCCAGCCTTCACTTTTGTATCTTATCCATCTTGGCATTCCCCAAAGCACCAGCACAGTTTCTAGATCACAGCAGGAATGCAATGACCTCCTATTCCTACTGAATGAAAGGTAGTCATTTCTTTAGTTTGAAATCTTTGGTCACTTTCGTTAATCCAGCAGCATTTATTTCTTTATTTTCTAATTATGATTTCTAATAAGGAAAAATACTGCTGGCTCTAGCAATGTCCTATCTTAGTTCTATTGGTTTTCTCACTTAGAATAGAAATAAGAACCCTAACTTGCTCTACTAAATATGATTGTGCTCATGATTCACTAAGGGATACTGGCCACCTCATAGAGTTTGTAGTTATGATGACTGAGGGTATAGTATCCATTTGGTCAAAAAGGTTCTCAATCATTATAAAACCAGCGGCGTCTATCTCACAAAACCATACAGTCATGAATTGTCAACAACCCTTCCATCACACATGGCCTGTGATCACATCTGAGACATATATGTTATACCTTTTTATACAGAGAATTCTACGATAGTGAAATAACATTAGACAGTTGAAAGAAATATTCACATTTTAGCAGAATGGTTTACAGGTGTTAAAAACTTTTTTATATATTTGGTGTTATGTGTTTCCACCTATTCAGGCTGCTATAACAAAATACCTCAGAGTAGGTAATTTATAAACAACAGAAATTTATTGCTAATGGTTTTGGAGGCTGGGAATCCCAAGATCAAGACACCAGCAGACTTAGTGTTTAGTGAGGGCTTGTTTTCTGACTCAATGATAACATCTTTTTAGCTGTGTCTTTACATGATGGAAGGTCAAACAGACCCCCTCAAACTTATTTTATAAGGGCACTAATACCATTCATAAGGGCAGAGACCTCATGATCTAATCATCTCCTAAAGGCCTCACTTCTTAATACTATCACATTGGGGATTAGGTTCCAACATGTAGATTTTGGGGGTCACCAACATTCAGACCATAGCCTTACACACATGTTACATGTCACTGTTTACTGAGTACTTAATCTGATTCAGGCATTATGCTAAATTCACAACATACATTTTCTCACTTTAACTCCTATAACAAGCCATGATATGCTTACTATTCTAATCCCCCCAAATCACCCAGGAATAAGCAGAACTTCAAGGAGTTAAGGTTTTCGTCCAAGGTCACAGAGTTAATCATCAGTGAAGCCAAAACTCACATTCTGAACCCATTGCTTCCAAGGCTCCTGCACTGAACCATACACTTCAGTACTTTCTTGTGGTGGATCTAGAATGTCCCCAGTCAGAAGAATAAACTATAACATGGTAGACTGGGCAAATGTGAAAGCCATCTTGCTCTAAACACTCAGACACACTAGATGAAATAGTACAACAAAACAAACATGTTTAAATACAAAAGATCTTACGAGAGAAGACACTAAAAGCTAACTTGCAAATTTACTGCTAAGTGAAAAAAATGGATAATCTGGCACTCTCTGAGGCTCTGAATAGGAAAACCAATATTGCCCATGAGAAATCAAACTTCAAGTCTAAACTACATGCTGCTTAGGAAAAATATGTACTCTAATTATATGGTACACAAATTCCTAAATACAAAAAACTTACATAACAATTATTCCCAGGCCGTCGTTACTAATAGGATACATGATAGAAGCCAAAATGCAAATATATAGTGAAGAGAAATTCAAATTCTATTCTGTTCCCAGATAAATAATATTTAATAGTAAAAATCAATTCACAGTTAAAAATGACAAATACATGAGCCAATAATCTAACATGGAAAAACGCAGAAAGAAGAAAAATGAGGATTGATACTCCTAAAATTTAAACTATTAGAACAATCTTAAAAGGTTTTTTATAATTTGGTACAGAGAACCTAAGACTAAGACTGTATAAAAGAAACATATAGTTTTAAGAGAAGCAAACGAAACATCTAGAAATAAAAAGCTCAATATATTGTTTCAGCAGCAGACCAGACAGGATCAAAAGGAAATTAGTGAACTGGAATATAAGTTTAAAGAAATTATCCAGGATAAAGCACATAAAAAATAGAAATGAATTTATATCTGGAATCACATCAGTGAAACCTCAGAACATTCGAGAGAGACTGAACACTGTAAAAGCCATCAGAGAAGGGGGAGAGTTCAGACTACCTACAAAGGTACAAGGATAAAAGTGAGAAGACAATGGAATACCTTCAAAATATTTTAATTTTGATGCTATGGAGATAAATCATCACTGTTGAGTACATACTAAATTAGGGATTTTAGACAAAGAATGAGATAATTTATCACAGATCATTCTTGGAAAAACTTCTAAAGCACTGTAAAACAAAAAGCAATGTTTTTTTTTTTTAAATCAAAGTGACTATAAACATATAAAAATGCAGGTAAACATGTTATTTACTATAGGCAGCAACAACAGTAATAATTATTTCATGGGTTAAAAACAGTAGAACTAGAAGGTTAGAAAATATTATATGAAAGAGATGGGAGGTAATTCAACTTAACAAAATCTAAGCTTTTGTTTGCTCTGGAGGAGGGAGGAGAGCCTCACCAATGGAAACATGTTAAAAAGGCAAAGAGTAACTACTAAAGGAATAGTGTGTACTTTACATAGAATACCAAAAAAAAAGGAGAAAACCCAATCAATCCAACTGAAGGGAAAGAAAGGAAGAAAAGAGAGAGAGAGAAAGAGAGAGAGGAAGGAAGGAGGGAAGGAAGGAGGAAGGGAGGGAGAGAGGGAAGGAAGGAGGAAGGGAGGGAGGGAGGGAAGGGAGAAAAGAAGGAAAAAAAGGAAGGAAAGAAAGAAAGAAGAAAGGAACAAAGAAAAAACATGAGGAATACAGAGCATATAAAATCATGGTAGAAATATTCCAAACTTATTGGTAAGCACCATAAATTTTTAAAGATTAAACTATCAGATAACAGAAATACAGGCGCCTGTAGTCCCAGCTACTCGGGAGGCTGAGGCAGGAGAATGGCGTGAACCCGGGAGGCGGAGCTTGCAGTGAGCCGAGATTGCGCCACTGCACTTCAGCCTGGGCGACAGAGCGAGACTCCGTCTCAAAAAAAAAAAAAAAAAAAACAAAAAAAAAAACAGAAAAACTTCAAATCCAGCTACATTCTGTTTATAAAACAAAATCCTAGTGCAAAATAACGAAAAAGGGTTGAAAATGGAGGGAAAGGGGAAAATATGGCCAGCAAATATTACCAAAATAGAGCTAATGTACCTCTGGTATTAACAAAACAAATAGACATTAAGACATAAAGCACTTTCATGTATAAAGAGGATTATTACATAGTGACAACAGGAATGATTTCTTAGGCAGCTATAATAATCATGAACAGGGATGTCCATGGTAACATAACTTCAAAATATAGAAAGCAAAATGAATTGAATGGCACAAAAACGTCCATAAGCCTGGTGAGAGATTAACTGACATCTAAAATAGACTGAAAATAAAGGTAGGTTTGAAACACAATTTGTATACTTTGTCCAAAGGACACACATTGATCCCTGTGCCCAGCTATTAGATAATGTAACTTGCTTTCAAAAACATGTGGACAAGGACTGGAAATACAAAGCAAGTTTCCACAAATACTAAAATAGATGTGTTATACAGACCACAAGGCCATTTAATTAGACTTCAATAATAAAAAGGATGGCCTCAAATCCCACATATTCAGACATTTTAAAACATGATTTAAGCATTGACAGAACAAAAAATGGTAAAAACTAGAAACTTGTTAGAGATGAATAAGAATGAAGGCCTTATATATATATTAAATTTAGAGATGCTCTGGAATGTAGAGAGAAATGTATACCTAGACATATATATGCTTATAGGTATATCTATATGCATATAAAATAAACCTGAAAAGCTAAGCATCAAATACAAAATATTAGAAAATAAAAAACAATGCAAACTCAAGAATCATAGAAGAAAGATAAAACAAACATATCCCTAGCAGTATGAAAAGGGAGAGAGAGAGGGAAGGAGGCAAGAGGAAAGAGAGCAAGAGGGAGGATCAATTACAAGCTTTAAAAGGGGGCAAAATCACAAATATAGTAACATTTTTAATCAAAAGAAAACACTATCAACAATGCCTGCAATAACCTTGAAAAATGAGGTGAAATAGGCAGTTTTCTAAGAAATATAATCACCAAAACCATTTCAAAAGGAGAAAGAAAATCCAGAAATATGTAACCACAAAAGAAACTAATTTCATAGTTGTAAATTTATACACACATGAAAAAACACACACATACAAATCCCACCAGTCACTAATAGTTTTATAAGTTTTACCGAATCTTCAAGAAACAGATACTGGATTCCATCTTACATAAAATGCTACAGATATTACAGAAAGAGGGAAACTGTAAGTAATTTTGTGGCAATAAAATCACCTTAATAGGAAGAAAAAGTATTGCCACTCTCCTTTTTGAGCATAAAAACAAAAAGTTCACGGTATAAGTAAATTGAATTCAGCAATATGTGTAAAATATTATTACTTTTTTTTTTTTTTCTGAGACGGAGTCTAGCTCTGTTGCCAGGCTGGAGTGCAGTGCCAAGATAATGGCTTGCTGCAACCCTCACCTCCCGAGTTCAAGCAATTCTCTTGCCTCAACCTCCCAAGTAGCTGGGATTACAGGTGCCCGCCACCACGCCTGGCTAATTTTTGTATTTTTTAGTAGAGGCGGGGTTTCACCATGTTGGCCAGTCTGGTCTCCAACTCCCGACCTCAGGTGATACACCCGCCTTGGCCTCCCAAAGTGCTGAGATTACAGGCGTGAGCCACTGCGCCTGGCCTGTTTATGACAATGAAGGTCCATCCTGAAAAAGCAAGTATATTTTCACATTACACATTCTATATACTATTAATATATAATATATACTACATACAAAGTATATAATATATACATACTATACATATGTAATATATACTACATATATTATGTATAATACATACACATATGCATTATATATTTATTTCATGAAAATAAAACCATGACATATACATGATTATAGATATCATGAAATATACAAATACATACATATGATATGTATATATAATACATATATTATACATATCAAAACCCTGTCAGAATTCATAGAAATTAATAGCTAATTCCAAAATTAGTATGCAAGAGTAGAGTCAAGAGTAACCAAGAAAACTTAGAAGTATTTTATATGTCTATATATATTTCATGATTTAAAATTTTAAAAATATTAATGTAACTTAACATGTTAACAAATTAAGGAAATTTTTTTGTAATGGATGTAGAACTTTCTTATGAAATTCAACATCCATTTAGATTTCAACAATAACAACGGCAACAAAAACTCTTACAACATTTTCTTTAGCCTCATAAATTGTACAGCAATTATGGAATTAATAGTGATGGCTGCACAACACTGTGAATATACTTAACGCTCCTGAATTATACCCTTCAAAATGGTTCAATGGTAAATTTTATATTCTTTCTATTTTATGACAATAAAAAAAGTCCTTTAGCAAACATACTTAACATGTAATTATTGGAAGCACTTCCTTTAAATCAGGAATGAGACATGGTTGCCTAATCTCATTGCTTCTATTTAACGACGTGTCAGAAGTATAGTGCAATAAAACAGAAAACAATAATTAAGTATGGAGATTAGAAAGTAAACGTTTCACAAATGATATTATGGTCTATGCAAAAAGTCCAAGAGCATCCATACCCAAACAAGTCGATCTCAAAGAGCATTTAGCAGTGTGTTGGATACAATATTCAATATACAGAAATCAGTGATATGTTCATATACTAGTACTTACAAATTAGAAAAGTAGTTTTAAATATATACTATTTATGATAGAAGAAAAACTATGGGGTATGTAGGTATAAATATATAAAGTTATAAAATTGTATTAAAAGGCATAGAAAAGGCATGTAACTAAAGAGACATACTTAGTTTATTAATGGGAAGTCCAATTATTATAAAAAACAGCAATTATCTTTAAATTGACCTACCACTTACAGAAATTTTAATCAAAACCCTATCAAAATTCATGGAAATGGGCCAGGCATGGTGCCTCATGCCTATAATCCCAGGACTTTGGGAGACTGAGACGGGTGGATCATGAGGTCAGGAGATCGAGACCATCCTGGCTAAAAAGGTGAAACCCCGTCTCTACTAAAAATACAAAAAAAATTAACCGGGCGTGGTGGCGGGTGCCTGTAATCCCAGCTACTCAGGAGGCTGAGGCTGGAGAATGGCGAGAACCCAGGAGGCAGAGCTTGCAGTGAGCTGAGATTGCGCCACTGTACTCCCAGCCTGGGCGACTGGGCGAGACTCCGTCTCAAAAAAAAAAAAAAAAATTCGTGGAAATTAACAAGCTAGTTCCAAAATAAGTATTAACAAACCATAAGATATGGAAACAGATCTGCATATAGGTGGGAACTCAGCCCATGACTAGACTTACTTAAACAAAAAAGAAAGAAAGAAAAATTCTGTGCATTGTGTGCCTGTAGTCCCAGCTACTTGGGAGGCTGAGACAGGAGGATTTATTGAGCCCAGGAGTTTGAGGCCAGCCCAGGCAACATAGTAAGACCCTGTCTCTTAAAAAAAAAATAAATAAAAAAGGCATCTGTAAAGAGTCAAACCACAGAATAGGAAGACCCACATATAATGCATACGATTGTAAAGAAATAGTATCCGAAAGAGAAAGAACACCCAAATCAATAAGAATAGATCTAACCACCCATTCGGGAACTGCCTAATTGGAATAAAGAGGTCAGAAACCCCAAATAACCAATAAAACCATTAAAAGAGGCTCCATCTCATTAGCAATCAGGGAAATGCATACTCAATCACCAAGAAACATTTCCAATTTATCAGGTTTGGGTAAATCCTGAAGGCTTGTGCCTTCAGTAAAGATACATAAGGACATTCTCGAACACACAGTTCAAATTGCCAACTGTCAATTGAGAAAGCACCAATAAGAACTTTCTCAAAACATGAACAAACTGACCTACACATCTCCTATACTGCAGGATGTATTTTCATGCATTCTGAATGCTTCCCAGCGTTTAGAATATCTTATAAAGCCAAGTGGTGTTTCTTCTAAGCTGATAGAAATACTTCCTTACACAAGAGGGCAGCCATGTTTTCTATTGGTGTAACTGTGCCTGCAAGTCACAGAGACCTATCTGGGAAAGTTCTGTGCCGAGCAGAAAGGTGTAGGGGGTTAGAGGGTGGGGGGATGGCTTACTTGGAGCAGTCTTCACAAGCAATATTCCCTGTAGTCTCCTTGATGGTGCGCTCAGAGACAAATGCCGGATATTCAGTATCACAAGGCTCCAGGGTCTGTTTCAATTTCTGGGCTGTAGGGATAGGGGGAAAAAAAAGGTAAAGAATGCAAGGCACAGGCTCAATATTGTGACTGGCAGCCCACAGCAACCCAGAACACAGTTCCGCTTCTGCTGCTCTGTGATTTTTCTAGCACAGCATAATGCATTATTTTCTAATTAGTCAAGTGATTTCATCTGCCAAGCAACTCTATAAGCTATAATTCTTCCAACAGTTGTGTTGGCTTGATCAGCTATCATTTATGCATCACAAGAATTCAAATTTCTGGGACAACATCAGTCACCGGGTCTCTGACCTCAGACTTACTCAAACTTAGCAACGACACATATGTATATCTGAATAAATGAATAAGTTATACCATATTATTTAGGGTGAGACAAAGGTCATGATACAATTGCATGGTTTTATTATAGAAAGAAAATTGAAATATGAAATAGTAAAATACGTAATGTCTTTGAAGCACAGCCATGAACCAAATCCTACTATTATGAAGCTCTTTGTCCAATAATATACCATGTCAATTTTAAAGCACTAAATAACCCTGGTATGTGGATGAGCACATAGTAGGTGCTCGGTAGAGGCTTGGCAGTTGATTGTCCAGTGGGCAAGATCCAAAACCTCACTAGGTCTCAATTTTCTTATTTGTAAATTGAGGATAATCAAGTTCTATCAGAAGTTGATGTGAGAAGTAAATAAAACAATGTATGTTGACTACTTTGTACAGTACCTGAAACATAATGAGTGTTCAGTAAATGTCAAATAATGATAATAATAACAATAGCAACAATAACAAAGATAACAGTATCATTCTAATGAAGCCATTGTGACATTATAACGATGACAATAATGATAGACACTACAGCATAGTGGTTAAGCGTGAAGGCTCTGAAGTAAGAGAAGTTTGGAGTACGAATCCCTGCTCTGCTACTTCTAGTGAATCCTCACCGTTCTCATCTGTAAAATGGGGATGCTAGTAGTACAGGTACTCTTCACAGAAGGTCTACTTGTTAGCATTTCCCCCAAAGAACGCTTATAGATTTCCAATACCACAGTTTGTACAAAGCCTTCAGTTATTGTTTTTGTAGGAAAAAAAATTGTATTTACATTTACAATTCCAAAATTCAATAGGATTTTAACAAAACTGTGTGTGAACAAAGTCTCATGTTACATTCCAAATATAACTGGTTGGTGGGCAGAACTACAGGGAGATGTTTTGTCCACTGTCCATGTGGGATGCTGCTGGCACTAAGTGAGCCGTCAGTGATACTGCACAAAAAACAACTGTGGGGTAACAACCAAACACTTGTGGGGTGATCAGGAAGCGATTCTAAGCATTTGTAGTATCCTAACATGATGGTTTCTTATATGTAGGCTTTTCACTGAGGTTTAACTATTTTGAGGAAATTGGTTGAGGGTTTGGGGTTGGAGCACAATGCATTTAATCTTTATTATTTAAAACAAAAGGAAGTAGACTCTTCATCAGCTCTTTCACTCAGAATATAGAATTTTCAGTAACTGATCGCTGACATTAAGGGGAAATGTCTATAGTAACCTCACAGGATCGTTCTGAGGAATAAATGAACAAAAGCACGTACAGCTCTTAGCAGAGTGAAGCATGCACGCACTTTTGCCCACCTACATGCATACACACAGCCTTCATGAAATGCTACTCATTAGCAAGTGTTACCATCCACAGGCCAGAGGCTGGCTAGTTCTGTAGTAGCTAAAAGCACCAATTCCAGGCAATGAATCCTGCCACTGCTGTGTGACAGCAGGTGAGCTTTTAACCGTTTTACACCTTAGTGTCCTCATCAGCTAAATGGGAATAGCAGTACCAAGCTTGTGTGGTTGTTTGAGAATCAAACGAATTACATGGACAGTAGCTGTCACGCTGTGAGTGCTGCTTAAGTGTATGTTTTTACCACCATCGTGACTCCTGCTGTACTTGTGCTATTTTATGGAGTCAGGCTTTTTGAACCATCACTTTTTGATAGAAAAGGCAAGCAAATGGCTGCCTCTCTGACTCCTGATTCCACTGATTGTACAGTGCTGGTAGTCATTCTCCAGAAAGGCCAGGTTCCAAACACTGTCCCTTTGTCCCCAAGATACTAGTTCATTGGACGGAACATTAAATGCCTGCTGAATACAAGAATGACTCTCCTGAATAGTGTTTTCAAACATAAAATAGAATACGATGGGCCAAAAAATGTGAGAATCTCTGTCCCTTGTGACACATTTCTTTCTTGCCTTTCAGATGGAGGGTAAGGTGAATTTTAGGTGCTCCAGGCCCAACAGTAACAACACAGAAGAGCCACGTGGTGGGAACATCATTCTTTTCCCAAATCTTTTTCAGTGCCTCTGTTTTGTAAGGAGGACATCTTTGTTTGACAGTAGGGAGTTTCTACCACCTTTCTATCTTTTACACTCCTTTCTTTCATTTGCTCTCCTCTCCCTTTAAGCTGAAGCGACCAAACACAAAGCTCATAGGATATGGCTAAAATTTGGTAACACTTTTTATTTTCATGGTTCTTATTCTTACAACTGATTTCTCTGTGTGGCAAATCATTCTGGTTTTCAGTTTATAAAACTTTCTTTTCATAGTTAAATTATTTGAATTTAAAAAAGTGAGTCCCTTGAAATGAAATAAAGATTTAAGTATACAATAGCTTAGTATACAATAGCTTATAAGTGGAAGCGGCACAAGCATGCAGACGGAATATAAAAACCTAATGATGGCATAACAGCTAAATTTATGGAGAAATTGCTGCGTTCCAGATGCTGTCCTGCTTAATATGTATTAATTTATTTAATAGTAAAATATGACAAAATTAAAAAATAAACCATGAGGTATGAACAGTTGTTATCTGTTTTGCAGATGGTGAATGGAGGAAAAAGAATGAGGGTAAATTGCCCAAATTCATCCACTGAGTATGTGGCAGAACCAAAATTTGACCTTGGGCTGTCTGGCTCCAGCGTGTGTATGTTTAACTGCTCTGTGAAGTTCGGCCAATGAAAAAAAATAAGAAAGGTCTTTGGGTCAGGCTGAGATAGGCAGCACACGTGATTTGAATAAGCTTGATAATTGCACCATCTCTAATTCTAATTGTCTGGGCCCAGTTACAATGGAATGAGTCCAGTACTCTCAATGGTGGGACTCATTTGGCTCTGATCCTTTCTGGAGATGAAATTCTTTTTCCTTTGACAATCGTAGGGCACTCCATGCTGATATGGTGATAAACCGTTGGGTCTATTTGCAGCACGACTATTGGCTGGAAGTTGCTTGATGTGCTTTTGGGAAACGTGAATTATCGTATAAAGCCATGGTCACATTTAATTTAAATAACATGGCTAGAACTTACTTTGTCTAGAGTGCTATGGAAAACACCACATATATGTGCAGTCACTATTATTTATCTATGGAGTTTCAAACCAATAACTGAGGCTGCTTGCAATCTACTGGATACTATTTTTGTTGTTGTTGTTGGAGACAGAGTCTCACTCTGTCCCCCCGTCTGGAGTACAGTGGTGTGATCTCGGCTCACTGTAACCTCCGCCTCCCGGGTTCAGATGATTGTCCTGCCTTAGCCTCCCAAGTAGCTGGGATTACAGGCATGCACCACCATGCTTGGCTAGTTTTTTTGTATTTTTAGTAGAGACAGGGGTTTCACCATGTTGGCCAGGCTGGTCTCGAACTCCTGGCCTCAGTGATCCGCCCATCTTGGCCTCCCAAAGTGCTGGGATTACAGGTGTGAGCCACCGTGCCTAACCCTATTGGATACTGTTTTAAGTCTTAGGCACTCAGAACTCACATCTTACAAAGCTGTAGGTAGTCAAGGATCACTGAGCTCAGTTTGGCTGACTCCTTCTTTTTCCAGAAGGGAAAAATGAGGTTCCAGAAGCAGACACTGTCTGCCGTGGGTCCCACAGAGAGTGACTTATCACAATCATCATTAACTCACACAGCAAACCACCACCACCTTCACCATCAATCTTAACTATGCACTTACTACATGCCAAACCCTGTGCCAGGCCCTTAGCATGGGCAGAATCCTCATCACCACAGAATAAGCAAGTCCTTGCTACTGTCCCGTTTTGCAGATGAAGAAACTAAAGCTCAGAAATGAAGACACTTGCCCAAGGTCACACTGCAGTGAGTGATGGGGTCCAGATGTGAGCCTGGCCCTCACATCCTGGAGCCCACACTGCTGTGCCTCCTGTCCCAGTTACGCCGATGTCACAATGACCTATCAACCACTCATAATGAAGCACCCAAGGGAGCATCCGCACAAGTGAATTTCTTTACTTTTCCCTTAGCAACAAATGTCCCTGATGAGAATAACTGACTTGGGTTCACAGTAATTATGTGCAGACAATTGGCAATGAATAGATTTGCCATTTGAAAAGCCTTCCTCTTCTTTTGTTTCTGTGAATGCACCCCTGTTCACAACCGGGTGCCAGCAAGCTCTGTTCTCTTTGTGCAACTTCACCAAAATGATACCTTTGTGATAATCAAGCAGAAATGGGCTTCCACAGTCCTCTTCATTAAGGAAATGGAGCAGATAAACAGTGTAATTATGGATTCCATTTTTAACTAAAACAAAGATGTATGTCTCAGCTCAGGGTCTTTATCTAGTGAGGGAATGGTAAATTTAGAATGAAGAAACCTTGCAAGTCAATAGCATATGGTGCCTGAAACATGTCCCTCCTTATGCCGGGTCTGGGATTTATATTTACATTTAATAAGATATCCCAATGACAGCAATCCTGTGGATGAATGAGTTCACCTTTGCTTCTTTTCATTTCTTCATCCATAAAATGGAAAAAGTCATATGATGCCCAGCAGAGGGCTGTCGGCTGGAATGAGACAATTCCAGTGCAGTAGCTGCAGCTCTCGCTGTCATCATTAGCTGAGGGAGGTCTTGGCTTAGGTCTGAGTCCATTGCCTCTTAGCTGTCTGACTTAGGTGCTTCAGAGAGGCGTGGCAGGAAATTCTAGCAGTCCCCACCTCTCAGGTATGTTGAACGGATCTGAAGATAATCTATGTGCCAGCTCTCTGGAAATGGCAAAGCACTTATGTAGCAGCACACCATGCATCAACGATGCAATTATGTGACAAAGTCTCTCTGTAGTCTGTGGAAAGGAGGTCTCACAGTCTGGCAGTGGAGTCAGAGGACATGCTGAAATGATCTATTCAGGGTCCTTTCTACAAAGCTCCTTAAGACAGAAAATAGAGAACTAAAGCACCATATTATTCCTTTCAGCTGAAAACTTGACCACTTTTGGTCCAGCTGGGGTGGGGGTGGCGAAATTGCAGAATGGGAGTCTTCACAAGTATCTCTCAACATCGAGGGTGCAGAGATCACACCCTGCTCCCTCAGTCACTGTCCCCTACTCTGCACCCCTCAGTCGGGGCCAGGGTTTCTCAACAGTGGCACTATTGATATTTTGAGTGGGATATTTCTTTGTTATGGGGGCTGTCTTGTGTGTTGCAGGATATTTAGCTGCATCCCTGGCCTCTAGCTACCAGATTCTAGTAAGAACCCTCCCTCCCATGCTATGACAGCAACATGTCTCCAGTCATTCCCCTGGGAGGCAAAACTGCCCCCATTTGAAAACCACTGTTCTAGGCAAAGATCACAGTGAATGGCATTCAGTAAAAACTCTAGAATCCATAGGACCAAAATAACAGTATGGCTAGATGTCTGTGGTGGCAGGTCACGGAAAAGGGAAACAGGTCAAGGTGAGGATGAGGGAAGTGGGAGTGAACGCAGACACGAAGAGAAGGGAACGTCCTCACAAGGTATGAAGAAGAATGCCAAAAAGTAAACCACTGAAAATAACAAGCTTGCTGCCCTCAGCCCTGTGCAAACTCCTAAGAAATAACCAGATATCTCAGTTAAACAAACCACCGCCACCACCCAAAGCATGAGCGCCCACCCACCATGCATGGCGTACTTGCACAAGGGCTTGGCATGCATTGCTTAATCCACTTCTCACAGCCACATGATGTCTATTGTTTCCTCTGCTGACAAACGGAACCAAAGCCGAGAGAGACCAAGTGACTTGCCCAGAACCTCACAGCAAGCAAGAAGCAGAGAAAGGCTGCCCAGGGTGCCTAACCACTAAGTTCAAAAGCTGCTCCGGCCTCTGAGAGCTCACAGTCTGATTCAGAGGGAGAGGGGATTTGTCTCCAGGTCACTGGTGCCACAGAGAGAGCAGCCATTTAACCAACTTGCAACCCATTTTCTTGGCCTCTATTGATTTTCTTATTTTTAAAAAATATCATTTATCTCTCTTCACTCTTCACTCCTATTAGTAAAACTGTGGAAAAGTGAGTCGAATAAGAAAAGCAAATGGTAAAAGATAGCCAAGTGCCCATTTAGTAGGTCCCTCCTTGTCTTTCTTTTTTCAAATCACGCGCAATGTCAACAAAAGCAAGTTGACACTACAGATAAAATTTCCTTTCGGGGACAAGACAGTCCTCTTCGCCTAACTCATACGTTGGTGTTTGTTTATTGACTCCCTATTTCCCATACCAACTGCTGACCCCAATTAGCTCCCTATCTCCTTCCTCCCACCATTTTATATGTTTTTGTGTATATACGGTTTTGTATCTTGGGTTTTGTCTTGTTTTGTTATAATCTCATGAGCATTTATTAATTTCATCAAAAAGTTTTCAGAAACAGAATAAGTTGTCTTTCTGTGGATGGGTTGCAATTTATTTTAAAATGGCCTTTATTGTTAGACATTTAAAGAGACATTTAAAGACATTCAAAGAGACATTTAAAGAGACATTTAAAATGTATTTACAATTATAAATTCTCTGGTGATGATCATCCTATCATAGAAACCTTTGTTCCCATCCAGGTTTATGTCCTCAGGCTAATTTATACAAGTGGGATTTGGGGCAGTCACTGTCACTCAGTACCCAACCCAGCAGGGAGGAGCAAGAACTGAGTCCAAGCCCTGGGGGTCACCAGACCAATGTGCGTGTGTGTGGATGCAAGCAGAGCACAGGGGCCCTGCTCCACTGGGCTGTCAGTGTCCCAGGGCAGAGCCAAGCCTGGACAGGCATGGATTAGGCTCCCAGTTATCAGACAGTGAACTATGCGGGCATCAGCAGGGGCAGGACTCACTGAGCAGATTCTGCTCCATCTCATGTTCTAAGCAGAAATCAGAGAGTTCTTGGATTCCAGCAAAATGAGCCTATTTGTAAGTTACAAAGCCATGACTATAGTGACCCTAATGGTCATGCTTAGCACCAGAAAGATTTGTTAGGATATTGAATCAGCAAAGATAAAGCACCTACTGTGTGCTCAGCACCAGTTAGATGTTAAGCAAGAACAATATTTAAAACATAGCTCCTACCATCAAGAAATGCTAGGTTAGCGTAAAACACACACAGTGAGGCAATAATGTTAAAGAAGACATAGGATCACGCATGAGCTGACTGGGGCAGGAGCAAGAAGAAAATGTTCATTCTGCCTGAGGGAGTTGAGGGAATCCTCACAGACTGGGATCTTAAGGGAAAGGAAAGGGAATGTTAGATTAAAATAGATCCAGCATCTGGGGAAATGCTGATATGTGACTAATCAATCTCTTTTTTAAAAGACAGATAGTTAGAAATAATAAGAATGGTAATAGCCTACTAGTCCCTGGCCTCCCAGGTGGGAAAATGAACATGAATGCATGAAGGCAAGAAAGAACAGAGTGTATCTGAGAAATAGCACGTGAGTGGGCAGGCCTGGGGCAGACTGCTGGAGCCAGCGTTCATTAAGAATCACTGGATTTGTAGGCAATCATCATCACTGTCATGGTCATAGTGTCACCACCGTTATAATTACAGATGCTTTCTTTTATGTATTGATTTTCCTTCCCACTTTTATTGTAGGTGTGGAGGGTACATGTGCAGGTTTTTTACATGGGTCAACTGCATGTCTCGAGGGTTTGGTGTACAGATTATTTCAGCATCCTGGTAGTCAGCGTAGTACCCAATGGGTAGTTTTTCCATCCTCACCCTCCTCCCACCCTCCACCTCAATTAGGCCCCAGTGTCTGTTTTCCCTTCTTTGTGTCCATGTTTACTCAATGTTTACCTTACTTATACGTGAGAACATGCAGTATTGCTACTATTTTTTGAGGACTTATGTTTCAGTCACTGTGGTCAGCATGTAACATTGATTTCTCATAGCATTAAACACACATGCACACAGACACACAGACACACAGACTCACTTCCTAAGATAAATATTATTTTTCCCACTGTGCTTAGCAAAGGGAAACTGAGCCTTGGAGACAGATCAGCTGACATGCCCAAGGTCAACCCTGAGCCAGGACTGAAACCTATTCTGAGCTAACTCCACAACCCATGCCTCCAAGAGTCTCTACTAATTTACACCCTCCTCAAATCATCAAAGGTATTTGAGAAGGGAGAGGAATGTCATCAGATTTATGTTCTATGAGGGTAACTGTGAAAATAAAAATAGAATGGCTAATCATTCATTTAGCCCGAGACACAGGCAGTGTGTCTGTCTCTCTTCTATTTCAGCATTGCCCATGAGCTTTCTGAAGAATTTACCTGTGCAATGTATGACCTCAAAGCCTTAGTTAAGGAAACAGGTCAAGATGTACATTTAACATGGGCTGAATGAAGCCTGTGGAATTCTGTGTCAGACTAGATAGCACAGCACTTAGCACAAAGGGTGTCTTTTTGCTGACAGAGCTGAAAAATCATTACTTTGTCCTGGGGAATTTTCTGAGCCAGCACATCCCTGATGAAAAGTAGCCGGTGAACCCAGCGCTCATCCCTCCAAGCTGGGAAACAGAAACCAGTTGCCACTCACCTTTAGCTGTCATATCGGAGTGCCACCAACTGCAGAGGTTAAACTCCACCAGGAACCTAAACAGATTGTGGAAAAGCCCAATGTTACTTCGTCATCCATGCCTGTATCACAGAACAGTGACTTTCTGTATTCTTCAGCATCGCTTACCTCATTTGAGAACATCACAATTTGCAGATATCAACACAGTTGGCTGAGTTATCACTGAATATTCACTGGGGTTTATCTTTCTTGTGAAAGGCTATTTTATCCCCAAAGCCAGGTTCACCTGGACTCAAAGATTCCTAGATGAGGAATAACCTGCTGTATAGGCTGAAATACTTTCCTCATTATTGTTCACCAGTTATTCAATCTTAGTATCATCTAATTTGATTCCACAGTAAAAAGCCAATTTCTAAAGAGCTTCTCCTCCCTTAGTTCAGAAATACAGATAGAATATTCTCCTCTGCCAAGACTATGATCTATAGTAATGAAAGATGCTTTCAAAATGAATACTGCTACTTGAACTTGTTTAAGCCCCCTCCGTGTGTGTGTGTATAGAGGGGAGGTGGAACAGACTTCTCTCTATGAAATTATGTCTCACTGCAACCTCATAAAAATCAACATTTCTCAATGGCTGGTAAAGAATACAAAAACAATACAAATTATCCTCCAAATAGATGGAGAGAGATCAAAATTCGGTCATTTGTTTTTCAGGCTTATGGCTACTATTCCTAGCAGCTCTCTCTCAATCTAAATCCCACTATTATTGTTAATGTTCTTTCTCTGCCTCATGTGTATATGGAGAATTTACTTCCCATTTGAATTCACAAACTGTATTAAATTAATAGAGGTTACCTTAAATTAAGAGGACAGTGACTATCCATCAAATGGCATGAAATTTGCCTCAAACCCACAGAAGTGGAGTCTAAGCAGGGGAAATAAGAATGAGAGAGTTTGGCGCAACTTAAACAATCTTGTTTACATGTTCATCTAAGAAATTCTTCCCTTTTGTGTGACACAGTGTTTCTGTAATGTGTCTAATACCTAGTCTGAAAGTCAAGACTTTCATCTTTGTGCCATTTCAAGTGTTACTTAAGTCATAGATGCAACGAGCACCTCCAAATAAGACCATAGTTTGACAGGAAAAACAATGAAATCACACCTGAGGAAGCCCCCAGCCGTAGCTGACAATCTCACACATCTCCCATTCCTGCACAGGCCAAGGCAGCCAAAGTAGCCCGGTGGACAGTCACAGCAGTGTGCTCTTCTGACCACAGCCCACCCAGGCTGCAGTCAAAACAGCCAGACATCCATGTGAAATTGAACAGTAACCACAATAAGTAAATTTAGTTGTATATTGCAAACTGTTAATCTGCTAAAGTATGACAGAATAGCCAAAGGAGTGATCATGAATCACTTAATAAAAGATCATTTTTGGTCTCTGTGTTCAATAGTTTGAGATGTTCAATGAAGTTAGAGCACTAGGAATCTAACGGTTATTGAAAGCATGACTCACAATCTCTAAGTTCACTTTATGATACAAAAAGGAAAATATTAATCCTTTTCAAAAAGGCAGATTTTACTTACAAGACAAGTTCTGTCATGATCCATTTTACTGCAGAGAGGAAGGCATTATAAGGCTGAAGAGAAGAATTCAGTACATTAAAAACAATGTATTGCACACAAAATTTGTAGCTTAATTTAGGGCTTTACATAAGGACAATGTTATTCTTCTAGAGAGATTGATATCATGTTAAAAAACAGTGGCGTTCTAGCTAAGGGAAGAAAATTGTTGGATACTGTATCCTAAAACTAACATTTTAAAACTTTGAACTCCACTCCAGTGAGATGTGATTTACAAGTAAAATAAACCTGATCTAATACAAGGGTTATCAGTAGGAGGAAAAAGGAAGTTCAGCACCCGATGCTTAAACCTTTACCCTCTAGGGGCTAATATTTTGAAGCTTAATGCTGAGGGGGCTGGAATCATATAACTAATTTCAAATGGTAATTTGCAGGGCAGCCTCTTGGAAAGGTGATTCCCTGTTCTCCATCACTGTATGTCATTCATTAAAATAAGCAAAAATTGCATACACCTGATTTTAATGCCGTCCATGAATTATGTAGGATTTAAGTTGCCTTTTTTCACACTTACATATTTGGACTTGAAAAAAATGATAACCATATAAACATGTGATTTTATCCTTGCTGAAAATCCCCTTCACTCTATAAAAGAAGGCATTGAAAGCCTAATCTTTATTTCAGAATATTTTAATTAAAAAAAGCAGTTGGATTGTTTACTCTGTGATATTTCCTATGTGGATAATTCAATTTCCTGAATTCTGGAAAATACCAAGTCTCCCCCTCAGTTGGTTCTTTGTACCTAGCTATGCCAGTTATGTGACTGGGGTGTGGACTTGAGAGACAGGCAATGACACTAGCAAATCCCGGGCTCTGGGCTCCAGATGTCAGGTCCAGAAGAATCTCAGAACCTTCTGTGGTTGCCTTTAGATATCAGAGAAGTGAAATGCATGCCAAATCCTGGCTCTGCAGCTATAGCTGCTTAATCCCACCTTCTGAGTATTTTAATTATAAGAACTAGAAGTGAGAATGGAGGAATTATCCAGTTTTAAATGAAACAAGAACAAATTTACATGCCCCCAATCATTCTCAAAACTTTCCCAGTCCGGCCAGAAAGTAAATGTGCAGAACAACAACAACAACAACAATGCTGAGGCTCTTCCAAGCCCACCCAGATTTCAGACTTGGTGTATCTCTTGCTCTGATTCGACTGAGTGCTTCCACATCATTCCTTGAATCACAGGGTTCTGGGCCGCCAGGATTAGGGTCAGATAAGGATGTGAACTTTTAACAGTTTCCTGAAACCACACTTTGCAGTCCTGCGGTTCTGCCATTACATTTTATGGCTTGAAAAATAATCATCTTGCTTTCAAAAAGACCGGCGTGGTCAGACTATGGGACAATGTTGTGTCTTTGTACCTGCTGGGATGGGTAATGTGGGTCAGGGGGAGGAGAGAGTAAATAAAAGGATTAAGGAAGCTTTGGAGGTTGAGGGGGAAAGAGGGCAGTAGCAGGGGCAGCTCGCTTTGAGGCCAGGGGAAGGCATTCCGTGCCAGGCATTGGCTCAATATATGAGTAAACAAAGGGATTATGCAAATATGGGATTAAAAAATTTAAATGCACATTATCATTTAAAAGCATAAAGCCACTAAGCTTTTAAATCTAATGATGAAAACATACCTTAGGAACGTTTAATGTCTGGAACTATTCATGCTAAGGTTAGGGGAGTTGGGTTTAGAAAGACATAGTGAGTCTCACTAAAAAGCTGTATTTTTCTAAATATTCATCCCTTTAGTTGCCTCTCACAAATGTGCCAGCTCTGAATCATTTCTTGCTCCCTCAGTGTAGGAGAACTGTGTTAATTATTTGGTTTTTAAATAATCCCCTTGTAACATCTTACATCTGCAAATTAGAAAGTACATATATTTTAAAGCCAAAATAGCTTTTAAATGTTGTGTTTCAAACAAAATTTTAGGTTAATTTTTGGTATTTACAAAACAATAACATTGTAAGGGTTATATTTAAACACATATGACAGACTATCCAGAGGTACACTAGATCTTTTTTTTTTTTCTGTGTTTTTAGGTATTGCTGGCCATATTTACATTGTCTATGCATTGTAAATTACATTTTTAATTTGGGAGTAAGTGATAACAGTTAATTTCTGGCCATCTGAAAGCCAATTTCTAATGGCACAATAGCTATGCTGATTGATCCTCATCTGTGACATCACCAAGGAATCAGCTCCAGGGAAAATGATGCTGAAACCCGGTGGCATGATTAGGGGAGAGGGAATATCTGTGATCAAAATGGGAATTAGGACACAAGCTCACAACTCCATTACAAACTAAAAGGAAAAGTTCTGTTGAACAAAACCAAGTTATTTTACATACAAATGGGAGAATTAACAAAACTTCTCCCTTTTTCTATCCATCACAAGGGGGTTGCTGCATTAATCCATCAAAGGCTTTAGACCCATTTTTCACTCATATAATCACTAGATTTGAGTTGAAACAGCAGTGACATTTTTAAATTAAATTTAATTTTTTTTTTTTTTTTGAGAGGCAGGCTCGCTCTGTTGCCCAGGCTGGAGTGCAGTGGCATGATCTTGGCTCACTGCAACCTCTGCCTTCCGGGTTCAAGCAGTTCTCCTGCCTCAGCCTCCTGAGTAACTGGGATTTTATAAGCACACGCCACCATGCCTGGCTAATTTTTGTATTTTTAGTAGAGATGGGGCTTCACCATGTTGGCAAAGGTGGTCTCAAACTCCTGATCCCAAGTGATTCAGCCACCTCAGCCTCCCAAAGTGCTGGGATAGCAGGTGTTAGCTACCGCGGCTGCCCTAAAGTGTTTTTTTAAATGAGTGAAGTCAAAATGTTCCTGATTTTGCGAAAAGATAAACTTGATTACTCCAAAGAGGAAGATAACACTCAGACAGGGAGAAAGACAGAAATATGCAGCTGTTTTCTGGGTGACAGCATAGTACTTACATCCAGGAGGCCATGGGCGCCATCACTGCTTTCCTTGTTGGCTCTACACATGGCTTGGTAGTCATAAAGGGTAATTCTACAGGAGAAAAATGGAAGGGAGCTTCGCTAAATAAGAAAACATGGGAACCAATTGATGCTATGTACTACAAGGTGAGCAGTCACTATCATCAAGGGCAACAGTGACAAACACCACGCAGCTCTAATGTGGATGACGAACAAGGAGCCCTGCAAAGGCCAGTGCTGGAGGCACAGTCATGTTATCACTTGGAATCTGAAGAACAAAGGGAACGAAGGTGTCGGGAAGGGTAGAAGGGGATGAGGACCCATCTAACTTGATGTAACAGTCATTTGGTCTGAAGAAGGATGGTTTGCATTGAGCAAGATATTCCAAAGGGAATGTGCTGTTCTGAACTGGATTCTAGGACCCGGATGGAATTTACCTGGGCCATGTCTCCAAGGGACAGGAGAACTAAGAAGAGCCACTTTGGGATAAAACATGGCAGGATTCTGTGTTTCTCAAGCACCAGGAAGCAGGTTTGGACCAGGATAAGCCCTGCACATTGACAATGTGTGGGAAACCAGTGGCTTACTAATTGTAATCCCCACTCCTTATTGTCACCACCATAAGAGTGAATGTATCTTATTTTGAAAACAGCATAGCTTATGAAACAAAGTGGACATTTTTTTTCCTACATTGGTGATAAAAGCTTTCATCCCCATTATGACCTTTACACAGTTGCAAAAATGTTTTACTTTAACATTATTCAATGTACTTTAATTCCCCCATCAACAATTCTACAAAGGAAAAGTGAATGGCAATTTCTGGTAGCACGTATTGGGACTCAGAAACCATCACCCTAAAATATGGTGCTTCGACATGAAGCAGTCTCAAGGTTTCTCTGACCTTGCTCCCTGTCTCCCTTACCCCACAGTCTCTTAATCCTGTTTCTCCCAAACCACAGGATGAAGCTGTTCTCTGAAGTTCCCTTTTCTACCTAAAAGCCAGATCTGCCAAAGAGGAATACAATTGCCTTTCCTGACATTTCATTCACCAGAGAAGAGAAGAGTACAACTCATATCACAGAGGAAGAGACTGAAAATTAAACACCGCACCTAGAGCCCAGACCAACTTCTCCCCAACCACTGTCAGCTCTCCATCCCATTCAACTTCCATTGAAATTATTTACTAACCATTGTCTGAGCAGTAGGCCCACTCGTTTCCCCCTCAAAGTCATTTATTATCCCTCAAGTAGCCCTATTTCCCACTCTCCCCTCCCTCTACGAAGATGGGCATTTAAGCATCTGTACCCCATTGGGTTACTGGGTAACCATTCTACTATGATTCCCCATGTTGTCCATATTAAAATACATTTTGTGTGCCTTTTTTTCCTATTCACCTGCCCTTTGTCAGTTCATTTTCAGCAAACCTTCGGTGGGTGATGGGGCAAGCTCTCCCTCTTTGCCCCTATACATGTTCCAGTATTTAGATGGCATGAACACCTTATCCCATGCTTGAAAGGTATAGCCAAAGGAGTCCGGCATTCCCACCCTTCCCTTCGGCATCCCCTCCCACCATGCCTAGAACCCCGAAGGAGAGACATGTAAAGTCCAGCCTGAGTTACATAACAACTGCCAGATGAGATTTTAAACACTTTAATACATGTGCTTCTACATGACTGGATGAAATTCTCCCTACAGGAATTCCTTCCTAGAATAGTACAATGGTTAATGTTGAGTGCACTTACTGCTGTGTTGGAAAGACCTCTAGATGTAAAAGCTCCATGCAGCAGGATTGGTGTTGGCTCTGTTTCACACCTACCTCTGGCACCTAGTACAGCACCCAACATACAGAAGGCATTCAGTTTTAAAAGGGTGAATGCATAAATGATTGCTTGATTGCACGAATGTTACACAGATGACGACACAACTGAGAACAAAGGGGCCAACTGCAAAATGTGATCTGGAGGCCTCCTTATCTGGACAGTAAGTTACGGATATTACTGATAAATGGATTAAACACAGTCGTTTGTGGGTACCAAGCAGAAAACCAGCCACATTTGACCAAATGAAAGATGAAAGCCAGCTCCTAACCAGCAGCAGCACATAGCACTCCTTGGGCAGCAAAGCCCAAGGGGATACCAGTGGTCACGTAGCTAGTCCTCAAGGTCTTTTCTTCATCAGAGTATTTCTTCACTGTCCTCTGGCTTTTTTCCTTACACAGATGCAAGCAAGAAGCTTTGAAGTTTTGTTTATACAAACAGAAATGAAGACCATAAATCAGCCAAACATTAGGCGTGGGGATGTCCCCGCACAAACTTCTCACAGAAATGCTCTCACCATTGACACAGTCCTAGCACTAACCCAGACACCGGGATATGTCACAGACTCAACTGCAGACCACAATGGACAACTCTAATTGGTCCCTGACTGGCCCGCCATGCCACGATCTCCATCCTCACTCAGGAGATTTCTACAGGTACCCCTGCAAGGACTTTCTAGCATTTGGCAAGATTTGGTATTGACTTATCCTTTTCCCACTGCCCAATGCTGTCTCTACAGCTAAAACATGTGCCAGAGCCAGGTGAGAGGCAGCATGGGGTTGAGAGGAACGTGCATGTACTTGGAGTCTCATAGCCATGGATGCAGGATGGCCATGGTTTCAAAAGTTGGTCCTGCCGTATATTCAGGGTGCATTCTCTCTCTCTCTCTTTTTTTTTTTTTTCTGAGATGAAGTCTCACTCTCTGTCACCCAGGCTGGAGTGCATTGGCGTGGTTTCGGCTCACTGCAACCTCTGCCTCCCAGGTTCAAGCGATTCTCCCACCTCAGCCTCCGGAGTCGTTGGGACTACAGGCGCATGCCACCACACCCAGATAATTTTGTTGTTTTAGTAGACATGGGGGTTCACTATGTTGGCCAGGTTGGTATCGAACTCCTGACCTTGTGATCCGCCTGCCTCGGCCTCCCAGAATGCTGGGATTACAGGCATGAGCCACCGTGCTCGGTCTCCAGGGTGCATTGTTGAGCAGCTTGCTGATACTCTTCAAAGGCTTCGTTTCCTGACTTATTAAACAGTTACAGAGACGTTCTGAGATCTAAATAATCAGCTGTGTAGAAGTACACTGAAAAATGCTCTAAGTGTGCCAACTTTGTTAAGATTCTTACAACAGAAGACTGATTTTATTCTTTGTTAGCGTTTGGGCTCTTAAAGCTGCGCTGTTCCCAAAGGCTCAAGGGAAGGCAGTGTGACACAGTGAAAATGCCATCTTTGAAGTCAGTAATACCTGAGCTCAAATCCTAACTCATCCACTTATACCAATGTCTTTTTAACCCTCTTGGTGCCTCATTTTCCTATCTGTGAAATGGTGAGAATAATGGCTACCTTATAGGGTAGTCACAGGGTTAAATAAAGTTATCTATGTGTTACATTCAGCACAGTGCCTGCTAGACAGGAAGTATTCAACAGGAAGCATGGCTATAGCTGCTGTTATAATTATTGGTATCTTTTCATTGCCACTACTAATTAATGGGCTGGTGTTTAATGCAATGGGAATTGACACAGGCATTACCCAGCTGGCTGAAAGATGAACAAGGCTCCTGGTATTCTTAGCTCACTGGCACAGACAATGCAGAGCAAAATCCATGCTTGCTACTGCAATACAAGGACACCATCAGAAGCTGTGCTGGTGTTACCAAGAAGATGATGCAGGAACTTCTGTCCGTGGGTTTCTTAGCGGAGGGCAGTGATAGCAACAGCTGATGTCTACTGAACTCTGTTTAGCAACCAAAAGCCAGGTACTCCTCTATATACATCCCTACAAGATAGATTATAATCATCTCCATTTTACAGAGGGGAAAACCAAGTCTTAGCCAGCCTACATAAATATTCCCAAATTCACATAGATCACTGGTGACAGAGCCAGATGTAGTAAGGGGCCAAGCTGAATCTACCTCCTTTTGCTCTCTGCTCAGAAGCAGGCTCTGGTAGATTCTAAGAAATGCTTAGACTTCAGACCTGTTCCCCAGCCCAGGGTCTTATTGGAATGTCACAAGAAACACTGCCCAAGATAAGGTCTCATAACCAATGTCCAGAATCAACTTTCAACCCAAGCTGAAGGGTTAATGAGGAGTCACCAGGCCAGACTGGACCAGTTGGCTGCACTTGTGAATACCTCTTACCATGGTAACTAGTCTGACAGATGGCAGAAAACTCAGGATTCTCCTTGGATCATTTTCAAAGGCTCTAGTTTACATGTTGGGGCTAAACTAAATTGCTCCAGGGCAGCCCCCAGGCCAAGGTTCCTGTCTTTTATTTATTGATTTATTTTTAAATATTACTTTAAGTTATAGGATACATGTGCAGAACGTGCAGGTTTGTTACATAGGAATACATGTGCCATGGTGGTTTGCTGCACCTATCAACCCATCATCTAGGTTTTAAGTCCCATGTGCATTAGGTATTTGTCCTAATGCTCTCCCTCCCCTTGTCCCCCACTCCTCTATTTCAAAAGGAGGCTTTCCCGATACTATTGCCATTGAGGAGGTTACAAAATAAGCCTTCTCTGTCTTCTCCACACTTGGACAGCTTTAACTAGATGTTGCAGAAAGAGACTTCCAGATTATTACCCTTTTTGAAGTGATTTTGTTACTGTTTTAAATAACTCCATTTTGCGGCTACCTGTATCCTGCTCGGCTGATTATAGTTAAAGAACATGATAATTGCCTGCTTTCATTTGACTCTAAAATCAGCTCTGAGAATCATGCCCAGCCCAAGACTGGTGCTGTGTGCAGCTGCACTCAGCAGTGGGGGTGTATTCTTATTACAGATAACATGCCTTAATCCCCATGACATCACCACCAGGCCACTCCAACCGACCTTATCATTAGCATCACTGTGTGCCCACACGAATGGGTGGAACTTTGAAACTTTAAACTTTCACAGAAGGCAGATACAGCCTCTGAAGAAGCAGCTCAAAGCAACGCAAACAAAGTCTGGTAGCCCCGCACCCATGCTGGGTAGAGCCTTGGATGACAAACTCTTGACATTAAGACATGTTTAAAGCCATTTTGCTGATCCTGTTCTTTTCCAACTAGACAAAAATCCTGACCAAGAAAAATATTTGCTCTAAGAATTAGCAGGCTGCATTTTAACAGCATAAGCTCAGCTAATTTAGGCTGGCTAATTTAGGCTGGTTAGCAACTGTGGGGCTCAACATTTATTAAACACCTACTATGTACCATGAGGCCAGGTAATTTTCCTGTAATGATTCATCAAATTAGCTCACTTTGGCTAAACAACTGGCCTAAAAACAATCTTGAAACAGCTTAATGTCTGCAAATACAGCCCTAAAAACAGGACAAGGGAGGCATTTGACATAGAGATCCATCATGGGACATAATTAAGCAATTCCGAATTGAAAAGTCTAAGAAACAAAATGACTCACTAAGGTAGCATGTAAAAATATGTCTTCTTTTTTTGTGCTATAAAATGTGTCCTCTGGGGGCAGCTTTCAACTTGCAATTGAAAAGGCATGGGGCAGGAACATAGGAAATTCTTAACAAAGAGACTGTCACCATGGGAAGCCCTTACTCATTCTTACATCTCAGAAAGCCAGGAAAGTAGAAAGCTCAACCTGTTGATAGGAGTGCTAATAGAATATCCAAAATGTGCTCTCCCTTCTCTCCTGCTTGTATCAGTCACCATCTCATCCCACAGCAACTTCTTGCAGAGATGGCACTGTTCTTTAAGATCAGTGCAGTGTCTCTAACACAGCAGAGGCAGTGAATTTACAAAACCCCGGTCCTACTGCCTTTGAGCCCTCCAACTGGAAATTAGTTAAACAACTTAACTAATGAGCACCCATCATTAGCCAAGAATAAACCTCACACAGGCGATCAGGACCTCTCAGGGTTCACTGCTGAACACTGAATGGGGAGCAACAAGAAAGTGTCACTCATTTGGTAGATTAAGCAGAGGATCTGTTGGCACCAAATCAATACCTTTCATCAATGGGAGTTGATAAAGAGAAATCAAGTTGTAGATACTGAGATATTAATCCCATCAGTATTTTACCCAGGTAATAAGAACAGTAACCATAAGAATTAATTGATTAAAGGCCAGGTGTGGTGGCTTATGCCTGTAATCCCAGAACTTTGGGAAGCCAAGGTGGGCCAATCACTTGAGGTCAGGAGTTCAAGACCAGCCTGGCCAACATGGTGAAACCCCATCTCTATTAAAAATACAAATTAGCCTGGCGTGGTGGCACATGCCTATAGTCCCAGCTACTCGGCAGATATCTTGCTCCTTAGGGATGTCGTGGGGATAAGGCCTCATCAGAAGAATCTGGAAAATGGGACGTAAACTCGCTCTCAATTCCTAAGGCATACACATTGGCATTTGTTTAAAACAGTGATTCTCAACTTTGGCTGCCTTTTAGAATCACCTGGGGAACTTCAAATACATTTTCTTTTCTTTTCCCTTTTGAGATGGAGTATTGTTCTGTCACCCAGGCTTCAGTGCAGTGGCATGATCATAGCTCACTGTAGCCTTCAACTCCTCAGTTCAAGCGATCCTCCTGCCTCAGCCTCCTGGATACCTACGACTATAGGTGCATGTCACCACACCTAGCTAATTTTTTTTTTTTTTTTAAGAGATGAGGTCTCATGTGCTGGAGGTGGTTGCCCAAGCTGCTCTCGAACTCCCGAGTTCAAGCACTTCCCCCACCTCGGCCTCCCAAAGTGCTGGGCTTACAGGCATCTGTCACTGAGCTGGGCCAAAGTAATTTTTTATACATGATGATACCTGAACATCTCACCTATCTGCAATATTTCATTAGTCTGGGTTGGGGATCTGGTATAAGTTATTTTTTAAGCTCCCCAAGGAATTATAATGTGCAAACAGGTTTGCCAGCCATGAATTTTAGAATGTGATATATCTCACTGGCATTTTCTTGTGTTGTGTCTTCCTCTCTCACCTTAACTGTAAGTAGCTTGCAGGCAGGAACTGGACTTTATTTATTTTATTTTTTGTTTTACTATACTTTAAGTTCTGGGATACATGTGCAAAATGCGCAGGTTTGTTACCTAGGTATATATGTGCCATGGTGGTTTGCTGCACCCATCAACCCATCATCTACATTAGGTATTTCTCCTAATGCTATCCCTCCCCTAGTTCCCCACACCCTGACAGGCCCTGGTGTGTGATGTTCCCCTCCCTGTATCCATGTATTCTCATTGTTCAACTCTCAATTATGAGTGAGAACATGCGGTGTTTGGTTTTCTGTTCTTGTGTTAGTTTGCTGAGAATGATGGTTTCCAGCTTTATCCATGTCCCTGCAAAGGACATGAACTCATCCTTTTATATGGCTGCATAGTATTCCGTGGTGTATATGTGCCACATTTTCTTTATCCAGTCTGTCATTGATGGACATTTGGGTTGGTTCCACTTTAAAACCCAGACACATCTTCCCAGGGCTTAGTACCAGTCTGGACATATTCAGGGGTACTTCCTTGACTCACCAAATAGGAGGTGCCACCTGCAAACCTTAAGGATGAACAGTTTCCCATTGTCCTGGAGAGCAGCACAGATTTGATAAACAAGTGTAAGTGCCCCAGAGCCAAGAAGATGGGGTCCTCTGAAAGAAGGGGGCTCTGGGGAGACTAACAACCTTCCAGCATCAAGACAGTCCCTGTCCCCAGTCAGAGCGGATGGTGCTCTACCAACCACATTTGCTTTGCTCCTCGGGCAAGGAATCAAATTCATGGGTGCCCAGGAAATGCACATAGCTGCCAGCTGGTTTGCCCATTCACGCAGTCCCTCCTATGGAAATTAGCTTCACTTATTAAACTGATGGGGAAAATGGAATCGCAATTAATTCGATATTGAAAATATTAAATTTCTTTTGCCTTCTTAGAAGGAAAAAGCTGAATTCTGCTTTGGGAATGAGTTAATGCAAAACCCATTTGAAGCAAGAGAGCTGATTCTGGGGGAGCGTCCTTGGGCTCTGCCACATTGGTGTAGCCAGGTCTACATTTCATAGCAACTACACTATAATGATGCCTGTACTGCACTTGGCAGTGTGGGGCATGTCATTGAGGCTTAATAAATGTCAGTACCTCTGAGTATTGGTATTGCTGCTGTCATGATTATTATTAGTAAAACCCAACAGGTGCTATGGAGTGTTCCTACTTCTATTGTCTGGGGTCAGGCAGGCACATGGACAGGTGGTTAGAGGGTGGCTATGACAATTTGTGTTCAGGACTGCATTGGGCATGTGGGTTTGGGGTGGGGGAGAGTAAGAGTTATGAATACAGCCCCATCACTCAAAGATTTCCAAAGGGGTTATCAGAGGAAGCCAGAGGACTCGTATGGTTTGAAGCAAACTCGGGCCTGCTGGATGTGGTAGAGACTATCAGTAGTTTCACAATAACTATTCTCCTCTTCTGGTGAGTAGAACTCTAACTTTTCAATATGCACATTACCCAGGTTTCTTTGGAGTGAGGTGAGGCCAAGTGATTAAGCACAAATATTATACGGGAGGCTGCTTAATACATTAAAAATCTTATTTAAAGCATTTATTTAAATAAATGTTAATTAAGTAATTTGAAACTTGGCCTTCTGGACCTTTTGGAACTCCCTGAACTCTTCTTTTGCAAGCCTGAATTGCAGATGTGACGGCTGGGGCTCAGCAGCTACACTGAACCATGAGGTAACCTTGAGCTTAAAAGCCATCTTGGAGAAAGGTAGAAGAAAAAGTTGTGGTCCTGAGTCTGTAACATGAGGGTCCCAAATTAGTATTTTCAGACTTCCTTACCATAAGAGATAAAAACAACCTCCTATGTTCTTTAAGTCCCTGTTAATTTGGATTTTCCTGTTATTTGTGCCTGGACCAATTCCTAACTAATACATTGGACTCCAAGTTTGATTAAAAGACTTTCTTTGGTCAGGCGCAATGGCTCACACCTATAATCCCAGCACTTTGGGAGGCTGAGGCAGTTGGATCACCTGAGGTCAGGAGTTTGAGCCCAGCCTGACCAACATGGCAAAACCCCTTCTCTACTAAAAATACAGAAATTAGCTGGGCATGGTGGTGGGCACCTGTAATCCCAGCTACTCGGGAGGTGAAGGCAGGAAAATTGCTTGAACCCGGGAGGCGGAGGTTGCAGTTACCAAGATCGCACCATTGCACTCTAGCCTGGGTGACAAGAGCGAAACTCCGTCTCAAGGAAAAAAAAAAGAAAGAAAGAAAGAAAGAAAGACTTTCTTTTACTATCTCTTAAGGCAGAGCAAATATGAATGTAAAAAGAAAAATCTCTGTAGACGATATGCTAGTCTGCTCCAACTACAGAGAAGACATGAATGGTGATCAGGAGAACATGCTCTGGAATCTGAGAGACATGAGTTCAAATTCTGTCTTCTCACTCATGCCTGTGAGAGAGCTTGACAAGTTGCTGGGAGCCTCCACTTCTAGTCCCTTGTTTGTCGAATGGAAATAATAATAGTAGTTACTTCATGGAATTGTGATGGGGATTAATTAAGGTAATGCATGTTAACTACTTGGAATAATGCCTTGCCTATAGTTAACATCCAACAAATGAGACGGACTGCATGATGAAGATGAGGGCAGTTAATGTTATTGCTGTAACTGAGGATGCTTGAGCAGCAGCTTTTGGATTTTAAAGAGTGGTTCATTGGAAGCTCCATGTTTCTGCATTCCAGAAAGTTTGGCCCAGAAATATACTTGTCCAAGCCAATCTGTCTCCTTGTTCCTTTCAATGCCACCTCTGACAAAGCGTAATTCTGAGGACATGGTCAGGTCAGCAGGAAGCCAAGAAGCCATTACACTCATTACATGAGTTGTTGAGTATTAGACATCAGTGGGGCAGTTGGCCTTAAAGGCGAGCAGCCATCCAAACATAACAGAATTCTCCTTTAACACTCTCTACACTCCAAGGCCAGGGCACTCGCTGAAGTGTAATGTGATTACCAAAGACAGGAAAAAGCTCCCAAGTCCCACTACAGAAAGACAGGAGTAGAAATGATAAGAAATGATATGGGTCTTGGAGTCTACCTGGATGTGTCTCCTTTTAGAAAGGTGATTTAAATAGTAGAAGAAGCTGCCACAGGGAATTCCATACAAGCCAGCCATGTTAATGAACATTTGTGGGGTGCAGTGACAAGGACATTTGCCAGATCCCTTAGGGAAAATATGAATGGCCTTGGAGGGGTAAAAGCTGAAGTGTGTTGCACCAAGCACAGCAGAAAAACAAACAAGAAAAACCATGCAAAACAACACACACACACACACACACACACACACACTAGCAGTTGCAACCAAAAAAAAAAAAAAAAAGGGAGAGACAGATAAGACAACGGCCATGAAAGGTAGGTACTATTAGTGACTCAAAAGCAAAAACAATAACAAGTTATTCAAGAGCAGTCCATTTTCCAGCAAGCCAAGGGCCAGGTATGCTCCACTGGTCTTTCTGACCTTGAGCATAATCAGATAGACAAAGAACAAGGGAAGAGCCTTTGGTTTTTCCAGAAATCACAAGGATGTTGGTAAAAGCAAAAAACCCAGGGTAAACCCTCAAGTTCTGGATATTTGATAACAGCCACATTTTCATCCTTCAGTGAAGATTTCTTTCTTTACCTGCTTTTTGAAGGCTCTTGCTCTTTCCCTGGGCTCCATATTGAACTCATTCCGACTTTCCCTTCAGTCTCCCTGGCTCAAATGCCCTAAAAGTCATATTTGTGCCTCTTATCTAACAAATGGCACTTCATATCCAGGTTAGTGCCCAGCTATGTGGAACTCAGGCAAGATGTATTATATTACTTTCAGGGGGAAGGGAGGAGAGGAATTGGACAATGGTGGAAGAGCCTTCGTTTTTTCATGTCTTACTAGCAATCTACTAGATATTTTGCTGGAGTAAGGTGCCCTAGCTGAGATTAACCCAGAGTATTATCCTTGCTGTCTATATGCTTAGTGTTTTGCCTTAGCATCAGTAGTTCCAGTCCCCCCGTGGGGCCTCTAGGAGAGTAAAGTGCTAATATAGTTTGGATCTGTGTCCTCACCCAAATCTCATGTTGAACTGTAACCCACAATGCTGGAGGTGGGGCCAAGATTGGATCATGGGGGCAGATTGGAAGTGATTGGATCATGGGGGCAGATTTCCCCACTTGGTGCTGCTCTTGTGATAGTGAGTGAGTGAGTGCTCACAAGATCTCGTTGTTTAAAAGTGTGTAGCACATCCCCTCCTCCTTCTTCCTCCTGCTTCAGCCATGTAAAGACATGCCTGCTTCTTCTTCACCATCCGTGATGGTTCTAAGTTTTCTGAGGCCTCCCCAGCCATGCTTCCTGTACAGCCTGTGGAAATTGTGTGTCAATTAAACATCTTTTCTTTGTAAATTACCCAGTCACAGGTATTGCTTTTTTCTTTCTTTTTCTTGTTGTTCAGGTATTTCTTTATAGCTGTGGGGGAATGGACTAATACAAGCACCATCAAGGCACTGAAGGTGGGGGCCCCTCCCATCATACCCTAAGGGGAGGATGCAGGAACAAGAAGATAATCCAAGAAGTCGACCTCAAAAAGATGGGCTGGGGGCTCTTCCCTCTAGGAAGAGATGGATTCAGACATTGCTTAGAAGTCTAGAAAGAGGAGAAAGAACAGAGGAAACAGAGAAAGGTGGAAGTCATGGATCAGAGAGGACCCCCAGGAGCTCTCACTTTGTGATACGATCCATTTGTGCCAGCTGACTGTGCCCTGCAGGGATCTCCCCTGTGGTCACAATAAGAGACATCCAGGAAGGAGGCTGAGTGCCCACGCTCAGGAGGGTGGGCTGTAGGCACGTATGTACCTTCAAGCTGGGGACACCTCAGTTACTCACATATCATTCCATTTATCCTTCACTTGTAAGTATTTGAATAATTATTTTCATCCTATTTTGTTGCAGAGATCAGGTGACTCCTAAGAGCATAGTAGCTAGACTGGTGCCATGCTTTTAACCTGGTGTCTTGATGCTGACTATACATGAGAATCACAGAGAAGCTTTTAAAGAGCACAAGTGCCTGGGCACCATCCCCAAATCAACTTAATATATAATTTCTTGGGCTGCAGTTTGAACTTAGGAGTGTTTTTAAAGGTTCCCAGGGGATGCTAACGCACAAGAGAGTTCAGGTCCACGAATTCACCCCAACGCTGTGCTGTAAAGGTAACTGCTCTGTAGTAACTACCCTTTGGGGATTATTCATGATAAAATAAGACAAACAAACAAAACAAAACAGGAGAAAATTGGAAAATAAGAATAACGCAGACATATGGAACTCTACTCAAAAGATATTCTTATCTCCTGTTTGCAATGGCTTTGCAATTTGAGAAGTATTTTAACATATTGTATTTTAGTTAATTCTCAGAAAATCCATTGAGGTCCCAATTTTGGTAATGAAGAAACAGGCTCAGAAAGGCTGAAGACACTGTCCATGAACACAGAGTGGAGAATCTTGTGCTCAACCTGAAGTCTTCTTATTTCAAGTCCAGAGTATAACAAAGGCCCCGTCAGGAACCTTGAAAGAAGAAGACTCCTATGGCAGGCTGTATTTTCCCCTTTTCCCTGGATACATGACAACATTGAATTTGCATTACCGGGGGTAAACAAATTCTAATGAAAGGATTTTGAGACTAGATTTTCTCTTAATAGTTGCAAGAGGCCAGGCATGGTGACTCATGGGATTACAGCAAGCAAAGTGCTGTAATCCCAGCACTTTGGGAGGCCAAGTTGGGGGGATCACATGAGGTCAGGAGTTCGAGACCAGTCTAGCTAACACGGTGAAACCCCATCTCTACTAAAAATACAAAAATTAGCTGGGCATGGTGGCGCACGCCTGTAGTCCCAGCTACTCGGGAGGCTGAGGCAGGAGAATCGCTTGAACCCAGAAGGCGGTGGTTGCAGTGAGCTGAGATTACGCCACTGCACTCCAGCCTGGGCAACAGAGCGAACGAGACTGTCTCAAAACAAAACAAAACAAAACAAAACAAAAAAACCCTCTTGACAGTTTTTGAACATGAGGCCCCACATTTTTATTTTGTACTGGGCCCTGCAAATTATGCAACTGGTCCTATTTATGCCTGTCTCAGAGTTATTGGAAAGCCTGCAAAGAGGTAAGATCTGTCAAGGACAATCCAAGCCTGGAGTCTGGTGGGTGCTCAGGAAGGCAGCCATGATTATTACTGTCATGCTGCTGAAGCTATTGTTCTGTGAGTTGGATCCTGGATACTAGGTCACATGTAAGCTGGCTAGATAGAGTCAGGTCAAAGAGTCAACTAAAGTGTCCAAGAGCGGCCAATTTTGCCTCTTAGATTGTTTCACACGCTGCTGTGATACTTTCTCAAAATTCTTTCAAGTTGTTAATTTGTTCACATAAATCAGTGATTTTCCTTCCGCCTGCACTACAGACCCAGAAGTGGATGTTTTTTTCCCTCTGATGGCACTGTCAGGTAGAACAGCCAATGGGTCATGAGGTGAGTGGTCAGAATAGTCAGGGGAAAGGTCTGCTGTCACCTAGGCAAACATTGCCTTGCTTCCCAAGCATCGCCTTGCTTCCCTGGAGAGAGGCAGCAAAGTGACCAAGGGAGAGAAACAAAGGGGAGGTTATGAAGGGTGGTAGTGCTCTCCTCTTGGAGCTCTGTCTTTCTGGAGAAGATGGTTTGTGGGGCTCTTGTGCATTAAACTTGTTTCTTTCTTTTTTTTTTTTTTTTTTTGAGATGGAGTCTCGCTCTGTCACCCAGGCTGAAGTGCAGTAGCATGACCTCGGCTTATTGCAATCTCTGCCTCCCAGGTTCAAGCAATTCTCCTGCCTCAGCCTCCCAATTAGCTACGATTATGGGCACGCATCACCACGCCCAGCTAATTTTTGTATTTTTAGTAGAGACAGTGTTTCACCTTGTTGGCCAGGCTGGTCTTGAACTCCTGACCTCAAGTGATCCACCCACCTCTGCCTCCCAAAGTCCTGGGGGATTACAGGCGTGAGTCACTGCACCTGGCCTGAAATTTGTTTCTTTAGGACTGGGTATAAGCCTAAGATAAAGAAACTGAGGGCCAGCCCAGTACTGTCCAAGATGCTGAGATGAGGGGTCAGCACAGTAAACTGATCTCGAGTTTCATCTGGGCTAACCACAGCACCAAAGCAACGCAGCCTCATGTAACCCATGTTTGGGGGTGGCCTCAATTCAATATGGTACGTGACTTCTGACCCAGAGTGCTGTCAGTTACAGCCAACTATATCCTTTCACTGCTTCTGAAATATAGATCTTCTCTGAATGACAGGACTGTCAACCTTATGCCCTGAGCAAGCACTGCATGCTGGGAAGGGCAAGGGCACGAATGTGTGATTGCAAGGACTATGGTCCTCCGACACTAGAGACCCATCATACAGTGTCACAGGAAGCCTATAGGGAGAGAAATGTAGATGAAGCAGTATCTGGTGCCAAGTGGAAAGCAAATTCAAGACAGAGCAAGGTTCTACAACAAAAATCACGGCTGCAGTTCACAACTAACTGAGCTCTTCATACATGCCAAGTTCTGTGCTAAGAACTTTATGCTTATTATAATATCACTAGCTCTGACAGCAACCTTAGAAGTAATTATTGTCATCTTCATTTTCCATGTAGAGAAACCATTGTTTGGAGAGGCAATCTGACTAAATCAAGCAGCTGGTAATGTCAGAGCCTAGACTTGACCCCAGTGTGTCTGACTCCAAAACTCAAACTCTCAAAGCTCTACTGGCCCCGGTGAGGAAGCCCTTCAAAGAAGCCCAGGAGGTTTGTCAGCTAGCTCCTGGATGACAGCAGTTGCTGTAATAACTGAGTTCCCAGCCCTTCCTTTTTCTCAAATATGTTGGCTATTCTTATTGTAAAAGGAAGTTCTAGATGCATGCCAACTGTACTTCACCCACACGAAGGAGAAGACTAGAGGTTCAAAATTCCATTACAGCCTTTCTCTTTCTCCCACCGAACAGTTTGAAAGGAGTATCCAAGAGGGAGAGGAAAAAATAGGTTTGTTAAAGAAGTTGAAAAATGTGCTTTCAAATGAGAAACACGTGTGCGATTATTCTTCATCTTTTGTCTCCTCCCCCCACCAAGTTGAAAACAAGTTAACATGATACAAATGCACACATCCACATAAAGATAGGAAAAGTCAGTGGTGCCCTGGATGGCAGGCCAGGAGCTGCTGCAGGAAGCTTGAAGAAGTGGTGGAAAACTCCACAGCCACTCCAGCCCAGATCCAAGCAGAGTTTTCAAGCATGTGTACAATGACTGCTGGCAAAGAGGAAAACTGTACTTGAATTTTTTTTTAAAGGGAAGGGAGCAGGAGAGGACGATCTGCTACAGGCAGGCCTGAGAGCAAGCGTGTCAGGATTGCAGAAGTGCTGGCACTAGGCCAGTTTTTTATATCATTTCTTTTTTTTCCCTCCCTTCTGGCACAAACAAGCTATGGAATTTCAAAAACTGGGTCATCATTTTTGAATTCCCTGCTTTCAGCAAAGTGCTCAGTTGGTCTTGTTGACTAGCTTAAACGTCTGATTTCCTGAGCTAACACTTCCTAGCCATTCAGCTGCAGGGGAGTAATAAACCAGGGGCCTGCCACCGATGTGCAATGGATCTCTCAGGGAAGCTGGAGGGCCATCCTTGGATTTCCTGCCATTATATATTTAATAGCATCAAATATGCCCATTAAAGCACCACTTCAAAGGCTAACATTCTTCCTGGTAGGCCAAGGGAAGGGAGACAGCACAAACCCCCAGGGAGACATTCTAACACCTGATCTCATGGGATGATGGCTTTTCCCAGAAGTTTAGGTGTTCCCAAAAGCATGGCTGGCCTGCCCATGAGGGACATGGGGCCGTAAGGAAGCTGTTCTACACAAGCTTTATTCAGGATCAGCGAGAGTTCTTGCACCTGGATGAGGAGTCAGTCTCTGCCACCTATGGAATTTGGCACCATCTAGGTTTTCTTCCAGAAGCAGACTTAAACTTACCTCCATCAAGAGCAGGTTTTGAGAATTTTCACTTGATTTTCTAAAACAACATCAAGAAGTCTCTAAATACCACCTTTCATCCCCAAGTTCCAGGTTTCTAGGAAGCTTCCCAGGTTCATCAATGGGAGACAAAACACACTCCACCCTTCTGGCCAGGTGAAAACCTTTCCTACTTCTTTGCAGTGACTTGCTTCAGACTGACACAATCACATCACAGTGCAGCCTCCTACTTCAATACTGGCCTCCAATAAATGCTCTGCTGGGTGAACAGGAAACTCATTGTGAGCTGAGTTTCTAAGACTCTAACACTCGTGCAAGAGGCATCGAATTTCAGCGAGATCTTTCGGAGCATGAACACAAGTAAAAACCAGCTACGGGGTCAAGTCTGGGCTTGCTTTATTTGACCTTGGTTTGTTTGATTTTATTTAGGAAAACTTTTGGGGGGAATGCAGTGGACCATAAAACCCTTACCTTTTAAAGGAGCCCATTGTTAGCAATTTGTTCATCACAGCTCCCTCGATCTCACCAAAAAAGTCTCCAGTCTATGGGGAAGAAGACATATGAGGAGGTGTAGATAAATAATGTGCCCAAACAGGAGAGAAGAAATGAAAAGGGACACAGTCTGTGTCCTGGAACTGACAGAAGCAAAAGGCAGGTTTTCAGGACAGTGGAAAAGGTTTTAACAGTCATGAGAAGTTAGGGGATTACACAGCAAACGAGTGAGCAGATGTGAACGCTTCCATGGTACATGGCAGGGGGCTGCACAACCCATGCGGAATGCTGAAATTAAAACATGCATGCACACACATGTGCACACACACACCCCCCACTCCCTTGGATGGAGTAGGTAGTAATCTGCACATAATCCCTTGTGATTAAAATACTACTTCATATAGGCAGAAACAGGCTATGAGAGGGCTTCCTAGGCACTAATAAAAAGAATTGTTTATAATTCCTGGATGACCTGTTTAGGAAAATACAGCAGTCCACTTCATCAGCCCTATAAATTTCCTGCAGTTGAGAATCCGTCCTTTCTCAGAATCACTTTTTAAGGATCACTTTCATTTTGTCATAGGCAGTTGACATGTTGACCAAGAGTAAGACTATCCAGTCCCTTGAGAAGACAGCATGGCCAATCAGACTTCTAATGGCTTATCCCCATACCTGAGGCTGTCTTAAGGTCATTCGAAGCTTTGCAGTCATTCCCCACCACCAGGCTGATGTTTTTGTAAGTCTACTTCTTGGTGCTGGCCAAGATTTGCAAACTTAGAATGGTGGAATGAAGAGTTAACATCCTCATGTATGCCCTCTGAACTTCTGGAGCCACTATAATGCAAGGTGTCCCATGGGGGAGGGCGTATGCAGTGCATGGAACAGAGCCTGCAGCACCGGCCTTCTGCCAACACGCTGAAATGAGCCAGTGTTGACCAGCAGAGAAGTCCCATCTCTACTCTGCGTGCTCTGAAGATTTGTAGCTTGTGAGTGGGTGGGTGGGTGGAGGGCACTGCAATAAGAATCCAAATGACATAAATTCCTTAGGCTTTGTATTAACTAAACGCCAATTCCATTGCAACTAACTGAATGACCTCAACCACACTCCTGGGAGTTTTCAGGCAGCAAGACATATATACAAACTTTGGCAAAATGTAAAGGGGGAGAAAAGGAGGAAGAAGGAAACAACATTTCTCTGACTGAATATTGAGCACTTCCTTTTTCACTACAGGGAAACTTGGAAACTTTTGCAAACTCTGTGGGCGTGTACTACTGCTAGGAGCAAGAAGGACATTTGTATTTCGTGTGTGTAATATGCCAGTTTCAGTGAAACTGGTTGTTAGATGAAGAATTATCCTAATTGGGGCACAGGAAGTCAGACAACATCAAACAAGCCCAGGCTGAGCAGGCTGGCAGGCTCACTGGGTCTATTGCAGGCTTATTCCATGGAGAGAAAGAGCAGAGAATCTGTAGTGGCTATGGCTGCTCATGGCTGAAACAGAGTCACTGTTTCCTTCATTTGTTGACTGGTCCAGGACTCACCCCTAGAAGACATTCACTGCATCCTTCCTGAGCCCCGGGATCATTCCTATCTCAGCCCTACATGAGTAGAGCAGAAGACTAGAGCTCCTCCCTCCAGGCAACTAATTTGCATTCTTGCTCCATAGATTCTTGAAAGCTTATGTTCCTCCTCCCAGTCAAAAGGGCATATAACTATGGGTCAAAGGACTTTCCTGCTGTCTCAGGGACTGGCCTTGTTTCATGGGCCCATTCATCCTATCTAATGTCCATCGATTGTCCCATGTCTAGTGATGTTCAGCATCAGAGGAGACCGGGAATGGGCATTTTGAGTCTCAATAGCGCAACCAAGGTGCATTGAAAAGTCCTACAACATTCTCATAAAATAAGACAGGAAATGAAAGCACAATGCCTCAAGTTTCCTGGAGCCCGTTTATAAATCATCAAACCATTCATTTCAGACCCTAAGAAGCCACACTTAAGGACAATTAACTAATTGATTAAGCAGTGAACCTATCATACTGCTGAGTACTAAAGAATTTTAAATGATTTAAAAGAGACTTCGTTATAATGTATTAGTATTAGTATACTCAAATATTTGAGTTAGAAGAAATCTTACATAGTCAACCATCCTCACTATATAGAGTCTATCTAGAGGTCTAGACAAGTTAAGGAACTTGCTGATGATCCCAAAACTAGTTAAGGAAGAGAGCTAACATCAGAAACCACTTTCCTCCTCTGATGGTGTTACTTTATTATATGCACTGTTGAACTTGTTTATATTCTACCTTTTTCTATACGTTAATGCAATTTCTAATTGCAGGAAAAGTTTTAATGCAGAAAATTTGAATGGAAAAACCTGTTTTTCTATTACAGTACCATTGACTTTAACTCTTATTTTGATTTCCAGGTAGATTGGAGATTTCTGTGCTCAAGCCCACAGCTTGGTTTCTTTTCATCTCTCTCCCTCCCACCCCTACACTGCACATGGTGCAGTCAAATGAACAATATTCCTCTTCCATCTCTGGATCCTTGTCCCTTGGTGTTGAAAGCCCAACTTGTTAATCCTTGAACTCAGATAACTGATTTTTAAAAAGCAAAAACCAGAAAGAAAGCCATAAACAACAATAATTATGTAGAAACATACGTATGTGTGCACACATACGAAGACGAAATATCGGAAGGAAAAAAACCTTACAGTTGACCAAACTATTTAAGGCACCCCACCCTCGAGGCAAAAGTTCTTTATGTGGCACAGACAACTCTTTGGCTAAGAGTTCTATAAATTGAACATTTTATGAGTGAGAGAACAGACCCTGGCACTGTCACCCCCCTTCGCCCCCCACTGGGAGGCAAAAACTCTTTGGGGCCTGCTGAGAAGCAGACTGTGGCATTCTTAGAGGGATGGAAATAAGGTTTTATAATCTCCTGCTATTACCTCCTAAATAAAGATCATTGTCTCAAAGTTTTAACACCATAATTTGTTCCCCCTGACCCAAGCACATTCTGAGCTCCTTACTTTGAGTTGGTAGAAAATTTTCACTCACCTGTGTGTAGTCTTCAGACACCAAAATAAATCCATTATTGTCTATGAGGTAACAGTTCACAGTCTAGAACATTAAAAAAAAAAAAAAAAACCAGCTTCAACTTTGGGCCATCACACTGCTTTTAAACAGAATGACACACTTCCAACCTGAGATAAACTTATTTTTTTGGAAGGCATTTGTTTTTAGGCAATTGCAAAAGCCTGCTGGCTCCAGGTGTTAAGGCCATGGTTAAGATAGCCATGGTGTTTACTTTGCAAAACTAACAAACAAAAATAAAACACTGAACAAGTCTTGAATGATCCAGATTCGGATAAAAAGCATATGCATTAAAAAATGATGAATTACAATTTGTCTTCCTTTTTTTTTTTTTCCTTTATATGACCTGAATAATATTTCCCAGGAACAAAGTGCTCAGAAGCCCCTGAGCCTGTATTGGCGGTTGAAGTGAAGGCTGTTTTGAAAGCAAAACGCCAGCACAATGTCATTACTCTAACGATGTATTAATGAAAACACCGTGTCAGCTCAGAGGACCATCAGGGGACCAGGTAATATTTTTTAATTTGTTCATAGACTGAGGCAGGGGGGAAGGGGCAGACTTCTGTTAAAGGGGCCCCTCAGGCCTCCTAAAGGTTTTCAAACTGTGTTTTTAATTGGGAGCTGGATTTGGGGGCAGGGCTGTTAGCTTTTGGTAGCTCAGACTTATAAATTGTAGAAAGCAAGGTAAGCCCAAACCTCTGCTTCCCCCACACTACTTTAATCTCAAGTGAATGATTTGCTACAGGCTAAGTTTTAATTACAGTGCTGTGGAGTTTAAACTTAAGGTTTAATTCCGTCCTTGATGTAACTCAGTTTCTATTTATTGCAGCTTTACATACCAACTGCAACATTTAATTTGTAACATATCTTTACTCTGAGCTAAATTCCGCCCAGCTCCAGGCCACCACGGGGCTGCTGTTTTCTGGGACATTTGCCTATCCACAGGGGTGGTTTTGGTTAGGCACAAAAGGGCAGCAGTGAGTTGGTCAGAAAAGTCTGTCCTTTATTACTAGACAGTGACTGTGCAAAATCAACAGAAAATTAAAAGCCCTGCTAGCACCTTTTATAAAAGAGTTGGCTGCTCTGGTGAACGGCAGAGTTTCTCACGGTTATACAAAGGGATCAGCTGAATTACTTGAGTAAACTGTTCACAGCCTTGCTATTTGAAGAAGCTCTTGGCCTCAGGGACACTATCTTGGTCCTGGAGGGAGTCTTGATAAACCTTCTCCGTTGTCAGGAGATAGCATTATGGAAGCAATCTCATAGAGCTGTGTTTCCAATATGGTAGCCACCAGCCTTACGTAAATTTAAATTTAATTTCAACTGAATTAAAATTAATGCAACTAAAAATTCAGTTCCTTAGTCACACAAGTCACATTTCAAGGGTTCCACAGCTACTTCTGGTTAGTGACTACACTTCTGGACATTTCCATCACAGTGGAAAGTTCTTTTGGACAGCAGTGCCTTAGATTATACTAGTACTTCAATGAGTTTTAACCTAGTCTACATGGGGTCATAACAGACAACTCTGTATCCTTGCTGATCTGAATGTCATTGTCAGAAGCATTTGAACCAGAGCAATTCCATCTTTAGGGGCTACAGAAAATGAGGCTGAGACCTGTTGGGCTGCATTCCCAGAAAGTTAAGGCATTCTAAGTCACAGGATGAGATAGGATGTTGGCATAAGATACAGGTCATAAAGACCTTGCTGATACAACAGGTTGCAGTAAAGAAGCTGGCTAAAACTCACCAAAACCAAAATGGCGATGAGTGTGACCTCTGGTCGTCTTCACTGCTATACTCCCACAAGCGCCACGACAGTGTATAAATGTCATGGCAATGTCAAGAAGTTACCCTATTGGTCTAAAAAAGGGAGGCATGAATAATCCACCCATTGTTTACCCCATAATTTTAAAACACCATGAAAATGGGCAACCAGCCGCCCTTAGGGATGCTCTGCCTACGGTGTAGCCATTCTTGGTCCCTTTACTTTCCTAATAAACTTGTTTTCACTTTACTCTATACACTTGCCCTGAATTCTTTCTTACATGAGATCCAAGAACCCTCTCTTGGGGTCTGGATCAGGACCCCTTTCCAGTAACATCTTTCTGGTGAATCTCAAAGGGATGATACTGAATAGATCCCCGACCCAAAGGAAAATCATCTGCATGCACCAACTGATTGACTTTGGTAAGTGGGGTGCGTCTAACTGGATAAAGGATGGGACTGGGTTAGAGGCCCAACTTAGGGGAGTTCGAGTCTCTCCCATGGCAGGGTGGGTTAAAGGCTCCTATTAATGAAAGGCAAGGACGCTTCATCAAACTTGGGTTCAAGGCTCAACTTAGGAAGGTTAGAGTCATTCCTAGGACTTAGGGGTTAGAGGCCCCTCTCAGTAAAGTCTCGCTCAGCTAAGAATGGGTTTGGCACTATGGAATGTTAACTACTATTCTCTTTGGATTAATCTGTCTTGCACTTGTTGCTAAGGGCGATGGGTGACAGGATTAGGCATGTACAGGACCACAGGACGTGGGGAGATTTTTCCTCCACCCAAAAAGGGAAACTTGAGAGCTGATGGGACTGCCAGAAAAGATCCCTTCACTACTGACAAGTGGTCACCTGAACTTTTCAGTTTCGCTGCAACAGGTGGGTCTTTCTCTGGCCTCCCTGAGCTCTTCACTTTCCCCACCCTGCCACAGGCAATGCTTTGCTCTCTGTGCTTTCCCTTTCTTTCCAGGGCCATCATCTTGCCCAGAGTCAACAAGTTGAAACTCTTGGTCAGAGGCTGGATTAAAAATGATGGCGTCCAATGGGGGGCAAGTATGAGCCTTGCCAGTTTGATACCGGGTGCTAAGCAGAAGGGCTAATGTCTGTGTTTTGTCACATGTATTTTGCTCTAGCCAGAATGGAAAATCATTTTCCTTTGTGTTGCAGCTTGGCTCCCAGGGCTGTGGTCCAGCCAGCCCGGTCACTAGGGCCGCTCAGGGAAAGGGAACCCAGAATCCTGGGATGCCAATAAAATGGTAAAAATTTCTTACCAGTCAGACTTCTAGCCTCTTTTTCTCTCTCTCCCCATCCCACTTTCTCTCTCTCTCCTTCTCCCAACAAGTTGAATGAATGGTAAAAAATTACTGTTTAGGTACAAATCCTCTGTAAAGGATTTATTCTCTATTAGGTAAAAATCCTCTGTAAAGTTTTGACTAGTGGGAAAAAGGATTTGTGAGGCTAGTCTTAAACTGTGGTGAATCTGGTGTGCTGTGTGTATTTTCCTATATTGTTTTGTCATAAAAGAGGGAAAGAGGGGTACTCTAGGATAGAGTGCGAGCCTAGGACTCCTATAAGCCCGCTGTTTAAGAGGGCGCAGCAAACTGGTCAGTTAAAAACTTTGCTGGACATCCCTGAAAAAACAAAAAACAAAAAACAAAAAACAAAACTGGATGACATTTCCCTATTGTCTTGCATGTCCTTGGAAACGTGACTTCATAATCATGTGACTGTGCTTCTCTTTTCACAGTGGCAGCATGGGTTCAGGGTTCAGTTCCCGCTTTGGGAAATGAGTCCTGTATCTTCTGCCTGCCTGTGTATTTACATGTGCTGTATGTGTAATATAAAAGAGCTTTGATTCATTGGCTGACAAATAATAGGTGCTTAAATCAAGTATTGTCTGAAAAGTAAAAAGTGTAATGTCATTTAGTTCAGGTGACTTTAGTAATCTTTGGGAAATAAAGACCGCTTTAAAGATTGTTGATAAAATAAAAATATTTTCAAAAATATAAACATCTGGTCTAAATTACGCAAGTCAGATACTAGCTTCGCTAAATATTTTAAGGTCATAAACTGCTTCTTTGACTTTTGAAAATTGTTCAGCTTACCTATTTTGGAGCATGAGATTCTAGATAAATCCTGGGGACATGTGGAAAGTCATGCCTTCCAGCTATGCTGGAAACAGTCAGACCTTCTGGTGTCCTAGGCTCGGCACCTAGTACATAATTAAAATCCCTTGCTTACCAAGGTTTTTACAAAAAGTAAAAGTTGCTAAGAGTTAACACTGTAACGTGTATTTGAGACTATCAAGGAAACAGTTCTACATGCAAGGTGTATAAGAAAAGTAGAATATACTTTTGGTAAAAAGATTATAAGAAGTCATAGGAATATGGATTTTTCTGTCTAGATTAAAGGGTTAAAGGACTGTTTTAAGTCAGGATAAAGCTAAAAGTTTGAATGACTTGTGGAAGGTTTGTAAAAAATTAATTGTAAAAGAAATTCTGTGTGTGGACATTGACTAAAGTTAAAGAGGTATTATTCAGTTTTTCTGTAAATTAAACATTGGAATAAAAGCACAACAGGTTTTTCTCAGAACACTAAACTGCTCTTTCACAAAAAAAAGTAAAGGGTTATACAAGGTTTATGAAAATCTTACCTTATGGTCAAACTGATTAAGATTGAATACATTTGTCTATAAGGTTTTATTAAGAATTGGATTTAACATTAATAGTACACTAATGCAAAGGTAAAACTTGGCTTATTTGGTATAAAAATCATAACAGGAAGCATTATCAAATGTGAAATAGTGTTTGGCTTTCTTTGGGATATATTTGTATAGTTGTGTTATTGGTATGTGTTCCAAAATTATAAGCAGCTCCTATAATTCTAACATAGCTTAGGGTATGTTGTTAATAGTTATAATTGTTATGTAAAATTTGGATGCCACAGAAGTAACCAAATTTCCTTATCAACTGTGACTTTAATAGTGGCTGTCCTAAGACTTTTTATCAACCACAGACAATTGTTGTCTTGTTTTAATCTTCTTCAAAAGATGGTTTATAATCAACTATAGAACTCTGACAGGTGCTATTGAATGCAGGTTTCTGATAACGTTGGAGATTGTGACATTAGAGGAAGAAACTTTCAGGACTCTCACAGAGAGCTGAAATGTTTATGACAGAACAGGAGTTCTGTTCAAGCAGTACAGGAGTCAACTGCATGAACTGAACTAATCAAAAACTGAAGTAATATTTTTTCTTTCACTTTTTTCCTTAAAACATTGCTGATCCTTTTTGTTTTCCAGGGCCAAGGAAATTTTCTTTTGAGTTATTTACAGCTTTTAACAATTGAGTAAACTATACTTCTGCGAAAAAAATTTAGAGTATATTTGTTTCTCTCTACCTGGTTTCACCAGAATTTGGAAACTATTTGAGAGTATCTTAACTTATGGCAATATAGTTATTTGCATAAGTGCAGTAAGAATCTGTTTTCTTTTCTAATATAATACAACTGGAGAAACTGGTTATTTTACCAAGGCTTTGACTGGAATGGTGTGTTTACCAAGGAATCAAACTTGACTTAGAGAGCCAAGAAAAGCCCCTTGAAAAAAACTAGCCTTATACCTTGTCTACACAGTCCCTGTACAGGGTTCCTGACCTGTGGTAAGTAAATAATGTCACCTGTAAAGAAATCTGACCTTTCTTCTTAAAATGAGGCCCTCCTTATAATGCTCCTCATAACAGCCAGCAGCAGTAGAATGGAGATCAGAAGACTCACTTCTCAGGGGTCTACCCTGCTCCCTCCCACTCCTACTTCTGGTGTGGAAGCAACAGAGCTGAGAGCTCTGGAGCAGGGGCAAACACTGTTTTAACTCAGAACTTGGAAAACCAAGCTGCAAAAACAGGGGAATGGCCACCTTGGGAGAATACTAGATGAAAACTATCACACAAAGAGGTTTTTCATAAAACATGACTGTCACTAATAATAGTAACAATAAGAATGTAAGCAGAAGAATAGGAGGATGGCAGCTACAGGAGGACATCAACTCATGCAAACCTTACTTCACAGTGTCAAGCAGGGGATTTTTCTCTTGGAAAGAAGAGAAAACTGAGCCCCAGAGGTGTTGTCTTCTCCAAGGTCACACACACATACAAGTGAGACTTGAGTCCATTGCTATGGGACTCCAAAGCCCACACTCCTTCTACTGGCTGACCCCACCCTTACTTTCTAAAAGACAGCAGGACACAGTTAGGGTCTAGGGATGCTGCCTGCTCAAGGAAGGCTTTCCTTGTTTAAAAAAAGCAATCCCTTTACATAATGTGTGTGTGTGTATCTATATCTATATCTAAACTCTATGGATATCTAAGACAGATTTTGGCTGACACCTGCTACCAAAGGAAACCACAACAAATGGCAGAAAAATCAATGTACCAAGTGTCTGAGGTGTTATTATTGTGGGTGAAAGCAAGTAAAAACAATAAAAGTGACTGACGTCTGGGTCAGTTTGGTCAAGTAGTATCAACCCCAATTATAGGTTCCTAGACTCCCTGGGCATAGCAATTCTTAAGCTAATATCTGAACCAAGACATAGCTTAGGGGGATTTTTCTATCCATATCTGCAACTTGCTATGGAATAATCTATGGAAGAAAAAAATAAGTCCATTATAGGCTAGAGTCTAAAAATACACTTAACGAACCACTCATTTTGGTAAGATTGCTCTACATCGTGGCAGACAATGATGAGAAGAGGAACAAGGTGGAGAACTGGCCAGGGCTCCTGAAGGACAACATGCCCAAACTTCCATTTCCACCAAAGGGGGCCACTTATTTTTTCTTTTTTCTTTTTTCTTTTTTTTTTTTCTGAGACCGAGTCTCACTCTGTTGCCCAGGCTAGAGTGCAATGGCATGATCTTAGCTCACTGCAACCTCTGCCTCCCGGGTTCAAGCGATTCTCCTGCCTCAGCCTCCTGAATAGCTGGAATTACAGGCATATGCTGCCACACCCAGCTATTTTTTGTGTATTTTTAAAATAGAGACAGGGTTTCACCATGTTGCCCAGGCTGGTCTTGAACTCTTGGCCTCAAGTGATCCTCCTGCCTTGGCCTCCAAAAGTGCTCGGATTACAGGCATGAGCCACTGTGCCTGGACTGGGCTTCACATCTTCCCCAGCAAAGTAGCCACATTTCCTGTACATGGGCTGGGGAACAGCATTTATTTCTTCTACACTGAGTACCAGTTGGTATTTATTTCTTGTACCATGCTTCTATTTAACACTATTTAAGTCAACTTTTCTCTCTTATATTAAGATTCCAGAACAGAAATTTGGCAGCAGAGAAGATGCCTTACCATACTTGTTTATGGTTAACTTGGAATTTCAAGGTCACACTGAGTATAAAAAGACTTGTACACCATATCAAGCAAGAAACAGGTACTGTTGACATTGGGATTTACAAATCACTGAGGAAAATTACAAGTCCAAGGCAGGGTGCTGTGTCATCGATGTAGACCTTCGTCACTGAATCTGAAAGGTGCCACTGCATTTTTTTTTTTTTTTTTTGAGATGGAGTCTTGCTCTGTCACCCAGGCTGGAGTGCAGTGGCATGATCTCAGCTCACTGCAACCTCTGCCTCCCAAGTTCAAGTGATTCTCCTGCCTCAGCCTCCTCAGTAGCTGAGACTACAGGTGTACACCCCAATGCCTGGCTAATTTTTGTATTTTTAGTAAAGATGGGATTTCACCACGTTGGCCAGGCTGCTCTCAAACTCCTGACCTCAAGTGATCCACCTGCCTTGACCTCCCAAAGTGCTGGGATTACAGGTGTGAGCCACATTTTCTTTATAGACACTGCTGTTACTTTGTCTGACTGTAAACATTAAAAGGCAAATTGAGTGACAAGATGACTTTCTAAACAGACCTCCCTGTCAATGACCACTTGGATTAAATTATTATTGAGAAGTAGAGTGGAGTGGAATAAGCCCATTGGAGTTAGGGAATCAGAGTGCTGCGTTTATGGATAAATTAGGACAGAATTAGCTAGAATCCAGTCTGATCAATTGTTTTTTCCATGTCACTTTATAATAAATAATATTGAACTGCCTTCTCCATATGGCCTGTCCAATAAAAGGAAACGGGGGAACTATTTTTTCAGCTTTCCCTCACTGTGCTACCCTTTTCTCCCAAATTAAGCCGAACATCTTAGAAGATGTCTCTCTGTCACCCTGCCCCAAGGGTGCACTAAGAAGTTGAAGAGCTTGGAGAAATTAGGAGCTCAAACAGACACACGTAAGCACCTACTCTACAAATACCTTTGGCAAAACATCTGGGGATGAGGTTGTTTTAAAAATGCAGCACTCAAGGCTAGGGTGGACAGCACAGAGGGAAGCTGATGTTTTAAAAAAGGCATCTTCCTGCAACTATTCAGATGGCTCAGTATTACTCAGAGAAGCCTGATTCTTAGTCGCAGAGGTGGATCAGGTAGATACCTGAAGTTAAAGCCTAAACCCAGGCCATGGCAATTGGGCAGTCACAGATTGGAAGGGTAGGGTGCCTGGGAGTGACAAATGGCAGTACTAACCTTGTGTACCTGGAAGGGGTACTAGCCTAACGGCTAAGACAGCAGTTTGAGAATCAGAGACTATGACATTTGCTATCGGTGTGACCTCGAACAAAGTCTTTCTAACACTCGGAATCTGTTTTCTGATCTGAAAGATGGAGATAGCAGCAACTATTTCATAATGTTTCTGAGAAGATTAAATGGGAGGGTGCATGTGAAATACGGAGCATAGTACCTAGTGCATAGTAAGTCCTCCAAGAACACAGGCTTCCATCAGCTCAGCAAATGTTTATTGGTCACCTACGATGTATCATTTTTACAAGTATCCTAATGCTACAACTTCATAGTTTTTCAGAAAGGGAAGTTGTTACATAGTTTATAGCAGGAGGTCCTGGCCACTGGCTGATCTTTGTTGATTTTTGCCTTTTGTTTGGAAGGATGCCTTTTGTTTGTTTTGATTGGTGAAGCAACTCACTTAGAAACCTGGTATTGTCCTGCCTGTTGTCTTCATTTGTGGCAAGAGAGGGTGAGAGAAACACACACACACACACTAGGTTCTTGCATCTGAGAGTGGGGCCTGAATCTCTCTACCTCAGGCACAGGAAGGTGCCGCTCCTTGCTACTTTTCTCCAGATCTCAGGATCCAATCCCTAATATTTCCATTGTGGAATATGCTTGACACTTATTTCACATCATTTGTTCTATCTTTTCATTAACTAACGATCATATCAAAAACACTGTCTTTTGAAAAAATGTATTGCAGAGGGATCACTTGGGAAAGATGTGCTTGGTAGGGGCCACGTGTGCCCCCCTGTCCTCCGTCGCTATTCAAATGATCCTCAAACCCACCCTCTGGCTCAGCTGGGAGGTCCAACACGCAGGCAGGTGACCAGCAGTCCAACATGCAGGCAGGCGCCTGGCTGCCTGGAGGCAGCCCTTCTCGTCGCCCTGTCACATAATTCAAGCCAGTCTTTCTGATGCCAGAGGAAACGCCTACAAGGCCTCAAAAAGTCTTAGAGATTTTTAAATAGGGGTTATTAGCCTCTATTCCTTTGGAACAAGAAAGGGTAGAGCTGATTTTGATCATGAAGTTTTCGATCCTCTCACTGCCCTCACACCTCTTCCAATGCCTCAGTAGGAGACACCTTCTCACCTTCCACCATCTTTGCCAACTCCTGGTACTCTCATCAGGCGATGAGAAGTGTTGCACAGGTGAGTGGAAGAAGAGACTGAACGCAGTGAGGAAACACTAGCACCTACAGGTCAGACTGAGATCAGAGGTGAACACGGCCCTCGTTCCTCCCTTCTGTCCGGAATGCTAACTGTGTTTTCCTTGACCACAATGACCCTTTGCCACTTTGGTGCCTCTACAGTGGTGTTCTCTGCTTGCAAAGCTCTTCTCAGGCTTCAGGAATTGTCTTCAATGTCATCTCCTTCTTCAGTTGACTTAAATGTTACCCCCTCAGAGAAGCCTTCTCTGACTACCGCATGTCGGTTTACTCTGCAGGACTTATCACAGTTGATGATCATATAAGTTTCTCTCTCCTGCTAACCAGTAAGCTCTGACTTTGCTTCCGGTTGCCTGCCCAGTGCTCAGCCAGGCACCAGGTGCCTAAGAAGGGCTTGGTAAAGATGTCTTGAAGGAAGGAGTGAGTGTGTAAACTGTTACCTCAATGGCTCGGAAGTTAACATTCACCCTGGGTGAAATGGAGCTCCTTAAAAGTCAGCCCCATAGCCAGGTCCTCCAAGTCACATGGCTCAGGTTCTGACTGGACCAACCAAAGATGCACCTCTACAAGACGGCAGAGCATCTGGCACACTGGCTCCACCTACCAGCCAGGGCACTCCTGCCAAGGCCCAGAGAGCACATTGATGGGGGAGACAAAGGGGCTGGAGTGGATCTAAGGCTAAGCCTGTCTGATAAGCCTGAGGGAGTTGGGCAGGTCATAAGTGCAATGGAGAAGCCAGAAGCACTGAACTTAATGAGCCCCCACAGCTGTTTTTAATGGGGACCTGATCATTTGAGGGCAGTTGGGGGAGAGTAGGAATATGGTCTCATATGCCTAATTAAAAGTTACAAAAAAGAGAATAACACATGGCAAGAGCCTGCTGAAACAATGGAAAGGGGCCTTGGTGAGAAGGCAGGGCTAACTTTTCTATTTAAAACAGTATCAATTGGTTGCCTGGAGCCAAAATTTAACAGTCAAACAGGACAATGGATGACAGCTTCAAAGTATAAACTCAGGACATTTGAGCATCAGATCAAGTTCAGAAATCAGGGCAACTTCAAGGCTTAATTTTCAAAGCATGTGGACCTTTAAATGACATTTGAATTGGGGTTTATCCCAACAGTAGCTAAAAAGAATATCGTTAGTAGTGAGCAAGAGGTCACAGCCCGTGCTCACTATGCCCAGGGGAAATTGTCACTTGCCCAAAGTGTATACACCATTGTTGTCTGAGGTTTCAAATCCAGCAACCTGAAACCACAACATGGAAGAAAACATCTTCAGAGTTTTTTTTTTTTAAATTTATAACCAACATTCATTGAATGCTTATCATTTCCAGGAGTCATACCATGCATTGTTCATATCTTATCTCTTCATTCTTCACCATTACTCTGTGAGGTGGATATTCCTATTCCCATTGTATAGTTGAGAAAACTGAGGCATGGAAAGATTTGGAAACTTGCCCAAGGTCACTTATTTTATTACCGTCAGACTCACAACTTGAAGCTAGTCAGTGTAAATAGTTTTGCCTTTAACCACCATGTTAGACCATCTGTGAAAGCAGTCAGTGAATAATGAACATATATTAGATACTTCCAACTCTAAGTGGAAATCCATTTCTACTTGTTTTTATGTGAGGATGCACTGAGGCAGTGTGGGTTCTGGGAAGATTACTGTCTCTGGCTTTAGTTATAAAATTGTTTAACCAACTATCCAACTATCTATCCAATCAATCAACCAACTACCTAACCAACCAACCAATGAGCCAACCAACCATCCAAGCTACTGCCCTAGCCATCAGCCACTCATCCAACCATCTGTACAATCAGTCAACTAACCAACTAACCATCCTCACTCCTCTTACTGTAAAATTGGAATTCATAATTGTACCCACTGTGCAAGCGAAGAGCTTAACATAGGACCTCAAGACACTGATCAATCACTATTACTATTGAGTTGTGTTGTTCTTGAGCTGAGCATTCCAGTAAGACAATAAATGTCTCAAAGACATGGGAGAGGCTTGAGGCCCACTTGACTATCCTACGAAAATTATCCCTGAACTTGCTGAAAAGGGTGTGGACCATACAACTTCACAGGGTGTTCTTTCCTAAGGGGAAATTAGTTTTGATCTGATGATCACAAAAACTTGGGCTTCTGCAGAAAACTTTGCTGACTGGCCTTTTTTTTTTTTTTTTTTTTTTTTTTGATACTGTGACTCATACAACAATTATGATTTTCTAACCAACAGCCAGATCTTCTGGGACCTAGCATTTTGTTTTAACTTCATCCTGGACTTCCTTTTATATTTCCTTACTTGTTTTTCCTTTGTCCACTTTTTTGAAATCTACTTCCTAATCTACGTTTTCTGGGTTGAAATTGTTTGGTTAGGATTTCTTAAGTCCTCGTGATAACCAGAAGGAATATAAATATGTGACTATTTATAAGGTCTCGTTTACATATCGACTGCTGTTTCGCTGATGCAGAGAGAGAAAGGCTACCTCAGGAGAAGTGAAAGTGAAAAGGCCACCATGTTTCTGCCTGATCCATGGGGCAGAGGGTATGGGATGGTATGGTACAAAAACACAAGGCAGATGGAAGCACTTTGGGTAGTGGCACAGTTTCTTCTTCCATTGTGCATGTGTAGGATTTAAAATCCCTCCTCCCAAAAGACAGAGAGAGAAAGAAGAGAGGAGAGAAGAGGGGAGGGGAGAAGAAGGGAGGGAAGAGGAAGGGAGGGGAGAGGAGGGGAGAGGAGGGAAGGGGAGGGGAGGAGAGGAGAGGGGTGTGGAGGAGAGGAGAGGAGAGGAGAGGAGAAGAGGAGACAGAGAGAGAGAGACAGAGAGGACAGGAGAGGAGAAAGAAAGAGAGAAAAGAAAAGAGGAGAAAAGAGTTGTAGGAGAGAAGCAGTATGCTACAAAGAAAAATTCTGAGTTTCAAAGTTTTTAACTCCTAGATTTTTTGTTTGCTTATTACATGAAGTTAGCTGAGTCACTTAATTTCTCTGATCCTCAGTTTTTCTTATCTGCAAGATGGGTCAACAAGTCCTACCTATTTCACGGGTTGTTACAAGGATGGAAAGAGATTAAGGCATGTAGAAAAAGGTTTGAGAATTGTAATGTGAGCTTCAAACAGTAGGAGTTTGTATTATTTCCCACAAAATGTCAAAATTCCAGTAGTGCCGTCCATGAGACATTTAAAGCACATTTCCAGCTGTCATAAACTGCTGGGAGGTGGGGAATGACAACAAAAAAGAAACAAAGCAAATAAAGCAAATGATTATTTTTTTTAGATTGGCCCAGTGCAATGTGTCAACCTGGCCCTGTTTATAAGGGCATTCCCTCGGTCATAAAGCACCATCTGTCACCTTCTCTCCACAGGGGTAGAAACAGGACCAGGAGGCCGTCTTACCTCATCATCGCAGCTGATGGAGCATTTGCCATCCAGGGAGGCACACTGTGAAGGCAAAAAGCAGAGGGAAATGTGTTACTATGTTCCTTGGGCATCCCAGTGTCTGCTGTGGCTGCCACTGAGCTACTTAAGGACAAGCTATCCAAGTCATGGGCTAGAATTCAAATACCCAATTTCATTGAAAAGGAATGCTCCATGATGTGTCTTGTCTACCATCTCTGGAATCAATATCAATTCCAAAGAGTAACGTAAAATAAAAGATGGATGAAACAGTTGGTGGGGGGGCAGGCGCTCACACCTGTAATCCCTGCACTTTGGGAGGTTAAGGAGGGCAGATCACTTGAGGTCAGGGGTTTGAGACCAGCCTGGCCAACACGGTGAAACCCCGTCTCTCCTAAAACATACAAAAACTACCCTAGTGTGGTGGCAGGTGCCTGTAATCCCAGCTATCAGGAGGCTGAGGAAGGAGAATCACTTGAACCAGGGAGGTGGAGGGTGCAGTGAGCTGAGATTGCACCAGTGCACTCCAGCCTGGGCAACAGAGCAAGACTGTCTCAAAAAAAAAAAAAAAAAAAAAAAAAAAATTGAGGGAGGAGTTGGCTCTCTTTTATCCACTTTATGTTGTCATTAAATAGTAAAGACATCTTTTTAAGATCTCAAATCTTTTGGTAACTACAAATACAGTTATACAATTATTTAATTTAAAATTCATTAATTCTCAGTGACTTTTAAAAAACTCTGTCTGTCTGCTTAGTTTATAGTTTCCTAAAGTATTTTAATTTAAGGGATGATAAACGATTCTAACATTTATTTTTGGGCAGATGGAAGCAACTTATCAGTGGCCCTTTCTACCAAATTACAACAAATACCACCGAGATGACTTAGCACAGAGAGCACAGCAAAAAGAAAAAAATGTTCCCAGGTTCTCCAAGGTAGACCCTGTGAACAAAGAAGTCAGATATATGTTTTGGAGAAACTAGTTATGTAAAGGGTTTCACAATTTTGATAATGAGATTCACAAGTAACCAGGCACGACCATGCGATTAGGAGAAAGTCAGTATGAAAATCACACAAAAGGCCCCAATACTTAAAAGAAAAACTCCTTTGGAAGGTCACTATCTTGATCCCACAATTAAAACTGTTCCTAGGAGCAAATTCCCTGCTCTGCTCAGCATGTGGTGTCTAACATGCTGACAGCCCTTTACTTTGCAGCGAAATGAAAGGTAATCTGAGCAGCCGACAGTTCATTTTACAAACATTCATCGGAAATCTGGCACTTTTAGGCTCCAGGTACCCAAATGTGAACACCTGTATAATAACAGTGCCGCTAATGCTTCAAGATGCCGATTATAACTTACCTGTCTGCTGGCAGTCCAGAACTTCCTTTGGAAAAATTCAAGTTTCATCTGAATGCCTACAGCTGGGACAAGTTATAAATAAAACAAGGCATTAGTGATCCCTTTACACAATTATTTAAGATTATCGTTGAAAATTATCCATCATGGCAAGAAGCTGATAAAAGCATATAAAATCAAATGTACAGTGAAGCATACAACTAAAACATTTTATCTCTCAGGTAAAGAATTCTCAAGTTTACCTGCACTCATAGAATTCTCGACACAAAACAAATAGCACAGTGTAGATGGCTCTATGGAGACATGTTACTTTGGCGTTTCTAAAATTCATATACTTGCACCCCTGCCCCATCCCCACCCCAACACAAACTGAGAAGAGGAAAGAAAAAAAATTCAAAAGATCACTATTGCGTCAGTTCCTGTATCAGCTATTACTGTTTGAACTTGCACGTCTAAAATGTGTACTCTGCATGTATTTTTGAGACGTAACATTTGAAAAGCACCTGTCATGAGGCTGGTATTCAGAAGTGAGTCACTTTACTATAACGTGACTTAGTTTAACTGGCCTCCTAGAGTCCACATCTCAAGGTTCTTCTCTCCCATGGAACTCTGGTAAAATTATGTAATTTTTTTTTGTCTGTGAAAAGCTTCCTAAAGCAACCGCGAATGCTAGTTCTAGTGACAGAAACAGCCAAAAAGAGAAGAGGTTAAGAATGTGACTTGGAACTTAGGGAAGTGAAATTTAGTGGAACCTCAAAACTATAACATGAGGAAGTTCATTTTATTTTTCTTCATGAAGCCCAAACCACTTGAAAGACTTTAAACCATCTCAGGAGGTAAAATGGTAAAAGGGCAAAATGCTCCTCAGATGGTGGGAAAACTTGAGAGGCGTTCGGCAGAACGAGACTACAGGAAATACTGAATTCCCTGGAGCACATCATTTACCCCAGCGCAGTTTTGTAAACTTTAGTCCGCTGCACACAACCTCCCAATTTTTGCCATATCTGCATACCACCAATACTCTTATCTATCCTTCCACATTTCTTCCTTTTGCTTAAAGATCTACAGTAATTCAACCTAAATAACACTGGAACACCCATCAAAAGAAATACACAATTGTAAGAAAAAAAATCACTTAAATACTCTTAACATTTTGCGTGCCACTATATTGAACCTCCCATTTGGGTAATCATAGTTGTGCTGGCTTCAGGAACTTGGAGATTCATAAAGATTTTGGGCTGTTGTTACCCTGATAACTATCAAGGGCATTTCTACTTCCTAAAGAAATTGTTGAAGCAAGCCCTGAGAGTAAAGGTTAACTGGGTGTGTACCTTGGGAAAGATTTGCCATCTGTGTTTGGACTTGGAATTTCAGACTCTAGGATAAAGACTAGAGCAGTGCATGGCTGCAACGTGCAGAATGTGAAAAGCCTCTGAAATGCACCATGTCGGTGCCCCAGGATCATGCTGCTCTGCCCTTAGTGTCCTTCATTCTCTGGACCACAACTTCCCCAAGAATGAGGACCTGTTCTTGCTCCCTGCTGGACCCCTGCCCCCAGCAAGATGCTGACTACACAGATGACCCATTAGTATATGCTTGCTTTTTAAAAAACTTTCAAGTGATATTATAGTCAGCAGTTAGAGAGAAATATAGAAGAGTAACAGCTGTGTGAATTGTTTGTTTGTTTGTTTGAGACAGAGTCTCACTCTGTTGTCCAGGCTAGAGTGCAGTGATGTGATCTCAGCTCACTGCTGAGAAAATTTTTCTCCGTTTTCATGGAGAAAAATAAGATGAACCTCTGCTTCCTGGATTCAAGTGATTCTCATGACTCAGCCTCCCGAGTAGCTGGGATTACAGGTGTGCACCACCACACCTGGCTAATTTTTGTATTTTTTGTAGAGATGAAGTTTCACCATGTTAGCCAGGCTGATCTCTAACTCCTGGGCTCAAGTGACCTGCCTGCCTCAAACTCCCAAAGTGCTGGGATTACAGGTGTGAGCTATGTGGCTAGCTTGGGTACGTTTTATAAGTGTCCCAGATGATTCTCACACACAGCCAATGTGGAGGATGGCTTTAGTAAATCAGCTGTTGGGGATCTACTGTGACGTAGGCCGCTTGGCCAGACTACACAATACAAGCTGTTCTTCCCGGCATTGGAGGATGTTTCAGAGAATGCCTGAAGGAAGCTGATCTTCAGTCTGATGGCGGTTGACTGCATTTCAAATAAATCTCAACTTCCAAATGCCTGACAGGCCAGGGTGCAGGATGCGAAACAGGGTCCGGGCTGAATTCTGATCAGATGCACTCGCAGGCGGGGGTGAGTGCTGGGCTTGGAACAAGTATCTCCGGTTTCACCAAAAACAGGCAGGGGCTGGCTGAAAACTGACTTCAGAGGAGAGGCCTCGAAATTGTTGTGACAACCAATAACTGGTATCTAAGAGGAGGGTGGGAAATGAGTTCATGTGTCCTCCTCTGTGTGCCTCTTTACAGCTCCCCTCCCACAGTGCTCCCCGGCCAGCCCCCGCCAGGCTGTCAGGCAGAGAGTAAGGCTAAGGCCACGTCTCAGAGCCAAGGGCAAGCTGCAAGCCTTACAGGGTAGAGCATCAGGACTGCATGGAAGAGTCACTCCAGGGTAGCCTTTCCATGGTGCTTCTCCCTCCAACAGCCCAGAGCTGTCCCGGGCCCACCTGTCATCTCTTGAGCTTCCATGAGTCTCCTGATGCCCTTTCGGAGACACCCACCCCTGTTCTCTGGTTGAGCCCTCATCTTCACCTCCCTGATGAAGCCAGCTGCTCCCCTCTGGGTGTTTATCCATCTCACATACTTGCAGCCTGCTCTCATCTGCCCCTGTCATTCCTCTACCCCAGCTCCTTGGGGCGCTTCCATCTTTCCTCATGAGTCAGTCCCTCCATCCCATTAATCATGCAGGCTGCTTCTCTCTGATCCCTCTCCAGCAGGCTGCATCCTCGTCCTGGTCCTGATGCCCTGAACTAGACACTGCTTCCCTCCCTCCTCACTCACACCCCTGCCTGTGCCATGAAGTTGTTGCCCAAAGGCTCCTGGATAGTCCCGAGTGCAATTGTTCTGCTAGTTTTGACCTAGCTGTGCTCCTGCTGGCTGACCTCATCCCCTTTCCAGTAACACTGGCCCCTGGCTTCCTGTGGCATATCTGGGGTTTGCAGTGTTTTCTTTTACCCATAAGTTAACATACTCTCCTATGATTAAGAGATTCACAATTTCATTGATGGATCAACTTCACGACCATTTGTTCAGTGGGTACTAAGCTCTACACTGGGTACTAAGCTCCCTCCACGTCCAGTTGAGGAGTAGATCCATTGTAAAAGCTACAGTAGAGGCATAAAGAACTGGAGCATGCAAAGAATGGGGCTGACTTGGCCTGGGGGCACTGGTGAGAGCTTTGTGTAAGGTGAGGCATGGAGAGCCCACTCACAGAACAGTGGGAAGATGGCAATCCAAATGGAGGAAACAGGAAGGGAGGGAAAGGGAGAGAACCTTTTTAAAGACCATCATTTGTTTGGAGGCTTGAGAAGAATGGGAACGGGGACCCAGTTGCTCAGGCTGAGGTCAAATGGCAAAAGGTCTTGAATGTCAGGCCAAAGCTTCAAGAGTATCTTGTAGGCCAGAGACTGGTCCAATGGGCAAATCCAGCCTCTCTTTGTAAATAAAGTTTTCTTGCAGCACAGTCACACTAATTGGTTTGCATACTGTCTATGACTCCAATGGCAGAGCTGAGTAGTTTTAACTGAGACTGCATGGCCCACAAAACCTCAGTTATTTACTATTGGTCCTTTACAGAAAAAGTATTCTGACATCTGCTGTTGGTGCCATTGAAGGTCTTTAGTATAGAAGTGGCAGGACCAGGTTTTATATTTTTAGAAAGTCCACTCTGAAAGCTTGCAGAGGAAGTGCTAGGGAAAGGGTCTGTAAAATGGGAAATGGGAGAATGAGTGTAAGGCATCGAGAGTAATGGGATTGAGCTAATTATTTCTTAAGTGTGAAAATGATTTAAAGTGCAAAAAACAAGGCAACAAAAAAATAAGAATACCCCTCTCCCCCAACAAACATGCAAATCAACAAAAATACTTAAGGGAATCCTATGGCCAGCTGTATTTAGAAAAACAAGTATCACCTGCCACAAACAGAAGTGTAGCTTTCTTTCACTATTTTCCTTTGTTTTGGTCCACATTTTTCTTTTTCAACCTTTATCAGAGAAAACACGACTACTTCAGCGAATCCCACTCTCTGCCTTCAGCTCCCACATAACCTAAATGGAACCTGAGCCATTTGTCAAGCCCATCTATTTTGTTCTTTCAGCAACATTTCAAGCCGTAACAGTATATTGATTTAAGTCATCCTTGCTAATTTAATAAGGAAAACAAAGACAGCAAATGCTTTTGTGAAACTCAAGTCCCAAGGAGAGTTACAGAAAATAAAATCACTATTCCCGGGGTTTGTAATGTTTTAGACAGTCCAGAAAATCATCAACATATTTCCCTGGAGGTCACAGTGCTCCTTCAATTTGATTACAGATGCCCCAGGGCTCCCTCCCTGCTGGGAATCTTCATCACATAGATAGAGACAAAGTCCCTTTACACAACTGCATCTGTTGATATCTTACGCACCACCCAGGAACACAAGCAATCCAGAAAATATTATCCCATAGGATCCTTCCCAGTGTGCCAGTATGGGGTAAGCCTCCTAGGACAGTGACCCCAAGATGCTGGGAAGGTCTTTGGAAATCAACAAAACAGCAAAATTATTGTTATAAGAATTGTCATCTTAAAGAGCCCAGAATCTTTTCATATGAAATATTCAGGCATCTGAAGCACTGACGTCTCTTTTGAACTATCCATTTGACTGTTCTCATAACTCCTGTCAACACTCTAAGAAGGCTTGACTACAGATATCGAAACTTCAATAAAGTATCTTCCTTCCAGACTTCCTCTTTTCCCAACTGTTTAACTTCCTTCCTATCTACTTTTACCCTCCCTTCTTCCAGTCCTTTCTCCCATGTTTATCAGAAACCCAGTATATGCTGGGTGATAGGTGTATTGAGAAAAAGATGTGAGAGACACAACCGCCAGGGGTAGAGGCCTGGGGAGAGCAGTCAAATCACCGAAGAGAGATTCACACTTCAGCATCCCCAGAGCTGACAGAAATGAACGCAGGGCATCATCCAAGCTCCAAAACACATAGACCATTTGATTTGCAGAATGCCAGTGATCAGCATATTTGAATCTAGGGACAGGCTAGAATGCTCTGATCCTGTGCTGTCCAAATTGGTGGCCATTAGTTACATGTGACTATTTAAATAAAAATTAACTAAAATTAAATAACAGTCATAATTCAGTCCCTTAGTTACACTAGTTAGATATCAAGTGCTCAACAGCAACAGGGGGCTAGAGGCTACGGTACTGGACCATGCAGATCTAGAACATTTCCATCATTGCAGAGACTTCTATTGGAAGATGACCAGTGATCCTAGAAGGAACCATAGAAAAGAACTGGACCCTAGCACTCCTTAAGGATGGAAGGTACAGTTCTCCACAAACCTGTCCATACAACCACTCCCCAGAGGTAGAAGAAATGAGATGACTTAGGTATGGGGGGTTTAGAGCAAACAGGACTGCCAGCATGAGACAACCTGGACTTGCAAGGGGAAGTTGGTAATGAGTTTGAATGAACCCTAAAGAAATCAATGCAACAACCACCCTCAAGATTTATTTATTTTGCTTTATAAAACTTGAGACTACAAATTACATTTGCAGTGCTATTATGTTTAATGCATTCAAGATGAAATCATGCATGCATCTCATATCATGTTAATAGACATGCATTCAAGTGTAATCTGAAACTCACGAAATAACAATGTTACATATAAAATTAGAAATAAAACAACTTTTTTCATATTGTATTCATTTAGAAATAATTTTCCCTGGGGTTGGCCTCAACTTGCAACATACTGGAGGGGCACAGATCCGGTTTGTAAAATAGTGCTCACTATACCTGGCACACAAGCTCACCCAAACACCCCTATTTCCATTTGTCCAGCCCTCCAGTCCATACAATATATTCACATACATACAGAGAGCTCATCCAAAAGGCAGAAAAACAATCCTGCCACCATCAGTGAACTCCAATCAGGAATTGTTTTGCTGGGAGAATTGATTGAAAATCCCATTTTTAAGACCACTGCTGTGTCCCCTTGGGTATGTCACTTTACTTCTCTGTCTCCACCAATAGAGTTGTACCGGCTCTAGCTTCTGAACAGAATTTTTGTGGGACAAAAATCAATGAGAGTAAATAAAATCATGGATATTAAAACGCTCTAACTAGTTGATAGCATTGTCATCATTCATGTTGTGATTTGCTCCTAGAGCTTTTATTCTTTATTCTTGTGTTTCATGGCTAATATATCGTTCATGCCAATTATGTTGAGAGTGAGCAGAAAATTCACCTATGACGAAGGCAAACTGTCCACTACTAGGAATATTCCTTAGAGTGTTATATCAGTGAGTAAATGCATTACAAAGTCATGCTATCAGCCAAGCAGGCTCTTAGAGAATGAATCTTTTTCCTTCAGGATTAAGGAAAGGTGTGCTCCACCATTCAAAACCTGTGCTATGGTTTGAATGTTGGTCCTCCCTGAAACTCATGTTGAAATTTGACCCCTAATGCAGCAGTATTAAGAGGTGGCACCTTTAAGAGGTGATTGGGTCCTGAGGACTCTGCCCTCATGAAAGGATTAATCTATTAATAGATTAATGGGTTGATGGATTAATGAGTTATTATGAGAGTGGGACTGGTGGCTTTACAGGAAGAGGGAGAGAGACCTGAGTGAGCACACTCAGTCCCCTCACCATGCGATGCCCTGTGCCTCTCTGGGACTCTGCAGAGCCCCCACCAGCGAGGCCCTCACCACGGGGGGCCCCTTGAACTTGGACTTCTCAGCCTCTGAGAAGAGGCTTTAAGAAGTGAATTCCTTTTCTTTACAAGTTACCCTGTTTCTACCACTCTGTTAAAAGCAAATGAAAACAGAAGAAGATGCCCTGTCACTCACCCCTTCTGAAATTGTGATCATTCATGCATACTCAGGACAAGGTTAGAAAGGTCAGGGTACAGAACTCAAGAAGACTGCTGTCCATGATACTGGTGCCATCAGCTTCCTGTGCACATCAGTCAGACCACCTGCCCACAAAACTTCTCAATGACCTGGCTACTGCTGGACAATTGCAAATGTGGACAATTATTTCATTGTGATGTCCAGGCAGAGAAACAGATTCAAGAGCTGCCTTGCATTGCCTTGTTCTACAAACAGGATATTTTCTTCCAACAGATTCCATGGGCAGGAATATAGTAGAAAATTGTAGCTTCATTAGAGGAAATACAACTACAATAAGTTAATAATAAATAAAATACCTGCTAAGGATTTCCCATGTATTTCATCTCTTAGGAGTCAAGTGACTTTTCCCAAAACCCAAATTATACAAATAAATGCTCATCCAGATCATCAGCCTTCTAGGTGGTCATATTTCTTAATCAGGGCACTGGGTATTTTTATACAGCTTGGTTAACATCTCTTAACCAGTGTCACCCCCACTTTGACAGTCTCTGAATTTTTATTTCTTTGTGCACCATGGCAAAGATTGCTAGCAGTGATAGTAACAAGGCCTGGCACGTTTGGATTCCAACTTGTCTTAATTAACGGTCAACTGTAATAGCCATTACCCAAGCCACGTTTGTTTAAATGTTTTCTTCTGTTTGTTTTCAAAATAGTTAATTGCGAGTAGAACTAACAATGAATCTGAATGTCATTTTTTGGGAATATTTCACTATTAACCCAGGGTTTGGAATAAGATCACTGTTCTGGAGCATCAAGGAAAATAACTCCAACCTTCTTTACATCAAATGTGAGCCCACTCCAGAGGTCTGTTGGTGTCCAAGATAAATGACTTACCACATGAATAACAATTTAAAACTGCAATGTGAATTAGGACATAACTCATCTGTTAAATATTTCATGTGAAGATGTTAATGAATTGCATGATGGAATGTTGGACAAAAAAGACAACTGAAATCCTGGGACTAATTTGGGCAAAACTGAGAACAGAGTATCCTCGGGAAGATGAGGGGGAAGGAAGGGAAGGCAGCTGCACTCTTGTCCCCCTCGGGATCAGGCTGGTAAATTCAAAAGCTTTCTTAGAATATTATAGGCAAGGGAGAATGATCAGCAACAACCTTTGGAGAAATATTTAGATCAAAGCAATATGCATTTGTTATAATCTTGGTAAAGCCTGAACATTAATCTCCAAGCTATGGTATTATTTCAGAAATTAGAAAAAAAAAATTCTCATGGCAGCAGAAACACCTCATATTTTAGCCTAGTCTAAGTGAAGAAATATAATGATAAAAGGGGAGGAGGTATTTTAAATGTAACCCCTAAAAGATTGCATGTTTCACTTCTGAAGTATTTCCTGTAGTATGGGGGGTTGGTAATCTTTCTTATACATGCTTTTAAATAACAAAGAGCTCCATGATATATGTCTGTGGTGACAGAGAGGGAGGAGAAATAGCTCACATTATCACTCCATGGACAAGGCTATAGCAGAAGATTTTCTTTGCTGAGGAGGCCTATTTTAATCTGTAACCATCCCTACCTGCTGCCTGTGACTGGCTTCTGGGAATGTGTGTAGGAAGGCCTGATCCATTTGGCCACACATTTCTTTCATAATCACTTATTTTTTTTTTTCTGTCCTGTCAGAGCTTCTCAAAACAGTCACCTTTGGTAAGTAGAGTAAATGACAATTATAAATGTTTCCTCCATTTGGATTCTAATTACTTGACTGGATTGATGTTGAAAAGAATTAGCAGGGTTGTGGAATGGAATAATAATTTTCTTTTCACCCCTGAGGTAATCTGGAAGCATTTTTCCAGACTTCATCTGAAGAAACCTATATTCCCTCAGCTTTCCCAGGCTGCCGGAGCTAGCATCAAATAGTTTTTGTCAGATCATTTTATGCTCACAAAGCTCTTCAAATAATATTATTTCAATAAAATGTTCAAGCCAATACATTTTTAGAGTCAATTCCCACCCTTTCAACCTTTCAGAACAAAACATTTAAGCCTCAGGCTTCATTGTATTTTAATCAGGGCTGCACAAATCAATGTCCTTTAAAAAATTATAAGCTTCCAAGTTATAGCTCCCTAGTTAATAATTTCTTATTAGGTCACCACCTAATAACAGTTACCAAAGAGACCATAACAAAATTGGGGGTCAAGTTTCTAAACATTTCCAAACCAATAATAGAACAGCCACATACAGTTGCCAAACATCTCTGAGTTGGATGTTTATGACTGTATTTAATATAAAATAGCACTAAAATCTCCACGTGGGCAGTCCACAGAGCTGGAGGGATGCCTGCAAACCCTCTGATTGTCAGGTTCATGTTACACGGCACGGAGATGAGGAAGAACTTGTCCAAGCACACCCAGCTCCCTGGAGGGACCTGAGTCCCCTGTGGAGCTCCCAAACTCAAATTCCCTCCAGAGCTGAGAGGGAACTGTGGTGAACTGAACACCACCCTCCAGGGTCACAGTCTCCAGGGAACTGCAGAGCTCAGCTTGGCCCAACTAGTACCTTGTGAAACACAAGACTCAATATATAGACAGTTCATTTGAAAAACTGACAGCATTCTAATAGGATTGCCAGATAAAGGCTTTTTTTTGTTGTTGATGCAAGATCTTGCTCTGTTGCCCAGGCTGGAGTGCAGTGGCGTGATCATGGCTCACTGCAGCCTCGACCTCCCAGGCTCAGGCGATTATCCCACCATAGTCTCCTGAGTAGCTAGGACTACAGGCATGTCCACCATGCCTCATTAATTTTTGTGTTTTTTGTAGAGACAGGGTTTTGCCATGTTGCCCAGGCAGGTCTCTAACTCGTGGGTTCAAGCAATCCTCCCACCTTGGCCTCCCAAAGTGCTGAGATTACAAGTGTGAGCCACCATGCCAGACAGATAAAATATTTTTGGTTTACTAAATCTGGCAACTCCAGGCTGGGGCTCATACAGAACATCCACAGGCAATGACCTGGGGTGATCTCTGTTGCGTACTTAGCCCTGAGAGAATTGAGACAGTTTGCATCCTGCAGCTTAACTGTTAGGACTGGGGACCAAAGCCACCTCCATCAACATGACTTTCATGACTTTGCTATTAGTTCTAGAAAATCCTTGCCCAGAAAGATAGTAACTATTGCTTTACTCGGGAGAGGTCCCAATCCCAACCAGATCCCCACGTTGGAAGACCTGCCCAGTCAGACTCTAAAATGCTGTAAATATCCACCTGGCTTCCCCTTTCTGAGACACTTCTACGACTATCAAGGTTGTATTCTCCCTTACTGCTATAGGGAATAAACTGACTTTGAGCTAAAAATATTCTTTAAAAAAATAGAGGTAGGGTCTTGCTCTGTCACCCAGGCTGGAATGCAGCGGCACAATCACCGCTCACCGCAGCCTCCAACTCCTGGGCTCAGGCAGTCCTCCTGCCTCAGCCTCCCGAGCAGCTGGGATTATAGGTTGGAGCCACCACACCCATCCGATACATGGAATATTCTGCTGGTTTTCTTGTCAGCAGTTAAACCTGCTTCTTCATGGCATTTATCAATATTTGACATTAAATGACATTTTATATTATTTATTTATTGTGTTTCATCCCCATCCAACTAGAGGTTGAGGCTCTTTGTTTACTGCTGTATTCCCTGTACCCGGAGAAGCTCCCAGCGCAGGCAGGCACTTGTGAAACACACGGGGTGGTTGAATGCGACGTGGATGGAGATATCAATTATTCTCAGGGAGTTTGCTCTCTCCAGAGATCTACCTCTGCCATCCATGTGGCTTGGACTCTGTCCCAAGAGCAAGAGAGAGCAATGAAAAGGTTCTCAGCAAGGGAGGGAAGGATGTGAGACACAAACAGATTTGTGCTTTGGGAAAATCTACAGGGGAAGTTGCTGGGATGCATGGTTTGTGTCTGGGGGACTGCATAGGGGTCAAGAGCGCTCATCCTACCAGGTAAGAGATGACAGATGGACTTGCATGGAGCAATGGGTGCCAGGGATGGAGAAGTATGATCTTGTTTCTAACCCCTCCTGACTGGGTGAAGCCTGGAACCCCTGAGTTTGCCAAAGACCCATGAGTTGCATCTGAATCTGGCCAGATACAGCACTTCCCCACCAGCCCTTCCTAACACACACACCAGATCTCAAGGCTCTGTCATATTAGTTTGATAAATTTGAACATGATTTTGCTTCCAAATAAATTATTTAATGAAGCATACTTCTCTGCTCACCAGATACGTCTCCAAATTACCTAAGACTTATTCCATGATGAAAATCATTTTATGGTTGGATGTGGTAGTTCACACCTGTAATCCCAGCACTTTAGGAGGCTGAGATGGGAGGATTGTTTGAAGTTAGGAGTTCAAGACCAGCCTGAGCAACAGAGGGAGACCACATCTCTACAAAAAATTTTTTAAAATTAGCTGGGTGCAGTGGCGTACACCTACAGTCTAAGTTCCGTAGGAAGAACACCTGAGTCCAGGAGTTTGAGGCTGCATTGAGCTATGATTGTGCCACTGAATTCCAGCCTGGGGGATAGAAACCCTGTCTCTAAAAAAAAAAAAAAAATAGAAAATTATTTTATAACTTGATTCATAGGAATATCACATAGTAATAATAGCAGTAGTAATAATAATAATTAATCCCATTTATGAAGCCCTCTAGTATGTGCCAGGTATCTGCTAGAAGCTTAAAAAACTTTATTGCTAATCCTAATAACACCCTGCAAACTTGATATTGGAGAAGAGCAAGGGTCATAGAAGAAAGTTATGGGCCTCAAGTCTCCTACTAAGAAGTTACTTTCACCCCTGTTTTCAACCTATACAGCAAAGGCAAAGAGGTTTCCATAACTGTAAGATGTAGTGTGCTCCTGGTGTTCTTTTCTGTCAGATAAAATGCAAACTGGAGGTATCAGGGTAAGTCATTTACTACCTAAACACTCTAGAATATTTGTACCAATTAATGCATCTAAATATTCAAATTCGTTCTGTCTTCCCCTAGGTAATGATGACTGATTTGCTTACGTGGTTAGGCTATTACCTTAAGATTACTCTGAGAACTAATTACCTAAACTGGAGGTAGAGTTAAAGAACTCTCCACTAAAGAGACAGGGTCTGTAGGATGAGCAGGAATTTATGACAGCCTAAGACCAGTTGAACGGGGAGGGTGGAGAAGGCATTTTTGGCCATGCACAAAATTCTAGGTTGGTAATGAGTTTGAAGAGGCTGAGAACGTTAAGACCATGTGGCCCATGCAAGTTAGGAAGCTGAACTTCCTGGCCTTTAAAAGACAAAGACAGGAAGGTTAAAACAAAAACTGGTGATTATTCTGGGGGTAGCCTGCCACAGCAAAATTGTCCCCTTGGTGGTGGGTCAATAAGACCATCACTTTCTTTTCCTGGAATCTCCAACTCATTGAACATGGAAAGGATGGCTACACCAGGAACAGCCAAGGGAAGACCATGCACTTATGAGTCTGCTCATGCAGTAACACAGCCTGGCAAAGCAAGCCACTGGGCTTGGTTCCCTCTGGCCAGGGAGATACTCACTTCAAAGTCAAACACCTGGGTGGCAGATGTGACCAGCTGTAGCAGACCTGGCCCAATGCAGATCCTCTCAGAAGAGCTGCACATGAGGTGATTATGAGTAGGGAGGGGAGGGAGGAGACAGGGAAACATTAAGGAGGGGCAGACGGCACTCCGGAGTAATCAAACACTTTTTCCCTCTAATTTCCTGGAATCTCAGGACCTTAGAATACGTGGGAGTCAGCCCTGGAGTGAAGAATACCAATTTTGTCCCTTCATCAGGCAGATGGTGAGGCTGGAAAAGCCATCTTCTGTTGTTACGCGACTGCTCCTTGACTCTCACCTGGTTTCGTGAGCAGGTTGAGCTGGTCAGGTCTCCTGAAGGTGGGCTGCGAGGTGGCGCTGGCACTTTCCTGTCTGATTTGGCAGGCCAAGTCCAACTCCTTCTCAGCAGGGCCAACACCCAAAAGAGCCCCCTCAGTAGACAGAGGCCTCAGGGGAGAGCCAGGCTGTCTGATCTCAGTGTCCCTCAATTTGCACATTTCTCCATTCCACCAACATTCTGTTGGGACTCAAAGAATGATATCCCAAAGACTGGAGCTTTGACATGCTGAAAGACCTTAGAAGCTGCCTCAGAATCAAGGTTCCTCTAGCTTAGTCTTGTTCCCCCTCTTATCCTAAGTGCAGGGAGGGACTCTCTTTGGAATATCCTCATCTGACCAAGAGAGCTTTTTTTTTTTTTTTCCTCCAAAAGAAATGTAATTGTCTTAAACTCCTGCCCTAGAAATCTCATCAAATAACCAGGAAAGAACAATGACCAGAGAAGAGAGTGGGAGTCATCACCAGCCCAGACAGACTTTTCAGCTATTCTTCTGAGAGCAGCTCCAAGAGATTACCTGGGGGACATTATCTGCATAATAAGACAACCTTTGTTCCTGTGTAGCTCTGCCCTTCACCTTCCCTAATGTCCACCCGTCTCCTCCAGTGTGGGTCCCCTTCTCCCCTGTCCCCATGAAAAATGTATCAATATGTAAGCTTCTGTACCACACTGGGTTATTGGGTAATCATTCTCCTGCGATTCCCCACGTTACATACGTTCGAATATATTTTGTATGTCTTTACTCCTACTAATCTGTCTTTTGTCAGTTGATTTTCAGCAAAACTTCAGAAGGTAAAAGGGAAGTTTTCTCTTCACCTCTCATATTCCCTAAGCATAGCTGGTGCCCAGAAAGCATTCAATAAAAGCTAGATGAGTAAATGAATGAGCAAATGCACCGTGGTCCAGACACAAGGAGGTTAATCGGCGCCTCTCATGCTCTCTGAGAAATAAGTCTGAAATCCAGTTGTACTTCTTCCCGGAGATTCCTGGCACCCCCTGGCTTTTCTCCATTCCCTCAGCTAAAGCATTCCATGCTTAAGGCCTCAGGGAAGGGAAGACACACAGGAATCCAGAGAACAAAGAAGCAGATTCTGGATTTTTGACTCTCAAAAGCTGAGGCCTGGGGAATCTCAGGGTAGGAAGAAAAACAGGGGAACTGCCTGGGCCAGTTTGTCCTATCTGTACCCTATCTTCTCCATACCCTACCTCCAGCCCCCTGAATAAGCTGCCCAGGAAAGATGATTTGGACTGGAAAGGGAAGAGAATCAAAGGGAGGCCGAGGAGCTGGTAGACCCCAAGAGAAATATGCGCACCATGATGTCTGGACAGGCATCTGCCTTCCTACCTTGGGTCTAACTCTGGAAACTCCCAGAACAGACAGGAGTATTCTGCTCCACACAGTCCTTTCTCTCCTACTGCTGGGAAGAATCCGAGAGCATCCCTACTCTAAGCCCTGCTACTGCCAGAAAGGAGACAGCCTCCCTGAGGCCACAGACAGACCGCTCAGCGGGGAAGGGTTCCCTGCTCCCGCAGGCTCTTCAGAGTGAGGCCCAGGGAGCTGCCGACTGACTCCAAGGTGACCTTCCCTTGGAATGAGGAGGCCATAGCACTGACCTGTGCCTGGACTGATGACAGAAGACCAGATGGGACTGGGTGACTCAGGAAATGCCTGCATGATGACATGCTTAAATAATCCCCTCTCTTCAGCCTCAGGTAAACCCTGGGAATAGGCAGAGAGACACTGAATTCATGGAAAGTTCTTGCCTACTAGGATAATGAAGACTTCTGATGGAAATTAGGTTGAATTCAAATAAAACCGCATTGATGGCACTCCTGAAATCTGTGGGCTGAAATCTGTGGCCTCTGCTTGTTCATGACACAAGAACATAAACAATGGAGCACTTAGCAAAAGGGGATGACCTCAAGAGGCTGCTCAGACTCCAAGTCCCAGGCCTTTCCTCAGGTCTGCTTGGGGCTGATCCTGGAAGAGAACCTAGGGTTGTGGGCACTGAGTTCCAGTGCACCCCCCTCACCCACTCCCAGTGATTTCCACAGCCTGTCAAGCTGGTAGGGGCAGAAGCCCGAGGCTGCCCCAAGTGTTCATGGTCAGGGGGAAACAACCAGCACAACGGCTTAATCCTCACCTTCTTCCCAGCTCCTGGGCAAGTGGACTTTTTAGCACGGACAAAAGCCTTTAAAATAGAAAGGATCATGGATGTCCAAGTATTGCAAGAAGTGGCTTTGAGAGAATGAGGACTTCTGAGGTCCCGTTGTAATGACTGGTACTTTTTCTCTATGCATAGCATAGGCCATCTGACCACCACGTGTGAGGACTTCAATAGTGTCCCATGATCTTGGCCCAGTGGTCTCTGTACTGAGGGTGGGGAATTTCACGAGTCTCACCTCTATAGGTAATAAGCCATAGTGTTACTGAGAGACAGGACTAGCTGGATTTCCTAGGCCAACTAAGAATCCCTAAGCCTAGCTGAGAAGGTGACCGCATCCACCTTTAAACAGGGGGCTTGCAACTTAGCACACACCTGACCAATCAGAGAGCTCGCTAAAATGCTAATTAGGCAAAACAGGAGGTAAAGAAATAGCCAATCATCTATTGCCTGAGAGCACAGCGAGAGGGACAAGGATCGGGATATAAACCCAGGCATTCGAACCGGCAATGGCAACCCCCTTTGGGTCCCCTCCCTTGGTATGGGAGCTCTGTTTTCACTCTATTTCACTCTATTAAATCTTGCAACTGCACTCTTCTGGTCCATGTTTGTTATGGCTCAAGCTGAGCTTTCGCTTGCAGTCCATCACTACTGTTTGCCTCCGTCGCAGACCTGCCGCTGCCTTCCATCTCTCTAGAACCAGCAGGGTGTCCGCTGTGCTCCTGACCCAGCGAGGTGCCCATTGTCACTCCTGATCGGGCTAGAGGATCGCCATTCTTCCTGCATGGCTAAGTGCCTGGGTTCGTCCTAATTGAGCTGAACACTAGTCGCTGGGTTCCATGGTTCTCTTCCATGACCCACGGCTTCTAGCAGAGCTGTAACACTCACCGCATGGCCCCAGATTCCATCCCTTGGAATCTGTGAGGCCAAGAACCCCAGATCAGAGAACACAAGGCTTGCCACCACCTTGGAAGTGGCTCGCCACCATCTTGGGAGCTCTGTGAGTGAGGACCCCCCGGTAACATAACCAGGCCCCACCACTTTAGCAGTTTCTTAGTTACTATCTGTGTCTGCTTCCTTCCCAGATTGGAAAATTTCCAACAAACTTAGGTCGGAGTCCTGCCTGTTTCATGTACATGCAGCATGCCTTCAGAGTCAGTTTTCTCATTTGCACAATGGGAACAGGAGTGATGCACATCTTATAGGTTTGTGCCTTAACTGAGCTAATGTATGTCATGAGCCTAGCACAGTGCCAGGCACATAGTAAATATTCAATAAATGTCACCCATACATACACACAGCAACAGGTATGTACATTAAATACATGCATTAATCCATATCCTGGTTTCCTCCCCTGTAGCTGAGTCTCCATACAGTTTTTCCAAGACTGGAGAATGACCCTTGCTCAACAATCCATCCACTAAAGAGCTAAGATCCCTCCACCAGAGGTCCCAGATCCATTTCATCAACCAGCCTGGTTCTCAGGTTGCTTCTAAGCCTTGCAGACTCCATGTCACCTTCAACAAAAACATTAGGCTTCAAATCCCTGTGAAAAGCTTCCTCCTTTATTGCTGGAAGACAGGTAAGCCAGACCTAGTGTCATCTCAACCACCCAGAACATTCCCAACTCTGCTGAGTTTGTAAAACATCCAAAGAGCATGTGGAATCCTCACAGACAGATACTGTCACTGTCCCTCTGTTCTACAGTTGAGCGCATGGAGGTTTCAGAGTGGCTGGGCTGGAAAACAGATGATAGAGGTTTCCCATCTGGAAGCTGGGGGGAACTATGCGGGCACCAGAATTTGAACCCAGATCTTTCTGACTTCAGAATAGAAGCAGAAAATAAATCACTATAATGAATGAGCCAAAGGGACTCACCTAAAATTACTTCAAAAATGAATGACCCTGCCCTGTAGAAAAGATGGACATTCCATCTGCTTAATATGAGATTGTTAAGTCCACGTGTTTTCTGGCAAGTTTTTGCCTCATGTTTTATTTTTTCTTTCCTACATCTGTGAACTGATCTGTTTCTGAGATCCCAAAAAGAGCTCCTAAGATGCTCACCACATCTAGAGCTTCCAGACCCTTCATGTTTGTGGTCTCACTCTGAAGAAATAAGACGACTGGGGAGGCTCCTGGGAAACTAGGCAGTGCCCCAAAGAGACCAGAATCCTGGGGGGCTTAATTTCTAGGAAACCCATGCCCACAGGGATGCTGCAGAGTGCAAAGCCAACATCCTTTGTCTCTAAGAAGGTGGTTACAGAGGGAAGAAATAGTATAGGACCTACAGGGGTGCAGGAGGCAGTTTATAAGAACAGCTGGCCAGCCGGGCCCAGTGGCTCACATATGTAATCCCAGCACTTTGTGAGGCTGAGGCAGGCAGATCACTTGAGGCCATGAGTTTGTGACCAGCTGGCCAACATGGTGAAATGCCATTTCTACTAAAAAGACAAAAATTAGCCGGGTATGGTGGCAGGCGCCTGTAGTCCCAGCTACTTGGGAGGCTGAGGCAGGAGAATCACTCGAACCTGGGTGGGGAGGTTGCAGTGAGCCGAGATCGCATCACTGCACTCTGGCCTGGGTAATGTAGTGAGATTCTGTCTCCAAAAAACTGAAATTAAATTAAAATAATAACCAGAGCTGATCCTAAGAAGACAGAAAATAGAATTACTGAGGGCCCACTCTGGGCCAGGTACCCACCCTGTGTTATCTTAACTCTTCAGCCATCCTGCGAGGAAGATGTTTTCCGTTAAAGAAAAGGTACAGGGCGGTTAGTAACTTAACCAGGGCTGTGCAGTTGCTAGGACTTCTTGGAGCTGGGACTGGAGCCCTGCACGCCTGACTCAGAGCCAGCCGCCCTGTGGCTCCCAGGCTCTCCTGTGGTTCTCAGTGGGGCTGCGTCACCCCCTAGGGGTCTGTTCTGGAAGTCTGTAGAGATGCTTCGAAGTTCACAGTAACTAAAGTCCTACAATTCACAGGAGAGCAACTACCGCCCACCTCTGCTGCCCCTGGGCCCCGCACCAAAGAACAGTTCCGTGTCCCTAATGGTATCGATTGCTTGGGGAGCATAATCCATATCTGGTCTTGAGTCGAACTCTGTTTTATATGCAAATACAAAGTATGTCTTGCACGTGGAATTTTCTAGAAACATTACTATAGTGCTGTGGAAGAGAGAGATGGGTCTCCTTTATCTTGTCTGCCGTCTGGCTATTTCAGAGGTATCCCCCAACTAAGGGGACAGGATCTGTGGGTGAGATATCTACACAGTGGCCACTGCATTGACAGATCTTGTACCAAAGTGCAGCACAAGCATCCAGCTACTTTATTCTGTATTATCTTGTAGTTGTGCCCCAAAATTTATGTATTACAATATATATTTTCCTATTATAAACAACTCTCAACTAGTTCTTGATATTATAGTTGGAACGTTCTGTAGATTTTTTTGGCAGCATATAGGAAAACAAGTTACATTTTCTATGAATTTCATTTGGAGATAGTAAAGGGGATATTACAAATGATTATTAAAAAGGAGCCTTGGGTATGAGAGGACTGAGGACTGTCCTGACTTCGGCTTCCCCTCTGCCACTGAGCACAGTGAGTATCCTCTTTTTTCTCCCTCTCACCCCATCTTGTCTGTGGCTCTCCTCCCCTGCTCTTGCCTTGAAAGCACAGACTTGGCTCAGGCAAACCTCACATGTCACCATGCTTCCTCTGTGTGTCCCTTCCCGTTTATTTTGGCCCCAATCAAGGTGCAAGATATTGGTATCTGAGGCTCAGCTCAACTGATGGATTTCCCATCTCACAGCCGAGCAGTAAAAGAATGGGCTCCTTTCGTGAGTAGAGAACCCAGATCCCAGATAAGGTAAAGCTTCTCTTGAGGCTGCCCTGCCACAGCCTGGAGCTGGGCAGGTCCACTCTCCTGTTGGCATATTTTCTTTGATCAAGCAGCATTGTCTTTGAATTGCTGGTAGGCTGGGAAACAGGATGAAGCATTGCAAACTGCTTCTTCTTGCACAAAGCATCTTAATTATAATTATTGTCAGCATTATATCGCTGCCTTGCAAGATGAAGAGGGAAGGAAGGAACACTGCAATTTCACAGCATACACAGGTTCCCTAAAATGAGGAGGGGGTTGCAAAGAGTAAAAGAGCAGGGAACAGAGCCCTCAGTAGATTAAAAGGGGCCTTTGTAGTGGCTGCATCTGTACATTAAAATAAATCTCTCCCAGCACTAAAATAACATCTACATTCATTTGGGCCAGTGCCACATTCAGCATTTAAGAAATCTGACAAAACATTGCTTGAGCATGTTGAAGTTTGCCAGTTCAGAACAAAACAAGAAAGCTACCTCAGCTGTATGGAAATAGTTCTCCCAGTTCCCTACTTTCACTTGACTCCCATTTTCCAGCTGCACTTAAAAGAAAAAGACTTTGCCCTTTTTTCAGGTGCCAACCACTTAGCGTGGCCCTGAAATGCGCAGCAAATTGCCATTGGAGGTGGTAGACTTCAAGAGGAATCTTTTTCTTTTCCCCTAAAGGAAACTACTAGAGACTCTGCATGCCTCATGAAGCCTTTAATAGCTAGAGAAACATTATTTGGGGTGGCCCTCAGGTAGACCAGACATGAATAATGCCTCATAAAAATAATTACTTCTACCCAGAGCACAGCATGCCAGATGAGCTTGGCAGGGGCCCAGTTTCCAGAAAGAAACACGGGCTAAAAAAGCTTCCATCCAGGAGCCTAAGGATGCATCTATCTGTGGCAGAGACCACAGTCACTTCTGTGGAGCGTGCCCCTGCAAAATCAGTTCTGAATTTTTCTGAGACTGTGACCAGCAATATTGGGAGGTTTTTCAGGCTACTGTTTGCAACACAATGAGGCCTGAAATAAGTGACCAATGCGCTTGAGAGTGTTGATAATGTACCCTGATTCCAGTGTTGCCCTTTGGGTATGGCATCAATGGGTAGATGTACACAAGCTCAGAGCTGGAATGGTGGAGTGGGCCATTGAACCCAACCTGCTTATTTCATAAACCAATAATGAGCGGTCCAAAGAGGCTAGCAACTTGCCTAACATGATTCATAGATGGCTCAAACTAATTTGAACTCCAACTGAGCTGGAATAATGGACAGCTGTTACTTTTGCCAGTTGAGCATGCATGTCCCCTTTTTCCAGCAGCAGAAACCCTCCCTCCTTATCCACACACACACCATTCCCTTTGTGGAGCTGTTATGACTCCAATTCCAGTCTATGTGGTTTGTGTAGGCTTAACCCTCCACCCACTAGGCATAGGGATGCGTCCTATATTCCTGTGCCAAAGTGACAGGCAATGACCTAAACTATACCAAGGAGAACAAGTCCCAGGACATTGAACTGAAACTTTTAGGAAAGAGGGGGTTTATTTCCATTGAGTTTGTCAATCTGCTCAGATGAATACTGGGGGCACTGGATGAGGAAGGTCTGCTTGAGAACAGGGTTGACACAAAGAAAAGTAAAACAAGAGACTGAGAAACTTGGTGATTTCAGCTGAACCCCTGATTCAACTGTACCTAAAGCCAGTTATAACTATGGAGTTTTTACTTACGAGACAATGAATTTCCAACCATCCCAACTAATCAAATAATCAACTTCCTTTAATTTACTGATTTTGCTAAAGCTAATTTGATTGTTGCCTGCATTAAACAGCTCCCGACAGATGCAACTGTAGTCTAGGTTGGTAGGAGATGTGCAAATTATCTTCATGTATAGAGATCCATCACATAAGCACCTCCATGCAGACAGTCAAATACAATAGCTGACAACAGCATGGGCATGAAAGGCAAATTTGTGGCATGAATGGTGCCCTTCCCTACTTCATGTCAAGTGTCTCTCATGAAGCCTAGTATTCCTTCCAAGCAGCCTCATCATCCTTCCAGCATAGTGTGCCTCGCAACCATAACCATCATCCAGTTGTACCAAGTTAGCTGAAACCACTGCAGGAAGATGCTACCTTTGCCCATACTAGTTGAATGTACATAGGCCCTTGAACTGCTCTTAGTAATCAAGTTCTAGACAATGAAGAAGGCAAACACATATATGTCCATGAAGGGCCTAGTTGCTAACCTCTTGGGAGTATTTTAATTTCTTTCTAATGACAACTAACAAGAATCTTCCAGTTTTTACTGAGGTCGGGTGTGAGGTGATATAGTGAGAGAATTACTCATCTGGATGGGCTCTTAAGAAGTCACCTGGAATAGACCTTGGGCTCACACCACACATACTTTCCCAGGCAAAAAGTTTCCTATCTCATTCCCTAGTCAAGATAACCAGGTGGAAGTGGGCTGGGGGTGAAAGGAGAAGTAGAAATAGAATGTCATTGTAATTTGAGGTCATAGGAAGGCCAAAAGCACTTGATGGGTGATATTCAACTGGACATCACCACCTCCAGTCAAGACAACCAGGTGGAAGTGGGCTGGGGGTGAAAGGAGAAATAGAATGTCATTGTAACTTGAGGTCATATGAAGGCCGAGAGCACTTGATGGGTGATATTCAATTGTACATCACCACCTCCTCCTTAGAAGGTCTGCCCTGTATTGAAGGAGAGAGAGGCCAAGATTGCATTTCCTGGAAACTCCCCCATATGTGGTTCCAGATGAGCATTTGCCAATAAGGAGCTAGTGCTAGATTGAGAAGGCAGCAAAGAGACAGAGGCCATGTTGCTCTGGAGGCAGTTGCAGGCAAATTTGTTGGCAGATGTGAGGTTTGAAGCAGCTCCCAAGTGAGTGCTAGAGAACCATTTACATGGATGCTTCCTGACCCACATCCCCCCACATTGCAATGATTATAAAAGCTTCTAGTTCCCATAGGGCTAGCATCCAAGCCCTTAATATTTGGAATACATAGGGTAACTTCTGTTCCCAAGACCGAGTCCTGACTGATAAGAGTCAAGACCTCTTATTTTCATGGGATATAGCTAGAGCAAAACTTCTAGTTCCCTTAAGGGCTAGTATCCAAGCCTTTCATATTTGGAATATATAGGGTAACTTCTGTTCCTAAGACCAAGTCCTGACTGATAGAGTCAGGACCTCTTATTTTCATGGGGTATAGCCAGAGCAAAAATTTCCTTTGCATGCTACTAAGTCTCCGCTATCTCCATACTATAGTCAGGCCTATTCCCAGGGCACCAGGCCATTGTGGGGACATCTAGCACTCAAAATGTTGTGGATATATGCTGTTAACCCACAGACTCAACAATATAGGTTCTCCTGCAGGTACAGAGGAGAATGCTTCAGTGTCTCCCGAGAAGTCCTATCCTGCACTAGCAGATACCAGCTGAGAGCACCTGGAATCCTGGTATTCTTTTTCTTTCTCCCTGCTCAGCAAGTCCTAACTACAGCCTCTTATACACGTTCTTTTCTGTCTCTTAGGTTTGCATTAGCACTGTTTGGAAGATTATTCCACCCTTTCCTTCTGTTTCTCAGTCTACTGAAAAAGTTAACAGGCAGCATAGAGTAAAGTGGGCTCAGAGTTAGAATCCAGTGATCCCACTTACCTGCTGTGGAAGGGATTTAGGCAAGTTACTTAACCTGTCTCTGCTCAGTCTTTAAGATTATGATGATGAATATTAGATCAAGCAGAGTGTCTGGGACACAGTAAGAGCTCAATAATTGTTAGTTTTGGTATTATGATATTTTCCTAGAATGGAACATCACTTTCACTATGGGGTTCCAGAAAAGATTAATGATGATCTGATTACTTGCCTAAGGCTCTCCAGGTAATTCTAATCATCTTAAATGCACTATGGTCACAGGCAGATTAATTTTTCACAATACTTAACTATTTTTTATCGACGCAGTGTTACAATCACAGATAAAGATCATTCACACTACAGCTCCATGCCTTAAGAGTACTCTCAGTTAGGGACTAAATGGTCCCATGATTTTTTTTTTTTTTTTTTTTATAAACCACATCTACTTCGAAAGTTGTATGTCTTACCTTTCATTTCTTCCATGATTTCGGGTGTTTAAGAAAGGATTGGATTCTTTTCATCCAGTGGAGAAGAGACCAAAGCAACATACTTTTCCGAGGCTGGGCAAAATGCTAGCTCCCCCCAGGTTTGCAGCCAGCTCCCATGAAAGGTTGGCTCTCCTGTCATTATTTGGCATTTTGGAACAAGGCCGTGGTGAAAGCAAACCTACTCTTGTTCTTCGTTAAGTCAAACTTTTAGTTTTTCTTATCCACTGCAAGGGCTGTTCCTAAGAGGCTTTCTCTTCTTTCCTGCTGGTAATGGCCCTCATATCCCCTCTCCTTTCATTTTCTTCCCCTTTCTATATTCTCTTCATCCAACAAATACTGACTGAGGATCTCTGTGCTGGGGATACAGTGAAGGATGCGACCGCTCAGGTGTTTCCTGGCTAAAATCTCTGAAGGCACACAGATACTATGCAACCAATAACCACTGTGGTGGTCTGAAGACACGTACAGGATGGTACAGGAGTATAAGAGGGGACACTCAACCAAGTCCTGGGGATCGGGGGAGAAAAGGTTTTTAATCTGCAGCCTGAAGCTAGGGGTAGGAGGTAAGCATTAACAAGCAAAGTGAGGGGCAGGGAAAGAACATGAGAGGCTAAGCTACTGATGTGGAATTCCACAGAACTGAGAGGCTTTCAGTACAGGCACATCAATGCATACTGCTTTTTATTCCTTTAGAAGCTTCCACTTCTATTGATGGCATCTTAGAACCAAGGAAATGTGATAATGAGACAGGGTACTTGTTTTCCTGCTGTTTGGAAGGAGCTGGGCAAATAAGTGTGGCAAAGAACTCTTGTGAAGAGCAGGAGCTGGGGCAGAGGTCAGGCCTCCTCCTTCATTCCAATGAGGATGGCCCCCGCCATCTACCACCCTACCTACACTTGGCATTACCCCAGCTTTGCTGCATTGCCCACTGACTACCTGGCAGAAGTAACTTCTCTGCATGCTACAAACCCTGCCTGGTCCCTGCCTGACTCCCAACATACAATGTCCCAGGACACCTATAATCTTGAGAAAAGCAAGGGTGCCCATAGACACCTAATGGGGTAGTGATAGGGAACCAATGTCAAACCTGCACTTGGTGGGGATGGGGAGTGACTACACTGGATAAGCCTGAGATTCCATTGGGTGGGCTAAGAGGCAGTGACACTAAAGTTTGAAGAACTTACATAACTTGCCCCAGGTTATGGTGCTAATAAGTGGGAGGGCATGGAAAGAAGCCAGGCCTCCTCAAAGTCTGTATTTCCTATGGGTAGGCACCCAAAAGACATTGTTCTTGCTCTGGAGACATTCATAGGCACCTAGGGAAAAAGAGATACATGCCTGGGCTGGATACAGGAGACAGAGGTCAAAAAAGATATGGCATTTGATGATAGGGACAACTGGCCCTACTTGGCCACTTTCAAGGCCAAGATACTACAAAGTAAGGCTTGGAGAGCCAGATCCCCTGGCAATTCTAATCACTGCCACAGGCACACTGGAGGGCACAATACCAGCAGGTATCAACACCATGTATTCTGCTGCACATGCCACAGATACCAATTTATATATTCCTGAAAAAGTGCTAATGTTCAGATGAGGTAGGGAGGAGGGGCTGAACTGGGAAAATGAATACCTGCATGCTAATTGATGGGAATTCCTAACCTTCCTTTCCCTGACCAGCTCTCAGATGCTGACAAACAAGCTTATATCCCCTAAACAAGCCCTAGAATTACTGTCATCTTCCCCATTCTCCAGTTTGGCTGAGTTTTCATTGATTCACCCAACAGTAAAGTCTATTTGTGGAGTAACTTTCAATCTGTATTTTAGTGCCTCACGCTTAAATGTGAACTAGGCTACAGGTATTTGGGGAGAGCCTTAACCTTGGAAAAAAAGAAAGAAAAACTAACAGACAAATAAATGAGTTAGTGTTACAGCAGAGACAGCAAACATACACACACACACACACATACACACACACACACACACCCCCCCAGCTCTTGCTACAGTCAATATACTCAGAGATAAAAGAAGTTATTGTGTCTTTGAAACAAGAAAAGGCTGCTGTAAAAAATAACTCTGGGAGGCCGGGTGCAGTGGCTCAGGCCTGTAATCCCAGCACTTTGGGAGGCCGAGGCAGGTGGGTCACGAGGTCAGGAGATCAAGACCATCCGGGCTAACATGGTGAAACCCCATCTCTACTAAAAATACAAAAAAAATTAGCCAAGTAGGGTGGCGGGCACCTGTAGTCCCAGCTACTCGGGAGGCTGAGGCAGGAGAATGGCGTGAATCCAGGAGGCAGAGCTTGCAGTGAGCCGAGATCGTGACACTGCACTCCAGCCTGGGCGACAGAGCGAGACTCTGTCTCAAATAAATAAATAAATAAATATTCCGGGAAATTTAAAATAAAAGTCAAAATATACAAATGAATTTAAAAGTAGAAAGATACAGGGAAAAGAAAACCTGGCAGATAATAAAACAAAAAGACCTAAAAAGTAATCTAAGAAAATTTCCTAGAACTGAAGGATATGCACTTCTAAAAAGAGTTCGTAGCTCCTCAGCACAATGAATGAAGTGAACTCACAGCCTCTTGGCATAATGAACATGCAGAAAGCTTCTAGGGTGGAGGTTGGGTAAATCTGTTCCTACCAAAGGATGTGGAAATGGTATGATATCAGACTTCCTAAACAACACAGGAAGTCAAAAGAAAACGCAGCAATGCCTTCAAAATTCAAAATGATTTTCAGCCAGGAATTCTATGTCCAGTCAAATGGTTAGGAAATGAAGGCATGGAATCAAGACCTTTTCAGAGTTACAAGGTCAGAGGAAATTTCACTACCCTTTCTTAGTAAACTACTGGAAAATGTTCATCACCTAAATGAGAAATTAAGTTAAAAAAGGAAGGCATGAGGGTTTAGGAGGAAGGGGGAGATTATAGAGAAAAACAGGGAAGAGAAGTATTAGGTGCCTGCATGCCCAGCAGACCTAGAGAGCTATCAGTCTGGACTGAAACAGGATGACACAGAGAGGGAGTTCTCACCAAAGCAAGAGGAAATAGGCAGAAACACCAAACATTTAGAAAATAGTAATAATACATATTTGAGATATCTGATGAAATACATGGGGGAAAAATTTGAGATGGGTAGAAAGAAAAACTAAGCATAAGAAGACAAGGGAATTTTCTAATGCAGGGAAAAATATCATAAAAAAGAAAACACATACCATGCTATTAACCCAACAGAGAATGTACATAGATGGTCCTACTAATATATTCACTAATTAATCACAAACAATGAAATGGGCATACAACTATGTTGGTGGAATAGGGAGAGGGCAGGATGAGCCGGTGTAAAAAGTCCAAAGCACCATTTTTAAAGGAAGTAAATACACAATGTCTAAAATTAACTAAAAAACAGCAATCTTAACTTGCCAGTGAGAAATAGAGACACTAAGAGAGTTGGAAGTGGTGGCCTCTAGGAAGTGAGACTAGGGGTTGGGAATGATGGATCAGGGCATGATTTTTTTCATTTTTAAAAAACACTGTTATTATTCTCATGTACTTTTTTAGAGAGGTAGCATGTTGCTATTGCCCAGGCTGGAGTCAAGTGGCATGATCACAGTCCACTGTAGCCTCGAACTCCTGGGTTCAATGATCCTCTTGCCTCAGTCTCCCTAGTAGCTGGGACTACAGGCACCTGCTACCACACCTGGTTAATTTTGAATTTTTATTTTATTATTATTTTTGAGATGGAGTGTCACTCTGTCACCCAGGCTGCAGTGCAGTGGCACAATCTCAGCTCACTGCAACCTCCACCTCCCGGGTTCAAGCGATTCTCCTGCCTCAGCCTCCTGAGTAGCTGGGACTACAGGTGTGTGCCACCAAGTCTGGCTAATTTTTTGTATTTTTAGTGGAGACGGGGTTTCACCGTGTTAGTGAGGATGGTCTCAATCTTCTGACCTCATGATCCGCCTGCCTCGGCCTCCCAAAGTGCTGGGATTACAGGCATGAGCCACTGCGTGTGGCCGAATTTTTTATTTTTTAAGAGATGGAGCCTCACTGTGTTGCCCAGGCTGGTCTCAAACTCCTGTCCTCAAATGATCCTCCTGGCTTAGTCTCCCAAGTTGCTGGGATTACAGGCGTGAACCACTATGCCTGGCTTCTGGTTTTTTTTTTTTTTTCTTTTTGAAACATCTTCAGCACGACTTAAATTTTAGAAACTGCATTCATATATTAGTTCGCTATAAAACCGAGTTACTTAGAAATAGAGATGCATTAAGAGGAACATATAATCATCAGATTCAAGGTCCCAGCACCAAGATTCAGGCCAAAAACTATTTCCCTCTTTGCTTATTCCTCCCTGTGCCCACATCAGAGGGTGTGCATGCACTTGTGGAGGCTGCTGCCACTGTGGGAGGGGATGGCAGAACTCAGGGGAGAGGTCAGTCCCTATTTCTTGGGCCAGAGTCTGAATCTTTGAGCTTTGACTGACTCTGCCTGTCCAGAAGGTGAGTCTTAGCCATGCTGGGACCTTCAAGGGACCATGGGCTGGTATGAAAAGCACCGACACACCTGTGCAGAGATACATGGTTGTATCACTTCCCTGTTGCAGAAGTCATTCTGCAGATGCTCTGGGATGCCATGGCTAAGGTACAAAGGATTGCCAGGCTCTAGCCAATACTTGCTTGGTAAATCCTATTTGAAGTTCCTGAGTGACTGAGGACACCTTTTTGCAAGAAGGAAACTGATCCCAAGAATACCACTTGTGATGATCTCTGGATGGAATGATTTTCAAATAAATCAAGTAGGTTTACTGAAAGGCAGCTGTCTTTGCCATTTTACCAGGCTGAAGTTTACCCCATGGTGAGCAGTTTCCATTTTTACTACAGCTGAGACAGGTGCAAACAGACCTGCACAATTGTGTGGCAGGGAGAAGGCCAATGAACGTCCCTGAAACCTCTCCCCAGACCCAAGGGACTCACCCTAGCCTTTGGCTTAATGTCCCATGCGAACCCTCGCAGTTAGAATTCTACCAAGATCCCATTAGCAGGAAGAAATTATTACTTTAATAAAACTTAAACTTGTAACATCCCACAAACCATTAAATATTACGGGTTGTCTTGTCACAAAAGACAATGAAAACAATATGGGGCATTGCGAGGGGAGCAATGATAGATACTGAAAAACCCAAATGTCGTTAAGATTTTATTTACTGCTCACCCACATAATCCTGGCATTATAAAAACGATGAACAATGAATGGAGGGGGAAGAAAACGACAGACGAAACTGGAGTCTTAAAGCCCCATCCCTGGGCCAATAAGTAGTTTGAAAATAGTGTCCGTCAGGATCCATATGTTTTCTGCATGTGTAAGAATACTCTCACGCAGGGGGCTTACTTCATAACTGAGGTTCTTTTTCATTTAATTCAGTCATATTAGATTATGGGGTTGATTATGATCATATCCACAAATCAGTATTTTAACAGAGTTTCCATGGAAACACTATATGCCCCTGTTTTTTTACTTTTTGGACAAGGCTTTGCCTGTTTAACAACTTGAACAAGTTTGACGAGGACAACATGTTTTGTTTAAGTTACACTAACTGGGGCCAATATTTCCTAATTGCATTACCAGGAGAAACATTCACGGCATTACTCGTACCATGGAAAACCTCCCCTAGTCCAGTGTTCGATTTGCTTTAATCACTGGAGAACAGGAAACAAACCAGGATTGCCTTGTCTTATCAAGTTTAAATGTGTTAACTGGTTTTACATCTATGAAATAATCTCCCTTATTAAATGACAAAGTTAGTCTTGTTAAAAGGATCGGCATTTATGGCTATATCTATTTATTTTTCAAGATGCAAACGTACAGATACCTTCGGCTCCCTGCTAGGAAGGTAAACTCATTGTCCATAAACATATACCCTTTTTTGCATATGGGTTTCAGGAAAATTCCACCAAAAAAAGCCCCCTTCCCCTGCAAAAATAAACCGAATAATATCAAGCACAGAATAAATGCAAAGGGAATGTCCAGAGTACAAAGGCTTTTCATACAACAGCCTTTTTTTTTTTTTTTTTGGCTTGTTTTTGGTCCTTTTAGGCATTCGCACCCAGAAAACTAGAGATGTTTACTTCCAATAGTGACAATTTGGGAGTAGCCTGTAGCAAGGTTTTTGAAAATGCTGCATTATAGAAAGACATGGGGAGGGGGCTTTACGGACTGGTGTCAGAGTTCACCCTGACAGCAAATAAAACATATGGCCCAAAGCTCTGTGAAATGTCTGTGTCTGAACTGTTGGTGGAGCTTAATAAAATATCAGTGAGGAATAGTTTAATTTTACAGCATTAGGCACCGAGGCAGTAACTTGAGTGGGATGAGCTGTATTTTAATACATCAAAGTATACTATACTACAGGGAAGTTGAACATATTTTTAGAAGACAGTTGCTCCCTATTCAGAATTACTTGACTCGAAAACCTTCCTTTCACAAGGAGGATAAGTAGAAAACAGTTGCAGTCTCCCAAGAGCTACCCATCTTACTTTTAAAACTGTGCACATATCACAATAGTTAGCTAATCCGTCTCCAGGCAAACGCTTCTTACTGGGAGTGTGGGGCTGTCGTCTGAGACCGGACACCAATGTGGTCAGTGTGTGGTTCTTTCCTGACTATAGAAGTTTGAGCTGTCCAGTGGGAAGGCTGTAAGGTCAGCTCCACTTTCTCCATCTTCCGCCCCTCTTTTTGAGATGCTCATCTGCTCAGATGGGAGTCCTAGAGGCATCCTATCCTCTGCATTATGACCTAGAATTCCAGCATGGAAAGGGAGCGGTCCTTCCACTTCCACTTTCTTCCAGGGCATGCTCTATCTTCAGACTCTGGATTCTCTAAAGCAAGCATGGCCCAGCGGCTTTTGTTCATGTGGTTGTCCAAACAATTGTGTGGGCCGAGGGGCAGGAACAGGCCCACGAAATGCCATGCTTCTCCTGCTACTGGTCCATAGATCAAAGGGAGTTCTCTGCCTCCTGCCCAGCAATGAAGAGAGGGTGGGCCTGCAGGGGCGGCTTCTGAATAGGGAAACAGCCATGACAAATGTGTCCCAGATCTGACTGATAGTTCTGTTCTGGGGGATGGACCAGATTATTGCTAGCTCTCTGCACAACATGCCTTGCTTTCCCCATCTCTGACCCCAGCACACTTTGCCCAGTCCCTGGCCACAGCAGACAGACAGCAGGCTCCCCTCTTCCCTGTGGCCCTGCCCCCCTGAAGAAATGGGCAGCAGAAACCTACAAGGGTGAATGTCTTGGCCCTTCTTTTGCTTTTCTCCACATGCCAGGGGAAGGGACTGGGAAGAATAAGATGAGATAAAAACGCAAAGTAGTTCAAAGGCTTTGAAGTCAGGCAGATGAGGGTTCAAGTTCCAGCTCTGCCCCTTAGAAATTGGATCTCAGGCAAGTGAGTCAGTCTCATCAATTTCAATTTTCTCTTTAGTAAGATGTAGAAGATAATAGTTCCTACCTTGCAATGGTGGAGAAATAACATGATCATTTCCAGGTAAAGCACCCTGTGTCTGAGACCCTCTGGAATTTGAGGATGCACTGTGTCCAACAAATTGGATTTCTAGACAGAGGAAAAACTAACCAAATAATAAGCTGCTAAATAACAGTGCCTCATTATCCCAAATGGAGAGGTAGAATCACAGTCTCCTCTTGGTCTCAGTTTGCTGTCAAATATGTGCTACCCTTTTCAGATCAACTTCCTTTGGACTAAGCACTTCATTTCTGCAGGCCAATGCACATACTCTCCTGGGACGGCTTCGGTGGGACAGCATATCCACTGCCCATGGCACACTAATGGGGATCGTCCATGTGCCCAAACTCAACCCCGACTTTTCTAGAATCATATTTCTAGCACAAGCCATGGGTTTCCTGTGCAAATGCAGACCATAACAACTTTTTCAACATGCTCTCCAATTTTGTGTTTCACTTGAAAGACATTTTAAAAAATAAAAACTTATTTTTATCACTGTAGAAAAATTACCATGGTCACAGGACAAGGAGAAGACACTGAGTCTGTATCAAGATGTAGAATTTGGGAGTGAGGGTAAGTAACGGGGCTTGGTCAATAGCTTCCCAGGGCATGATTCAAATTCTCCCCTCAGCAAAATGACACTTGGTTTTGTATTATATACTTTAGGGGCATTTGGGCTAGTCAAACTTGCAAATGGCAAGGATCTATACTACACGAACACCAACTAGGATTATGTTAGCATGGTGCCTCTAGTTGTCTATCTAATCCTGTCTGCTTCAAGCACTGGACTAGAAAGGATTCTGAGGCCATGGATGTCCCCATGGGCTGCTGAGCAAGGCTGCCATGAGACCCCAAAGCAGGTAGCTGCAGGACATAAACACTCATTTGCCACTTCTGGTCTGCTGGAGTGTTTGCATCTGCACTAACATATACACAAACTCACAGGAGGAAATGTTATATCCCATCCAGGCAGCATCTGAGCCCTAGCAGGGCTGGTTCTTCCTTGACTGCACTGGACCCAGGCGCTGATGTGATGAGAATGCAACTCTTCCATTCTGCTGCCCCTTAGACACATGCAGAAAGGATTTGCCCACAGCTGCAAACTCTACATCAAAGCTCAGGATCTGAGAAACGTGTACAGGAATTTCATAATGCTTGTGAAATCAACATCCTCTCTACATCCTCCGAGAAGCATACAGAAAACAGCAAGAGGCATTTTTCTGGTTATGGTCAGATGGTGGAGCTGCCAAAGAATATTACCTCTGAATGACAATGCCTCCCAAAGCACATCGCAAGGTGCACTTCAGGGCTCTAATTGTGACCTGAACAGCAGACAGTGACAGTCTTGCGAAAGTGTATGTATTGTGAGACAAGGCTTTTCAATACTAATACTAAAGTGACTGAGAGATGAGGTGGGGGACAGCAACCAGCCTCTCACCCCTTCTCCAGCACCTGCTTGCCCAAGCTCCTCCCTCACCCTCTGTGCTGTGACCATGCCCGCCTTCTGCTAGCCCCTAAGGTGCTGTGCCATCTCACTGGCCTCTCAGCATAACACATGCCATGCCTTTACCTGGAATGGCCCTCGTCCCTTCCCCTCTCTGCGGTAAATTCTGGGTCGTACTTCAGATTTCAGCCTGGTTATAACATCCATGGGGGATGCCTGCCCTAACCTCTCAGGCTGAATTGCCAGACTGCATTCTCTTACAGAACCATGTACCTTGCACTTTTTTTTTTTCCTTGCACTTTTAATGGCTGTACTTTTTCATATACAGCTGACCCTTGCACAACATGAGTCTGAACTGCACAGGTCCACTAATACACAGATTGGAAAATACATAATTTACGGAATGTGAAACATGGATACTTGGAAGGTTGACGTTTCCTACAAGCGGGTTCCACAGGGCCAGTTGCAGGACTGGTGCAAGCACAGATTTTGGTATATGTGGGGGTGCTGGAACCAATCCCCGTCTCATACTGAGGGACGACTGTATTTGCATAGCGGTATAATGAGTTTCTCTCCCCTTTCTACACGGTAGTGGCCATTTGGACTGTAGGTCCATTCATTGAGCTGTGTCTTATTTTGATGCCCATGACACTCCCAAACACAGAGCTTTGCAGGTAGGGAACACTCAGTAGCTACTTCTTTCATAAAGAAAGAATACACACAAAGGGGTCCAGAATGACAGTCCCTTGAGCACACCTTATTTTTAAGTAAGGGTGTTTTCACCTTCAGGAGAAGTGGAAAGCACCAAAAATAGAGAAACACTAGTCTCTAAGAGGTGAACACGGGCACTGCTCACACTCAGCACACCTAACCACCTTAGCAACTCCTCACACACAGCGGCACTCAGCTGTCTTTCCAGGTGCCTTCGTGGTGGGAGCAACTAGAGGCCATGGATAGGAACTTATAAACATCAGCCATAGCAGTGAGAGCCTTACACGAAGTTTATTTTCTCCTCAGCCCTCATTAGAATCACAAATGAAATGTTGACAACACATGAAGGAGCTTGCTTGTTGAACACAATGTTTCCACTCCTATCAACCTCAAAACTCTGATAGTCATGCTTCATGATGAAAGCTAAGCAGCCCTGGGGAGATGACTACACGCTTTCTCTAATTACGCAAGGATGGGAAAGAGGACCTCCTACCAGCGACAGGCTGACTGGAGACAAGGTCCACAGGGAAGCCTTAAACAATTACAGCACGAGCATGCAGTAGGTAGCCCAAAATGGGACTTTTGAAATAAAAAGAAAAGATGAGAACATCACTATTGCACCAGAAGGGGAAGTTGCCCATTATAAACCTGAATGGAGGCTGCAGCAAAGTCAAGGCAGGGCCTTTATTTTGCTAACAAACATCCCACATGAAAGGGGTAGTTGCATGATACTAACAACCAACTTTCCCTTGTGGAGCGGTTTTGATGACTTGCAGAGATACGTAGAGCACAAATTCACTGAGACTGCACTTGATTCTAGGCACACATACAAAGGCTTTATAATATGAAAAGATGGGGAGCTCTGTCCACGGGCAGAATACTCCTTTGCATTTAACTTGCCTGTTTTTGTGCCAAGCAGATTAGTTCAAGAAGATACAATCTAAGTACCTAGTTGATACCTATAGACACAATAATAGAAGATACTAGCTAAAGTATATTACTATGTGCAAAAGCATTTTTTTTTTTTTTTTTGCTATGATTCTCGTGATAAAAAAACTGTTTAACCCTTCTGTAAATCTGCAAGCTGGGTTCCTTTGCACAGATGACAAAGTTGAAGACCAGAGAGGTTAAGTAACTCATTCAAGGTCACACAGCCAGTAAATGTTGGAAGCAGCATTTGAGCCTAGATGGTTTCACTTCAGATTCCATGTGTTTAGCAGGAACACTGTTCTAAAATGAAATAATTGGACTCACAAAGGGGATTCTTGAAGTTCAGGATGTGTAATGTGGGCTACAATCTAAGTCCTGCTTAAGACAAACTTTTTCCAGAGTATTTTCAAGTTATATATCAAAGAACTCATATAGAACAAACCTTAAAGAGAAAAAAGCATAACACAGACTTGTTATTGCTTCGTGATATACATACAGTAAGTTATAATTTAAAAATATGAAACATGCATTGGAATCTATTACAGAAACTGAACTATCATGTTATAGTAAAATTACAAAAGCAAAGAAAAATCCAACAACAAGAACTGCAAAAAACACTCATTTTATGTGTTAACATGAGCAAACAATCAAACATGAACATGAATTTGATTCCAATTTATATTCTTGGGGCACAGACAAAAGTAGCCAATCAAAAGATCTAAGTAAAACAACGTGTCAGTGTGAGGCTTTGGCCAGGCTTCCTAAGCTGCCATGTTTCTTGATCCATTTGTTTCTTTCATTAACTTTATGTCAACCAGCATCTGCCTATGTTTATTCCACCAGCTGCATGAGCTCACTAATTACCTTTAATCATACTTATCTGAAATGCATCTTTATCTTCACACATGTCCTGAGTGCAGGAAAACTGAATGCTGGAAGGCTGACATTGGGAAGATATTGGAATGGGAAGTCTCTAACCCTGACAGTGTAGGGAGGATTAACCCCCAAAATGCAAGTCTACCCCAGAGGTAGACTTAGATAGTTGAACTGGTTCCCTAAGAGTTAGACAGCGACAGGGAAATCCTACCTTGTTCAAACAAAATCACATGCAGTCTTCTCATGGAAAACAGGTTCAAGGTGATAAGAAAACTACTAAATAGCACCCTCTAGACTTGGGTGCCGTGGCTCATGCCTGTAGTCCCAGCACTTTGGGAGGCCAAGACAGGTGGATCACGCGGGTGGATCACTTGAGGTCAGGAGTTTGAGACCAGCCTGGCCAACATTGTGAAACCCCTGTCTCTACTAAAAAATAAATACAGAAATCAGCTGGGCATGGTGGTGCTTGCCTGTAATCCCAGCTACTCAGGAGGCTGAGGCACGAGAATCGCTTGAACAGGCGTGAGCCACCGTGCCCATCCAAGATGATACTATTACTTTTAACATAAATTACAAAACAGGGACAGAGAAGGTAAAAATTTGCCCAAAGTTTCCCATGTATTTGTTGCAAACACATGGATTGTGAGTACCAAGGATGGAACTCACATCATTGGTTGTGAGTTGCAACTTGCAGTGAGCTAAGATAGCACCACTGCACTCCAGCCTGGGCAACAGAGCGACACTCTGTCTCAAACAAAAACAAAAAACAAAACACAACAGACTGGTAAGCTCTATGAAGACCAGGAACCAGTATGTTATGCCTTTTCTAGTCCACACAGAACCTGGCTAAGTCTTAGGCTCTGTGGACATGTGAATGCTGAAAAGAAACATTTTGGCCACTGTCTTTCTTAGCTTTAGGGAGGCTGGAGGCATACATTTCAAACCCACTACTCCACTAATTTTATCAGGCAACTCAAGGCCTGCTAAAGGGAGTTCAAACTCCACTGATATTCATATGCAGTAAACGGAATAACCCTAGGCATTCCTTGAACCTGAATTCTTACCTTATCCAAAGGGCAAGAAAAAACAAGGAGATGAACATATCCTCCCCACTTTCCTACTAGAGAAAACATATGGCAGCCTTGGTTCTCCACTGAACGGCGCAAGAGGGAACTGTGTCCTCACCTCCTGAATCAGAGCTTCCAGATAATTAAATTTGACATCTTAATGTCAAAACAATGGGTTGTATAAAAAAAATGACCTTAGGGCTTAAAACATACAACTATAGGTTCCCTTAATATTGTACCAGACGTTGGTACTCACAATCCATGTGTTTGCAACAAATACGCGGGAAGCTTTGGGCAAGTTTTTACCTTCTCTGTCCCTGTTTTGTAATTTATATTAAAAGTAATAGTAACATCTTGGATGGGCATGGTGGCTCACACCTGTTATCCCAGCACTTTGGGAGGTCGAGGCAGGTGGACCACCCGAGGTCAGTAGTTAGAGACCAGCCTGACCAACATGGCGAAACCCCGTCTCTACCAAAAATACAAAATAATTAGCTGGGCATGGTGGTGTGTGCCTATAATCCCAGCTACTCCAGAGGCTGAGGCAGGAGAATCGCTTGAACTCGGGAGGTGGAGGTTGCAGTAAGCCGGGACCAGGCCACTGCAATTCAGCCTGGATGACAGAGTGAGACTTGGTCTCAAAAAAAAAAAAGTAATAGTAACATCTTCATTCATTCATTCACCATTTACTTAATAAACCTATTATGTGGGTTTTGAAGAAAGTATGGGAAACAAAGAGGTCATTTGAAACTTAATGTCTAGTGAGGTGTTTGTTACTTTAAAGTGAGATAGTGCAATAAAGTGTGCAGGCAGAAACTACTACGATCTTCAACAGCTATGCCTCCTCTTCTTCCAAGACACACTGCTAGACAACATTTCCCAGCATCTCTTGCTGTTAGACATGGTCATGTGATTTAATTCTGGCTAATAGAATGTGAGCAGAAGTGGTAAGTACCTTTTCCAACTGATGAAGAGGGCTCTGAGAGCCAAGAAGAGGTCACAGCCACAAGATGGAAGAAGCCTGGGTTCCTGAATGACAGCACGGAGCCCAGGTCCCTGTCAACTTGAACTAGACTGTGATAAGAGAAATAAATGAGCTATTCTGTTAAACCACTGAGATTTCGGTGTTATCTGTTAAAATAGCATAATTTTAATACAAATTATTAGCAATATGTGCCCCATTGTAAGCACTAAATACGTGATTGATAGGATTGTCATTTTAAAATATATTCCTAGTTTTCTATGTTTCTTATTTGTATATGTCTTATAGGATAGTAAATCCAAAGGCAGAGGTCCAGGAAGAAGGGAGGGAGGGAGGGAGAGAGGGAGGTAGGGAGGATGGGAGGGACAGAAGACAATAATAAAACTTTAAAATAGCTCTGTATAAACTGTGTACCTGGGTGCCATTTGGTCATCCACAATTCCTAGGACACTATTTTCACTATTATCTACGTGCCTCCAATGTCAAACTTTCTTCCTAACCAAATGAAATGTCTGCATGGATTTGTGGTGCCAAGGGCCTCCTCCCCACTATTCCTGGCTGCAGCTGTCACTAGGCCTGGCTGCCTTCCCTGGCATTAGATCACCATACCACATGGTTTGGATGGGGAGCCTGTTGACAGGGATGGAGGACCACTTGGCCATGACTTTACCAAGGCAGACCTTACAACTGGGAGAAATGCTCATATTTGTTATAAAGGCTCATCACACATTGAGACCCTTGGCAGAGAAAGACAGATGTTACTTCTGGGGCTAATCCTTTTGATGAGAGAGGAGGCAAACTCTAAGCATGCTATATTTATACAGATAATTCAGCTAGTCACTGGAAGATAAGACATCTCAAATATTCCAGTAAAGGAAATGTGCCTTTACTTGCTTCTTAGACATAATTTTTGTTGTAGCGAGTTGAATATACAGAAGTATAGGCAGAAAATGTTTATTTTCCCTCTTTTTCTTTAGTCTCCCCTCCAAGTAATCAGCATTATCAGTTTGGTGAGTGACCTTTCCCACTTATTCCATTTTCAGACAAACCAATGCATATTTATAGGGTTAATTCCTCCATCTCTAACACTTTTTTGAATATAAATGGGATTATACAATAGGCTTCCTATTCAAATTGCTTTATTTTACCTCACATTTTATTATGAATATTCTCCCAGATGGGTATATTTAGTTCTAATTGTTCTTTTTATTTGTTTATTATTATTATTTTTTGAGACAGGGTCTCACTCTGTTGCCCAGGCTAGAGTGTACTGGTGTGATTTCGGCTCACTGCAGTTTTCACCTTCTGGACTCAGGTGATCCCCCTACCTCAGCCTCCCAACTAGCTCAGACTACAGGTGCTCACCACTACGCCCGGCTAATTTTTTGTATTTTTGGTAGAGATGGAGTTTCACCATGTTACTCGGGTTGGCTTTGAACTCCTGGACTCAAGTGATCCACTCACCTTAGCCTCCCAAAGTGCTAGGATTGCAAGCGTGAACCACTAAGCCTGGCCTTTATTCTTTAAATACCTGTATAAGGTTGCCTGGGAGAAAGAGCTATTACATGCTGGATTTCAAGACACTGTCAATTTTATTTCAGGGTTAATAATCATTGATTTTTCATTTCAGGGAAATTAAATGGTAAATAGACTAACATATTAGAAAACAATCTGGCTTAAAAAGGGCAAAAGAATATGTCTCAGAAGCTTGGAAATTCTTGAAATCTCAGTGTGATTATAAACACAGTTTTACTCTAAGGGTGCATCTGCAGCTAGCTCCCATGTGGGAAACTGGGGTTCTGGTAGGTTTTGGGGCCAGGAGCCCCTCATAGTACAGTTCTCCTCTTTAGGGAGTGGCTCTAGCCTGAGCTGACATTCAGCATCTCTCCTTGGTTCCTCTTTTTGCAAGCATGGCTGTCTTGCCATCTCTTGGATTTGCTCACCATGGGAGGGAGGGAGGGAGGGAGACAGGGAGAGACAGAAGGCGCTGCCCAGTATTAGCATGCATATCACACACCCTCCCTTTGTTCTCTTGGCTGAGGTCAGATGGAATAAATCAATCAGCCTCCACATCCAAGTGTCCGGGTGGCAGTGCAGGCCATGTGTGCATTGTCCATCTTTTAACCCCCAATTGGGGTCAGCATGAGTAAACCAGAACCAAAAAAAACCCCTGGGCAGTAAGCAGATGTTGCCAGGAACCCATCAACTCCGGGGCTTCTCTATGAGTTTCCTGGACATTTGTGTTTTAGGTGGGAGCAGCCAGCTCAGACTCTTTGAGGACTATAAATCCATGCTGCTAATAGGAGATGCCACTTTGTTTTTTGTTTTGTTTTGAGAAGGAGTCTCACTCTGTCATCCAGGCTGGAGTGCAGTGGCATGATCTTGGCTCACTGCAACCTCTGTCTCCTGGGTTCCAGCGATTCTCCTGCCTCAGCCTCCTGAGTAGCTGAGATTACAGAAGGCCACCATAATGTCCAGCTAATTTTTGTATTTTAGTAGAGATGGGGTTGCACCTTGTTGGCCAGGCTGGTCTCGAACTCCTATCCTCAATTTATCCGCCCGCCTCAGCCTCCCAAAGTATTGGGATTACAGGCGTGAGCCATCATGCCTGGCCAAGATGCCACTTTGGATCTCTTGCTCTACCAGATATGTGCTAGGCACTTAAGTATCACTTGATCCTCCCTGCCTCCGGTGAGGTAGGTATTATCTACATTCTACAGATAGAATGCTGATGCTCAGAGAGCCTGGGATTTTCCCAGGACCACACAACTTTAGAGAATAAACAGCATGAAAATGTGCTTCTTCATTTAGCTTTTAACCAGAAGTGTCCTTGACCGCCTTTGGTTCTCTGCCAGGGTCTTGACCTCCAACATCCAATTATGCTGTCAATAGATTCATCTTTTTCAGGCCCCCAAGTCTAAGATATCTGGATCCTAGTTGGGCCTTATAGACACAGCTAAATATCTCCACTATAACCTAAAGAGGTATTTAAATTCCCTGTCCAAGCCCCCTTAAAGTTGGTAAGTACAGTGTCTTTCAATCCCATTTATGCTTTTTGACCAGAATGACAAGGTTCTGAACATAAGAAGGCCTTAAAGATCATCTTACCCAATTCCCTCATTTGATAGATGAGGCAACAGGAGAGTGGGTAAGTTTGCCTGGGTGGTGGGAGTTGGGGGTGGGTGACAGGTGGGGTGGTGGACTAGTGAGAGCAGTGGCCAGAGGATGGGATAACCAGAGTTTGCAGATCATAGCCTGTGGGCCGATCTATGCCTCTAACTGTTTTTGTAAATAAAGTTTTATTGGAATGCAGGCACACCCATTGATTTATGTATTGTCTTTGGCTGTTTCCAAACTATAACAGCAGAGTCCAATAATTGCAATGGAGACTGATGGCCCTTAAGGTCTAAAATATTTACTATCTGACCTTCACAAAAATGTTTCTGATCCCAGGGAAAGAGAGAGGCACACAGGTAGGTATGAGTTATTATTAACTTTCTAGTTCTTAGAGGGAGCGTTAAGTTCACAAGTGTTTGTTGTGTTATGATGAATTAATGATTGAATGCTAATGGGGGCCATTAATGGTTATGTATTTCCATTAATAATGGAAATTATTATCATTAAATGCTGTGCACTTGAAACAGATAGGAAGGAGGGACTGGAAAGAAGGAGGGAAGAAATCATTGAGTTCTTAAGATTTAAATGGCTCTTCATCACCTGACTTGCTTTGTCACCTACACCTGACATTTCCCCTTTGTATCCGTGATGCTCAAAAACATGCTGGAGAGAAGGACAAAAGATGGCAGGTTGGGTAAAGTGGGCTTTCTGGAAGAGGCAGGATGAATATACTGGGTTCTATGGGGTGAGAAGGGGCTTGGCCAAATGATGAAAGAGTCCACAAAGTACAGGTTGTTGAAAATCATCAAAATTTGATTTTTTTCAACTTCCATTCACAACAGGCCTCTTCCCTCTGTACCTGCAGAGTGGCATGAGGGTCCAGGTTCCATGGCCCTCTGTCAGGACCTCCCTCAGGACATCCCTCCTGCTGACCAGTCCAGGTTGTCCTCAGATGCTAGCAGCATGCAAGTCCTGGAAGCCTTTCTCATGGGAAATTGTGAACACTTAGGAAGACACTCTGGGCCATGATGTGTACTGCCGTATTTAATCCTGGGCACGGCCTGGTAAAGTAAGGGCTATTGTTGTCCCCATGTCAGAGATGGGGCTCTGGGTGGGCAAGTCACTTGCCTGGAGACAGACAGCTAGTGATGGTGGAGCCAAATACTGACTCTGGACCCACCTGATTCCAGAGCCCAAACCCAATAGCTCAATTATACTTCCTGGAGCCCAGGATTGCACTTCATGCTGCCTCCATAAAAGCGTACACACAGTGACACACAGTTAGAACATTTTGTTTTATCTAGAAGAGCAGCTTCAGGCATTGAAACCCCACCTCAGCAAATGGCAGGGGATTTGCACATTCAAAGAAACGGTTCCAGTCCCTGGTGGGAAAGTTCCCTGCAGCTTCAATTAGAGAACAGTCACAGTTGACTGACGCCTGATGCTCACAGGGGCGGCTTTACTGTTTTATATGTGAAAAATGAGGGCAGGGCCAGGACCTCAGCATCAGGGAAACGAAGAAAGATTAAGAAGTATTTCTAAAGTCACACTAACCAAAAGGTCAATTTGACTGGGGGGCTGGGGAATGGGCGGGGTGTGGGGGCAGCGAACAAGCAAGCCAGCAGCTGAGAAGTATTTGTGGCACCAGAAGGAAGGTTGTGATGTCCACTAAAGGAAACCATGGCTATGAATTTCAGGGCATCAAGACCCTGTCAACACAGCTAATCCCCACAGATGTTGGCTGAATAAGCCTTCGATGACCAAAGAAGTGCACTGTGCAAACCGTGTCAGCCTCCAGCAGGCCAATTTGTCCTCATATTACACACTCTGCGGGCTCTGCTGCTTGACCCCCAGGTCGAGGGTCCCGTCCGGCATCCCCCAACCCAATGAGGGGTGACCCAGCATGGTTAATAAGTCAACAGAATTCAGAAGCCACGGCCGGATTAAGAAGGCACTTTTATTTTGGTGCCCTGTACTTCAAGCAGATTAAATAATCAAAAAGGCCGAGCCATTGGGGTCATGTTTGAATGCTACAGCTGTTCACCAAGGTTTGACAAACATTCTTTATGCGGCTCATCATCTGAATGGGAAAGGCAGGGATGATCCTGGGGAGGCCAACATTTTAAGAAAGAAGAGGGGCATGATCCCAAGATCCTCTTATGGAAACTGATCCCAGCCAGATGGAGACAAGGGGAAGGGCTGCTTAAATAAGTGGGCTTTTGAAAGCAACAACTGTTTTCTGCATTGAAGGAAAGCAAGGGCAGGGTTCAGAAAGACTGAATGTAAAGCTGGGCTCCCAGTCTACCATGCCCTTCGTGTGTTGCTCTGCACATTAATTAAGGGGTCTACGAGGTCAGCAAGGACGCCCGAGAAGACTCAGTCATGAAAGGTGAGCCCTGATCAATTCCCATTGGAAAAGTTCTTGTCTGGGAGAAAGACGGGATCCCCTCACAAAGGTATCTACGGGAAATCTATTTTCAAGTCGTCTGTCTTAAAAGACTGGACAGATATGAAAAATGTCTCTGCATGGGAGGATTTATGTTTGTGCATGTTGGGTGCAGAGGAAGAGGGTGGAAAGAAATGTATGCAGCCATGGCATGAATATGCAGTTGGCATGTCACGGGCCATTTCATAGAAAACATGGTGCTTGGATTTGGAGTTCATATATTATTCCTTTGAGGGGAAGAGTGGAACCAAAGAAAGAATGAACAAATTGGCTACAATCTCAGAGAGGCAAGCCTTTCATTAATAGATTAGTGGATTCTGCGGCAAACATATTCTCTGGTTTAAGAATTAATTTCCTGCAACTAATTAATACCTGAGCCCCACAGCTAAAAGTGAGGGGTGTCCGTTCATTACTGAGGGGAAGACATTTTGGCTTTGAAAGGAGTCATTTAGATTATTTGCAAAATTATAGAAAGGAAAACAGTGGTTTTGCTCTTTGATATTCTGGAAAGGGGAAGGGGACTGTGATGTTCTGCATCCCTTGAACTAAATTAAACTGAGAAGAATCTCTTTCAGAAGGCTCTCTAAACATCTTCTCTATTGCCCTAGAGCACTGTTAGCCTCACTAGAGAATTTAAGGAAGAAAGGGGAAAAGGCTCAAGTGCATGACAGCCACACTGTGTTTCCTTAGTTGAGGCCCAAAGCAAGCAAGCAAGCGAGCAAACAAAGCCCCTTTCAAGAGCTTCAACTATGAGTAGATAACTATTTTGAGTTTTGAATATTATTGTGTGGCCTAACGAATTCCTCTACCGCTTTATAATAAAATGCCCTTGACAGATGTTTCCCATATTTTGAAATTCAAGTCTCAGAAAAAAAATAACAGAAGTTGTAGCTACTTTGGTGAATGACAGAGCAGTATCTAAGAAAATGTGAACTGAACCTCCTCTCTGAGCCCTGTAAGAAGACTTCTTTGGATTCCAGAGACCCTCTCCCAGTTCCTGCAGAGCCAAGGCAGTCCGAATAAGGATGCTATTTTACAGCATCATTTAGAATGAAGAAAAAAACTGCAACAGCTCAACTACCCCTCATAAGAGTGGGGGTAAATATTAATACTAAATGTGGCATGGTCTCACCATGGAATATGCTACAGCAGTTGAAAGGAATGAATTAGCTTTCCACGTATCAATGTGGATAGATCAGTTTTGAGTGAACAGAGCAAATTGCAGACTGAGACATGTTGATGATAACATTTATTTGGATTTTTAAAAAGTGTTATGCAAAACAGTGTGTGTGTTTGTGTGTGTGTGCGTGTGTGTGTGTGTGTGCGTGTATTTGACAGGCAGTAGAGCACAGCAGATAAGAACTCTGACAGACTCTGGAGGGAGGAAGACAGCCCTGGTCCTCATCACAGCTCTGCTATAATACTTATTCTCCGTGTGAACTTGGGCAAGTGATTCAGCTTTTCTGTGCCTAGCTTCCTCATCTTTCAAAAGGGGGTAATAATGGAACCATATTTATAAAGTTATGAGGATTCATTAATATACATATTTATAAAGCACTTAGAATGGTAGTTGCATGCTATAGGGTTATTTGCTATTTTTGTCATTACTAACGATTATTTTTAAACTGTCTAGAGAGATACATCAGTAATGGTGTGAGGAAAGGGGCTTATGCTGGAAAATAGAAATTAAGCATGAATCAAAGTAAGTTCAACTGCGTAAGTCATGCATTGCTCTTTTGAGTTAAAAGGAAAAAGAATCAAGGAAGTATGATAACCCATGAATGACTTGCAGAACTGTTATAGAAAAGGGGTATTCATTATATTATTCTTAATGCTTTTCTATATTTTTATAATCTTGAATAAGAAAGCAGCAGACACTATCCTTGTTCATGGAATTACAACGGCAAAAATGGATATCAATATGTAGCAGTGTTTTAGATCTGCCTTATCCAATATAGTAACCATTAGCCACATGTGGCTATTTTTGTTTAAAATAGTTAAAATGAAATACAAATAAAAATTCAGTCCCTTGGTTGCAGTAATGCCATCTCAAGAGCTCGATAGCCACACATGGCTATTGGCTCCCATACTGGACAGCAGATGCAGGACACTTCTATCATCACAGAACGTTGTATTAGACAGCACTGTTCTGCCGCATACTTTACAGAAATGCGGATATCTGAAATCCTCTGTCACTCTTTTACACATCTGGCCCCACATAGTTCTGCTGTGGCCTACAAAGGGTATATATCCCCCAAATATTTTTTTCACTCTTCTATTTGATATCACTAAGTCTTCCATCTTCTGAATCAGGAGACACTGAGAGAGTACTTTTCTCAAGGCTTCCAACAATAGTTGGCACAAAGATTGCAGTAGTTACTGACACTGGGGATGTACTGTCCAGCCCAGCTCTACTGAAGATGGTGAATGACAGAACCTCTCTTCCAGGTTGTAGAAGGTCTTACCTGGCTGGAAAGCACATTACCTGTAAATTCAAAGGGGAAAAAGTGCTGATAGCACACCTCACAAACTGGTTCCTATCTCAATTTCTTTCTGTTTGTTGTAGGTGAACTGCTCCTGTTTTCCGGTGTGATTGTCCTCCTCCAGGTGGTATATGGCTGCCCAGACAAGTGCCGATGTCACTCATCTACAAATTTTGTAGACTGCAGCCAGCAGGGTCTGGCTGAAATTCCTTCCCATTTACCTCCTCAAACTCAAACGCTGCATTTACAAGATAATCAGATACACCATCTTCCTGCTTTTGCATTTAGGTCAGTGCCATGGCTCACGGCCTTAAACTTGTCCAACAATTCCCTTTCAGATCTGGCCCCTGGAGCTTTCCATGGGCTTCAGCACTTGCAGGTTTTAAACTTAACCCAGAATTCACTCCTTTCCCTGGAAAGCAGACTTTTCCATTCCCTCCCTCAGCTGAGGGAGCTTGATTTGTCATCAAACAACATAAGCCACCTTCCCACATCCCTGGGAGAGACTTGGGAGAACCTAACTATACTTGCGATTCAACAAAACCAGCTTCAGCAGCTTGATCGAGCGCTCCTGGAATCCATGCCCAGTGTGAGGCTTTTATTTCTCAAGGACAACCTCTGGAAATGCAATTGCCACTTGCTTGGCCTTAAACTCTGGTTGGAGAAATTTATCTATAAAGGTGAGTCATGTCTATTTGGAACCCCCCCATCTGTGTGTTACCAGCCTAGGATGAATCTCATCTGTTCTCTGCATTAGAAAGAATGTGGAGGAGTGTGTAAGGGGTGGATTTGGGCTTTTATACATCGGTGCCATTTCACGGTATGGCAAAAGAGTCAAGTGAGTCATTAGGTGTTTAAATTCAGGATCTAAATTAATCTACAAATATGTTACATGGAGATAACTTTCACTTGTTTAATTAATACGACATGAAGTTACTTATCTGGGAGTATGCTGTTAAGAAGGAGGACATTCAATCACCACCTGAAAAACTGCTCAACCCCAAATAGCACTACACTCTTATTTTTAAGTGTGTTCCAATTATGGGTATGGTTATCTCTCTCTGGGATATTTTTCTCTCTTTGTCTGCTTCTACCCATTTGACAACTGTAATTCTCTAAAATTATCCTTTCTGCTTTAGCAAACACCACTGTCACTGAAATTGGGTGCAACAGGGCCTCCCTCTAAAGTTACTCACAATTTCCTTAACACGATGACAAAAGCAAAGCAAGAGATCTCAGACTATTAAAGATGAGGGGCTCTGGAAACCACCTAGGGTTAGCAAACTACAGCCCCAGGGCCACAGTCCATCTCCTGTTTCTGTAAATAAAGTTTTGTTGGAACACAGCCATGCCCATTCATTGTATACTGAGTGAGTGGTTGCTTTGCACTATAAAAGCAGAGTAGTTGTGACAGGGGTTGTGTTGTCTATCTGGCTCCTTACAGAAAAGTTTGCCAATCCCTGTTGTCAATAGGCAACAGAGTCCCAGAGAGGTTCAGTGACTTGCCCAAGACCACAGAGCAGAAGCCCAGGTGAGAACAGAATGCATGGCCTTTGGGTCTTGACCCGACATTCTTTCCTACACTTCACAGTGCTTCTCTCCTCCTAGCTCTCAGCATGATTCAATCATTCCTATATTTGAGTGCCTTTTGTATTTCAGGCACTGAGAAGATGGCAGTGCCTAACCATCATAGAGATTTCATTCTGGTAGTAGAAACAGATGTTAAATAAGATGATAAATAAAGATACATGTTTAGAATAGTAATTAGTGCTAAGAAACAATGAGGCAGGGGAAGGGGAAAGTGATAGAATGGGGGTCTCATTTTTTATAGGATGGATGGGAAGATGTCTCCAAGGAGGTGACATGGCTGAGCAGAGCCCAAAGACTGCAGAGGAATGAGCCATGAGATAATTGGGGGAAGGAATAGTGAGCACAAAGGGCTTGATGAGGGGGAAAACTTGGCTTGGCTGCGGGACAAAAAGAGAGACAAGACAGTGGCTAGTGCAGAGGAAGGGAGTGAGTGGACACAGACAAGACAACACCAGTACTTGGGGGCCAGATCATGCAGAAGTGTGCAGAGAAGTCCAAGATGCCTGGACTTTAAGTGAGATGGAAAGCTCTTGAAGAGTTTTAGTCAAGGGAACAATATGATCTGATTACAATGTAAAAGGTCACTCTGTAGACTCTTGGGAGAACTGACTAAAGGCTGCAGAAGAAGAACCAGGGAGATGAGGGAGAAGGTGATTTCAGTCAGCCAGCGAAGATGATGGTGGCCCAAACCAGGCTGGCGAGACCTGATCAATGCTGGGAGATACTTGGAATACTGAACTGACAGACATTGCTAATGGGTTGGAGTGGGTGATTAAGAGAAGACCATAATTATGGGAATGTCTATTTTGATTTGTCCTGCAGTGATAACCAGGTAAATGGTGATGCCTTCAGTTGACAAGGGGCAAAGAGGAGACTGGGGGCAGTGAGTGAGTGTGTTGGGGAGGTGGTCAATTAGGACTTCAGCTTGGGGCATGTCAAGTTTGAGATGTCCTGTACAGATCCATGGGGAATGGTTGAGTTGGAGGTTGTATATTTAAGCCTGAAGCTCAGGAAGATGTTGGAGCTACAGACATGAATTAGGGAATCAACAGTGTCTGCATGGTTGCAGTGGTTCTCAGCAGGAATGAGGTTAGGGTGAATACAACATGGGTTCAAACTTACGATATTGAATAAATCCTTCTCAACAATGTAACAGCAAACTACATAATCAATAACCACTCGGCATTCAAGCTAACAGCAACAGCAGCCACGTACTATGGCAACATCTTTCTTATAAGAGGTTGCAAATAAATTGTTTACATCTACAGGTAAAGTGGCTTGAACTATTGTATTCTGGATCAAATCGTAAGCACAGGCCAGCCCAATACAGAAAGATAGTTTTCATCAAAGAACATTTCTTGATTTAAAAAAACACAGTTCCCAGGACTAGGGCACTGGAAGCAACCTGGGATGGGATGCATTCTGCCCTACTCTGCCACAAACTTGCTGGTGGTCTTTGGGAAAATCAGGACAACTTCACTAGCACTCAGTGTCACCAGAGGGAAACTGATGGTTTTAAGCCAGGGAGTTCCTACGGTCCACTCTGGTCCTCAGATTCTGTGATGCAGTTCAACACTCCCTCACAACAGAGCTGCATGAGCACAGATCACAGCTTTTCTTCGGAGAGAGGCAAAAATTGATTTGGGGTAATAAGACCTGGATGTCCCAACATAACTAGGAAAAATCCAAATACGTGCCAAACACGGGAGGCAGTTGGATTATAGATATATTGAATACAGGCAAAATAAGGGAACAGATATTAGTCAAGATCTTCTTTTTAAAAAAGATATATAAACAAATGCAAACACTACAGGTATTAGACAGGGCAGGCTAATTGACATAACAGACTAGCCCAGACTTTAGTTATATGTGCAATAAAATCTGTTGCTCATTCATATCATAGTTCAAGGGAAATGGGGGCAGGTTTTGCATTCCATTTAGGGACATAAGCCCCCTCCAGCTTGTGATGCCACCAACTTTATCACATGGCCTCTAAGGTCATCCCCAAGTGGCAACAAAATGCATGGCGGATTACACTGGGGTTTTATGGCCTGGAGGTGGCATTAATTGGTTCCATTGTCCAGAATTCAATCACATGGCCCCAAATGGACCACAAAAAGTGGGAAAATTTGGTCTTTCTGCTGGCCTAAGAGCAAAAAGATGTGCTTTGGTGAATATATAATATTATCTCCTCCACAGAAATAAGCGCACAGATTGTATGATTACTATTCCTCTCTATTTACTAGTAAACAAATCATCTTCACTTCATTAAACATTTACTCTGAGCTAGGTATTATGCTAAATACTTGACATATTTTATCCAACTGAGTCCTCAGAGCAATCTTGGGAAGTGAATTTTAATTATCCTCGTCTCCCACTCTCCAGATGAGCAAGCAGAGGCACAATGTGGTCAAGGAAGTTTTTCAGGGCTGCACAGCTAAGTAATGTTCAGACTCAAGATTTGAATCTAGTTTCTCCCAAGACAGAGGTGAAGAGCTACTAGTGATCAGATAGAGAACAATGAGCGCTTGGCAAGCTGGAGCTTCCTGCATTGTCAGTTACATGAATCTAGAAGGATGTGGGACCCTCCGGCTGGAATCAGCAGATTTGGCTAGGGGGTCACGGCCCATGAAATGGTGGAGAGTGGGAGTTGCATCCTGGCTGAGGATCACCTGCACAGGAGACCATAGAGCAATTGGCAGCCATAGCCCCTGCCTTCCAGCTATGTCCCAGGCTCTAGTCTGGGTATTTCCTTGGCTCTGGGTCCAGAGGCTGTGGCTCTCACCCTAATACTGAATGGCAGAAGGTATGGAACTGGAGAGAAACAGTTCTTAAGTCTGGGGTGATTGGGTAAACCACCCTAGTCAAGGTGGAAGTCAGCTAATGAACCTGTCCATCCCCCTGGCAGGTGGCCTTGCTTCCCCTTGTAGAAGTCTCCATGCTCTCTGGCTGGATTAAATATCATGACTACTTCTCAATGCTCCATCACTTCATTTCTGTCTCTCTGACCTTTTTGTCTTGCAACCAGCTTCCTGGAAGAGGCTCTTATGGTCAGGTGCAGAGGAATGAAATGGTCCATGGGGTAAGAATCCTTAATCTCAGTGGCACTTTGGACTCATCTGGAGCAGCTGCTCTGAACCTCTGGCCTCATGAAAATCAGTGGCTCAAAAAAGGAATAAATTTCCCTTTTTATCTTTCTGCTTTAGGGTGGGGACTGTTTCCTCAGAGGATTGCTAGAAAAGCCAGGAGGAATCCAAGAGACTCTGGTGGTGGGTGATTCAGTTTTAAGCAGTGGCAGCAAAAAGGACATGGGTTGAATTTTGCCACTGCCACTTACCCTGGTGTGTTGGGGCCACCTGATAATCCTTGCACTGCAAGATAGGCCCTAGGTACTTACAGGGCCACTTAGGACTTATCTTGTAGGCTTAGAGAGAATAAATGTGAAAGCATTCCTAGAACTCTGAAGTGCCACGCAGTGGAGGGTGCTAATAATGTTGAAGTGATGCCCTCTGCATATGTCTTTCTGGTATAATTTCATATTTCACTTACTGTGTGTACTAAGAATCTCCTCCAATCTAACTTTGCTAACAGCAGTGCCAATCTTTTCAGCTGGCCTAGGGGAGGTGCTCATGGCAGCCTGAAAGGGCCAAGGCACAGGTCATGGGGCAGTTCTGTCCACTCAAAGGCTTCCTAGAAGACAGTGCCGAGGGCCATCCTGCCCACTCCTCTGACCTCACAATGCTCCTGAGAGGAGGAAGTGGCGAGGCAGTGAGTGCAGTGGAAAAAACTTGGACGGAGCATGGAGAATTGGGTTTGGGTGTTGTTTCATCCACTCACGAATTCTGTGAGTCCGGACAAGAGTTACCTACAAGAGTGGAGTATTGGCCGGGCGCGGTGGCTCAAGCCTGTAATCCCAGCACTTTGGGAGGCCGAGACGGGCGGATCACGAGGTCAGGAGATCGAGACTATCCTGGCTAACACAGTGAAACCCCGTCTCTACTAAAAAAATACAAAAAACAAGCTGGGCGAGGTGGCGGGCGCCTGTAGTCCCAGCTACTCGGGAGGCTGAGGCAGGAGAATGGCATAAACCCGGGAGGCGGAGCTTGCAGTGAGCTGAGATCCGGCCACTGCACTCCAGCCTGGGCGACAGAGCGAGACTCTGTCTCAAAAAACAAACAAACAAACAAACAAACAAACAAACAAACAAACAAGAGTGGAGTATTAGGACTTATCTAACAGTGCTTTGTAAACCATCAAGTTGGATACAAATAGGATGCTTTCATGGCAGAAAATTTAGTCAGCGAAGTGCATTTTCCCAAAGTCAAAGAGAAAATCAGTGGTCACACTAGACTAGACTTCAGTCTGCTACCTCAGTGCTCTTTCTAGGAAAGAATGACTGACCACCCAAATTCCCCCTGACCAACAGCGGTCTACACACCTGAGGATATCCATCACTTTGCAGGGAAGGGAAACTGGGTTTAATAACCCATTAGAAAGTTCAGTACTCAAAGCTGTAAATGTTCTGAGGCCTGAGGAGACACATTCATGATACCTAATTCCAGGAACTAAATTTCCAGTATTGTCAAATCCACACATCACTCCAAGACCACTCCATCTCTCCATTTGGCATCACTGAACAGTGTTGAGACACACAGGATCTTTGTAATAAACACATAACAGCACAACAACACACATTTGTTTTATTTTTTCCTTAGATTTCCAATAGGAATCTGGTACACAAAAGATTTCTTGTCTGTGGGGCTCACTGGGGCCGTGAGTGGCAGGAATGCAGTGGGCAGCCGTGCTCACCATTGGCCCCCAGCGTGCCTTCTTGTCCGCTTTTGCATTGTTTTCTCTGAGCATTTGCAGAACATGAAGGTTACTGGGCTTCTAATGAATTCTTGGTCATAAGTAATTGCCAATTTAGTGTGTGGCATTTTTAGTATTTAGCCAATTTAGGAATCTTAAAATCATAAAATATGGTTGTTACATTCTTTGACTCCAGGATTTAAAAAAAAAATGGTACTTCATAAATTCCATCTGCCTAAGTTTTTGCAGGCAGAGGATTTTGGAACTCTGTTGTATCAAGGCTCTGTTATTGTCCTTTGCTTTTGTCTTTTAAAGGGGGAATAACAGATGGTGTCATCTGTGGATCACCAGACACCTGGAAGGGAAAGGACCTCCTTAGGATCCCTCATGAGCTGTACCAGCCCTGCCCTCTTGCTGCTCCTGATCCAGAGTCCTCGCAGCCTCAGCAGCCTGGCTCTACCCACGGTGTGGTCCTGAGGCCTCCTAAGAACCACAACTCGGGGGAGCGAGACCTCTTTGAGTGCGAGCTCAAACCCAAGCCAAGGCCTGCCAACCTGCGTCATGCTATTGCCACCGTCATCATCACTGGGGTTGTGTGTGGGATTGTGTGTCTCATGATGTTGGCAGCTGCCATCTATGGCTGCACCTATGCGGCAATCACAGCCCAGTACCATGGGGGACCCTTGGCGCAAACCAATGATCCTGGGAAGGTGGAAGAAAAAGAGCGACTTGACAGCTCACCAGCCTGAGAGCTTTTGTCTCAAACAGGATTGGTCATTGCAGGCCAGGAGATAGTGTCTGAGTAGGGCTTATGTGTTTACTGTTAGTCTCATTTTGCTTTTGCCAAAAGAAAAAAAAAAAAAAAAAAAAGATGTGTCTATAAAAAATATTTCTGGGGAGGAATTTATGTTGTGATTTAAAAAATACCATAGGCAAAATAGAGATGATACTTGTGCTCTGGGCCTGAGAAGTTATGATGATGATTCTATGTGGGGGTAAAACACACAGAGAAAGGGAAGATGGCATCTCTTCCAGGTACTCTTCTGTGGATTAAGTTCCTTTTATAGAGCAACAGAAATTCAAACACACATGCCAGTCAGCATTCCTGGGAGCTTTATGGTCCACTGGAAAACTGCCCGATTCTGAGTGCCTGGGAAGAGGCTGGTGATCTTACCCGAGGAGCACTGAATGCCTCTATAATTCAAGTTCATGCTGGATCAGTGATACTTTCAGATGTTGTATATGTTATGTATTTAATGGGAGCGTCTGTTGGTTGGGAATTTCATAGCTTGCCCCAAGAGTCAAAGTCTATTTCATTTTCTAAATCGGAAAATCGTTTGGGGCTTTGTAGGCCTCAGAGGAAGAGGAAGATTCCATGTCCGGATAATAGGACTCAGGCCCTGAGTCTCGGGAATTTTTCTAATGCGAGGGTAAATAACATATAAACAAACACAAAGAGGATGGGGAGCCAGAATTTGGGGCAGATATTACCAAAAGGCCATATCCACTAAGGGATTGGAACCTTCCATTTAGAACTCTTACAGCAGGAATGAATTTAGGTTGGGCTGAGAGCGAGATAATGACTTTTGTGTATCTGTATCTGCATACATAGCACACAGAGTGCACAGAGTTGTACAACCACACCCACATATAAACATACTCAGAGCAATCAGTTTACCCACTAATGAAATGCAGCCGTGTCAGGGTGGAAGCCAGCAGCTGTTGTCCACCACCCAGATTGTCTACTCCCCACGCTGGGATAGCAGTAAGAAGGAAGACTGCAGAGAGTGGGAATTACCAAGGGACTCAAGATAGGTGGCGGCAGCTATCTTCAATGTTATTTAGGCCATGGTTTTAAAAAATCAGGTGTGGCTGTCTTTACTCCACAGACATGGTCTTGAAGAGTTGCATGCAAAGTGAATTTTTGTAAATTGAATCATCATTTTAATGCAGTAGGGGAGCTGGCTATTTAAAGGAAGCCTTCATGGAATCTTTCTGTAATAGAAATAATTGGCTCCAGATTTATCCATTTTGTAAATTTGCATTTTTTCATGCTAGGTTTTCTTAAAGTGGAATCTACCTGTTCTCTCTCATGATGCTCACAGTCACCTGTTAGTATTAAAATCATTTTACACAAGAAGAGAGGACAGAGGAGTTATGGACATGTTAAAAGCAGAGAATGGCAAATATAGGGCCAGTTTTTCCTCCAGAGGCCATGACAGACATTGCTAATCAATCCCAGCACTCCTCCTAGCTCAGCATCACAGATGCCTTCTCAAGACAGCACTGTAGGCAACCAGAACTAATCAACTGGAGTTGGTTCAAAGGATAAAACACATTTGCCATTCAGGGTACTGGCTCTACATTTACTCCGCAAGGCCACATAATGATTGGTTTGGATCCTAAATCAGTAGTCCATTCTCTCACTGAAATATGAATGGAAGGTTCACATGTATCTATCACATCTATCATATCAGACAGATGCAGGGAAATGGGTGAACCTACCACATCCTACTGTGCAGGTCTCACACTGACGCACCTCTAATAACCACAGAGTCACACTGATGCACCTCTAATAACCACAGAGACAATCTACACCTGCCATGGTGCTTCATAGCTAGTGTGGGCCCCACACACCCAAGGCTAAAGATGGACCACCTTTCTGGAGCAGCAATTTTGCCAGATGATTTTTCTAGGGGATGAAGTTTAAATTTTGATGGTAATTTTTTTTTCTGAATATCAAAAGAAACTGAAATACCTTAGATTGTAGATCAAAGAAAGACCCCAAGGAAAGCCTGCCAATCCATCAGCTCTGTCCCAGGCCCTGGCACCTCCTCTCCATGGATCACTCAGTGGACATGGCTCAACATCCTTCTTTATGGATGTAGTGACTACTTTCCAAGTGAAAAAAAACCTTTCTTTCCATGGCTCTGGACTGAGGATGGTTGGCCAAGATGGCAGTGTGAGAAAGGAATTTTATATGTTTTTATACGTCGTCCCAGTTTCACCAGATGTTTCCAGAGCTCACGCTGTGTACCGTGTACCAGGCATGGTGCAAGGCATTCTTGTGTAATCCTGACACCCATGAGCCACTCGAACAGATACTACATTAGCTGAGAGCTACTGAGGCCAATAACGCATGCTTCCTTTTACTGCAGTGATTTCAATCTGCAGGTGCACTGGGCCCTGCCAGAGGCTTGGTGACAGTGGAGGTCAACCCAGTCCCCCTACCCACAGAGATTACATGAGGGAGTTTCTGATCCACCACAGAAAACCCTGAACGTGACTAGAATCCTTGCTTGTCAACACTCATATCCTTTTAGATTTCTAAGTACAGATGATAACTCGGGCAAACAGACTTCCTGCTTTATGGGCAGTCTTTAAGGAAAATGATTAAAATGATGCATACTTATATTCAGATTTCTATCTTTTGCCTACAGTCACCACAAACAGCAGTTGGCAATGAAAATAATTACTTACCCTGAAATGTCAACAGCTTCTCAGCACAGAAAAAAATATAAATCAAATTGTTTAGATTAACAAACACAGAGTTATCATTTGTTAATATGAGAAATGAAATGTTTTAACTGTGAAAAACATTGCAGATGAAAGACCCAATTTGCAGGGTATTCTGTGAGAACCACAAATTATCTTTCACAACCACTACAGCTCATGAGGGGTAATTTGCAAACGCCTCATAGATTATTTTCAGCTGTTTATTGCTGCTGTCATATTCATAGATTCCCTTATAAAAATGTCCTTCTGTCACAGAGCCTGGCTGAGGGCACACTATGGACAAAAATCATGTTTAGTGTTGATTGTTTCTGAGAAAACTAAAAATATAGTTCTTTCATCATATTTAGTAGAACAGTATGACTCCAGATGGGTGATTTTTGCCTTGCCAGGGATCACAAACTCACAAACAGATATTGTCGCTGTCTGTAGTGAGGCATAATAAAAGGGGGCAGGAAAAATGTACTCCGACATAGAGATTTTGGAGAAAGAAGACCTAGAATCAACTCTATATCTGAAAAGCTTTTACAAAAAAGGCAAATATCCCTGACCCTACAAGTAGAATCTTTTGCTTAAGATTATAAAATGCCAGTGGATTACTAAGGGTTTCATTTTTCCTTACAAAGATAGCAAGACTAAAAAGTGATGCACACACAGATTTCTTCCTGAAGGTTCGTGCAAATTGAATCTCCTTGCTTGAGTTAACCAAGTACCCCTGAAACAAGATACCTTTATCTTAGATCCTAAATATCAAAGGAAGTGGTTAAATCAATTTCTAAAATCATCTCTCTGTAGCACACATTCACCTAATTATCCAACAACTGTTAGAAACCTATAGCTTTCTATTACAGGTCAGGAAATTACTGTTTCCAGTTTGGGAAAACCCATCCGTGTATCCATTGCTAAATGCTATTGACAGAAACCTACACAAAATGATATTCCAACTCCACATGGCATCGCTGGGCTATGATTTGCATGCATGACTTTAGGGAACCATCCTGTTTGCTCTTTCGATTAAAATGCTTTATTTTTTAGACTCAAATTGCAATGCAGTCTCAAAGAAACCCCTACCCCATTCAGAGAAGCAGCTGCCTAATCAACCACTTCCGTTTCAGATTCTTTTTTTAAAATTTTTATTTATTTTTACTGATATATAATCTCTTTCAGATTCTTAACTGAACTACTCGTATCTACGTTTTACTCCAATAACATTGAATATTCATTTGGGTGGACAGGATAGGATGTCAGCCAACTACAAAGGCCCATCAAGAAGACCTTGATAACGAATCAGAGGACTGGGGATCTGAGAAGGGTCTTAGAGAGTATTTAGTCCAGGTCTGGAGAATTTCAGAATAGTTGCCACCAGCCTTTCTATCCATTGCAGACATTGCTAATAGATCATGACAAAGTTATCTGCTGAGCCCAGACAAGGCCACAGAATTTTTTTTTTTAAATCTGCTTTCCAGGTACCCACTACTGATCAACTGGAGTTGACATAAGAGATTAAACCTATTTGCTACTCTGATATAGTTCCATGTCCTTATTTTACAGAGGAAATGGAAGCCTGGAAAGGAAAGCAACATTACAAAAGTCATGCACAGAATTAATTGCAAGCTTATAAATGCAGTTGCAGGAGATGGGGTTAGCATAGATAACACAACCTGATCCTCACCATTCTTTGTTCATTTTGTGGTGAACCACAATATCAAAACTATGACATTATTACACTAAGTATTTGGATAAGGACAATTACGGCACCATTATCAGCATTTACTGAGCACTCAATTTCATGCCGGGTATTTTCCAAGCATAATACTTGATTTTCTCTAAGCCTTACAGTAACCAAAACATGTGGGTATTGTACTGCCACATTACATACGAAGACACAGATGGCTTAGGTCATTTGCTCAACGTCACACCACTAGTAAATGGTGGAGTGGGAATCTGGATGCAAGTCTTCCCAAGGCCAACACCCAAGCACTTCTCAGGACCTGACAGGTTCGAAGAATTCAGAGTTAGGATCCTTTCCTGGCACTGCCAACACTTACCTTAAAGCATGGCAGGGAAAAGAAACCCAACCACCAACCAGTAGGACACTGCCAGAGCTCTGGTCCCACCAAAACCAGAAGGACAGCTGAAGGAGCCAAGGCAAAATGGGGAAATAAGAACCCTTTCATCATCTATGGCTCTGCTGGGCTGGAAAAGACAGTCTCCAAATGAGAGGGGAAGAAACTCAGTCACATTCTCTTGAAAGTATTTGAGAAAAATGAGAAATTCAGAGTCTAGATTAAGATGCTAGCCATTAAGTATTTCCCATTGAAATACAAATTAATCCACAGAAGATGAGAAAAGTTATGAGGGCCCCAGAAATTAGGAATGCTGCTCAAGGATAGCTAAGTCTCCAGGAGGAATATCTACTATCTAAAGCAGAGGTGCAGCCTTGGCAACATGGTAAAACCCCGTTTCTACAAAAAATGCAAAAATCAATCAGATGTGGTGGCGCATGCCTATGATCCCAGCTACATGGGAGCCTGAGGAGGGAGGATTGCTTGAGTTCCGGAGATTAAGGCTGCGGTGATTCACTCCAGTCACTGCACTCCAGTCTGAGTGACTGAGTGAGATCCTGTCTCAAAAAAAAAAAATAATACAAAACAAACAGAGCAGAGGTGTGACCTTGAAACAGATGAGTGGGGTGTCAAGGACGAGAGCAATAGTCTGCACTGCCCATCCTATGCTGATATGCCTTCCACTGAGACATTGAGTTTAAAAAAAAATCAGAGAGAAATCACCCTTTCCTGTACGTAGTGTATCTGAGGACATTTAACTTCTACAATACCTCCCATTGAGACCCCACTGTCTTCATTCATTAAAGATGAAGACTGTCTACAATGTAGCATATAGTAGGATGTTCTCCTTTTCCAAGTATTAAGGATAAAGGAGTGAACAAGAAATATAAAATATCTGTCCCATGAAACTTAACATCTAGCAGAGGGAGAAGATAAAGAAATACAAATCATATCAGGTGGTGAACAAGCAGATGTGAGGAGGGGAAAACACTGGGGATATGGAGGAGGAAGAGTTTTTATTTTACAGGTGGTGATCAGGAAGGTCCCTGCTGAGAAAATACTTGAGCAGAGACCTGAAGGAAATGATGGATCCAGTGGTGAAGGTATCTGGAGGAAAAATGTCCCATGGAAAAGGCATGGCAGGTGCAAAGGCCCTGAGGTAGCAGCAAGGTTGGTGTGACTGAAGAACAAGGAGGCAGTGTGGTTGTGGTTGAATGGGTAAAGGGGAAGTAGAAGGAGTTGAGGTTAGAAAGTAATAGGGGTCAAATCATGTAGGACTTACATGTTGTGGCAGGTGCTTTTAGGATAACTCTCAATGATTCCTGCCTCCTGGTACTCATGCCCTCTCCTTGACTATGGGCTGGACCTAGTGACTTGCTTCAAACAAACAGAATATGAGAAAAGTTATAAGATATCCATTCCAAGATTAAGTTACAAAAAACTCTGGCTTCTATCTTGCTCGCTCTCTCTTGCTTGTCCTGTTCGAAGTGAACTAGCTAACTATGAGCTACCCTATGGAGAAGCCTATGTGGCAAGGAGGTAAGAGAGGTCTCTGACCAACAATGAGTGAGGAACTGAGTCTCTCTGCCCAACAAACCACAAGGAGCTAACTGAATCCTGCTAATGATCTCATGAGTGAGTGACAGTGAAAGCATTTCCTCTGTTGAGCCTTCAGATGAGTCTGTAACCCTCAACAACACTTTCATTTCAGTCTCATGGAAGATCCCGAGCCAGAGGACTCAGCTAAGCTGCACCCAGAGTCCTGAGTCACAGATGCTGTACAATAGTAAATGTTGGTAGCTACAAGGTCTATAGCTTTAAGGCATTAAGCTTTGGCATAAGATAACTAATACCTGGACTTCTGTGAGAATTTTGGCTTTTAATTCCGAGTAAATTAGGAATTCGACAGAGAGTTTTGGATAGAAGAATGATGTGATATTACTTATGTTTAACATGATTTCTGTGGCTCCTATGAAGAATAAAATGAAGGGGCGAAGGTTGGGAGAAGACAAGGGAAGCGGTAGAAACTGCTGCATCTACAACAATCCATGGCAGAGATGAAAGTGGAGCGGCCCACTGAGGGAGCAGTGGAAGTGCTGAAAAGTGGTCAGACTCTGTACATAACTGAAAGAAATAACAGGGTTTATAGGCAGATTGGTTGTAGGTAGGAGGAAAAGGAAAGAGTCAAGAATGACTTCTAGATCCTGATTCAAAGGCAGGCACAGGGGCGCATGCATGTAGTTCCAGCTGCTCAAGAGGCTGAGGCAGGGGGATCACTCGAGCCCAGGAGTTCAAGACCAGTCTGGGGAACAACGCGTGACCCCATCTCTTTAAAAAAAAAAAAGACGATGACAGAGGAGGAGGAGGAGGAGATGGGGAGGGGAGACGGAGGGGGAAGAAGAAGAGGAAGAAGAGAAAAAGAAGAAGAGGAAGAAGATGCTGATTCAAACAAATTGTAAAAAATAAATAGCATTTTTGAGACAACTAGAATTTACATTCTGACTAGGTAACAGATTTAGGAATTATTATTTTTAGGTACAGTAATTGTATTGCTATATTAAAATACAAAGAAGTCCTTATCGTTTAAAGACGTAGGCTGACATATTTATGAATGAAACAATGTAATGACTAAGATTTGATTTAAAATAATATGGGAGGGGTGGTTGTGGATTGGCAAATTGAAGGACACAGTGGCCAAGGGTTGATGGCTACTGGGATTGGGCACAAGATATGTGGAATTTCATTATATTTTTTTTCTGTCTACTTTTGAGTACATTCAATATTATCCATGATGACATGCATTTTTTAAAAAAGAAATGAACGACTCCAAAGTTTTTGAACTAATTAGATAATGAGAATTATTGAGTTGGATTTTAAATTATCAGGGCTATGGAGAAAAGGTAGAGGGGGAGGGTGTGAATGCAATCAGGACTTCAGCCTGGAATCTATTGAATTTGATAGACCTATTAGTGAAAGAGTAAAGACACTGAATAAGCAAGTGTGGTCAAGTAAGAGAAGTCTAGCTTGGGAATCACCAGTTTATGAATAGTGTTCAAAGCCTTGAGAGTAAATGGGAGCACAGGTGGAGAACCCTGGGGCCCTCCAGCATTTACTAGTCAGGGAGATGAGTGAATCAGCAAACGAGACCTAGGAGGGTTGGACAGTGAGGTCAGCTAAGAACCAAGTAAAGGAAGACTTCAAAGAGAAAGCGATCAACATGGTGAAGCACTGCTAATAGGCTAAGACAAAAGAACAATGGAAGTTACTGAAATTACTGGTGACCTTCATGAGGAATATTTCCTTGCAGAGTGGGTTCCAGAGAAAATGGGAAACAGCAAGGGAGAGGAGCATATAGCATAAAAGAATGAGTAATGCATCACACAAATAAAATAATGTAACAAAATACTTTTCACTTAAAAACCTGACTATATCACATAAAATCTGAAAGTTGGTGGAAGAATAGTAAAGCATATACTATGACCATACACTATGTTTTCATTCTGAAATCTTATTGTGAAAGACAATTACCTACTACCGTCTGCCTGAGCTGTGTCATGTATAACTGTGTATTTTGGCCTCAAGGTGAGAATGACATTCAGACATTTATCCTAACTTCATGCAGATCTTCTCACCCAGAAGAGAACCCAGGAGTTCTTGGTAAGTGCAAACTTTGGGAGACATTGGGAATAAAAAGCCTTTGATCAGCACTGTCCCTTTCCTACCAGAGACTGATCAAAGCATTTTCCTCAGGCAAGAAAGTCCATGTACTGGACTTTCAGTCAAGTCAAAGGGTTTAGCCAAGGGTGTCCAATCTTTTGGCTTCCGTGGGCCACATTGGAAGAAGAATTGTCTTCTTTACCACGTTGATCACTTTCTCCTTGAAGTCTCCCTTGACTTGGTTCTCAGCTGACCTCACCCTCCTAGGTCTCATTTGCTGATTCACTCATCTCCCTGACTTGTAAATGTTGGAGGGCCCCAGGGTTCTCCACCTGTGCCGCACATAAAATACACTAACACTAATGATAGCTGATGAGCTAAAACACACACACACACACACACACACACACACACACACAAATAAAAACTCATAATGTTTTAAGAAAGTTTATGAATTTGTGCTGAGCTACATTTGAAGCTGCACAGCCCGCGGGCCACAAGTTGGACAAGCTTGGACTCTTCTGTTGCAGATTCTGCTCATGCCCGTCCCTTTCTTCCCAGGCGAGGGAAATTCATGGCAGCTTGTCTATCCTCTGTGGGCCCTTTACTTAGCATGAGTCATATATATTCTAGTCTTAACTGAGATCAAAATCCCAACAAGGTCACTAGGAGATTTGCTTGGATAAAGGCGGTTAAATAAATCCCCAAATCTCTCATGAGCCATGTTGGGAAAAAAAAAAATCCCATAAACTGTTTTCCACCAAAGCATGTGAGGGCATTTTCAATGTTCCACCAAGCATTATGCTGATTGCACTGTTCAGAGATTTATAAGCTAGAGTGAAGATTAACTAAATCACTGTCTTGACTTATAATGAAAACATATATTTTTAGAAAGCTTAGGATCTTTGATTGGAATTTCTGTATAACCACATAGACAAAAACATTAGGCACAACCAATGGACAACCTCTGATACATGAAGCTCTGTCTTCAGCATCCACTTACATAACCTCTGATTTAAATATCTACTTCATTTGTATAGAAACATGTTGAAAAAGGTGAGTGAACAAATCAGCCTTTTTCGTTGTTCTTTTAAATAGACAGTGTGACATATTTGCACGTGAAGTTGGGTTTGGCAGGCTTTTTCTGTAAAGGAGCAGGTAGAGGATATTTTTGGCTTCGTAGTTTCCATGGTCTTTACCCCTCCATCTACTCAGCTCTGCCATTTTAGCAAGAAGGTATTCACAGACAATATGCGCACGGCTGCATTTCAATACCACTTTGCCTACAAAAACAGGCACTGGAGAGCTCACAAGATTTTTTGCTTTTTCTTTTAAGTTTTGAGACAGGGTGTTACTCTGTCACCCAGGGCTGAAGTACAATGGCATGATCTCAGCTCACTGCAGCCTCGACCTTCCTGGCTCAAGCTATCCTCCCACTTTAGCTTCCTGAGTAACTGGGACTATAGGTGCCTGCCAGGCTGCCCAGCTAATTTTTGTATTTTTTTGTAGAGGTGGTGTTTCACCATGTTGCCCAGGCTGGTCTCGAACTCCTAGGTTCAAGCAATCCACCTGACTCAGCCTCCCAAAGCACTGGGATTACAGGCGTGAGCCACCACACCCGGCCAGACAAGGTACTTATACCCAGAATATATGAACAACTCTTACAGCTCAACAATATGAAGACAACCTAATTTAATTTAAATATGGGCAAAGGATCTGAATAGACCTTTCTCTAAAGAAAATATACACATGGCAAGTAATCACATGAAAAGATGCTCGGTCATTAGGGAAATGGAAATCACTTCACGCCCACTAGGATGGCTAACATAAAAAAGGACAGATGGTAAGTATTAGAAAGGATGCAGAAAAATTGGAATGTTCATACGTTGCTGGTGGTGTTGTAAAACGGTGCAGGCACTTTGGAAAACAGTTTTGCAGTTCTTCAAAATACCAAATGTAGAGTTACCATATGACCCAATAATTCTACTTTTAGGTGTGTACCCAAGAGAATATGAAAACATAGGTCTGCAAAAAACCATGTAAATGGATGCTTGTATCAACATTACTAACAGCTAAAAAAGCATCCATCAACTTATGAATGGATATGCTAAATGTTGTCTATTCATACAAGGGAATATTATATGGCAATTTAAAAATGAAGTACTGATAGAGGCTACAACATGGATGGATCATAAAAACATTAAGTGAAGGAAGCTGGTCACAAAAGGGCACATATTGTACAATTCCATTTATCTGGAATGTCCAAAAATAGACAAATCCATAGAGAAAGTACATGAGTGGTTTCCTAGAGCTGTAGTTTGTGAACCTCAGCTCTGAGGCACAGGTATGTGAAAGTGTGAGTTTCAAAGTTTTAATACAGAACATGTCAAGATACTATTAATACAATCTTCCAATATGCAAGTTTTCAGAAAAAATAACATAAAACAGGAAACAGCACTGACTAGTGAGCAGTAATGGGCGTAACATATGGTAATTCCTAATGAAGAGAGTGACAATAATTTAGCAGCTAATGATTATTGCCCACCCATATGTAAGCGTTTACAAAAAAACTTTATATACATAAAAACTCATTTATTTCTCTCAACGGGAAACAGAGGCTTCCCCAAAAGCAAGACTGAATCTGGGTATGAGACATATTCCAATACTGGTTAATTCCTTTCCTTTTCTCTCATGGTAAAATACATGTCCACCTCTAAAAAATGAAGTTGTTAGAAATCCAACCTCAGCACCAAACGACCTCCACTTACACATGTGAAAAGGAAGGCACAGGGGCGAGGCTGGGGAAGGGGATGGCCTGTGCTCACTCATAAATACTCAGCTCACACTGTCTTTAATGTTCACATCCCACCGTGACCTCTAAAAGAAGTGGCTTAACTCGCCGATTTAGAACACACAAGCAGGTATAAGGATGTGTCGCCCCAAAATTCTGCTGCTCATTTTTGAGTGGAGGGCACGCTGGGGCTTTTGAGGAGTTTAGAAAGGGACAGTAACTCTTGGGCGCAAGTGTCCTGGAGAGTGAGCACAGAGGATTCAGTTTCTCAAAACCCTGGGCTATTTTTATTCCTGGGGCAATAATCCTCAACATGCCCTTGTCACTGGCTACTCTGTGGTATGCAGAGCAGCTGCTCTAATGTCCAGCTCTCACTCTCAAACTCTGCTGCAGACTTAAAAAAAAGCGTGACCTATAGCTACCTCACTAACCTCACTAACTATAAAGTTTGCTGTTGTCAGTCCTACTGGCTTAGACCTGCTTCTGTCCCTGCATAGTATTCATTTGTTAGCTTAATAAAAATGTCAAACACACACATAAAAAGTCCCACCTCATCGCTGACATTCAGAGCAAAGACGTGCCTTGGGTTTCCCACTTTTTCCTGGGTCAGCTACCCACCTACTCATCAGCTCTGGTTGTAGATCCTGGTAACTACCCCCAAAACCCAAGAGACTCATTCAGGTCTTATAGCACCCACGTGGAACATGGACACATAGATGAGGAATCTCATTCTAGGTTACTGGAGGCGTTAGTTCCCACTGCCTAGAATGCTCTTCCTATATATCTTTGCATGATGACTGTAGTCTGCATCTCATGATTCAGACTTCCATTCTTGTCACCTCATCAGGGAGGCCTTCTCGAACCACCCCCCAACCTGGAAAGGCGCTGCCCCACCACACACCATGTGCACATGGCTGTGTACTTCTCCCCTCTGCCACTGCCAACCATATTTCATCTCTTAATCCTGCTCCATTTTCTAGAGAGTGTTTACCACTACTAGAAATCTTTCCTTCCTTCCTTCCTTCCTTCCTTCCTTCCTTCCTTCCTTCCTTCCTTCCTTCCTTCCTCCCACCCTCCCACCCTTTCATTTCTTTACTTCTTCTCTCTCATTCCTGCAATACTTGTCTGTATCTGCCACACAAATGGAAGCTCTCCATTGGCAGCAACCTGGCCATGCTCAGCATTCTCAGAGGGTGCTGCAGCATTGTGTGGAACAATCCTTCATTGGGAAGCTGTCATCCCAGTCTCCGGACATTGATGCCAACACTGCCCTTGTCATCAATTGACAATCCCCCAATGCTTTCCCACAGTGCCTTCTGGGGTACTTGTTCACAGCTGTATCCCCAGTGCTAGGAACATTGTAGGTGCAATATATATATTTATTGAATGAGTTAATTAAAAATAAAGAAATGAATCAAGATTATTAGTCTACAAGGGAAAACACTGAATTCGAAAGCACTGAGTTGAAGTTTACCTGTCAGTTTAACCCAACAGTTCTCAATCTCAGCACTACTGACACGTGAACCAGAAAATTCTTTGTTGTGGAGGCTGTCCTGTGCTTTGCAAGATGTTTAGCACCATTCCTGACCTCTACCCACTAGATGCCAGGAGCACCCTCCTAACTGGTGGTGCCAATCAGAAATGGGTTTTGATGGTGCCAAATGTCCTCTAGGGGCAAAACCGCTCCTGGTTGGAAACTACTGGTTTAATCAGTAAGTTTTCATTTTTGCCAAAATAAAATAGTTCCCTTGCTCAGATATTTAAAACTGGAGGTTTATCCAGGCTGACTTGATATACACTTTCTGACATACTAGTTAACTCCTACATGCCAAATATGTGAGATCCCACCAAAGGAATGTTGACAAGTTAAATTTTTACCTAGAACACTTTGCCAGCATTATTCACCTAACTCAAATGAAGGGTCCATAGTAAATACTGCATTCAGATTAAATACCACATACTTGGCAACAGTTAATGATCACTGATGTTAATCAAACCCTTTCCTAATTAGCTGGTTAAATGGGATCTTCCCCTTCATTACACTGCCCTGAATTATGCAAATGAGACCACATAGCCCACATTTTCAAATTTCCCCAATAACAGATCTAGTGTTCTGTGTTTCTTGCAAATCAACTCCCAAACTTACTAAAATTCATTGAATTTTATAAATTTTAAAAGGTATATGGCTGTTTAAAAAGAGCAGTTTCTGTAAGAAACCAGTGTCTCTGGGGTCTATACTCCTTTTATTCTGCTGATGTAATCAGATTAGCTATTCTAAGCATCACCTTAGATGCCTGGACCTCAGAAAAGACATCTACTGATGCAGAGATTACTGGTCCAACAAGTTTGCTTTTGGGATGGGACACAAAACCATTTTCTATTCCTTAAAATATTCATATTGATCAATATAATATTACTATAGTATGGACTGGAGTTTTAGCTACTGAGTAATTATCTGTCTTAGGGTTTTAGCCAAGTACTATGTTTCCACTATCTGGTCAATAAATAGGTACCTACATATGGGAGGTGAAAATGAAGCCCGTCTTCCTTGAATCATTTATTTATCCAATATCTCTCCCACATGGACCGTATGTTAGCCCTCGTACTTGGTACTTGGAATAAAAAGATAATTGGGTCTTTGCCCTTAAAGAGTTCAAAACTATCTAAGAAATCAAAATGAAACATTTTTAGGAGCAATTTTAGATTTTGGTATGTTAAAAGGTACACTTTAAAGCAAGTGCACATAACTCAGATTTCATTATTCAATATTTTAAACATCTCTAGAAGTCTGAAATCATTAACAAATATTGGGATTGGGTATTTTGTGTTTGTCAGAGGGAGGGTCTAGAAGATAAACAGGGAAGTCAGACAAACAATTTGGGAAGGGGAAGAAGTCTCCTGCAGGGCCACACCTTCCTTCTTGCTTCAATTCTGCCTCCCTGCATTTCTTCTTACCAGGTCATTTCTACCCTGATATGGTAGATGCAGTGCCTATGACTGTTGGACTAGTGGGCTGGGTCTCTCTAGAGAGAACAAAGTAAAGAATCACTACCACGAGCAGCGTAGTTTATAAAACTCAAGTCAACAATAAGTTAAGGCAAAATAGGTTTTGCCCTTTCTCCTCTGTTGTGTGTGCTGTCTTCCCTTTCTACCTTCCACCCTCTGCCATAAGATGACACAGCACGAAGGCTCTTGCCAGATGTGGACACCTGGATCTTGGGGTTTGCAGCCTCCAAAGCTATAAGAAATAAATTTCTTTTCTGTATAAATTACCCATTCTGTGGGAGAAAATTTTTGCAAACTAAGCATCTGACAAACGTCTAATGTCCAGTATCTATAAGGAACTTAAACAAACTTACAAGAAAAAAACAAATAGCCCCATTAAAAAGTGGGCAAAGGACATGAATAGACACTTCTCAGAAGAAGACACACATGCGGCTCACAAGCATATGAAAATAAGCTCAGCATCACTGATCATTAGAGAAATGCAAATCAAAACCACAATGAGATACCATCTCACACCAGTCAGAATGGTTATTACTAAAAAGTCAAAAAACAACAGATGCTGGTGAAGTTGTAGAGAAAAAGGAATGCTTATATACTGTTGGTGGGAGTGTAAATTAGTTCAGCCATTGTAGAAAACAGTGTTGCGATTCCTTAAAGAGCTGGAAACAGAACTACCATCCCACTCAGCAATCCCATTACTGGGTATATACCCGAAGGAATGTAAATCTTTCTATCATAAAGACACCTCCATGTGCATGTTCACTGCAGCACTATTCACAACAGCAAAGACATGGAATCAGCCTAAATGCCCATCAATGATAGACTGGATAAAGAAAATGTGGTACATATATACCATGGAATACCACACAGCCATAAAAAAGAATGAGATCATGTCCTTTGCGGCAACTTGGATAGAACTGCAGGCCATTATCCTTAGCAAACTAATGCAGGAACAGAAAACCAAATACTGCATGTTCTCACCCGTAAGTGAGAGCTAAATGATGAGAACACACATACACAGAGAGGGGAACAACACACACTAGGGCCTAATGGAGGGTGGAGGGTGGGAGGAGGGAGCAGATTGGGAAAAATAACTAATGGGTACTAGGCTTAACAGCTGTGCAATAAAATAATCTGTACAACAAGCCCCCATAACACAGTTTACCTATGTAACAAACCTATGCATGTACCCGTGAACTTAAAAATTAAATTTAAAAAATTACTCATTCTGTGGTATATAACAAAACAAAATGGACTAAGACACTGGTTATTATTTCTTTATAGCTACAGTGCCTGGAAAAAGCAGGGGCTCAGGAAATATTTATTTATCGAATGAATGAATATGCCACCAACTTTCAGATAAAAACGGGTTATCCTAAATTCTAGCATTTTTATTCTTCTTTCTTATCCAATAATTTTCTTGTTTGTTTTCTCATTTTATCCCTGAATTGACACAGGGGAAGATAAGGGAGGTAATAATCCCAAGCCTATTTTAGATAGACTTTTAGAGACCCAAGACCGTACATTTTGCAAGTTATAGAGTGAGTGATAAACTGTGTGGACCTTACAGTCCAAGATCTGCATTTCCAGTCACAATAACATAATGGATGAGGGACCTGACACAACAGAAGGTTCCAGGGCTAGGACGAGACTTGGTAGGCCAAAGGGAGAGTCCCACCACTTCTTCCTGTGCAGTGGGAAAGCAATTAAGAAAATCCAGCGCTCTGGTGGCAGCTGGAGAGTTGGCAGGCTTCTCAAGAGAAGGACTGTAAGCAATGTCATAGGCCGGGAAGATGGATGGGGCCCGTTTATGCACCAAGGCTGGCGTACAAATGGAATCTTGCCCAGTCTGACCGGCCTTTCTTCAAAGGTGTCATTGACAGATGAGTATCTAAATGTTTTTGTTTAAAAAAGAAAACACAGAAAAAGAAAGAAGAGAATAAAACAAAAAAAAAAACCAAGAAAACAAAACAAAAAAACCTCTTTCTACCCCAGACATACACAGCCAATGAACATGAGATGACCAGGTCAGGCCTGGGAGTGAGGCTGGCCTTTCCAAGGAGTCCTCGATAATTATTTGCATAGTTGTACACCTCTTCTTTCAGAGGAGTTCCACTTTAACACAAGGATTTCATTGAAACCTAACATTCCTGCAAGTCGGCTGTCTCCCATCTGCTGTTGGGACACACTGATGGGAGAAAAGCCTGCTCACATATTCATCTTCATCTGCCAAAACAAGGCTTCTTCCCCAATTAAAATGGCCTTTTAAATTTTAGAGTGGTAAACAGTGTCTACTTAATTTGAGGAAAAGACACAGAGGAAAGTTACCAAACCTAACTTTGGTAACTTTGTGACATGATGGTTGAGTCAGGGTCAGGAAAACTTGGGGCGGGGGTGCTGAAGAGGCCACTCTGTTTTTGGAGACAGAGAGGTCTTCTTGAGGTCACTGCCTTCGTGGGGCTGCATCCACAGCAGGCTTCAACATCAAAACCAAGCAATTCTGTTTTATCTTATGTCTATCAAACAAAGTTTGAAAAAGCTTAATAATCACCAATTCTAAAAGGTAAGGACTAAATACAGTTCTTTAAATGACCTTGCTTCTTGGCCTTGCTCTGTAATTGTCTTCTGAAAATGGGGACCATTTGGCATACACAGAGAAGCAGTAAATAGGAGGGTGCCTTCTCCACCCACTCAGGGTGGACCAAACTGTGTCTCGTGACCTGCCTGTGGTCTACGGCCGGCGATGCAACTCGACAATAGACTGGCATAGCATTTGGAAAGTGCACTTTCTTCTCTAGACTGGATACACGGTGTTCAGGCTCAGACCACGTGTCACCCATACTCAGCCAAATGGGCATTTATGAAATGTAAGGCATTTGGAAACATGTGAGCATAGTATGTAAACTTGGACAGAGGTGGCTGGTACAGGCACAGTGACCTTAGGGCTCATCCTTCATGATGACTAAACTAGAAACCCAAAGAAAGGGCTTTAAAAAGAAATTGCAAACAGACGACCAGATATTCTGGCCAGACCATGTCTCTGACAGCTGCTGCATGTGGCCTCAGCTCCCAGGAGATAACATGCCTTCAGAATTAGCTCGCTGGACCAGCCTGGAGGTAAGCAAGTCTGACCTCCTTTAAGCATAAATAAATCTTGTTGAGTTAAATGATCCTGTCTCCCACTTTCCTCAAGGAACATGAGACATTAAGTGACAAAATCTGAAGACAGCAACTGTGAATCCTCAGAGCCCGTATCTCCTGGCTGATTAAGAATAGGTCTGTTTAGTTCAAGACGAGCCACAGGTCAGATACATAAGGCTGTCATCCTTGCCATACCCAGTAACTCAGGAATAACCAGGGCAACTATCCCCAGATCTTTCAACCCTACTAATACAATTATACATAGGCCAAGTCAGAAATAAAGTGGGGCGGGGGGGAAGTAGTATTTCCTCGCCAAAGAACAACCACTTCAAACGGGTCTCCTCCATCTGCTCCATTTGCACTCCTTCCCACAAATATTCAGTATGTGAAGACACAGAAGTAGATGTTCAAAGTCATCCTAAAGTACAACTTATTGAGGGAGACTGCTGGAAAACAAAAATCGCTCTCTTTAGTAAACCCAGCCAATACCAGGACGGTGCTTGGAGCATATCATCCACCCATCAACCAATGGCTCCAAAGTGATCAGAATAAACCATGTGCCAGACACACCCTCGGGCCTTGTTTTTGTATCAGCATTTGTCTTCAAAGAGGGCTTTTTGGTAGTTGCCAGCCCTTTAGGCCAAATGCTACCAATGAAAGCCCCTGGCCATCCACAGACAACTGCTGACACTCCTAAAAAGTGAGAGAAATGGAAAAAGCCAGAAACAGGACTTCTTTGACAATTTGAGACTCTCAGTCATGTAATATTTTGGCTTTCCCCTGGTCCCAAACCCAGCACCTGCAGATACAGCTAACTCTAATTCCCTAGGGAGATCAGGGGGATGAAAATCTCAGTCTCTCTGGAGAAGGGCACATTTCAGTTTGTGTTTGCCTAAAACAAACCTGCAATTTCCTTGTATGCCCACTGTCATCCTAATGACACAGAAGCTGGAGATCTGGAGTTTACTTTGAATGAACGTGCTACCTACCATCGAGAAATTCTCCTCGGCACATACCGACAATTTCTTACTGGCTCAGTTTAAGGATAGAAACCCTGGGAAAGTTTTCTGTTTTCACATCAACCACCACCAGCTGTCAGAGTCTTGGTTTGAAGGAGATGACACCAAGCTGAGAAGGAAGTAATTTAAAATTGTTTTCTCCTTTGAAAACCTTTTTTGGAGGATAAGCGTGCTACGCAGAAGCAGCCCACTGGCCGGATGAATGGACACCATGCTTACTTTGTCTTCATGGATTGAATCCATTATTTACCTGCCACCACAGGAGATTTCCGTTCATCCAGGAGCTGGATGGATGTACTCGCGGTCACCACATTGCTTTTATTGACTGGTCCTGTAAAAAGAAAAACCACCACAACAAAAATGAAGATAATTACAGTGTACACGTTAAGAGAGTAATCATATTGGTCCACAGTCACCAATTCTGCAAATTGTTCCGGGGCTCGGTCCCAGGCCCCAGAGTCTTCTGGGGTGTGGATGTCCTGCCTACACTGCCAGGCCATGAGTGCAGTGCTGCTCCCAGCTGAAGGAACCAGCGAGCGGAGTTATGACCACCAGTGCACTGGGGAACATCCAGCCTCTTCACATCGAAACCATTGACCACTATCGAGGGACCACATTTTTTGGTAATCCATGGTTTCAAATTGCAGTGTTTACTTGTATCTGTGGTCATATTTACACTGCCTGTCTAAATATAGCCATGAAGAGATATATGAGGGCTTTGAAATTATTTTATGAGTTGGCGACTTTAGCTCTGATTCATTGGTTAAATCTTTACTGATCTATAAAATTGTAATTTCGAATTTTGAGCCCAGTTTTTCTGGGCAAAATTATTCTAAACATTGATAGAGCTAGAGCATAATCTTCACTCCAAACTATTATTATTCTGGCAACAATATGGCATTAGTATTAAGAGATTTTCAATTACCAGCAATGGTTCCAATATCCATGAATTAAAAGATACTGAGCACAAATTCTGAATGCCTGGAGTTAATAATTTAGTCCAATGCCCACCTGCTAAAAGGTGCTCAATGAATGTGAGTTGGATGAAATCCAGTTGAATTGAGAAGCAAGGAAAAGTCAAACCTGAATTTGAATACACTTACGACCAAAGCAATGAGAAATTTTCTCCTGGCCCAAGTTTAAGCAGCAATAAAAACCAGTTTCTTTTCTAGTTTGCACAGGTATTCAATACATAGTAGAGAAAATTGGAGAGAGCTCAACCATAGAGACTTGTAGCTGGTGATTTTTAAGATTTTCCCTGACTCTAAGGGGATTATGAAATGTCCTAAGATGTTACGTCATCTGTAACTTTGTCATGAACAAGGTAAAACTCACTTCATTACACCATTACATTGAAAGTTTGGTGAAAATCCCAGTTACCAAAAACCAATCCAACAACAGCTTTAGTTAACTCGATGATTCCAGAATCAGAAGAACAGCAAGCTAAGTTCTATTTTTTTCTTTAGAGGACTGTAAAAAGGAAGTCTTAAGAGATTGCTTGATAGAAGACAATGTTATTATTCATAGGTCTGCAGCAGAATGAAAAAGTTCACTGTCTCTTGATATTTTCAGCAATAAAGTATAGTGCAGACAAGCATAAAGAAAGAGCTTCAGGCCAGGTATGGTCCTAGCACTTTGGGAATCCCAGGAGGGTGGCTCACTTTAGGTCAGCAGTTAGAGACCAGTGTGGCCAACATGGTGAAAAACCATATCTACTAAAAATACAAAAATTAGTTGTGTATGGTACGGGTGCCTGTAATTCCAGCTACTCAGGAGCCTGAAGCAGGAGAATTGCTTGAACCCAGAAGGCAGAGGTTGCAGTGAGCCAAGAGCATGCCACTGCACGCCAACCTGGGTGACAGAGCAAGACTCTGTCTCAAAAAAAGACAGAAAGACAGAGAGACAGACAGAAAGAAAGAAAGAGAGAGAGAGTGAGAAAAAAAAAAAGAAAAAACAAAGAAAGAAAAAGAAAGAGCTTCAGACACCTGGAAATTTATATTTCAGAAAGCACACATAACTACAGGCAGGCATACATACAGGTCTGTTAGCAAAGGAACACAGACCCAAAGAATCTTAGACCTGAAAAGAATCTAAGAGATAAATGTAGTCTGAAATCCCAACCAGCAAAGAATCTAATCAATAATATTCAGTCTCTCCTAAATATGCCCATTGATGAGGGACTGTCTTCCTAATGAGTCCACTCAACCAATTCTATGAGCACTCTTTGTTTTCTACAAATTTCAAAAGCACCCTTTCTGAAAACATTTTCAGTCATGGAAATGAGAAAGCACCAAGCCTTAGGGAGGGGGATTGGGCACAAACACTGAAGAACTTCCCGTACGATTGAGTTAGGAGTATTTGTAAAAGATTAATATGAAAGGAACTGATATTTGTAAAATATAACTACAGACTGAACTTTCCAGAGCAACCCAACTTTACAGAACTAGGTTTCATTCATCTCTCAAGTTTCTGCAATAAGCAGTATAGAGTGAGCACCCAAAATACCAGATGCATGAGGCAAGGGAAAAAAAACGAGGACAACTTAAGCATTTCCAGTATGCTTTGCTTCTAAAACTGGTTGAAATAAGATAGCATTCAGTTCTTTTTGGAGGCAGGTAACTTTAATTTTTTAAACTATCATATCATAAACTCTTAGGACTGAAAAACCAATCAGCTACATGCCTCTCATTGGTGACTGCAGGCTCCTGTCAAGAGAGCACATGGTTATACAAAGTCAGTCCTTAGTCCGGCATATCAATTTAAATCAATTCAGTTCAAATGGGGAACAGTGGACCTCTGCAGGGATGTGACTCACTGAAGGTTCTGGCAAGGGATGCTTGAATTTTCTCTAAGTGGGGCCATGACAACATTTAAAAAAACTGACTGACAAGTTTGTATCAAAATCCCATAGGGTGCAAAACATCAGCTCTCCTTCCTGAAATACATTTACATAATTTGGTAAAGGAAAAACCTTCCTTTTCTTTGAGGCTATTACGCTTACGGAACAGGTCACTGGTTCAGGGCTGATCCAATATTCAGCACTGGCTCTGAGGGTTGAACTTGGTTCCTTTCAGCATTCAGGCAGCTCCTCAACACCCTGCACACAATGCCCAGACCCACTGGACTAGACAGACAGAGCTCGCCTCCAACAAGGGCACCCACCAGTGCTGAACGGGATAGAGTAGACGAAGCTCCCTGGAATCTGCTCAGCGGCTCTTCGGTACCAGAGAGGGAAATGGTCTGCGTTAAAAATGTTCTCCTTGTCGCCAGCTTTCAGGAAGTCCCTTGAAGTGGAAAAGAATCAGAAGAACGTGCATCACTCAGCAGAGTAAAGGTGGGCCTGGAGCACGCCGACAGCCTTCATCACGTAAAACCAGTGTTCACTTTTAGAACCCCAACTTGCCTTTCTCAGTATACAGGGGGCCTGACTTAACACTGGGCACCCACATTACTCAAAAATATCTTGCAGAGCTCTGGGAGTCAGATTCTGAGTGGGTAAAGCTTTGTCTGCCTTTAAAACCCAAACATATATACTGATATCCTTGGGAGAATCAACTTCTTTTTTTTTTTTTTGAGAGGGAGTCTCACTCTGTCTCCCAGGCCGGAGTGCAGTGGAGCTATCTCGGCTCACTGCAAGCTCCGCCTCCCGGGTTCCCGCCATTCTCCTGCCTCAGCCTCCCGAGTAGCTGGGACTACAGGTGGCTGCCACCACGCCCGGCTAATTTTTTTGTATTTTTAGTAGAGACAGGGTTTCACTGTGTTAGCCAGGGTGGTCTCGATCTCCTGACCTTGTGATCCACCCACCTCTGCCTCCTAAATGGGATTACAGGCTTGAGCCACTGTGCCCGGGGGAGAATCAACTTCTTAAGTAGATCTCATTCTTCTTAGAGCAAGTGTACAGAAGGTAAACCATGCTTCTCAGAAAAAGTGCAAAGGAAGTAAATGTGAGCCCACGCTGAGATCTTTCCACCCTTCTTCCCTCACCTGCCTCCTCTCTGGACAAACAGGCCTGCTCATGCCCCCTGTGTGCATCCCTGCCCTCTACTGACTCCCTGCCTTCTGCACAGAGAGCTTGTCTATCGGAAAGGCTAGGTATATTCTTCTTTCCATCTTTTCCTCTCAAAATCACACTCATTTTCAAAGTGTGCCTCATCTACCATCTACCCCATGAATCCACAGAGACACATGCAAGCTGTTGCCACACCCTGGGCCCCCACACTCTTGGTAACTTTCATATAGCCTTTTATTTATTTTTTGGCCTGCACAATCATCATATCCCCTCCCCAGACCTCCCAAGATTTCTGAGGACAGGAGATTTGTTCACATGTGTGCACTCTTCATAGAGCCTTAAGCATACTCAAGTCGCAAGGCATGATTATTGACCTGACATCCCTCTAGAGATTCACATGTGCTCTCCAGGACCTGAAGTGCCTTGTCTTAGCTGATACAGTGCAACTCAGGCAGTGGGGGAACGACTGCCTGGTTAGGCCACAGTCTGCTGCAGACATTTTTCCGGAAGGGAGACCAATCAGGGGATAACGTTTAGGTAGGGAACAGGCCATCAGTTGAAGCAGAAATGGCACCACTTTCAACCCAGCAGTTTGCAGCGTAGATTTGGATTGCAAAGACTGTGGAGGGAAATTTTCATGCTAAGCTGTAACTGGTTGGTTTCCTGAACTTTCTCACCCAGTTCAGGAAAGCATTCTATAGTTGCAGGTGTGTCTAACCAGTGTTCCCTTCACCTCTACCAAAGACGGAGTGCCCACTTTTAGAGAAGAGGCCCATGACATTGGAGGTCACCCTCCAGGTTCTTAGATAGCTCTGGAATCTACCTCCCTATAACTTGTATTAGCATGTCTTTACTCCTTTCTAAGGTCTGGGACCTTCCTTTTCCCAATATTATCAGGGCCTGGCTCTCAGCAGGTGCTTGGTATATGCTTAATGATCCCAAGATAAATCTAATCTCATATCCAGATAAGAGCTCCTCCAGTATTAAACACAATTTCCTATATCTTCAAAAATAAAATTTCTCAATTCTTTTAAATTCCTTTGTATGGCCATCTTTATGAGTGCTCTACTTTGTTAATACTGCTATAAAATTTTGTGCTCCTAGAACTGGTAATTGTAGGTCAAAAATGGTCTGACATAGCATAGCTGCCTACATTTGATCTTGACTCTTATTGACAAAATGACTCTCCAGAAATTAAAAATGTTTAAAAGAGAATTTTTTAAAAAGCACTCTTCTCTCATTCAGAAGGCCAAGGCCAACTTTGGAGTCATGTGCAAGATTAAGAAAGTGCAGAGATCCCCTGTGCTATCTAGAATGCTGGACGTCAGGACTTCTGGGCTCATCTTGGTAGACAAGCTCTTCCTTAGGCTGCCATATTCAGTGATAATGTTTCCTGATCTAAAAGTCATCAGACGTCAGGAATACTGAAATTTTAGCCTTTTCATTTCTTTCGCTAGACATGAAATTCTTCATAAACCTGACTTGGACAGTGTGAGGAAGAGCCTCTGTTGCCTGGCCCATGGCAGGATACATTGCTGCTTTCCACAAACAGGTGCAGCCACGACTGATCAGAAGGTGTTCGCACTCCCAGCAGGTCTGTTCAGCGGTCATCACAGCTAAGAGGTGCCCCGTCTATGCAGCACAGGTTAATGGTGCCACAGGGGGCCTTTTTCAAGAGTCATAGTAGATGAGATGGTAGCTCGGTTAGAAGGTGTGAAGTGGTTCTCAGATGGTGACATTCAGGCTTTGTGGGTGGTTGGCAATAGATCTGGAACGCTGCACATCTGGGTGTCCAGTGACCTGCTACCCGGGACAGTGCTGGCACCCAGGCCAGCCAGCAGGAGACTGCAGTACTTGATCCCCATTAGCCCTGGTGTCAATGTGAAAGGACTGAGTTGCCGGGAAACCCTGGAGGCCTCTGCCAACTACTGGGCAGCGATTCTGGAGGAAACGCGAAGGAGCGACCTGATTTTACAGAATCCCAAAAATGTTCTTCAGGAAGAAAGATCCTTCTGGGTAAGGTGAAAGTCTCCTCCTGGATACTGGGAGCTACGGCAGTGGTGTGATAGGCTGGTCTAGGTTCTGGGAAGAACTGGGTGACTTTGAGTGAATAATTGAGTCTCTGACCCCCATTTACTCATCTACAAAATGGGAACAATAAAAATGCTGCACTTTACCAGGGTTCTATCAGAACTACATAACACCATATGTGAAAGAGTGTTATGGACACTGAAAACAGGCTCTAACAAATAAATGGGATTCTCAAAGCCAGAGCTTCTTTTGTTCTCAGTGGTTGAAAGGGCAGGGGTAAAGTGGTCACCCTCTAAACTTAGGGCTGTATGCTGTGAAGGCGAACATCACTGGATGCTATATGCATGGTGATGTGAGAGGTTGTACTGAAGGCACAGAATGTATTATAACTCTTGGCGGGGTGACAGCCAAGTTTCAGTATGATTGACCTACTTCCAAATGCAGGTGGCGGGGGTATGGGATGAAATCTCAGTGTAGGAGACTGATAATAGTACGAGATAATTGCAGGGTAGCAACTTTATATTATCAAGTTCTCTGCCCAATACTTTAAGCTCTGCCTTTCATGCCCTAGTCAAAAGCAAAAACTAAACCAAATGTCAGAAATGCTAAAAACTTTCTCAGCCTGGCTTAGAGAGTGTATCCAAATAGCTGAATCTTGACAAATACCATTTGATGGGAGGGGATAGGCAGGTAAGATTTTAAGACAATAGATGTCAAGGTGCCTCTATATGAAGCAAGGATAGGAGTTTCTTGAAGACAGAAGATTTCATCCATCCAAACTGTCAATGAGTACACACTCTGTGGGTCACGTAATGCCACAGAGAATAGAACACATAGTTGTAGGAATTTTTAGTTTCCCAAAGAAATTTTTCACCCATAAAAAAAAATTATTTTTGAGACAGAGTCTCACTCTGTTGCCCAGGCTGGAGTGCAGTGGTGCGATCTCAGCTCACTACAACCTCCACCTCCTGGGTTCAAGTGATTCTCCTACTTCAGCCTCCCAAGTAGCTGGGATTACAGGTATGCACCACCATGCCCTGCTAATTTTTGTATTTTTAGCAAAGACAGGGTTTTACCATATTGGCCAGGCTGGTCTTGAACTCCTGACCTCAAGTGATCTGCCTGCCTTGGCCTCCCAAAGTTCTGGGATTACAGGCATGAGACACTGTGCCCAGCCCATCCATAATTTTTTTTTTGATCTTCACAGTAACCAAAAGAGATCATTGCTCTCACTTTTCAGGTTGACAGAATGAAGACACCCAAGTGAGATAAGCCAGGTATACCTCCCAGCATCCTTACTGTGGTCCTTTGTCTTTTAAATCTGTCACAATAACACAGTTATCAGACCAGCAAGGTGTCATGTTTTATTGTTACGGTTTTGCAGCTTTGCTTGTTTCAGTCTCAATACCAGCAGCAGACTTTCTCATTGAGTATTAGAAAAAGAATTCCCTTGTCTCCTCTTACCTATCTGGATTCTAACAGGAGAAGGTAACGTGCATCTCAGCACCTCTAGCCTTTCCCAGGAACTTGCCCTCTGGAAAAGCAATTGAGGGGGGTAAAATGCTTTAAAAAGGCTTTAAAAATCAAGTTGCAACTATAATCAAACTTCATAGATGATAAATGTGAGTATCAAGAAGGTCAAAGTCCTGGAACAGAATTCAAAGCCAGTCTCTCAAAATATCTAAACATCGATTGATCTGTCATTTACCAGACTTGGTTTTGTAAGGTTATATGGTGGGTGTCAGGGCCTCATTTAGCAGATGCAAACAGCACTGTCAAGTTCCAAGGAAGCACCGCCTCCTTGGACCCCTGATGAGCCAACCCCTCTCAAACTGGCAGCTTCCCTGTGGCTTGGTTATTCACCTCCAGGTACCCTGACGGTTGGGGGTATAATGTTCTGTGGTAACCTCTGCACTCACACATATACTTGCAAACCACTCTCAAACTTTCTGAATCTTGGGACCCATCTGTCCATGTCTTAACAATCTCTCTTGCTTCAGAGAAAGTAAATTGAAAAAGCTTATTAACAGACTCAGGAAAGACTTCACAGTCTACCTACTAGCCCTGGTGAAACACCAGTTTGATGCGTTAAGGGCCTGTGGCTCTCTGAAGATACAGGGGCTGAGCATCTGGGTACTAGACCCGGAAACTCTCTGCCCACCATCCATCCAGGTCTCTTTGGAAGTCCAAGGAGACACTGTCAAACCCCAGTGTCCCCAGAGGGCCCACTCCTGGGTGTGGAGCTCTGCAGCCCCTCAGGCTAAGCACAGAGGCACAGAGGTTTATTAGTAAAATATAAACAAACAAACAGGACTTGGAATACTGATTTTTGTACAGGCAGGAGGAATTCCTCAGCATAGCTGCAGAACAGCTGAATACCCTGAAGCCATTTGTTACAAGATGAGTGTTTCCTCCCTCTGGCGGCTCCCCTAGCAGCCACACCACCTCCCAGAGTTCTGAAATGACTCATCAGGGCAGGAGAAGACTCCAGGACAGTGGACAGAAGCCAACAAGCGTGAGGAACAAAGGGTGGTGGAAAGGCTAATAGGCAGGTGAAAGCACATGCTGGGGCCCCCATGGTAGAACAGAGAAGAAAAATCTCAATAGGCCTGGAGTGGCCTAAATTATGTTTCTACCAGTAGTGGAATCCAGAAATGAAATAAGCTTCCCTTTGAATGTTCCATTTCAGGAGCTCCCTGGGCCCCTGTAGAGGATCCCTCCTACTTACTGATTGGTGAGTTGCTCAGCCCCGACAAACAGGTTGATTCTGGAGAGGCCCGTGCGAGTGCCGAGGAAGGCAACCTCCACGCCCTTGTCAGAATTCCTGAAACAGAACAGTGGACGTCAGAGGAGGGCCTCTAGGCAGTAAGCAGATAATGCATTGCATTTTAAGACTCACAGAACGTTTCACCAAATAGTAGTTTTGAAACTTGAACTTTAAAAGAAGTTATAGAAATACACACACACACACACACACACACACACACACACACACACAAGCACAGATTGCCAACTTGTATCCCTAACAAAAGTTTTCACAGTAATACTGGCAGGAAAAATGAAGAATTTCCTGCCAACAAAAGCAGCATGTGGAAAAAATCTACTTCCAACCATACACACATCTTTATTTCAAGGTTCTGGGTGCAAGTTCAAAGAGATCAGGCTAAGAATGGGAAGGATTAGGGCTTAGGACTAGCTTTTTGCATTAATGCTACCAAGTTTATTCTTGGTCTTGAGATCATTTGTGGAATCTGCCATTAAAGCAACTGAGCCACAGTACCAAGTTTGCAGCATCCCACAGCCTGGAACTCCACGTGCTTGGAATTGGTTTTGACATCCACACAGTTGTGGGGGCACCCGCTTATCACTTCTACCAGATCACAGGCCTTGTTCTCACCACCAACACCAAAGAGATGTGTAAAGAAATGGCTTCTTCCAATAGCCCTGTAGGAGGCTATGCATAGGAACTCTAAGAAGGGCCCTGGCAAGGAAAACTAACATAAAAATTCACTAAATATCATTTTGTTTCAACTTCCAAGGCAAATTTTATATGCTTGAGTGTGTTCTTTAGGAGATTTGCAAGGCATATTTCTCCTGTGCAAAAAGCAAATGGCCTTTCTCCACAAACACATAATTTTCTTTTTTTTTTTTTTCTTGAGACAGAGTCTGGCTCTGTCGCCCAGGCTGGAGTACAATGGCACAATCTCAGCTCACTGCAACCTCCACCTCCTGGGTTCATGCCATTCTCCTGCCTCAGCCTCCCGAGTAGCTGGGACTACAGGCACCCGCCACCACACCAGGCGAATTTTTTGTATTTTTACTACAGACGGGGTTTCACCGTGTTAGCCAGGATGGTCTCGATCTCCTGACCTCATGATCTGCCCACCTTGGCCTCCCAAAGTACTGGGATTAAAGGCGTGAGCCACTGCGCCCGGCCCACAAACACATAATTTTATCCTAAAATAAATTCTTGAGCCTGTTTCTCTGTCTTAAATGCTACTAGCAATTTGATCCAAAGCATTCTCCACATTATCTTCAAAGTAAGGTCATTTGGTTACTTGATCTTTGATGAAAGTCAAAGTGGTGGATGCTACCTTTAAGTATTTAAGGGCTGAATAAAAACCAACACTATGCATTTCTGCTTGTAGCCTACACCAAATTGGAAAGCCAGGCTGTCCAATCAGTTACAGATGTGGACTACAAAGCAAGTTACCATTTTGGAAATCTTTAGTATGTGTTAGGAATGAATCAGCAACCTTTGCTCAAGATTTTGAGTTTCATGAGAGCTGAAAAGAAACACTTCAAGGTTCACTAGAGAAAGAAACCCCAGGACGGGCTCAATTATTTGCCAGCTTCCCAGGAAATAAGATCTATGCCATGAAGGCAAGCAGTCCAAAGACACCCCTAATAATGAAAATGGCAGTCTCTCTGGGGCTCCAGTTTTGCATATTAAACAGCCTACCTGACATCTCCATTTGGGAGACTTTCAGCCATTTTAACCTCATGATGTCTAGAAGAGAGACTGGCCATGCCCAGCCCTAAACCTGATCCTCCCCCAGTGTCTCTTGTGTTAGCAAATAGCACCATCTGTCCAATAGCTCATGATATAAACCTGGGAATGATCTTTGATGGCTCAACCTCCCTGCCCTCACATGACAAACCCATCATCAAGTCCTAGGGACCTTGCCTCTGAAGCAAGCCACAAGTGGACTTCTTCTCTCTGTGCCCACTGCCCTGGTCCAAGTCACAAATCCCTGGGAAAACTGTAGGAACCTTTACTATTGTTCTCACCCCATTACCCTCTGTTCTCCACACAGCAATAGAGAGATCTTTTTGTAAAATGCAAATCTGATCATTTCCTTCCCCTTCTTAAAATCCTTCAGTGATCTTCCAATGCTCTGAGTATAAAATCCAAAATCCTTAACCTGACTCTCAAGGTCCTGAGCCATGCGGCCCCTCTGCAGCCTCATCCTCTGACATCTTCCAGTCTATCCTCTATATGTCAGCTGTGTCCACCTTCTTTAAATTCTGCCAATGTGTCAAATACTTTCTCATCTCAGGGCCTTTGTATGTGCTGTTCCTAGAATGCTGCCTGAACCTTGAACTAGTTCCCATCTTCCTCCTCCACTTTAGATCTGTTACACTTTATATGTCTTTACTTTTCCTTCAAAGCAGTTATGATTCTTAATAATACAGCACACTATATACCACAGGTGCCATGATGTTAAGGGCTCTATCTGTGTGGTTTCTCTGCATTTCTCCAACACCTCGCTCAGAGTCTGGCACATAACAGACACACAGTCAAGACTTGATGAGTGAATGAATGAAAACGAAAACAGAATGAATGTCAGGATGGAAGGGAAGATACAATGAGAGAATGAAATACTGAATCGAAAAATGGAGAGAAACAGGATGGAAGGGAAGATAAAAGGAGGGAATGAACTAAGGAAGAATAGGAAAGTGGAGAGAAATGAATCATGTAACACATGAAGATATAAGAGAAAAGGAATGGTTCTTCCTTTTCTTTTTAATCTTTAATACTCTACTTAAATTAAGAATAGTAAAGAGAGATAATAACAAGCTGCTAAAGCAGTTCTCATCCTAGTCTTTGATATCAACTACTACGGCCTTGCCCGCAGCCCCTCCACCCTCCACTTCAGAAATAAAACCACAGGGTTATATCTGACACCCTATGAAATCAAGCTCTCACTTCTCCATCCCACTCACAACCTAATCTGGCCCAGATCCCAAGCTCCCTCAAGACTGCAAAGTAGAGAGAGCTGTGGCGAGGCAGGAAACGAAGTTCCCTTCTGCCTCCCTCTCTCTCGGAAGTGTCACCCTACCTCAGCGTACCAAATTTCATGTAACGTTAAAACTCAAACAAATTATATGTCAAAGCCAGGAGCTTGCCATCCAAGCCCGAGCCGCTAATCTGCTCTAGCTCTTGTGGTTTGGAGCTTGGGGGAAAATTAAAGAACTTTAACACCAGGCTCCTAAAACAGTTTAGTTCTTTAAACCATAACCATATTTCGGAGTGTTGGTGAGGAAATGGCCATGAAAGGAGGACACGTGCAACCACTTACTCAGATTTGTTGAGGGCCAGGCTGGTCCAATATGCTTCAATGGGGGCACTCACCACGGCATCAAAAAGGACTTCTTGGATCAATTCTTTATCACCTTTTGGGAGGGACAGACAAGAGGATGCTTTGGCAGGGCTGGAAGAGGGGCATGAGAGGCACTCATGGGCTCATTGTGCAATGTCTGCAGGCTACTTTCTCATGAGGCGTGCTGCTTTATGAGTTAAGTTCCCACCAGTTGAAAATACGAAACAGTTCTGACACCCGGTATGCCTGCAACACAGGAGCCTCCAAAGCATTTGGGCAAGAAGGTAGTCAACTGAGAGGCTTGGGTGTCTCACACTTCTGTTTTCTGCTTTCTCACCCCATTGTGTGCTTCCTGCCATGGACCAGCAGGCTGAGTCCCAGATTTGGAGGCCACAGGCCAGTACTCCTTGAACACTTGGCTGTCATCATCCCCATCTCTGTCCTCTCCTAAAACTGAAATTATTGAGCACCCTGAAATTCTCAGCCTATTGTCTACATGGGAAAGAGATACCATAGCTTAATAACCACTGGGATTCTTATTTTGTGATTCCTTCTATTTAAGAACTGTTTCATTTTATTTTTATTTATTTGCTTATTTTTTTGAGACAGGGTCTCACTCTGTCGCCCAGACTGGAGTGCAGTAGTACGATCTCGGCTCACCACAACCTCCGCCTCCCAGGCTCAAGCCAGTCTCCTACCTCAGCCTCCCAAGTAGCTGGGATTACAGGCACAGGCCACTACCACCTGGCTAATTTTTGTATTTGTAGTAGAGATGGGGTTTTACCATGTTGGCCAGGTTAGTCTCAAACTCCTGACCTCAAATGATCTGCCTGAATCGGCCTCCCAAAGTGGGATTATAGGCATGAGCCAATGCGCCCGGCCAAGAATCGTTTCATTTTAAAGGAGAATGTCTGTTCCCATCCAAAGGGACTCTTGGTAGAGCTCTGTGGAAGAGGCCAAAGACTGGGAGCATATGATAAGTCTAGGAGAGGCATCCTAGAACTCTCAAATCACTCTGCAGAGGAGGACAACTAATTATCACATGAGACAGGCCAGTCCTCACCTTGACTAGGAGCAAAAAAAAAAAAGAGCTTTGCTGAAAAGCAAAAGCTAGAAATAACTTATCATCAGTAAGACAATGAATATATTAAGTTATGTAGTGGAATTCCATATAGTAATGCAAATAAATGCATTAAAGCTAAATGATCAACACAAATTTCAAAAATATAATGGGTGAAAATATAAGTTGTAGTACATATATATTTATGCACATATTGTATTATATATAGTAATTCATATAATATACCATACATATAAAGTTTAATATATATTTTAAAATAATAAAATTGATGCTACATATTGTTTATAGATACCTACATAGGTAGGAATAGCATTAAATTATTGAGACTAATGAACAAATACAGAAGGTCATTCTCTTTGGGAGGGAAATGAGGCTAAGCGAGGACCCAGGGACTTCAACCTTATCTGTAATGTCTCATTCCTTAAAAAGCACCTGGAGTAAGTATGGCAAAATATTAAGACTGCGTAAAGTTGGATGGTGACTACAAATGTATTATTTATATTGTCTCTATACTTTTGTTTTTTAAATATGTCCTTAAAAAGTCAAAGACAATGACATATTGGGCTTGTAGGATATCCAACTGATCCTTTCTCCACCAGCGCATATCCCGAAAAGTAAATCCATTCTATGGAGATGCCGTTTAGTAGTTGGATAATCTCCTTAAACCTCTCATAGGATTACGTATGTAAAGCACTTTTCATGTCATTGAATACATAATGCTTGTTAGAGGTGGGGGCAGATATCATGATCAGTTTTGGTGGCTCTCCCCCTGCCCAAACTGTAGCTACTAGAGTTATCCTGTGAGAGTATAGGGTCTGCTCCTGCTTTTGAGGGGCATCCCAGGCTGCTGCTGCTCTTCCTGTCTCTTTTGCACCAGCTGAGAGATTTCTTACTCACTGAGCTCCCCTAGAAGGGGATGCTTGGTAGGTAGGACACTCAGCATGTACCACACTGAGAGGCTATGTGACCCTGTCGTGACCCCATTCTTGGGAAAACCAGGAGACCTAGATACAGCCTTGAATGAGACACAACCTACTTCCAGCCTTGGTTTCTCATTTGCAAAATAAGGGAGATGAGCAAATATTTACAGTCCCTTCCGGTTCTAACATTTCCATCCTATTCAGTTGCTTGACTAAATGGTTCAGAAAGGGAAAAAGCCCAGTGCAAATAGTTAAACCAGGATTGGGGATTCTGTGCAATTTTCCAAAATCCATATTCTTTCTCCTGTTCCTACAGGAAGCAGATATTTGATTGGATTTCATGTGACTGATAATCTCTGCCAAAGCAAAGCTTCCCTTAAAAACTGAGGCCAAAAAATAGTTTTGAGTTCATTCCCCACCATTACCCCTGAAAACACGACACACTTTTGAAGGCATACTCACACTGGAGCAGAGGTTCTTTGCCTTTGAGGTAGAGCTTAATCGCTTCCAACTGAGACAGATGGCGGTGCTCAGGGTGTAGGTCAGTGTTGCAGTAGGACCTAAGAACATGACATGGCCCAAAAGAAGAGCATGTCAATATTTACAGCATCTGCTTCCTTTGCCTTGGAACCAGGAAAACTGGGCAAGGGAGCACAAACCATGCAGAATCAAAGAGGGCAACGAAGGATGCCATAGTCAAGGAGGGATGGTTTAATTCTTACCATTCATCTGCCAAGGACACATCGGGATGTTCTAAGTCATGCAGGCCTAGGGGTCAAGGAGAAGGGGTTCATGAGTAAGCACTGCTCCCCCGATCCTCCTGTGTGCTTCAGATATTCTACAGTAGGGCTGTGGGGTGGGTTAAGGGTAGACATCAACCCTAAGGGACCTGCCTTGGAGCAGGGACTCTGAGCAAAATAAACAAGTTCCCTTCCAGGCAGGACTCTCTCCCCATCTCCACCTCACTCAGCCAGCACAGCCACCTTCCCTGGCTGTTCATCCCAGGAAAACCTTAACTCCTTGAAGACAGAGGATACACAAATGAGTCTGGAGGGAGACGCTTAACAGGACTGTTAGAAACACTCACTCTAGTGCTCCATTTAGTCTGAGTTGGGAACCGGGCTAGGCCACTGACCTCCTGTGTGATGTCAACAGGTTACTTTACTTCTCCGAATGTCAGTTTCTTCATGTGAAAAACAGGAATAATAGTCCCTAATTGATGTGTGGTTGTGAGGGTGAAACTATAGGTTGAACAATATGAAGTCATCAATACTCAACTGTTTTTGAGCAGCAAAGTTTGCTAGTTGTTACAGGATCCTAAGTGAAAATGGTCATCCTTTGGGAAGGAAACTAGGGGAGCTGGTGCTTGCAGGGAATCTGGGAGTTTTTAGAGAAGGTTCCAGACCATCCTATCTCTGCAAGGATAACTGTTTCTTTGCACTTCCAAGTGGCTTGATCTTAATGGGTTATCAGCAGACATACACTTCTGAATGACCTCAGGAACTCCCATGATGCTTATAGCCTGTTCTGGGAAGTTAGTTTCTTAAATGACAGATAGCATCTTACTACACTCAGGACTCCAGTTTCCTTCTCAAATACAAATCTGTAAAAGAAGTAGCAAAATACTAGACCTATCACACAATTCTGCTTGATTTTACAGAAAATAGAGAATACATTAGAATGAACACCATTGCATATAATCTAAGTGGGCATATCCAGGCTCCAGCACCTATGGGCTGAATGACCTTGGGGATGCCATGTCAGTTCTTTGAGTTATATCTACCATGAGATACAAGTAATACTGCATCACTCACAAGTGCCAGAAAACAGTTAAATGGGATAGGGATTAGTCCCTAGTGCAATCCATCCATCTGTGCAGCCTTTCTTCTTTTATTCCTTTCCCAACCAAACAACTTTCCTTCCTTCCTTTTGCCCTCCTCCCATTCCTTCCTTTCTTCTATAATTTTACTGAGCATCTGCTATATGCCAGGTATGATTCTAGGCCCTGAGAATACAGCAGTGAATAAAAGAAGACAAAAATCACTGCCTTTATTGTATTTAATTTCTAGTGGCAGAAAAGAGATAGTAAATTATATTAAAATTTAACTTGAGAGCATATCAGATGGTGGTGAGGGCTAAAAAGGAAAAGAGAACATGGAACAAGAACAGGGAGGACTAAGAGATAAGGAGGGTTGGGGGAGGGAGGGAGAGAGAGAGAGAGAGAGAGAGAGAGAGAGAGACCATTGTAACTATGGAGGTCAGGAAAGGCTTCACTGAGAAAGTGACCTGAATGCGGCAAGGAAGAGTCATGTGGGTGACAGGGAGGGTGCTCATAGCAGAAGGAATAACAAGTGCAAAGTCCCTGAGAAGGGACTGTACCTTCCCAGAAAACTGGGTTAAGGGTGTCAAGTCTGTTTTTCTAGCTGCAGTTCCCATCCTCCCAACCTCATTCACAAAATCCTCTCTGGCTATATTTCACAGGACCAATAAATGAAACTCAGAAAAGATGAGACCTATCAGGAAGATCTTTTTGACTGCTTCTTCTCTGGGTTCCTAGGGCACCAAGGAAATTTAATTGTTCTCTTATTCTTTCACCTCTGATGTTGGTTCTTCTGATAAAAATCACATCTACTGATGATTTGAAATGCTGATAATAATGACATAAGCTCTAATTTGCTGAACAATTATCATGTGCAATACATATAAAAGATACAAAGTGGCCGGGCGCAGTAGCTTACGTCTGTAACCCCAGCACTTTGGGAGGCCGAGGAGGGGGGATCACGAGGTCAGGAGTTCGAGACCAGCCTAACCAACATGGTGAAACCCTGTCTCTACTAAAAATACAAAAATTAGCTAGGAGTGGTGGCACACGCCTGTAATCCCAGCTACTCAGGGGGCCGAGGCAGGAGAATCACTTGAACCCAGGAGGTGGCAGAGGTTGCAGTGAGCCGAGATCACACGATTGCACTCCAGTCTGAGCGACAGAGCAAGACTCCATCTCAACAACAACAACAACAAAAGATACGAAGTGTTGAAAAAGATTAAAAGATTCATAAAAGAAACAATTTCAGCAGGTAGAACTATAGCCCATACCTTCAATCTCGGTAATGACTTTTTATATTTTTGACCAAAATCTACCTATTTGCCATCTTTGTCATCTCTGGCATTGGCAAAGCATGTGGAAAATTCCTACATTCTGTAGGGAGTTATTCCTTATTGAAGATCCTATAGAAGTGTGGTTGCCAACCCCAAGGAACTCCTTCCCTCTCCAAGAACAGAACAATAATCACACCATGGTTCCTGGAGATGATGAGACCCTCTACTAGTTGGCCCAAGGGGAAGCAGCTTTCTTAAGTTCTATTACTCAGCAAAGCTGGCAGGATTGTCAGTCTTTTTATTTACAGAGGACCAACAGAGAGAGGAAGATATGACCTCATTTGTGTGGATAAGCAGCTACTCTCCCCCTTGCTGAGGATTTGAGCTAATTTCTTGCCTAGTGGTTACAGTTAGCTCTGAAATTCTATGTGACCGCTTAGCCTCACAGCTGTGGAACATACAGGAAGAAGATAGTGACTGAAAAAGAATCCAAAAGACAATGCAAAACAACTGTGTGTATCTGTGTCTCCATGCATGCGTGTGTGTGTGTGTGTGTGTGTGTGTGTGTGTATGTGTGTGTGAGAGACAGAGAGACAGAGAGAGAGGAAGGGAGGGACAGGCCCATGTATTGAAGACTGACCAAGTGAACAGACCCATGAGAGGCAATTAATCCCTTAATAACTTCTCCTTCTATTGTTCTGATCATGAGTTGTTTCTTCAGTTTGACCTCACATGGCTTAGACATGAATTTTCTGGCTTAATGGGCAGTGATGTCCACAGAGCCAACATGGCCCATAGAGCCAGAAAATTCCAGAAGTGAAAACATGATCCTGAGAACACATCCTGGAGAGTGTCTTGCCCAAGTCAGAGTTGCCTGTGTTTTCTGGTGTGTCTCTGGGAAGAGAGACCACACGGTTAGCTCTTTGGTGGGCACATTCTGCGTTCTGCCCAGCTCACAGTGAGCCCCTCTAATTTCCTTTCCGCCCCCATACAATCTCACAATTACTTGGGAAGCACAAACCAACATCCCTGAAACAACATGGGCAGGGACCATCGGCAGTAAACCAGAGGCTATCTAGGAGTTTGGCGTCTCAGGGAACATTCACCTTCTTCCTCACGCCCTGTGGCATCACCTGAGAGCGCTGTGGATGGCCCAGCTTCCGGAAGATCACCACATGCGTGCATAATCAGTTCTGACCAATTAAAACTTGGCTTATAATTGACCTTCCTATTCCTGACTGTCCTCCCTATGGATATCCAGAAAGACTACTGTTCTGGGCCAACTCCTTCTCTGTGGATATGCAAAATCTAATGACGTGCAAGTGAGTCACTCAAGGCAACTCAGGGAGTGGGGCCCTTCAGAAACGATGTCTACCACCCCGTGAGCTCCTAATGCTGGGACAGGTAACCTCTCTGAAATACCAGGTAGTTGGGAGAAGAAAAGGACAGCACGTGTGACAGCAATTTTAAAATTTAAAGAGCTATCACAACTGCTCCTGTTTGCTGAGAGTTTACTGTGCCTCTGTGCTTTATGAAGACAAGAGGGTCTGGGAACTTCAAGATGCTACTTACTCCCTCTGACCTATGTAAATCATTTAAATGGTCACATTTCCCATCGCAGCCAGGGCTGCTACGAAACACAAGTGAAATATGTGGCTCAACTGTGTAGGAGAGGCTAAGGCTCTCATCTCTCTGTTTTCATGGTTTCCCCTGGACATGAGTTATTTCATAAATTTGTATTTCTCCCAAGTACTGATTTTTATGTATGAGAAGAATATAGTTGAAGGATGATTCCTATTTACTTATATTCTGCTTTCATCCACAAAGCTGTTAGCTATGAGTAACTCACAGTCAATAGCATCGTGGATGAAAGCAGAATATAAGTAAATTAAATCACAACCCTGAATTAGAATTCCTGCCATTCTGAATTCTAGGCACAACAGGTAAGAAGAAAGGTATTAAGAATATCAAGTAGGCATTTGTTTGAGTGGGATGTCCAAGGGACTGGTCAGAGGCGTGGACAGATGAACAAGTTCTTCAGCTAACTCAATAGCTGGCTCCTGAGCTTTCTTCCCACACCAAAGGATAAGATGAGCCAGGCAGCATCTTACCTTCTTCAATGGTTACATTCCCTCGGAAGAAATATTTCCCATGACCTCTGGAGAGCGCCACACCTAAACTGTGCAGAGAGACAAAGCAGATCTTGAAATCCCTGGCATCAACTCGAATAGACTTGTGGGCTAACATTTTTTAATTTTTCATTTTTCACATTTCCATTTTATAATCTGTAAACAATTTTTCCAACCGTTTACTTTCAAAACCCCACTGATTATTACTGGTGTTGGTTTTTCTTAGGTTCAATCAGCTGCTTCAAAGTCATTTCTGATTGGAAATGCCAGCAGCAATTGGCTACTCTTTTGTGTTTTCAGAGTTGTGGCAAACTGCTCGCCCTTCCAGCAAGCCCTTCTCTCAGATGCCCTCCCAAGGACTATGTGCCCTGCTCTTTATACACGCTTGCCCTGCATTCAGCCAGAGATGGGTCTCTCCATCCCCTAGAGTTTGGGACTCAGGAAATTGACCCCTTCTCAAGGGCAAAAACAAAAACTTCCTCTACCACCTGAGTGTAACCGCATTGGTGCTGCAGGCTTCTTTGCCCAATCCTCTCCCTAGTCTAATAGGTTTTTCACACTCACTGGTCTGATTTAAGATCCATTCTGTTTTTGTCTAAAGCAAGAGACTATGTTTTTAAAACACAGTCTCTTACTTTAGAAAGACTACTTGGCAAACCCACTTAGCAGCTCATGTGTTCCTTGTTTGCTCCTGGTTCCACATGGAATCCACCCATGATCCTTGGCAGTTTAGGACAACAATGTTAGAATTTATTTTTCAGATTATTCTATAGTCAGTAAACTCCTTCTCTCCTTAGCTCTGAGACACCAGTTCAGGAACATGAAGCAGGCCTACTGAAATAAATTTTTACAAAACGAATTACAACACTAAGTTAATAGTAGTGGGAAACTTTAGAATGCTACATACACATCTGAAAGCAGGCAATGAGGCAAAGCCATTTTTCAGGACTGTTACAAAGAGAAGCAACAGGATTCAAAAGTAGACAAGCACACAAGGACAGTTCAGAGAAATGGAAACAGAGGCACAACATGTAGGGATGGATATGCCACCTCCAGGTTTGAAGGATTGTTTTTTTTTTGGTCATGGAAATAAAAGGTGAAATGGAACTCACAAAGCAGCAAGTTCAATGGTTAAGGACCCTGGTAAACCTCTGCACTTGTCTTCACCCTTAGCGGGAACCCCCAAAGCATAGTTGCTTGACAATGAGATGCAAAGCCACGGCAGATTGAGTGAGTTCTCCTAGGTGAGCCTGAACCATCTCCCCCCCTTCTGGAAAACAAAAGCAGCCTGGGAAAAGCCCCTTCCTCACTCTTTCCAGCCTTTTGGCAGGGTGTTTGGTTATCTTCAGATGATGAGCTCTGAGAGTGTCAGCAGGTTTTGTACAAACACAACTGATGGGTCTGATGGAATGTCCATGTATTATGGTCAGCTCTACCTGAAAGGAGTACCCTTGATGTCTGTATAATAGTAGTCATTTGTCATCACCAAAACCCGTTTCTAGATTGAAAAAAAAAAAAAAAAGTCGTAGAGAAAAGAAAACATGGTTAGTCTGCTAAGTGACGTCTTCAGAAATAAATAAAAATAAATGGACACACTATGATCAGGTTAACAGTACTACATGAATCTTGTTTGAGATAAGTAAAGACAAGAGAAAAATGATCTCAGCGAAAGATATTTATTCCAGATATAGCTTTCAAAGCTAATTTTTCACAGTGGTTTGTTTTAAATTAAGCAGCAAAAATGTTTGAGAAAAATGTACCCCTTTGTCCACTGTCTTCTTCACCTCCATGGAAAACTTCCCCGTCTTTCGATTCACCATAGCATTTCTCAACTAAAATGATAAAAGAAAAGTGTGTTAGTTCTTCCCTGGTTTATCATGTAATCTGGACACCTTGCATCCTCAGCGTGCAGTGGAGCTTTATACCTCGAAAACAGAGCTGAAGAAAAAACACCCAACTGCTCGTGTACAATGGGAGACAGGCTAACAACAATAAATAAGTGACCTTCATCTTCAATTTGGGGAGCTCGTGTAAATTTCAGGACAATAACAAAAGAGCCTCGAAAATACTGACGAATCCCGGGAGTCAGAGAGTGAACTTCTAGAGACCTGCTAAAATGCAGAGCAAGAATGTCTCTGGGGACAAGGTACGTTTTCAAAAAGGGTACTGATTTGTCATGGAGAAATCACTTTTCGAAACATAATTGAGTTAAAGACGTTTTCCTACACAGTAGTTAAAAAAAAAAAAAAAAAAAGGCCAAGCATTTGGAAGACAGGGGTTAGCCTTTCCTAAGATGAATCATCTTTAAATGCTCCCTGAGAAATCTGGGTCAATTAATGACCTTGCTGATGAGGCAGTGAACAGGAGCGACCCTGTATCTGATTTTTGGAGGTCCTGTTTAGAAGCAGTGAGCCTGGCTCTCCTCCCCCACCCCCGGCTGACCTCATCTAATTACATGTGGCCCTTCCATGAGTTCAGAGGAGGACAGCAGACACGGTGATGAAAGATGTGCCGTCATGGGCACCAAGGCAAGACGACAGAGAAGGCCAGTTAATGGAATAGGAGCAAACGCTGACATGCCACAGCCTGTCAGGAAAGGTTCTCTCTCCACCCCTCTCTTGTCTTTTTCATCTTTTCCCCTTTTCTCCTTTGAGGAGCTTGAGTAAGATCTGGCCGATAGAAAACTGCAACACTAGCAAGCAACCTAAATTTGATTCGAGGCTGTGTAGATTTGGGTTTGCAATCTCATCTTCAGTGTGAGTGAGTAAACGCATAATTTTTAGCTGGAGGCATGTATAAAATAAAACATATATTTTACTCTAGATTTTTTTTAACAACACATAATGGGCATTTCTGGAAATATTTTCCCATTTTAACTTTTGTGGTTTTGGACATGGAGAGCTGGTCCTAATTAAGTCTACTTTCTAACTTTTAAAGAACGGCTCGATTTATCTTTAACATGGTTTTCATTTTTCCTCTTTCTGGTGCCTGCCTAAAGCCATTTGGGACCTTCTCCTCTCATATTCTCCAGGCAAACTAGAGATGAGGTAAGCCTCTCTGTGTCTCCATGCCACCCCGCCCCCAACTCCCAGTAGCACAGAACAATCAGCATGGGGGTCTGGGAGTGTCCAAGGCCAGGGTCACTGGTGCCTCCTTGAGTCTTGCTCTTTTCTGAAATCATAATGAAAACAGGTTATACTTATTGAACCCACTTGTGAGGCAGGATGGCACTGCAGTTAAGGAATGGACTCTGGAGCCAGAGCTTTACGATCTTGGCTATCTCAATCACTTACCATCTCTGTGACTCAGTTTTCTCTTCTGAAAAATGGAACTAATGCCAGCACCCATCTCATTAAGTTGTAGTGAAGACTGATGAGTCAATATTTAGAAAAGTGCCTGGTGCCTTCTAAGCACTCAATACGTGTTAGCTATCCTCCATCATCACCAACACCATAGTCAACAGCATCTTTATCATCGTTATCCTCATTACCATCTTCCTCATTTTCACTTAGTGTCAGACACCTTTCAGTAGCTTAAGGCATCAGGATTCGGACTTGAGTTTGCTTGACGCAGATGCCCAAGCTCAATGTTTACCATTCCAAGATAAACTTTTTGACTTTGAACCATGTAAGAAATACCTCTTACTCTGATGATGCCCCTCTCATCTCCTATTTTAGTAGACTGCGTTGCTATGTTGCTCATGAACCACTAAATGGATTTTGTGACCTCTCTTCCAACTCCCCACGTTGAAAATTGCTGCTCTTAACTGCCTGTAGGTTTGCATAGACCAAAACGGAGACAGCCCCAGGTAAAGAGGTAAATCACAATATCAATGTTCAAGTTTTGCCACTGACACAAGCCAGCTGTCCCGTGACCTCTCTGTGGCTCACTTTCTTCCTGTTTCATTCATTCTGTCTAAAGTGTTCATGAGTGAGGACTCCCAGACCTGAGGGATCCTGTCAGGTGCTATAAAAATGGAGGTCATCAGATTCCTATGAAATTCAGATACTACTGAGAGATACTACTTACTGAGCTCTTACTGTGTATCAGGCACAGATTTTAAAACCCTCAAACTTATCTGCTGAGGTGCTGTTATTATCCCCATTTTACAGGTGGAGAAATAGACACAGATAAGAAGTTTGCCCAGGGTAACGAGGCCTCTGCCTCTTGAGCCCATGCTCTTAACCTCTGCTTCCCAAATCAGAAGAGAAAGCACTTGGACAAAATTAAATATTTTATAGCATTAATATAAAAATCATATATTATTTCTGAGCTTTTAAAAAACCAAATAAAATGTTTTAAAAATTGACCATGTCATAGTCTGAGGTCCTAACTTCCTGGCAGACTCTTCTACAAGCTCTAAGTACTATGATCTAGGGTTGACGGGAAGGTGGTTTTCTCCTCCTTGCCAGAGGAGGAAAGGGAGTTTGATGATTTAATAGACTGTGCTGTGAGAATACAGCATTGTGAGGCTGGAGCATTCTAGAAATGTCACTTTTTTATCTTAGGAGGTTGTGGCTTGAGAAAAGGAGCAACTTGCCCAGAATCACAGTCAGTGGCACCCCTAGGTTGTAAGATGGCAGAGGAGTCCTAAACACAGGCCAAAGTGATGGGGAAGAGCAACACAATCTGTCCCCACCTAGGGCAGGGAAGGTGTGATGTTCACTGCTTTGAACTTGCCACTGCCTGGATTTACAACAATGAACAACTGGAAACATGCAAACGGCCTGGCAGAGGAAAATTTCCAAACAAGTTTTGATGTGCCCATATGTTCGCATATTATGTAGTCATTAAAAACCCCATGTGCAGCTGTTCAACTTAACACATAGAGAAAGGCAAATTAAAACATCAGTGGCATACCTTGATTTTTCCATATCAGATATCAAGCATCTGCAAGTGTGACAATGCAGTGGACATTAAAGCAGCTTGTACCACAGTGTACTCAATAAAATAAGAGGTAAAATCTCCTCAGGCTGAAAATACTCATCTGGCGACAGTGATAGCCTCTCCGCTCTCTGAGAACCACCCTTTCCCCTGGGCCCTGCACTGTCCAGTTCAGATGTGCTTCTCCAGAGCCCCTGGTGAATCTGTCTCTCTTCTGCAGTGCTGAAGCTGCAGCTGCTTGGATAACCACTCAAAGCACCCACTTTCCTGCCAACCTCGTTACAGCTGGAAGCCATGTTTCCGTTTCACTGTTAGCCTGCTACTCTGACCGGCCATGTTACAGCTCATTAAAGCAGCTTTCCCCAGAGGTTCACTGGCCGCCTTAAGTTGTGTGTATGATTATGGAATGACAGCTCATGCTCCTAATGGTGGCTCATTGTCCGCATTAGAACATGAGCCTCACCTTTTCTGGTGCACAGGCAGCCTGCATTTCTAAGCCCCTCACGACGTGCAACCACGGACAAGCTGGTGAATTAGAGAGGAAGGGAGACACAGTGGATAAACAGGTCTGTCATTCCCAAGCAAGCATTGAACCAGCATAGGAAAACAGACTTGGGCATGGAGAACCTGTACAACAGTCTCTCTCTCTTCCTCCTCCCCTATGGGTCAGCCTGGGTTTGGAGCAGGTGGGGGAGTGTTGTGATTAGTTTGGGTGTCCAGAGCTCAAGCATGAGCTGGAGAGACACTCTGGGAAGGGTATAAAAAAGAATCAAATAAATGATTCTCAGAAGGTCTCAGAAATATGCCCCAGGAAAAAGGCTTTTTTGCCTTATAGGGCTTCAGGCAAAAAAGACTCCGGAGAAATTTTCCATGGGAGTCATCACGGGTATGACGCAATGTAGTTGCCTAGAGGGTAGTAGGTGGGAAAAGGCTTATACCACAACAGAAGGCATTGTAGTTAGATTCAAAGTAGAATCTATGGGGCAGTATTCACAACAATACCATGCAGACAAGCATCTGTTTAGCAGCTACTACGTGCAAGGCACTTCCCATCTCTTCTGCACCCCGAAAGGAAGATAACCCATATACTATGCGTCACTGAAATAGAGTCTTCAAGGACTCCTGGACTCAAGGAATTAAGGGCTCTCTCCATGCAATATTCAAGTGTCAAGAGCACGGCTCTGCGGGCCAGGCTGCCTGAGTTAGAATCCACACTCTATGTCCTTAGGCCATTACACCCATTCTCTACCTCAGTTTCTCTACCTGTAAAATGGAGAAAACAAAAACACCCATTTCATAGGTTTACTGTGAGAAATAAATAAGTCCACTCATGTATATCACTTAGAATGGTACTGGTGTATAGGAAGAGCTAATATATAGCAGTTATTATTTATATGAGTTTTTTCTATTAGTAGATATAATCACATTCAATGTGGAAAGCTTGGGAATGACTGAAAGTTAATAGGAACAAAACAAAAAAATCATCCTTAATTCCTTGTGCCATCTCTGAAAATTCATAACCAAAGGATACACGCTATTTTTAAGATAAGTTTCCCTTCCCAGAGGGGATCTACACTGGCGATTCAGACTGGGCTATGCATGTCTCAAAATCCTCTGCTGGCACATGAGTACCCCAAAGATCTGCTCTATTTACTGTATTCCTGACCTGATGCCTAACTCATCCTGAAGAGTGGGACAGAAGTCCTGCTCATACTCCGCTAAATAATTTTAAATTGTTGTCTTTTTTTCTTTTAATTTTAGCCAGTCTATTTTATATGCATTTTAACAGTATATATGAACTTACTTCAATTTTGGAAGTATGCAGGTTATAACTGTGGTTATTAAATTCAGGAGCCTACTTCCTAGAGAAGTAGAACTCACCTTCCAGTAAGTTCTCTGCATCCGGGCAGACTCCACTGCTTCTTCCTCAGTGGGCTGTGCTTACATGGTCTTTCCTAGATTTCGATCTAAACCCTGTCCTCTGCTACTCAGGTGCAAACCCCAATGCCCAGCACATGGACATGTGAGATTTCATGCAGACTCCACAATGATGCTTTCTGTAGATTGCAGAATTCTCTAATTAGAGACGTGCAAATCCCCAGGAGAGAAATGGTGGTTTGGGTTTTCCCAAGTCAAATATGTTGATAGAGAAGAAATGCACCATACTCCAAGGCGAAAGAGACTCAAACCAAAGAGATAACCAGAGACCAATTTGCGTGGAACAAAAGCACTGGACTCGCCTGAAACACAGGAACTCTGAAGTTGGACAGAGAGAATGCAGTCCTGGGTGTCAGGTGGAAGTGAAGAACACGCATGTGAGACTGCGAATCCGATGCCTGTGGCTCCAACAAGAAAGGAAAATAGGATGAGGAGATACAAGGTGTTCCCAAACTGTGATTACTAAAGGAGACATTCGCTCACTGAAGCGGAGTCATACATCTCTTCAAGTAGCATGCAAAAAGGGAGACAATTCAGTGAGGTCACAAACAAGCAAACAAACAAAAATAAATCAACAGCTAAAGTGAAGAAGGAAGAGGAAGGGCAACAATGGAAAGTCCCCTCCAAAGATTCATAGCAACTGTAAATCCACAAGACATTCATTCATGACAGGGTCCCCTGAGGACTGATAGGTCAGAATAATACTAATAATGGATACCACTTGTAGAATGCTGTGTCCCCAGAACGGTGCAAGTACTTTTCTGTTTTTCAATCTATTAATCCATTTAATCCTCAGAACAGCTCTATGAGGTCGGCACAACTGTCATCACACTCATTTTCTTGGGGAAAAATAAAACAAAGAACACAAAATAAAACTGAGGTCTAGAGAGGCATAATCACCCACCCAAGCCAAACATCTGGCAAGCAGCAAAGGTGGGATTTGAACCTGGCAGGAGTCTAACACCTGAGTGGCACTCCTCACAACTGCGCTAAGCCAGGGTGGGCACATTAGGTGCAGGACGATCCTGAACTGACCGGATCCTTGTGACAGTGTTTAAGGAGCAAGAAGACAGAAAACTCGACCATGCTATTGAGCTGACACTGTCAGGCCATTGGCTTGCGGGGAAAAGGGTATGAAGGAGGAAGGAGCTTTTATCAAATGGCAAAGTTATTTTGTCTAAACTTGGGTTTAAGTAGTAGACTTTGTGCAGAAGAAGAAGAAAAGAGGTTACATTTCTAAAACAGGTATGGCTCTCGCATTTTACAGGCAAGGATGGAAATGAGAGATTTATGCTAGTTGAGCTGGTGACAAAGTGCAGAGGGTGTGGAAAGAAGGAAAGCTGCAGTAGAAGCACCGTGATGCTGGCCTCATGTTCTGGAAGGCATGAGAACCCAGTCTGGGATTTCAAACGGTTCTCCTCAACATCCCTTTGGAGAGCAGGATGCAGTGAGAGATGGAAACAATGCTAACTCAACAGTGCAATTTAAGAAAGGACCCCAGATGAATCTGGGGGTGGGTAGGGCAGAGAAACGTGGTCTCGGTACAGAGACACCCTAAGAAAAAGTGAAGAGTAGGGACCCAGATGGAAACACCTGGGAAGTTACGATTTAATTAAGGAGAGTCCACCTGGATTCACACAAAGGCAGCCGTGTCTAACAAATCTGATTTATTGAGGAAGTACCAAGAAGACTTGACAGGGTTAAGTTGTGGGCATAAGGAGAGCTTTTGATAGAGCACCATAGGCTGAATCTATGTGGGAAAAAGCATGGGGTGCAATTGCAGCAAGGCCGGAGCAGAATGAAAGGCTGGGAAGGTACAGGAAATGGGCAGCCTACCAAGCAGGAGGAAAGTGAGCCTGCAGAGCCCTGGGCTGCACTCTGAATACAAGCGCTGTGCCCATGGGGTCCTGACAGGTGCTGCACAGGAACCTGCCTGCTTGGCCTGCAGGCACTGACTGCACCCGGCAGAGCCTGCTATTGCCCAGCCAGATTCCACTGAAGATGTCAGGGGCCATCCACTGCGCTGGGAAGGAGGCTGGAGTCATCAGCTGCAGAGGGGACCTGCGTCCGCCAGGGGATGGTTTTAGTAGACTGCACAAGCAGCTGGGGTGGTGGGCCTGTCTGCAACTGCTCCGACTGACTGGCCGGAGAGTTATAAAACTCCACACATGGTACAATGGCCCATTGTCTCCACGTCTCCACGTCCCTCTGGTGGCCAGGTGCCCCTTCAGTGGGCCTCTTGGCCAACTCCTGGGATCGCCCCAGGTACAGAAGTGGGTACAATGCAGCTCCTTCTCCACGAGGCCTGAAAACAAATCACTTACCACGTCATCTCGGTCTTCCCACTCCACCTCAGAGAGGTCAACGCTACTATAGTTAGGTTTCCTTCGCTTTTTTCCTTCTTCATACTAGCAAGGGGAAGAAAAAGAAGAAAAGAAAAGGAAAATGAAAGTCCGTGAAGTCTTCAGCCAGGGCAATCTTTATCTTCCCAAGTCCTGTTTCACGGACAGGGCTTGGGAGTGGACCGACGTGGGTGAGAAGCCCAGCAGGGTGACAGTCCTAGGGACTTTTAATGACAGGAAAGTCAAGGTCAGCTGCCTCTAAACATTTGCTCCAAGTTGGGAGAGTAGAAAAGTTAACTCTTTGCTTGATATGAATTTACCATGTAGACTTCTTGGATTCCAAAACAAAGTGCAGAGGGTGTAGAAAGAAGGAAAGGAGATGCAAAGGAAAATCTGTCCCCTCCTTGAATGGGGTGTGTGGGTGTGTGTGTGTGTGTGTGTGTGTGTGTATACACACATATATGGTATACATATAAACAATGTAAATTCTATAAATGATAGCAGACTAGTTAGCAGTTGGATTTGTCTTCTCATTGAATGGTGTGTGTGTGTGTGTGTGTGTGTGTGTGTGTGTATTCCAAAGCTGCTAAAACTCAATCCATGATACGAGAAAGGGCTTCTTACTTACATTTACCAAAAATCTAGTCATATCCCCCTATACTTTATAATTCTCCCTCCTCTACCTTTTGTCTCAAACCTACCCGTACTCCTTAGCTAGGAAGCAAAAGTACTGATCTCCACAGCTGGGGCTGGGCTCAGCATGCTGGTGGCATTTTGCAGACACACAGAACCATCTATTTGTTGTCACACTGGCCACAGCAGTACTGAACTAAGCATGGCTCTTTTACCTGGAGTAGAAGAGGGTATTGGGAATCACAGATTTAATGGCTGTTAGGGCATTTCTCCGGAAAAGCTGATAAGTGCATGAATAACTGGGGAAGTGGTTTTAGTTTTCTCCCCTAAATCACTGGTGTTAGTCACCCTGCAAGCCTACCATTTTATCGACCGGACGTTCTTGTGTCTGGACGTTCTTGTGTCTTGAGGCCTTTCATGCTGGTTGTGGGTGTTTATAATGTAGGAAAGTCTGCCCTCTGCTGCAGGCTAAGGATTAGCAATCCCTTTACACGTTCATCAGATATGGTTAATGGCACACTGGAAAAATATATATGCATGCATACTGCTTTCTTTTTCACTTTTCTCTCCAGATTGGTCATCTTTTGATTTAACTGGAAGGTTCTAAGTGAGATACAGGGTCAGTCTAAGTATTTTAAGACCCCAAAACCATAGGTTGCCACTTTGGACACTGATTGGCTACTGTGGAGACAGGTGCTGAGGCCACACTGGGCATGAAGGAGAAAACTGCCACCCATATATTGAACCAGACAAGCGTAAACTGACCCCCAGTGGGATGAGGGGAGGGCCAGACGGGGTCGATCTTGCACCACTGTGGTGCCAAACAGGGCCAAGTGTCTATGCATGCACTCTTTTCTTACCTGTCAACTGCATTTCAGGAACTCTGCAACCTCTCTGGAGACTCCCCCTCCTCACCATTATCTAGGATGGCGCCTAGCCTCCTATGGCCAGTGGGCTCTTACCACCCTGATCAATGGTGAGCCCACCCCCTACTCTTAGGTTTTCAATTAACAGACATTCACAGCCAGTTTTATGACATCAGATCCACTCCAGATGAAGGGGAAGGAAAGTGGTTCCCTCAGAAGCCGCTGTAAACAATAGCAGATTAGCAGTTGGATCTTGTTAAGGAAAGTTCCTGTGTGCATGGAAGCCCTGGTCCTTGTGAGATGCAGTCTTGGGCTGAACAGAAAGAACAGGAACAAGATCAACCGGAGTTGTCAGCAGTGGTGCCTTGCCCCTTGGTGTGGAGGAGTGCAGGGAGGGATGGTCGTGTCCCCCTGAGGACTTAGAGTCAGATAGTCATTCTGGACCTCTGTTGCCTAAGAACCATTACTGAAATTATTAGGCACCCCAGAAACTCACACAGCCCAGATCCTGAACTTCACAGGCAGAACTTTCATAATTTCTCGGGTAGCCTGATGCTGGATCTAAACTGTCTATTCAGAGGAAGTTCTTTCTTTGGTCACTCCAAAGTGCTTCTTTATTCATTTATTCAATGCACATTTATTGGACACCTACTAAGTGCAAGGCACTAAAGATACAAAGTCAATTAAACAGTGCTTCATTCTTTCCCAAGGACTTAACTGTAGTTTATCCTTCTTAATTCCGCTTCTTGAAGGTCAATTTATTGCCCATAATGCATTTGGGAAAACAGGCTCTCACATGTTAAATAAATTAAGTAACAACTTAAAAAAGATCGCATAGCTAGTATGGTAGAGGACTCCACCCACCACCAGCCCCTGTCTAAATTTTCATGTCTAAGCCTCATGTTATTTCAACTACTGTTAAAGAGCTTTGAAAAAAGACTACAAGCTCCAGAGCAACAAATGCTCCTTTGTCCTCAAAAAAAGGGTCCATGCGTCTTTTTCAGAGGAGAAGGTCACAGTGGCTCTGCCATGTCACACCACTCATATCCAGCTACTCCAAGCTTCTTTCCTCAGTTGCAAAATGGGTCAAAACAATAGTACCTCCATGGCAGAGAAAGGTTGAGAGTATTAAATGAGATATTGTATGTAAAATGGCAAGCACATTCCTAGATACAGTAAAATCTTTTAATATTCAGCTAGCAAGATTCCTGAGAGTCATGCATTTTGTGGAATGACACGCTCATTGATATTAAAATTGGCTAATATCTCATTTTCCTGAAATGAAGAAGACCGTTCAATAATTTTACTGGCCACCATTCTGCAAACCATAGGCAGAGGGAAGCTGTTTTTTGACTATGATGGTGTCAGACAATCACATTCATATGTCTCTACCTGGTGTGTAGCTTACAAGTTTGAACTGAAGACTCTCCTGGCAGAAAAATTCATACATGTGCTAAAGAACCCAAGTCATTTTAGATGGTATCTGGCAAAGGTGGAATCAGCAGATAATTATTGACTTCTAATCCTCCCCAAATGTCTTTACTCATTTTTTATAATCTCTCAATAAATACAGGACATTGCACCAAAAAGGTATTCAAGATATTTGGGATGATTAGAGAGTGATGGAATAAAAGATTTCCCATCATACTAGCCCATGAGCCACCATATTCCAGCAAGTCTCTATAATCTAATTTCATGGCAAGCTACAGATAGGGGGTAGGGATACTTCCTCTGGAACACTGTTTAAGAATGCCCTTCTACAATGTCTGCTTAGCCAGGTATGGAAAATGGGTCTGAAACACTTTTCATTTGGGTCTCTATTAAAGAATAAGCTCCTTTAGAATATAAAGTCATGCAGCAGAGTGATTAATTTGAGTGAGAGAAGGAAAAGTCAGTGGGCTGTTGCATAGATATAACAGGCCAAGAGCTATGAGACAACTCTAACGTACTAAGCCTAAATCCACCTACCTCTTTTCCCCTACTAAGAAAGTACATTAAAAGGCCAGAGAGTGGCGCTCCATTAGGAATGTTCCTATGCTTTGTCCTGCCACCACCCATTCCCCACGTTTTCCAGGTTAATCACCTCGGTTTTCCTGTAGGGAACTCCTTGGGCGCCACTCCCATTAAGCATAATTCTAGTGAAGATACAGTCATGTGGCCTGATCAGCGAGGGAGGTCCACATCACTCCAGGATGTCACTGGTTCAGAGGTGGGTACATAACCCACACAAATTCAAATGAGATTCAATTTGGGATGCATTCCTGGATTTATCCAGAAAAAGAGGTGTTGCTAAGGTGCCAGGATGGGAACTTCGAATAGCTCATGGTCATCTCTGCCACTACTTGGAGACAGTCTTACTGGGCATGAAGCCAGTGCAGGGAAAGCAGAGAAAGGATATGAAGAGAGTCCTGAAAATGTGGTGTATGCACCTGGATCAGGTTGTACCTGAAATTCTTGGATGTTTTGTATATCAATACTTTATCTCCACATTATCCCCCTTCCCTTTTAAAGGCTTTTTTTTTTTTTAAAAAAAAGCTGGCTTAGATCTTAAGCATTGAGTAGTCAACAGAATTCCAACTTGTATATATTTAGTGCCTTTATTTTTTTCTTTTCAAATAAACTGCTTTTAAAGTACATGTTATGTGAAGTATTCACAAACATTGGTGCTTTCATGATTATCGAGGAACATGTGATTTATAAAATGCCTCACTACTCTCCAAGATACACGACTGTGTTTGAGCACAGTTGATCTCTCCTTGCCTACTCCCCCTCGCCTCTCACCCCCATGAGTGACAGAAAAAGAACTAAATTCTCAAATATCCAACTCCCAGGCCCAGTCTCCCCTCTCCCATGCAGTTTTAAAAGGAGACAAATCCCAGGTCCCTCGGCTCCACAACTCCCTCTTCTGCCTGAGGAGTTGGTTACTGGGGCCTAAGCATTGTGTATGGCATTTGTTAGTGTATCTATAATCTGTAACTTCCTTTGAAAATGTGATTAACAAATTGCAAACGGTTTCCAAAGGTTTATAAACAGATACTTTGAGAGCCACAGGTAGGTTTGTAGTTTTTGGTGCCTGTTTTATGAAAAAAATCTGTGGGGGAGAATTTAATAAGGAAAGATATTCTGTACTATGGAATACTTTGAGGTGGAGTTTCAAATAAAGGCCAGATGTGGGGAACACACAAACAAGCCCTTGGCCTAGCAGGATGGGACAAGAGAGCACCCATCCGCGGAGCAAGCTGGAACCAGGACTTGCCTGCAGCCCAGAGCCTTCCTGGCCATATTTAATGGTCTGGATACCAGCACCCTTTTGCGTTACCTACAGACTGACTTTGGAAGCACAATGGGCTGGGCCAAGGCGATGGCCATGTTGATCTAAATAAAACAAAACCCCTTTGCTCTTTCTGTGTTCTTCTGGGAAAGGCCAGAGGAGATCAGCTGTACACATCCATGCAGCCTCTGTGGAACAAACGTTGTGTGTGCTAGTAATTGATAAACTGTATGTGCCACTCCACGCTGCCAACAGGAAGGAAGGGGATAGAAGGAAGGGGAGATCCCCAACTGCAGAGGAAGAAACTTTGCCAAAACCTAGTGCCATCTGGACATGGGGTGTGGCCGAGGGCTGACAGCCAGCCATTATCTGGGGCAGATGTTTCTCTTCCAGGCAGCCGCAGTCCTCAGCTGGTGAAGACCTTTACCACGTCCTCTAAAGCCCTGTGTCTTCTCTTCTACCTTTGGCTCGAGGGACCATTTCAGGTGAAGGGATGTAGGTACGCCTTACTCTTCTGTATGCAAGAGATAAGGACTAATGGCCACAGGGCACTCCATTCCTTCACTCACTCATCCATTCTTTCTCTCATTCACTCATTTGTTCACCTACATATTCCAAAATACTGTTGGACACCTAATATTTCTCAGGCTCTGTGCCAGGCCTGGGCAAGCCTTGGAGGGCATGGAAAAGGCACCCAGGGAGAATGAGCTCCCACCCTCGTGTTGTTGATCCCAGTTCACTACCAGTGAATCAGGCTTCATCAAGGGAACCCATTTAGAAGGGTGCTTAAAACCAGGGCCCTGGAGTCAGACTCGGATTCTAATCAGTTCTACATGCTGTGTGGTCTGGGGCTAGGTGTGCACGTCTCTGTGCCTCATTTTCCTCATCTGTAAGATGGAGGTATGGGCACTCAGCTTACAGGGCTGCACTAAGAAGCAAATGGGTATAAACATGGTTTAGGGTATAAACACGGTTTAGCAAGGAGCCCAGCACATCCTGTGTCTCAACAAATACGGCCTGAAAACACGCCCACTCGGCCAGTACTAACAACAGCTGATACTGATTGATGAGATGCGGCAGCCCCTGCCTCCATGCAGCTCACCCCCAGGTAGGAAGTTCCTTCACAAGTAAAGGGGTTCATAACAGTATCTTGTTTATAAATAGCCCTATTCCTCTAAGGAGGCTGTTCGACCTGACTTGGTGCTGATTTGTCTCAAGGTCAAGGCGAAGGCCAGGGGGGCCTGTGGCAGAGCGAGGGCCTCCTCCCTTTTGATTCCATGTTGCCAACTGCACACCAAGGCCTCTGGCTGCAACAGACTGAGAGGAGGTGGCCCCGGGGAAACGCAGCCCCAGTGGCCTCTGTCAGCCCCTACTCCCTTGGGGATCAGTAGCAGGAAGTGGGGGGCATGAAGTCACAATCTAAGTACTTTGAGCATTTGTTGTTTCCTTACTCTCCCCCTCTTATCCAAGTAATAACTGCTCATTGTTGAAAATTTGGAAAATAAGGAAAAGTATACAAAGTGTTTATTGCCCTTACTAACACCATACAGGGGGCAGCACCTGCCATTCTGCCCTTTCCCAAAGGGTAAAAGTACTTTGAATCAGTTACTGTTTTTACTTTTCAAAGTTCATTGTTTCCCTAACAAGGAATTTATAAAATGTAGCAACTAATCTGTTCTGCTTTCCAAGTGACTGCCTTTAGAAAAGAATAAAAAAGCGATTACTCCCCCTCTGGGCAGTTTCCCCCTGCATTTCCCATCATTCGTCATAAGGGTGAATGTTTCTGGTGCCAGGCTCTGTGTTAACAGCGGCACGTGTCTCGTTTCATTCTCACAACTCCAGGTGAGGGATAACTGCTTCAGAGATGGGAAAACGCAGCACCCAGGAAGGGCGGGTCACGTGGTGACGTGGCTGACAGGCAGCGGCATCATGGTGCAGCTCGCCTAACCTCATTTCTGAGCCTGCGGTCTGGTGGTCACTGGGCCTCGGTGCTGCTTCCCCTGAGGTGCTTTTCTCCTGGCTACTGCAGGTCCTTGGTTCAGATGGCAACTGCTGATGGGACTGGAACCAGAAGATCCATTAACAGTCACAGAATCACACTGGCAGTGAAATCCCACTAGCTGGTCTTGTCTCTGTTACCAGCTGACTCATTTGGCCTGTGCTGAAACTGAGCTTGATGGCCAGGGATAGGAGAATCAGTGTCATATTAAGAACACCTAGGCCGAGGCCAGGCACAGTGGCTCACGCCTATAATCCCAGCACTTTGGGATGCTGAGGCGGGTCTGGAGTTCGAGACCAGCCTGGCCAACATGGCAAAACCCCATCTCTACCAAAAAACACAAAAATTAGCTGAGCGCAGTGGCGTGTGCCGTATTCCTAGCTACTTTGGAGGTTGAGGCATGAAAATCACTTGAACCTGGGAGGTGGAGGTTGCACTGAGCTGAGATCACGCCACTGCACTCCAGCCTGGGTGACAGAGACTGCCTTGGAAACAAAAAAAAAAAGAGAGAGAGAGAGAGAGAGAACACCTACAATAAACTGAGTGGCTGCAGTGAGTTAAGCAGCAATATGCTGATGCCCAACTTACAATATCTTACTTAATTTCACCAATATCGATCTCAGGGCCTCAGGGAACCCTTGTGGTACAGGAGGATATCATTTCAGCTCGGATTTCCACCAAAATGGTGCTGTCTCCTTGGATGTGTGACTCCACGATAGCCCAGACTTCTCTAGACAAGATGCCCAATGGGATGACATAGACATTATGTCAAGAGAAAAATGCCAGTGAGCCTCTGTTCGGAGATGCGATCTTACATGTCACGGAAAGATGAGCAGCCCAGATACACTGCAGGGAAAAAGGGTCATGAGGGTGTGTCAAAAACCAGCAGGAAGGTGGGAAGGAGGCAACCGGGCATGTCAAGACAACAAGCCCTTTCCTTTTTCTAAAAGGTACTGTGCTCTTACTAATTAATGTTTTTAAGCGTCTCAAAGATGAAAAGTTGTATGTGCTCTCTTAGTATGATTACAAAATCCTTTTGATCACTGTAAAACTAAAACAGCTTTGGTATTTAAAAAACAAACAAACAAACAAAACAAAAAAAAACAACAACAATTAACAGGCTGCTTTGAAAACCGGAATGACCTTTATCTTAATCAGTGTCCTCTGGGTAGCCATGAGTCACACACAGCACTGTGTGTGGGGAGGAGGCGGCTGAGCCCACCACTGTTTTTGTGGGTCAAACATACTCACCACACTAGAGCTGGATTTAAGCTCCCATTCTCAAAAAGCCAGTTGGTCTTGCAATAGCAAGCTAGATACAAAAATCAAAATAGTGCTGAGTAGTTGAGCTGGGAGGAACCTTTTGTGCCAGCAGTGGGACACAGAACAGGGCACTCTGAAAGCAGGGAGAGTGGCAACTCCAGATCTCTGCTGTAGGTAAGGGAGTGACGCTGAGAAAAGAATCCTCCGCAAAGAAGAAGGAACACACACAGAAAGAACACACACAGACGGGCGTGCAAAATAAAGATCCACGTGGGCACCTGGGGGCCTCCGCTCTGACGAGTTTGAGCACTTAGAGGCAAACAAAACCCTCTCTAAAGTCTCCTCGAAAAAAGTCAGATGCAAGACAGCCTCGAAATAAATTTCCGAGAGGGTTGCACTGAGTCCCGAACATGGATATATGCCTTCTTCCAAAGCCAAGTTCATAAAAGTTTTCAGATGCCGCTGTGTCATTAGAATATCCAGGGTGAAAAAGAGGACCTCTATAATTCGAAAGTATGTCTGTGACATTTGGCAGGTAACTTTAAAAAAAAAAATCGCAGAACTTCTTTTGACATTATTCCTTTGAGCAGTTGACCATATCAAAAGACTCTTGGGTATGTGGAGCCATCAGACTGTTTTGAATATGAGGGACAATTAGGGACAACTAACTGATTCTAGTTTTGAAGCTGCAAAAATATTGACTTTCCTTATTCGCTCAAGTAAGATCTCAAAGTAGTATCCATCAACACTACAAAATGTTAGCTTTTGAACGATGCCGCAGCTAACCATGGCGGAAGAGGGAGTTCTGTCTGTTGTTGGTTTTCCTCCTGTGGTCAGTAGTTCGGGCCCATTGACTCATATCCTGTCACCCCATTTCCAATGCCTCTCCTTAACTTAGTCCCCGGGGGGAGTGAACTCTAGTCTCACCATCTCAGAGATGGCTGAGGAACAGAGAGAGCCTTCAACTTCAGGTTTTTAAGCTAAACGACAAGCAGGGCAGGAAGCTGGCAATGAATTTGCAAGTGAAGTTAATAAAGGGATGCAGGCAAGAGGGAAAGAAATTCTTTCTTCCAAGTCAACTGCCATTACCTGATTTATGCCTGTAATAGCATCAACCAACAACCAACAACAGAATGCTGAGCCTTCATCAGGAGTGTGTGTGTGTGCATGTGTGTAATTTTATTTAGGGAGATGCTTGGTTTAATAGCTTTATTTTGTTTTGTTTTTCCTACTAAAAATTGTTGAAGATACTTATGAAAGAATAAAAGACATGAAGGGCTAAATCTTTGTGGACACCTTTTCCATGAAAGAAATCTCCCAGATCCTTCCGGCTCAGTCTCTCCCCTTTCTCAACTGGGGTGGCCCTTGTTCTGCACCCCCTCTGAGGATACTGTGCTTTACAGTATAAATATGCATGTGGCCACTTGGTACACATATGCTCTAAGCCCCCGCTGTGTTCCGACTACCAAACTGAGCTGGTTCTCATCCATCATCGGTCCATTCTCTCCATTGGACAGGTGATCCAGCAAAATACTCAGTTTTGATTTTGTGTGTGTGTGTGATTCTCAATTACAGTGATACGTCTTTTTAAAAATGTTTCTGGATGCATGCTGGTCTGAATAAACCCAAGAGAGCTCTGATGTGATTCATAACTCAGAGGACAGCCAAATGTCCCCTGCAAGGCTGAGTTCTCTGGGTCTTATATTTGCCTGTGACCATGGAAACACAGGCAGGAGCTGGAATGGGCGAGTATAATCAGAGAAAGTGGCAGTAAGCCAGGCAAAGCAAGCAGGGTCCATTAAGCTACCATGTCCATTGCTTTTATCTTCTAAATGTCTCTTGGATCATATCTTCTTGCCATCAGCTTAGTGTCAGCCACTGTGATAGCTCTGCCCTTGATACAAGCAAGCATCCTCTAAGTGGTCTCCCTGCCTATACTCTAACCCTTCCAATCCATTCTCCAGGGTCCAGCCAGAGGGATTCTTTCACAACCCAAATCAGATCATATCACTGCTTGGGCTGGAATCCTCCTAGCTCCTCTTGCCCTAGATGATGGCACCCAACAGAATTCCACAAGTCCCTGTCACTTGGCCTCTGCTTGCTGTTCTGGCCTTTCTTGCCAGTCCCTGCCTCTCACTGTACTCCCCAGCTGGACTGAGCTGGCTGCTAAAAATGTCATCATCATTCTTGCCTTCAGGCCTCTGCACATGCCACCCCAGGTACTCTGAATTCTTTTCACTCCAGTTTAGGGTCGTGGTCAATTTCTGCTAACCCCTCAGGATTTCAACTCCTCCTGGAAGTCTGCCTGACCTGACCAGGTCAGGCTGTACTGCAAATTATTAGCTTACTTGCCTGTTTCCCCACTAGGTCCTAAGCATCTTTGGTAAAAAGACTATTTCATGTTCATCATTGGACCACATGCCTAGGACAATGCCTGGCAAAGAACAGGTTCCCATGAATATGGGATGAACGAGCGGACTGAGTGAATGAACAAATTAGTCTATGTATTCATTTAATAAACACATGCGTAACAATGACCTATGTTTTGGGCCCGTTCTAGACATTTTGTAAACATTAACTCATTCAGTCCTCATCACAGTCTCATGCAGTAGGCACTATTTCTTTTGTTCTCATTTCTCAGTGGAAGAAACTGAGGTCAGGAAGGTTAAGTAGCTTGGATGAATTTCAGCCCCAGAATCTGACCTCAGAGACAGCTCTGCTCCATAGAGAACCAGGGACTAGTGAGCCTCCCAGTCTGGAGCTGAAATCACTGCCCAGTGCCTACTTGAGATGTATCCTGAGGACGTAGGAAGGGAATGACAGCAAGGTGACCTATAGTCACCATTAACCAGGTACCTAGAATTCCATACTGAGCAAAGGTGAATTTCAAATCATTAACGCTCAAATGAATCTTCCCTTTAAATATATACGATCATAATATTTATATTTGTATTTGAGCCTGGATAAACATGGGCTTCATTAACATGGGAGTCCAACCCCATATTCATGAAAAACCTGCAGCAATCCTGGGAGTCAGATAAAAGTCCCAGTCCCTCCCAGTTACTACTAGATCCTCCTCCTGGAGTGCAGCTAGAAACTTAGAAACTCCAGGAGAGGCCCTTTGGGAGAAGCAGGCATTTGGGAGAATCAGAATATTTTAACTGCTTGTAATACTCAGGATACATTTCTAAAATCTCTACATTTCTTCACTGTGGAGAGGTAATGATACTCTGTGATGTCTGTCAGCTTCTAAATATTCCAGAAAAACCCTTGGTCTGACTTCTCTCCTCTTTCATCTGTTTCTATTCCCCATTCCCAAGGAATCCAGCTTAGCTCATTGGGCCATCCTTTCTGCTGGGCCACATTTCTGCCAAGCCAGGTCCCAGTCCCAATTTAAATCCAGCCTGAGCATTCCTTAGCAGAGGGATCCTCGGGCTGCCGATCTAATTTGGAATGTGTGTGAGTGTGTGCGCGTGTGCATCTACTTTCCAGCTGATGTTCTAAATTTGTCTCTTGCAGACTGGGGCTTCAGCTCTGCCTGGGGTGAATTGCCTGCCTTGATCTTATGGACTTTGGTACTATACTCATTGTTTTCAAAGGAGAGAAGCCATTGTGGCTGCACTAAATGTCCCTTTGCCTTGCTCCTCAAGAGGCCCTTGCCCTTCCAGGAAGAGACAGGCATCGAAAGCATGGAATTTAAGACCTGAATGTAGAGCCTACCGGGTTGGAGCTGGTAGGTCAGTCTGTCATTTAGGATTTCTGTCCTTGGTTAGCTGGTACACAGAAGTGGCTAAGCCAATAAAAACCCCAGCAACAGGCCAAAGAAATGCTCCCAGGGACAATCCTATCAAGCTACATAATGGAGGGAGGGGGCCACTGGGGCACACATGGGGTAGACTCCATCTCTAGGAGAAAGGGACAAGTGAGGCTGAGAAGAACTTTCAGCAAAAACCTTGCTTGGCTTAGCAAAGCTCCTTCCTTGCCTCAAACTTCCAAATGTATTAGCGTTTCCCTTTGCCTAGCAACCTCCACAGAGAATGTAAAAATGGCACCTGGGAGATGTGTTTGGAAATAGATGTGCCTATCATAAGATGATGAAAGTTCACCTAAGCGTACAATTGTTAGAGCACATTCCTCAAAGAAGTACAATGGTCAGTGCAGTGGTGTGACAGGGATTAAATTATTGTGCCAAAAAGCCCACGGTCTCAACATTTTTATTTGCATTCTTTGGGTCTTATCATTTAGGATTATGTAAAAATGACAGCTGCTTATAATTATTTGGAGGTTTGAGCTGCAGTAATTAAAAACATCTGCCTTTATCTTACTGCTACCAGACTTAACCCTGCGAGGCTGGGTCTACTGAACTTCAAAGAGGGGAGCAAGAAATAAAAGAAAACTCCACACATTACTAACAAATTTCTAGTGATTCATTTAAATGTATAACCAGTTATTCCAACAGCCTTCAAACCTTTAATTATCTTTTAAATATATATAATTTGGGACTGCTAATTAGATAGCAATTTAATGCTCTCATGGGGATTCAGATGGAAGGTCTTTCTAAAACGTAAACTCCCAGAGGAATAATCATTGGCATTCAAATGATTGAATTCTTCAGTTATTCAAATGAATGCGGGCATTTACCCAGTTGGGATCATTTGGATATTGTGCTGTCAGATCCAGCTGTAGGATTTTACAGGGCCCGCAACAGAGTGAGGGTAAGCCTAGGTTATCTCTCAGTCAAGTCCATCTCCCTGGAAACAAACAAGTCGGGCTCTTTGGGAAAGCCCTAACATCACTTAAGCAGCCCAGTCAAGCCTCCTCTTAGAGGCAGATGGCTCTGTTTCCTATTTTAAGGAGGAACAAACTTTCCTGGAATTTGCAGTTATGAAAGTTCTAATGCAATGCCTGCTTCTCAGGCTTTCTCCAAGCTGTCTGCCTGCTATTGTCTGGGCAGTTAACATTTTAATTAATAACTCTCTCCCCCCAGCAGGCTGCCACAGATGGAGGAGGAGAGTGTTTCATTCTGCCTTGAGCTCCCACTTCCTGTGTATTCCTACCCCCGGTGAGATGGTCCTTTAAATTATATAAAGATGTGCATCACATGGAGAAAAGCAATTGATCAATTAGATGACACTGGGCAATGTTAGAAGCCAGCACTCACATCCCAGCCTAGCAATAGGGCTAGGGTCTGCATTCCTGAGCTGAGGCTAGTAGCTAGCAGCTGAGGCTCATTTCCCCCACAAGGGGAAGGAGGTGCAGACAAATCTATAGTAATTTTTAAGAGATCGTTATTCAACACTTCGCCTGTAATTACATTTTGATGAGGTTTTTATTGCTAATTCATCATCCAAGATGGGGCATTCTAGATATGAAATTAAGCTAGTAGAACAAAGGTCAGAGTGTGTCCAGTGAAAAGAAAAGCCTTTTCCTCATCAAATCCTTTCTTCAAATAATAAAGCAGCCGAGAATCCTATCTCTAAATCAAATTTCCTTAAAGTGCATACTCTCAGTTATTAATAGCATAAAGCCAAGGCTCTTTGGTACTTCTACAAGCAAATGTGGATTCTCCAAGCAGGCTGGTGTGTTAGGAATACATGCTCAGGGGCCTGAAATAGAATGGGAAGCATGCTCAATGCCATGGTGTTAATATAAAAGCCTATGTGAGTGCACTCAAAACTACTTTTGAAGCTCTAGTCTACAGCAAATCAAGTTTTGTAGAGACATATCACCTGCTGGTGTCTTGGCTTGAATTCTCTCAGAAGAAGTCCCTGAGAACAGGATTCAAGGGCAAAGTTTTTATTTGACAGGGATTTCCAGGAAATACCCGCAGGGACATGGCAAAGTGATTCAGAGGTGGGAGGGCAGCCAACCTGGTGCAAGCATGTTACCACTGTGGGCAATTGTGGCATAATCCCATGAGGGCACTCTGGGAGCCAGTATAAAACACACACCTCAGAGACACCCCACCTAAGCGGGGCAGTCTGACTGAGGGATGCTAATTCCTTGTCATGTCTGGTCTGCTGTATGCCTGGGAAGAGAGGACTGCAGAAGCCAGAGAAAGCCTTCACCTAGGTGCTGGCAGGTATGAGCCATGCTACACGTACAGGAATGGTCAGGGCAGAGTAGAGGAAATGGGGCAGTACCAGCAACTACTTCACGACATGCAGCCTCAAATAGGAATTTGTCAACAAAACCTGGGTCACCTACCCTTCTTTGAAAATCTGGCCTAAATCTATGAACAGATTCCAGAACCCAGCATATTCGCCATCCCCATGCCTCAGGGTTTTTGCACATACGGTTTCTTCTACCTGGAACAGTCTCCACAGTTTTTCTCATCCCCCAGGACTCAGCTTAACACATCATCCTGGCCAGGCGCAGCGGCTCACACCTGTAATCCTAGCACTTTGGGAGGTCGAGACAGGTGGCTTGCCTGAGCTCAGGAGTTCGAGACCAGCCTGGATAACATGATTAAACCCTGTTTCTCCTAAAATACAAAAAGTCATCCAGGCATGGGGGCGGGCGCCTGTAATCCGAGCTACTCAGGAGGCTGAGGCACCAGAATTGCTTGAACCTGGGAGGCAGGGAATGCAGTGAGCCGAGACTGTGCCACTGCACTCCAGCCTGGGCAAAAGTGAAACTGTCTCAAAAACAAAAAACAAACAAACCAAAAAACCATCATCCTTAAGAAAGGGTCTCCCTGACCATCTAAATAAGGCAGGTACCTCTCCCTACTTTTTGTTTTCTCAGATCTTTGTTTCTTTCGGTGAGCTTATCCAAATTATGTAGTATTTTGTATTTATCAGTTTATTTATGAACGTTAAAAACCCTTATCTTCTCTATGAGAATGAAAACACCAAATAAAGGGACAATTCTATCTGCTTTATTTTATCACTAGATCTTTGGCATCTAATAGGGTGTCTGTCAAATGCCAGGTGTTCAATAGACAAATGCCATGTGAGAGAAAGACAGGAGCGGGGGAGGGAGGGGAAGATGGAAGGATAAAGGAAGGGAGGAAGGGTTCCAGTCACACACAAATGAGCAAGTAACTCATCCAGGTTATCTGAAAGGCCTTCTGCTGCTCCCAGGTGTGCTGGACTATGGCCTCAAAGTTACAGGCTGCAAGTCAGCTCCCTGCAGCCTTCCCTACCTACCCAGTGCACAGCGAGACACCAGGTCCTTTCATAAATTCTCCTTCTTGTCAGTACTTTCAACCGTGGTGCTTGATAACATATTGTTTCATTGTGTGCTCAATTTCCTATACATGGGTTTTCTCTCGTCATTTATTTGTCATTCCACCTCCTTTGCCAAGTACCTCGCCAGGCCCTGGATATACAAATCTGAACAAAACACAGCTTCATCAGTGTCTTCATGCTACTTGCAGCGCAGAGGAGCAGATGTGTTAAGATATTTCTGCAATGTAGTGGGGAGCCCAGACTCAAAGGTCCATGCAAAAAGACTTGAGGAATGGGGACAGACCCCTCTGAGGGTGAAGGGGAGGCTGAGAGGACTAAAGTTTTACAAAGGAGGGGTGACAGGGCCGCGGGAGGTGGTGTCACACTGTGAGCTACTTGAGAGCAGGGGTCAGAGCCACACCCAGCAGTGGTTCCCAGACTTTGGGATTCATGGTTGGATCAGTCAGGCTGCTCTGGTTGTCAGCAACAGGTAACAATCGTTAATCACTTGCGCAGAAGCGGGGGTTATTGGAAGGGAATATGGAAATTCTCCACTCCCACTACAATGGTAGATAAATAATGAATGAATGAATCAACAAAGGAACTGACAGAGGGTCTCTCATTCTTCCTTTTTTCTTTTTCCTTCCCTCCATCTCTTTCTTCCTTCCTCTCTCCCTCCTTTCCTTTTCTTTGCATTCTTCCCTATTTCCTTTCTTCTTTCTTTCTTTCCTGGCAGAGTAATGACTATAAAAGACAAACCTTCCATGTATTCTTACCTTCGTATCACTCAGGGCCACAGCAGGAAGCACGTGGTATACACGAGCTGGCGAATTAAGGAGGGTTTAGTAAAGAGGCTCTTGGAAAGGCCTGGGCAGGGTGTAGGAACAACAGGAAATGGTGCAGCACCCTGAAGTTAGAAACAGCGGGGCACTCCCACCTGTCTGCATGAAGGGCCAGAGGGAGAAGCAGGTGCCGGAGCCCAGAGAGAAGGAGGCTTATGTGGCTTTAGATGGGATGCAGCTAGTTCCGGAGGACACAGGAGTGACCATACAGCCTGACTCCCCTCCCCTCTCTCCATTTCCTGTGAGTGCCCCCGACTCAGCAGACTCCAGAGTCACAGCCCGGAGCAGGGGGACCACTGCTGGGTTCCATACAGGTGGGTGTCCTGGGGCCAGGGGGATGTTGTCTGGAGAGGTTGATGGAGGCTCCGTAGCCCAACCTGGCATTTTGTCAAAGAACCTGAGGACACAGCTTCAGCATTCAGGGACATTCTTTCAGTTGAATAAGTTTAATTTTATGAAGACATACATTGTCCTACAAAGCAGGAGTTCCTTGCTGGCAAGAGGAACCCAGATGATCTATGGGCGCACAGAGGCAGGTAATTATCTACAGCTATCTTCTTGGTTTTTCTTCTGAAGACTGATCTGAATTTACGTTCTGATGGACACATTCCTTGGCCTAAGCATCAGGGAATATCCTTTTTGCCCTCAAAATATGTATTTATTAATTTAATTTTTAAAATCATATATAGAGCATCTTCACGTATAGTCAACCCTTCTGTGGTGAGCACTCCATGCACGAGGCAATGAGAACTGACCCAGGCAAGGCACCCAGGGCTCTCGGCACAGGGCCTGGCCTGAGACCCGTGGTGAGGGCAGTGTCGTGATTCCTGGTCGCCTGGGTGCTGTGGTGCCTGGCACCCAGAGGGGATTCATAAGCACACTGTCCGAAACAACAACAACAACAAAAAAACCTGTGGGATTGATTCCAAACCCCATCGATCCTTGAGTGTCCAAGCACACACCTAGTCACAAGAATTGTGGGTTTGACTTCTCGAGGTTTGCAGAAAGGGCATAGCTCCCGCCCCACAGAAACCCAGGTACCCGCTGACTTCTTCACCCCCAGGGTCACCAGGTGTAAGCCTTCCCCTCAACGCTAAAACACGTCCAACTGTGTTCAGACCAGGCAGTGCGGACAGTGCCCTCACCAATTCCATCAGGAAGAAAGCACACAAGGCTCTGTTTTCTTTTTCTTTTTTTTTTTTTTTAAACCAAATGATGTATTTCCAAAAGAACAGGCTCGCTACGTGGGGTCACACAGTCTTGTTTATTTTTTCTCAGAGAACGCCCTCCTCTGAGCAGATACACTTACTAAGCCTCTGTTAATTCTTTCTTTGAAACTAAACGAAATGGACTCAGACCAGGCCTGGGTTGCAGTCGCCCGGGCTCCGTTCTGAGAACGTGCGCTGGCAGGGGCTGGCTGTGCGTGGGGACCGGGTACTCGGCGGTGCCCGCGCGCCACCTACTGGGCAGTCTCTTTCAGTTCAGCAGCAGCCTGAGAGCGGGGGTCCGGGAGGCTGGCAACAGATCCCTGCATTTGGGGACCACCGAAAGTTCTGTGACTAATGCTAGGCCCAACTCCCCATCCCCCCACCCCCATAGGCTGTGGCCAGCAGAATGCATGGTCCTGAGATGAGAGAGAGAGTCATGCCTGGTCTAGCCTGAGGTCAGTGATCCTTGCGAGAGTGTAGGGTGTCTGCTGAGTACAGTCCTCCCCCATCTCCTCTGGGAAGCCCTCCTGCATATCAGGGCACCCTTCTAAGGAAAAGCAGACACTTGGTCTGTGAGCCCATAGTTCTTGGTCCCACTTACCACCGGGGAACCCTTGCTTTGTGTGATGAGCTTGTGGGCAGAGACTCCTTCTACCTGCTTCTGTCTCCATTAGCTAGCACAGTGCTGGACTCAAGGACTTCTGATGAATGCTTGCAGAAAAGCAGGAGGGGATAGGGAGGGGTGGAAAAAAAGGGAGCTTAACTAACCACAGTTCTGTTTCTGCACTCCATGTAGCAAGGACTCAACAAATGTTTGGTGAATGAACACGTGTCACCTGCTCTTCTCATTTATTGTAAGAAACTGGTACTCAGACATCTAATCATCAGCATCAGTCAAACATCCTGCAGATCATTCACCAAATATTGACTGACTACCCCCTTTGTGTAGTAGCAAAGTCCCAGCTATTCACAAAGGACCACAGGGGAGAAGTTAAACAATAAGACGTTTTCGAAGAGTGGTAAGTGATTCAAGAAAACTAAGGTAGAGGGTGTGATGGAGAGTGATGGAGGAGGAGTATGGCTCCTCTGGGTGGGTGTAGGGATGATTCTCTGAGGTGACATCGAGCTAAGAAGCAGAAAATGAGAAAATGCCAGTAACAGGTGTACCTGGAACAAGATTTCAGGTAAAGAAGAGCTGGGCACAAGAATTTGGAGCAGGAAGGAGCTTGGGGTTTCTGAGGAATGGACGAAAGGACCCGCTATTTCCCCAGTTGTGGAATTGCATAGTTAAGAAAAATTCCATTTGAATTTCACATCTAAATTCTTTGGAATTATACAGAATCTCTTCCCATGGCCCACTGCTTGAACTAAGTCAGTTGGACTCAGATAAGGATTCTAGAAGTGCTCCTACCTTTTTAAACCCTTATTTAAACTGATATTTGATATGCACTGTCTAGTCAGCATTTAACACATATTCACATGTGTCCATGGGGGATGTCCAGTTAGTTCCATACAAGAAGGACTAAAGTGTGAGAACATTTACACTGATTAGCATGTCCATGTATCAATCTATGGATTTAATAACCTTCCACGACGGCCCATCTATAACCAATGCGCATTAGCAAATGTGAACTGCCCAGGCATCCACAAGAACAAAGAAGCAGAATCCATGTTTGGAATGGGGCAAGGACAGTCCAGAGTGACACAGGGAAAGGCTACTGCCATGCTGGAACTCAGGCTGTGGAGAGCTGGTGGTGGAAACAGCAATATCAAATTCCAGAGGGGGTGCGAGGACTCTTGGGTTAGGAAGATGACGCAGTTATCTGTACTGAGTTTTCCAGAACAACAGAAATGGCTTTGGCATCAACACATTCTGATTTAGATGACCTAAGTGCTCAGGTTCACCCAGTGTGGCTACTGCTTTCCACCCACTGGCTTCCATGACAGTTTGTCTGCGGAAGTCTAGATGGCTTAGGGGTGAACCTACACGGCTAGAATAGCCAGAGTTTCCAGGCCAAACTGTGGAGCTCATCTGCCCTGGCAATCAAGTCAAGGCCCCTTGAATTCTGGGCAACCTCCCACTGCCACTCCTGGATGCTGGAGAGGCTACAGCCTGGGAGGGAGGGAGGGGTGGTGGCCACAACAGAGGAGGCTAACTGGCCACTGACTCTGGAAGTTGACCCAGACTTCCAGGATGGCACAGTGAAGGCTGGTGGTGGCAATAGAGCCTGCTCTAACCCACTTGAAGGAAAGAGGAGGTCCTATAATCCATTTTATCTAGAAGGGTCCAAAATGTCTGGTCACACTGTAGACCTGTGCTGTCCCTTATGGGGGCCACAGCCACAGGTGGGTCTTGAGGATCTGCAATGTGGTTTGACTGAATTGAGATGTGCCATGTAGGATACACATCAGATGTCAAAGATTAGCATGAAAAGAATGTAAAATATCACATTAATAATGTCTATATTGATTATATATCGAAACATTGAAATTGTAGATAGGATAAATAAAATATATTCTTAAATTTAATTTCACTTGTTTCTTTTGTATTATTTTAGATGTGGCACCTAGAAAATTTGAAATTATATAGGCAGCTCCTGTCTGTGGCTCACATTATATTCCTACTGGACAGTGTTAAGTCTAGACAGATTCTGACAGTCATCGCCCCATGATTATCTTGGTATTGGTCCATATGGCTGCAGAGACCAGGCATCCCAGTCATTCCCACCCTCCAACCACTCTGCCTCCCATTTCCTGAAGAACCCACACAGCAGAGTGAACTTAGTACATCTAAACTGACTGGGGTTAAGGGTCCGGGTTCTGGTACTTTCTAGCTGTGTGATTTGGGAGACGTCACCTTATGACTCAGTGTCTCAGCTTCCCGTCTGTAACACGGGGATATCTACCTTTGTCTTAGGGAATCCCAGCTGCTCAGCCCAGTACTCACAGTTGTCCTCACTTCAACTCCAGGCTGCTGCTAGATGGATCTCCCACCTGGATGTCCCCTCCCTTCATCCTTCCCTTAAGCCTCTAGGCCTTTCCAAGGCACATAGTATCCTAGGCTTGCTATTCAATTAGTCAGTGATCAAAAGCATTAACACATGTGAAACACTTAGAATTGTTCCTGTCCTATAAAAAGGAATCAGTGAATGTTAGAAAAATATACTAATACCACCAACAACAAACAAATCAAAAGCGCATCTTCTCTACTGTCCACAGTTACTGATACACATATCTTATCCATCCCATTTGAGTTATCTGAGGCAGGGCACACTGTGATCTCTCTGAGCAGCTTGCTCAAGTCTACAACATAGTGAACATCCAGTGTATTCTGAAGGAATGAACGTGAATTTCTCTCCATCATTTTTACTTCCCATCTCATCCACTCCCACATATGTGACCCATGTGACTGGCAGATTTTCTTCCAGAATGAAAACTCTACAGCATCCTTCCCCATCTCCTGGGTTTGCAGACACAGAACAAACAGCTTTTGGCCAATTTCAATGCAGGCTTCATGGAAATGAGTCCTAAATCCTGCCTGCCCGAGGCTCCTCGGTGGAACCCTGCCATTGCTGCGGCTGCTGAAAGGGAACCTCCTTTGTGTTCTCCTGTCGGTCTGACCAGGTCCACATTCCAGACCTCCTCCCTGGGGGAAGGAAATCAATTTAGTTGTCCCTTTATTCTAAAAGGTAGGGACAGATGGATGACCAAAATCTCAACCCAATCTGCCGTTGGGCAAAAGAAAAGGAGATCTATTCAGGGCTCCACATTCTAAGAAAAACTCATAAAGCTCTCAAATACAAAGGAATTATAAAAAGCAAGAAAACAAAATCTAGTCTTAACCATACCTGAATGTTTAATGCGTGGTAACGATCAAACAAACAAACATTCCAGGGGCGTCATCACAACTCAAAAAGCATTTCTCAGGATCAAAAGCATTTAATCACTCTTGCTGCGCTGTTGTTCCATTCCCCACCTTGAGAACAGGTGTCTGTCCCCATTCATGCTGCAGCCCCCGGCCCTTTTGAAGGTTACTTTGTCAGTCTTCAGTCTAACACAGGACTGAGCCACACCAGGCACAAGGGCAATGCTTGCTGAACCAACATCAGTTAACCTATCAGGAATTCGCAAACTGGTGGCGAGGACAGAGAGGCTGAGAAACCGTTGGAGGAGGACTAAGGACAGCCCAGAGACTGCAGAGAAGCATGGCTTCAGCAGCTTTGCCAGTTAAACCAAAGTGAGTAAGGCCTGAGTAAGGCCCCTATGTCTGAGCTGTTCTTGGAGACACTTCGTGATTCACACCCCAATCACACAAGATTAAAGAAAATACTGGATAAAATCAAGCCAAACATTAAATTCAGGGGAAAGATTTTATAGGACAAATTAGAAAAATATTGGTATCGTGCTTCAGAGAAACCCACCTCTTTCCTCTGGCTGGAGGGGCCGAAACAAACTCCATGGCAGATGGAGAGGGAATAGGAGTTATTTTAAGTCAGCTCGTTGTGTCCTTCCCATGCTGGCCACAACCCCATACTCACACCCACCGTGCTAATCTGGTGGCCTTGGCCAGAACTAAGGGGATCGTCCATTTGTAATAAGGATTCGATTAGATGGCTGGGCTTGGGAGGAGACAAATGGAGTTTGAATGCAGGTTCCCTGCCTGAGCTAGTTAGAGAGGCTGCTAGCGGCTGGCTGCTCCTAGCCATGCCTGAGAGCTCTGGCCAGGGTGGACTTATGCCCCATGAAGACACTGGATTTCCAGGGTAAGTTCACAAGTCATTTACACCCTCCAGAAGAACCTAAAGTAAGTAAAAATGAAACTGGTTTTAGAGGATCCCTTCACTTAGTCATCTACTGAGTCCCTACTCTGTGCTGAGGGGTTAAGGAGAAGGGGGAAAGCAGGGATAAGTGAACAAAACAGAGATGAACGAAGAACTTGTGCATGCCAGAGCCACAGATATTCATGCCGGCTGACTCTTAGCTATCATTCTTTAGCTACTGTGGCTGCTAGTATTATTCTTATTGTTACCTTTAAAATAAACAAACAACCTTGGTTTCTTCACATGGTAGAACTCACATAGAACCTCTAGTACAAGTTGTCTGCTTGTCTTCTAGACCACAGTTGGCCAAGCTTGCCATAGAACCAAAAAGAAAACTGAGAGTGTATGTACATGATCCCTTCCCAATGTCTATCACAAAAACCTGAATAACCTGAATAATCAAAAAGTATTCTTTAGGTTACCTCTTTAGGCATCCATTACCACTATGTTCTTCCAACCTTTACAGAAGCTGAGGACAGAACAATAGAAAATAAACACAAACAAGATGTCCAAATAACCACTACTGCCTCTGAGATATCCTGGGGCCTGCTTTTCTGCACCAGGTCCTTTGCTTGCATTATCTCATTTACTCTGACAACAAGCTATGATCTATGCACTATGGCTATGGCAGGATTACAAAAGAAAAGTGCAGCTCAGAGAGCCTGTGTGACTTGCCCGAAGTCACATAGTGTGGATGTAGCGGGACTAGGAGTTGAGCTTCACAGTGTGATGCTGGAATTGAGTCCCTCCCACTTTGCTGTGTCTTCTGCTCAGAAGGAAAATGCAGAACTCAAGTCAGAGTCAACATACACTTATTGACCACATTCAGATGGGTTAATTCATGTAATGCTTAATGGTTGGTATCACCCTAAACTTCTTCTAAGTATCTGATAGCCTCAGGGTAAGAGGCAGATGAATGGGACAGATGACCAACTGGTCTGATCATTCCTTATGTTTTTGTCACAGATCAACTGCAACGTGGTTCATATGGTTTGGGTTCTCATAAATAGAATATGGGGCATTTGTTTGGGCCACCCCATGTATGGCGTGGCCAAAATCCTAGCAACCACCACCACTTTTCACCCTAGCAACTACTACCACTTTTGATGTGTCAACAGAAGAACAGCAATGGCATGTGTTTACAAGTATCTGTACTCTTAGGAGGTGAACAGCATTGACGGGGTTGGTCTGCTTTTCCAAGAGCCTTTCAGCTGCCCTTTCAGTGGCCACAGCTCTGGAGAGTGCATCAGATGGACTATTTACAAACACAGCATTTGCTGCAGGGCCAGGAGATATAAAAGACCGCTAGGCAAATGTTTGTTGGCAAAGCACTGTGGGGACCAGTTCACACTGTGAGTTGACTGTGTGGCGGGCAGCTAATCATGTCCATTGCCACAGAGAGAAGGATGCTACCTTGGTGACTTCTGACATCTGATTCCATTTCATTTTTCCTTTAAATGATAAACAGGAAATTAATCCATTTACTGGTAGAAGATTTGTGTTTGATTGGTTCATTGACTCTGTTCCTTTCCAGTTTGGAATAAATACACATTAGGAGCCCAAACTCAGTCACACAAACTTGTAACTTTTCCTACTTCCAACAAGTGATGCCAACTGGGCAACCTGGAGATGGGTAATGTGCAAAGAGTTTTAAACTTCAATATGTCTTTGGACTTAAATGTCTTTAAAAAGACAGCCACTTTTTCAATCAGACTTTTCAATAATTCTGAGTTACATTTGGAATTAGCCAACTAGTTAATTCAGTCCTCTTCTGATAAAAAGATTGTTGAAATTGAATATTACCATAAGGCCCATCTTAAAGCATGCATATGGCATCCACATGATGTGGTCATGACTCCGTTAATACCAGGGCGATTAGAGTAAAGTTGGATGATGATGGAGCTCTCACATGAACTGTTTCTAAACAATGATGCAAGTGAGAAGGGAACTGGTCCCCACAATGCTTTGCCAACAAACATTTGCATAGCAGGCAATGCCGCTACTTTCTCATTCTGATGAATGGGAAAAGACGGGTGGGGTGGATGGGTATGTATGCATTTGTGTGTGTGCACACAGGTGCGTGTGTGTTTGCTGATTGCTAAAGAAAACGATCTATACTTTCTTAACTTTAAAAAACAGTGTTCAGTGCATTACTCTTTATAATTCTGTATCTTTTTAAAAAATTTGATAAGCACACACAAACCCAAAGGGATGTCCTTTTTCCAACACACTGCAATTAGTTCAGGGGTGGCAAACCTGTGGCACACTCATGGCCAATGCTCCAAGGGCAGCCTTGCCCAGAAATGTGGGTTGATGCTACCATGGGCTGTTTTGGATTTGGCCTAACCCTACTCACTTCAGAGACAGTACAAATGATACTGAGAGAAAGAAAGTGGTTTACACATCAGTTTACCAAGCAATGCTACTGGATATGACATAGGCAGGAAATAGAGAAACATCTAAGCTGCTTTGATTTTACAAAAAAGCTGTTGAATAGCGTCTATCCACGAAGCACTGGGCTTAAGCAATGTAATTTGGGGGGCAAATCCCATCGTAATAAATTTCCAGGGATCTTGGGTCTAATGTATTGTGTCAAATTAGACTTGCAGTAAGTGGGTCTAGAGCTGGAGTATGAGTGTCCATGTATTACATAAAGGGACTCATTATGATAGGTTTCATGCTGTCTAGAGTTAAACATTTTTTCCATATGTTGGCAGATGTGAGATAGCTAAATAAATAAATGCATATAGACATATATGGCTTTATATACAAAAGCATCATGGTAAATATATTTATCCAACGTTATTTATATATTATGTGTCAAAATACCAGTTTATAAACTCTGTAACGATCTTTACAATGCTATGAATTGAACAGTTTTTGAAAAGTGAAAACTGCAGCAAAGTGTCATCCTTGTTGAATTGAGGAAATCTTTCAAAATCATAAAAGCAGAAATGCAGAAGTACATAATTTCTCTTACCAGCAGCCTGAGTTCTGGATGCGTCAGGATATATCCATTATTTGTGATTGCAAAGGCATAACCGTGAATCCCTAACTGTAAGAGGAAGCAAGAAAGAAACCTTCATTAGCTTGCTCCCTGGTGAATTCACAAAGCATAAAGCAGCCCAGCATTTAGTAATTTACAGCTTAAACTTGGCATTCATAACCCTTATCAGCACAATATTTCATTAAAATGAATGCAAGGCACTGATCCTTGACATTTGGTGGAAATGAAGACCTGTCACAGGATAAGCTCAACAAATAGCACAATTTAAAATGTCACATCCCCACATTGGCATCCTAGGGCTTTATTTAGATTTATTTAAAACAAAAACAATTACTTTATTTATTTTTTTTTTAACAAGAAAGTGGCTAATGTTTCTGGAAAGACCCTATGTCCAAGTGCACAGAACCTTATCAATGGAGGTGTCTTCTCTCTGCTTGTAATAAGGAAAGCGGGGTCCCCACGCTGCCCCACTTCTAGACTTTCTATAATTCCATGCCCACAGGGGCCATCTCAAATTGGTGCTCCCCTAGGCTGTCATTTTCCATCATGATTCAAATACAAAGTGTCCCCATGCCCCAGCCTACACAGGAGCCTGGCAACCCTTTTCATATCCTTTCGTCTTCAAATTGTGTGGTTGCCTAGCTTTTCCATGCATGCTTCCATCAACACAAAGCCTGGGTAATTTTCTATGCAGAGCCTCACTTAATTTATGTTTTCTGACTAAATGGGACTATGGGAAATAGTTTGTGAGCAATGAAATGTTTTATTAGCTTTAAAAAGTATGTAATCAAATTTAACACTGCACTTATTTAAATAATAATCCCGGCTTTTTGACAATATTTCTATTACACAGTTGACTGCACCCATTGGCTACAATAAATTTACCTACAAATCATTCATGTATTAAAACGGCCTCTGGCATAAAACCCATACTGATCTGTCTCTCTGAAGAAAGAAAATGTAACCCAGTTTTGCCAGAGCAGTGAAAGGGGAGAAGAAAAAAAGAAATTCTCTATTTTTTTTTTCCTGAGGAGTTATTTCACAGTTCTGAGCCCCACTGTTAATTTTCTTTAAATTCTCTGCCATTCACATTCTTGAATATGATACTATTAAATGATCCAGACAACAGAGTTTACAAACCAGGAATGACCCTGTCTGCTTGTTAGCTTAATGTCAAGGTGATGTGAAATTAACTTCAGAGAATTTAACACTGGCAATTAAAAGTTTCCGTTGCATTACATAAAGCAAATATGCACGTGGTAGTCAAGGGCAACAGACATCTTCTCCTGGAGTTACCTTGCACAGCAAGTCTTAATAAGATTCTACTTGACTCTAATGATAAAAATATATTTCATTATGCTGTGAAAGATAAACCAGAGATTTCCTATCCTTTGAGATGTATATCATCTCTTTCATCTTGTCTCTTGGAAAAATGTCAGACAGTCAACACTGCATTAATTACCATTATTATGTTTCAGTTTAAGATGGACTGGAGGGGTCAAAAAAAAAAAAAACCTCTGAGAGTTTGACTTTTTCCATTCAAGACAAAAATGGTATTTGATTGGGAATTCAAACTCAAACAAAACAAATAATATTTTATAGTCAGCTCATGTATTCAGCACCTTCTAATATACATTACTTTGATTCTTGTTTTGCTTGTGAGAAGCAATACTCAAAAGAAGGCAGGATTCTTCTTAATGCCTGTACTCTTCTTTTATAGTACCCATCAAAATTATAATAATCTATTATTTGTGGGGTTGAGTATAAGTAATCAAGACTTGATTATTTCATGCCTGCCTCCCCTACCAGAATGTAAGTTCCATGAGGGCAAGGGTCCTATCATGTGGTTAAAAATATATGGCGGGGTGGTTGGGACGGAGAGAAGATGAGTAGGGAAAGAAGAAAGAGAAAAAGGTGGAAGTAGGGAAACAATAAAAGAAACTGCATTTAGTGCAGATTCTACATAGCTTAGCTAAATTCTCTGCTTCCTCCCCCAGAATGCAGAAGCTGAGGTCATCTTCCCATCCCAATGTCCTGCATTCATTAACCAACGGCCATCTCTGTTTCCTCATTGCCCCTTCATGCCTCAACCCACTGCACTCTGCTTTTCCCTCCCTCCACCACCAAATATGCCATGGAAATCCCTTTCTCTATGATTGCCAGGGGCCTCTTCATTGCCAAACCCTACAGGATTTTCTCCCTCAAATCTTCCTACTTTTCTTAGCCCATTGCTTCCTCTTCCTCAACACTATTCCCTCAGTTTCCAGGTCCCACACTCCTGGGCCTCCTCCTCTTCACAGGATCTTTGTCCTTCACCCATTCCTCAAGTACTCATTTTCCCTAAGATTCTGTCCCCAGGACCCACTGTCTGCCTTAGCTCTCCTCTCTCTCAATAAGCTGCAGTGACCACATCTGTGCTGTTGTTCCCCAGATCCACACTCTGGCCTCGGTCTCTCCCTTCAGTGGCAAACCACATATCCAACAGAGTAGTGGTCATCTCTTTTTGGCCATCCCTCTGACACCTCAAACTCATCCAGTCACAGCGGAGTTCTGTAAAGCTGCTCTTCCTCCTCTCTCTCTCAGTAGGCGGCACCACCACCCACACAGACTCCCCAGTTAGAAACTACAGCATCAGTAGTATGAAATCCTACTAATGGTTTTCTCCAGGTTTGCTCCAATTCCATCCTGCTACCCAACTGTCCCACTACTATATTAATTCAATAAATTTCCACAATGGTCCTCACTGCTCTTCCTGCCTCAGAGTTTGACCCCAACAAAACCATCCTCCAGGTTGATCCAAGTCAAAGGTAACTCTGACCATGTTGCTTTCCTTTGTAACAGTCACTAACAACCTCTTCCATGTGTAAGACAGATCCACAGGCTTGTCCATCAGGTCTCCCTGGGATCTGGCCCTTGCCTGAGTACCCAACCCTGCCTCCCTTCACTCACTGTCACTCAAAGCATACGGCAGCAACAATCCCCCTGCAATTTTCTCTCTTAGCCAGATCTTGACTCGCACAGTGTCAGCTACCCAAGGAACCCCTCCTTCTCTCTCCCTGTGGCTAATCCTCACCCATGCTATAAGCTCATCCTCAGTTCATCTCTTGTAAAAAGGCTCTCCTCACCTGCACTTTGCTTTGTCCTTTCCATACCATCATCACTATGTTTACCCTAGCACCTAAAAATGCTATACTTGGCCAAGCACAGTGGCTCATGCCTGTAATCCCAGCAGTTTGAGAGGGCAAGGCAGGTGGATCACCTGAGGTCAGGAGTTCGAGACCAGCCTGACCAACATAGTGAAACTCCATCTCTACTAAAAATACAAAAATTAGCCAGGCATGGTGGTGGGCACCTGTAATCCCAGCTACTTGGGAGGCTGAGGCAGGAGAATCGCTTGAACCCAGGAGGCAGAGGTTGCAGTGAGCTGAGATTGCACCACTGCACTCCAGCCTGGAGAACAGAATGAGGCTCAAAGAAAAAAAAAAAAAAAAAAGGTACACTCACTTTTCTGCCTCTCAACCCTACGTAGTTCTCTTTCTGTACTCTGATTTGTCCTAGAAAGAACTGGAGGTGGTCAGGCGTGGTGGCTCACGCCTGTAATCTCAGCACTTTGGGAGGCTGAGGCGGGTGGATCACATGAGGTTAGGGGTTCGAGACCAGCCTGGCCAACATGGTGAAACCCCGTCTCTACTAAAAAATACAAAATACAAAAATTAGCCAGGCATGATGGTGGGTGCCTGTAATCCCAGATACTCTGGAGGCTGAGGCAGGAGAATCGCTTGAACCTGGAAGGCAGAGGTTGCAGTGAGCCCAGATCACGCCACAGGTACTCCAGCCTGGGTGTAGAGCCAGACCCTGAGAAAGAAAGAAGAAAAGAAAAGAAAAGAAAAGAAAAGAAAAGAAAAGAAAAGAACGAACAGACAGAAAGAAAAAAAAAGAAAAAAAAAGAAAAGAAAAGAAAAGAGAAATAACTGGAGATAGTACTTCCTCCATCAGAATGAGCTCTTTGTGGGAAAGGCACCACCTCACTTACCTTTGACTTCTACAGTCCCTAGCACAAAGTCAGGCACGCGGGTGGCATTCAGTTAGTTTGTGTCTTTAAGACATTTATCGTTTTACTCAAATATTATCTAGCTCATCTTGAAAATTACAACTAAATATTAAAAATGAGCTGGAAAGGAGAAGCCGATTTGCTCCAGCAGATGCACAGCCAGTTCTTCTTAAGCCTGTGCCTGAGAAAGTCTTCCTGATATTCAGAAACTGGTTAAAATCCTCCCCAGGGAAGCATTCTGAGAAAATAACATCGGAATGTTTTGTGTGTTGGTTGATGGCATACAGCTATATCCTAATGTAGATGTAGGAAGGGCAGCTCTGACCACATCTCAGAATATAACACATTCTGTGGATGAGTCTCTCAAATAATTAAAAGCTTATATGACAACATCCAGCATTAGTTTTTGGCCACAAATCAATATACTGATGAAATCGCTAATTTTGGTTTCAACAAAAATAGAACCAGTCTTCCCGTCCATTCTAATGTACAGTCCCATGGAGTAATGGAGAACAGATCGGACACAAGGCCTTCCAGTACTTGTGGAAAGGGGCTTGCCAAAGGGGCCCTGGATCAGAGGCATGTTCTCCTGGAGGCCAGGAGCCGCATGGTCCAACAGCCTGGGGAAAGGAGGCACTTCCCCTCCAACTGGAGAGACTGGGCTAATGAAGTGAACCCAATTATAAAATGGCTCGTTATGTTAACAGAGGTCGTGGTGTCTGGAAATTATTGCTGGGGTGTCTGGAATTCTTAATAAAAATTACAGGAAGTCTGATTGCTTGTGGGAAAATCTATGAAGCTAAGGGAGAAAGAAAGAATTCTATCTTCTGGGAGAACCCCAAGAGCCAAGAGCTGACTCATCTTTACAAGGTGTTAATCAGGAGGGCAAGGTGCGACCTGAACTCTGTTCCCTGGAGCTCTCCTCTCCTGGATGAGAGAGGCCCATTTGGCCATGGCTGTCCCTGGCTGACACACACCCCTTTCACAAGGCTCTGTATGGGAACCAGAGGGAAGGGTGCCCTAGGTTAACTTACGACACATCTGCATCTCTGGTTCCCAGCTTGGCCCTTGGAAAAGCACAAAACACACATGCCTGCATTTCAAGCACTGCTGGTTAATTTTCTATACCTGATCTTCTTCCTCTACTCCCATGCTTTGTTTCCTTCATCTGTTACTAGCAGAATGATGTTGAGAAAGTTATTTCAAGCATCCTTAAGTAAAAATGAGGTCAAAGGGTCCCCACTTCATGGGAATGTAGTAAGAATTCAATAGGAATAATGCATATAAGGTACTTTGGATGACACCAACCACATAGTAAGAAGTTCAATAAATGTTTTAGTGTATTTTAGTTATTATTATTATTTTATTTTAATTATTATTATTACAATTGTCATTGTTCTTATTGTTCTTGGTAGCGCTATGGTTACAGAGGTTAAAATCATGGTTCTTGGCCAGGCGCGGTGGTTCACGCCTGTAATCCCAGTACTTTGGGAGGCTGAGGCGGGTGGATCATGAAGTCAGGAGTTCAAGACCAGCCTGACCAACATGGTGAAACCCCATCTCTACTAAAGGGACAAAAATTAGCCAGGCATGGTGGCGTGCACTTGTAATCCCAGCTACTCAGGAAGCTGAGGCAGAAGAATCACTTGAACCCAGGAGGTGGAGGAGGTTGCAGTGAGCTGAGATGGTGCCACTGCACTCCAGCCTGGGCCACAGAGCGAGACTCCGTCTCAAAAAAAAAAAAAAACAAAGGAAAAAAAAATGTCACGGTTCTCCTGCTTGCAAGGTGTGAGATTTGGCAAGATATTTAAACTTTCTGTGCCTCAGTTTCTTTAACTATAAAATGGGGGTGACTGTAATGTCTAATTAGTAAGCGAGATAATGCCATAAAGAGCTCTGCACGTTGCCTGGTAGAGGAAGCTTGGAGAAACTGACACAAAGGATAATTGTTACTGGTTCCTTGTCATGTTCCTTCTTTCTTGATTTATTGGACGCGTATCAAGTAGTGGCCCAGTGCTTAGGTTTCTAAATCTCCTCATGTGAAATAAGAGGCTCAAGAATTGTTTGGAAATGTTCTCTGCAGGTGGGATGCCTTTTCTGAAACTGACCCAGCAGTTCTGGACACCTAGGTCTCGCGATTTCATCAAAAGTAAAGTCCACTATCTTTAGGGGCCTCAAAGTCTGCCCTTATCTCCATCCTTGACTTTCAATTTCTCAGGAACTACAGTTTCCAACATTTATTATGGGTTTGGATCAATGAAATGTCCTTTCATGCCTCTGGGAACTTAACTCCAATTATAAAAGCCCTGGTGGATGAAGCTGGTGGTCACCATCGACAGATGGGGAATGAGGGATAGGAGGGACTTGTCAATGATGGAGCCAGGAACCTGCAGAGTCAAGCTCTAACCACTGCCTGCCTCCACCTGAGGCCCAGAAAAGCCCAGGTCCCCCTAGACAGCTGTGGTGAATCAGGGCCCAGTACATCAGGGAGGGTGGTGCTAAGAAAGAAGCCCCTGGCAGCCAATAATTCCTGATTCCTGGGCTCCCTTTAGATGGAGACAAAGAGAACCCTCGTTAATCTGAGTGGGCCAGAAATGGAGACCAGCTAGCCGGTCTGCTTGGTGCTGGGGGATGAGAGGGTGGATGTGGTGTTTGCCCCTGTGCAGGAACCAACCAGATCTGGTGGAGGCTGCTCTCTGATGCCTCTGGCATGCACATGCTCACGCCTACATTCAGAGCACTCCTGGGCAGTGCTGTGTGCCCGGGTTGTGCCTCAAGGGCATCCCCCTCCCACTTTTTGATTTGTTTTTCCAAAGAGTGCCCACCAGGAAATAGGAGAGTTTTCTGGATGGGTTCTAAGAACTCTCTGGACTATCTTTTTAAAAGGCAAACCAGTCATGTCAGTGTCGTGTGTGTATCAGAAAAATTCAATGATCACGTCAAAACTTACAATATAACATTGATTCTTTAAACTGAGGTTAGAGGAGATAAATGAGAAAAACAGCAAGTCATTGTAAATTAAAAAAAAAAACCTTTTAAATAACTGTGCAGATGGTACAAAGACAAGCTAACAGGTTGTAATAGTGGTGAGCAAAAACATCGCTCCAAAGTAGAGTTAGAAGCCTGAATTTTGTGAAAATAAGGCTCTGGGTGTCTCTGTTGCTTTGATTTCAGTGACTAGGTCACTCATTACCTTGTATTTGGGGATGGTCTTCAGAAGTTCTTTCACTGGGACATCTGTGCCAACCACTCCCAGGAGAATGCCCTTCGATCTCTGTCGAAAATAAACATTGAACTATAACAACAGTAAGTTAACTTGGCAAAAGAAACAGAATCTCATGAGAAGTCACATACCGTCTGCCTGGTGCCTTCCCCAAACTGATAGAGATTGAGGATTAACCCATATCTCCAAGAACGGTCTCTTCTATCCCCCACCCTCTACCTAAAATGTTACTGGGTAAAACGAGAGCTTCTCAGGCCAACCGTTAATACTCCTACCAAGACATACTCCTACCAAGACACTGTAATAGCTTGTCTCTCCTGTCTTGAAAATTAAACACGGATTTGAAGAAACACAAGAGTTTCAGCAGCTAAGGGCTCTAAATATTCACCAGTTTCTCTTATGAAAGCTTTTTACAGGAAAGATAGTATGTTAACTGCTTTCTCCATTTACACTGCCATCTGGTGCCCAGGAGAGAGAGACTAAATAGCCAGAGAAATATATAATAACCCTAACACTTTTACCAACTGAGGACCAGGGTGAAGGAATAGGCCTCCAGAGCCCCATTTTCCAAGGCATGTAACCATTGTGATTTGCTAAAACTTTCCAATGTCAGAAAGGCCATTGCTTTTTTAAAGGTTTTGTGGTGGGTTGAACAGTGTCCCCCCAAACCTCATGTCCACCTAGAACCTGAGAATATAATGCTATTTGGAAATAGCATCTTTGCATACGTAATCATTAAGGATCTTGAGATGAAATCATCCTGGATTTAGGGTGGACCCTAAATCCCATGACTGATTTCCTTCCAAGAGGGAAGGACACAGAGAAACGCATAAGAGGAACAGGTCACACGAAAACAGAGGCAGAGATTGGAGTGACACTGCCACAAGCCAAGGAATGCCCGGGGCCCGGAGAAGCTGAAAGAGGCAAGGAGAAATTCTCCCCTAGAACCTTCGGAGGGAGCATGGCCCTGCCGATATCTTGATTTCAGATTTCCAGCTTCTAGAATTGTGAGAGGAGAAATTTCTATTTTTTAAGCCACCCAGTTTGTGGCACTTTGTTCCCAACAGTCCTAGGAAGCTAATAAAAGGCTGGTAACTATAAATGAGAGTGGTCAGTGCACCACAATCAAAGATGGTCTCTGCGGCTTTTTCTCCTCTGGTCCTCTAACACTTAAACTTTGGAAAGGTGCTGCGAACTCCAAAATGACGTCAGTCTGGGTTCCTCTCATCTGGTTTTGATTTGGTGATTCTAACGGCAAGATCAAACAATAAGGAAAAATGACACACATCCTATGCTTAAAAATCAAAAGTCACCAGAGCTGGAGTCAGAGGGGGTCTGAGAAAACCACCCTCCTAGCATCAAGCAGGAAGCTCAGCCACTGTACTCACGGTTTCGTTCTGCTTACTAAACACAGGCATGGCTACAGTGGTCATCAGGACGGGGCCCTGATCATCAGTCAGCTGGATGGAAGAGAAAAGCCAGTTACCAGGGAATGGTCTGGAAACCACAGTTCTGGAGGCCACCCCCTTGACAATCATGTCCTTTCCAGACCAGGGGCTGTTGAGATGGACCAGTGCCTACCCAAGCCTTCAGTGGAGCAGGGAGCACAACATATCTCCTGGATTTGCAGAGGACAGTCCCAGTCCCCTGCTGGGGAAACAAATCAGCTGTCGTTAGTCACTCCAGCAGATCTGTTCTCTGTTTTCAGCCACTTTGGTTCAAATAGAGCCTTGCTTGGATCTTCCTGATTCTTTTTATTTTATTGGCACAGGTTTATTTTACTATTTTACCTCCCAGACATTTATGTTTCATAAGAGTGCTTCTCCTTAATCTAAATATTGAGGATCAGAAAGCATGTGCATAAAAGGTCTGGTGAGTGGCCCCTGCTAAAAAGGACAGAATCTGGAAGCATTTATTTCCCCCAAGGCAGCCAGTCAATGTCCTTTTACCTCTCTGGGTCTCTGAATGCCAGTCCCAGATGGAAAACAAATAAAACAAAAACAAAATTAAATGATAACTTTATCATCTGACTTCTAAAATCATGATGAAGAAAGTCATCATTTCTCTTATAAGAATGGCCCTTGAGGACAGGCGCGGTGGCTCATGCCTGTAATCCCAGCACTTTGGGAGGCCGAGGCAGGCAGATCACAAGGTCAGGAGATGGAGACCATCCTGGCTAACACGGTAAAACCCCGTCTCTACCAAAAATACAAAAAAGTAGCCAGGTGTGGTGGCAGGTGCCTGTAGTCCCAGCTACTCAGGAGACTGAGGCAGGAGAATGGCATGAACCTGGGAGGCAGAGCTTATGGTGAGCCGAGATAGCGCCACTGCACTCCAGCCTGGGTGAGAGAACAAGACTCCATCTCAAAAAATAAAAAATAAAAAAATAAAATAAATAAATAAATAAATGAAAAGAGTGGCCCTTGAAATACAGCATGTAATCCGTGTCTTTAAACCTCTGAATTGGGTTACAGACACATGGAGACACACCATTGCACCTGCTTTTCACACAGTGTTGGGAGACAGGCAGGAACCCCTACTTTGTCCCAAACAAATAGGGAAACAGAGTCTCGGAACATGGTAGGCTTTGGCCCAAGACAAATCTGGTTCTGAATCTCAGCTCTGAATCTTTCCTAACGGCACTAGTGAAGTCTCCACGTGCTCATATGAAATAATGCCCACTATTCCCCAGCACTGTTGCCATGAAGACAAAATAGAAAACTGCCCAGCATGGTACCTGGCATATGGAAGTGCTCAAAGGATGCCAGCTTCTTTTCCCTGCCTTCAAGGTCACACAGCTAGTAAGTAGCAGAGTCCAAAATGAGATTAAGGCTGGAGGCACCGCTGACAGGCACCAAAATTGACCAGGCAAGTCCTTCTGGCTTCACAGGCTGTTCAAGCCCCCAAGTGAAGCAATCTGTGAACCAGAATCCACTATCTGCAACCTAGTGTGTTTTCTGATGTTTGGACACTTCTCTTCCATAGCTTTAGTTCCACAGAATAATCAGGTGTTGCTCCCTCAATCTCCTTGGGAAGAGGCATTATAAAGAGAAGATCCTAAAATCTAAGCATCTGAAGCCCCCATTGACTGGCTGGTCACTTGAGTAAATGTCATTAAACTTAGTCTTTCTTTTGCCTTGTTCTTCTAATAGATTATTAGAGCTGTGGGATGTCACTACCTACAATGCAGTACCCAGGATGGCAGCACCTGTAGCACCTAAATGCTTGTTAGAAATAGTCTCAGGCCCCATACCAAACACTCTGAATGTGAATAATTATTTTAATGATTCGTATGTATATTAAAATGCAAGAAGCATTGGTATAGGGCAATCCTTTCCACTTCATTTCCATCAATAATCAAGACAGCAAGGAGAAGCTGGCAGGTGTTGGAAAAAATATCCCAACAGGGGTGGAGGGGGCCATGTTTTTATTAGTTTCACATTGATATCAAGATAGGCCTATATTCCTCCATGACAAGTAAAACGAAGCAAGACTCTCCTGGTCTATCTAGGACTGGGAACTCATGGTGACATGGTTAATTTTATGTGTCAGCTTGGCTAGGCCATCGTGCTCAGTGGTTTGAGCAACTATCAGTCTAGATGTTGCTGGGAAGGTGTTTTTTTAGATGTGACTAACATTTTAATCAGTAGACTTTGAGTAAAGAAGATTATCCTCCATAATGTGGGTGGGTCTCATCCAATTGGTGATGGCCTTAAAACAAAAGACAAGGCCCCCCTCAAAAGAAGGAATTCTCCCTGTAGACTGCCTTCAAACTCAAGAGTGCAACATAAACTCTTGTTGGAATTTCCAGCATGCCAGCCTGCCTGCCTTACAGATTTCAAACTTTCCAGCCCCACAATTGTGTAACCCAATTCCTTAAACTAAATTCTTCCCCACCCTATCTATATAGCCTATCTCTAGCTCTATAGGATATCTCTAGAGAACCATGACTAATAATATACATGCTAATCATGTAAGTGATTATTTTGGGCATCCTAATTTGGGTGTAAGAATATGTAAACAAAATTTAATTCATCAATATAACAACCAAAAAATATTAACTATGAGGTGATGCTGACTGTTAGTGTTGCCACGAACCAAGTCAACCAGTATATACAGTCTATAACAGTTTTGGGGAACATGGTTCTAACATCTTGCTTAAAATACTCAAAGCATACTATGGCCACCATTGGAAACCTGCAAGGACATTTTCAAAGGCAGAACCAGCCCACGGTAAATAGTTCTCTTAGAATTAGAAGTCTTTCCATATTCTGACTCCTTGATTAATTGTTAATGCTATAAAGAAAACTGATTTGAGCTGATCCATAACCCTGGACAACTTCCACTTTGCAACTCAAATCAAATTTCAAGCAGTGCCAACATGTATCATGGATGAAATCAAAACATATCATTGACAATAATGAGAAATGAAGCCTTTTTCCTCCAACCAGTAAAAATCAGTTATAAATCACTAGTAATTGTCCTGGCACAAAGACAAGATTATGAGAAACTAACTTCAAAATATTAATCCAGAATATAGTATCAACTTCACTCAGGAGCTAATTCCAAATGTAATTACTGCATCATTACTTTAAATAAGAAACCCATAATATTACATTTGTACTGAAACCATTCATTTGTAACCAGCCCCAGGTAAACAAAGGAAATGCAGTGAGTTCAGTCTGGCAACAGTTCACATATGGGCCAATGATCTCATGGACCTCTCCTAGGGGTAGTTCTGGCCCCAATTTGAATTGGCTTGGCCAGAACCCTCACCCGTAGGCTTTCCTATATATACCAGTTCATCATCATGGCAACAAGGGCTGGCAGGAACACGGAAATACCATTTACAGAAAATTAAGACTCTCTTCTGCACCCACCAGCTCCATCACTCCCAGTCCCCACAGGTCTGGACTCTGTGAATCTTAAACATTTCCTGGAGAAACACATCAATTTGCAAGTTCATTTATACTGTAAGCACTTTATGATGGAAAGGCATTCTATACTCTTGCCATAGGAAATAGCAGTCAATGGCAAGTTTTTTTTTTTCTTTTTCCCACACCACCAAGCAGAAGTTATGCAGCCAACTATGGCCAGAAACCCTCTGTCTCCCAACACACTTAGGGGGTCCCTGCTTTTCTGTGGCCCCCCAACCTGTAGCTGCTACTGAAGCAAGAGCACTGCTTATGATTCATACATCTGGCTTCCAAGAAAAATGCAGATGTAGAGTCAACATTCATTTTCCAAGGGATAGGAGCAGGAGATGGGGGTCACCATGGTCCATCTGGGCAAAATCCCATTAACTCAAGTCCAAATGGGAATCTCAAAATGAACTGCTGTGCACTTACACTTGCCCAGGCTTTGAGTGGGCCTCCGAAATCTGTGGCTGTGGTGCTCTGTTGTATAATAAGTGTATATTATTCCATATCCTTCATTTCCCATGCTACATAATGGGGACCGTTCGGGTATCAAAGGAAATGATGAATAATAATACTGAACACCTGGTTTATAAAACCCAAACTTGCTCAACAGATTGACTGCTTCCTGTCAGCTTCCCAAGTTAATCATGCATGTAGGCTCATATGAATATGCATTCGAACTCATGTGCAAGGTCCACGCGGTCATGCCAGGCCTCCTCCTTAATGCTTGATTAGTTTCCCACTGATGGCATCAGTTGGCAACATGGCTAGCCCTAGGGCATGACCCCAGAGAGCATAACAACACAAGACTTGTGAATCCATCCATTTTGCTGCTGGCCTAGTCACTTACTCATTGATTTCCTTAATAAACACTCCTTGAGCATCAGCTATGTGCCAGGTTCCATGCCATGTGCTGGAAAGACAACTAGAAATAAGGCATGAGTCTTATCCCCAAGGAGCCTAGAGTCCGCCAGGGGAGAAAGAAAAGCTAACATGGTGGAGGAAGAACTGGCTGGGGATGGCATGCTGGCTCTCATTTGGCAAGCAGAGAGGCTCTCTTTTCCAGGTCTAGCATGAACTAAAGCGAAAATGCCTGGTGTTTATCAATATCTGTCAGGGTTTATATGACAGATTCAGAATGCTTCCTGAAAGCCAGTCTAACAAAAGCAGGAGAAAGTAGTCTGCCGCAGAGCGATTTCATTCCATTGCTTTATACTTAAGGATATTGGTAAATGGAACAATGCAGGGGTAGACATCTTGTAAACTGCCTGGCACCTTTCTTTTCCTTCTTCTGTAGGTGTCACCTGCTCCCTTTAGGAAAGTCGTCTTCATCCCCTCCAACCACAAGGTTTCTTAGCAGTCAAGCTCTCCCATCCTGAGTGTGGGGATGGACAGCTGACCCAAGCTGTGTTAACCAGAGCATTTCATGCACACAAGTGTGCACACACACACTCTGCCTGAGCTGCACTGGTAAGTTTATTAGTTAGGCATGCAGTTCAGGCTAGGCTACCTGAGATTTTTTTCTTTTTCCGACCTGCAGCAAATGGGAAAGACTCCCTACTCTCCCTTGTGAATGGCTATAAGAACGTCAGCTTGACAGCCATGTCCCCTTGCCACACAGAGAGGCGATGAGACTGAAAAACACAAACCCACAGAGAGGAGGAGAGATGAATGTGTGTGTGTGTGTGCGCGCGCAAGCGCACGCGCGCGTGCATGTGCTCTGTGTATGATGGAGAAGAGAGAAAGAGGGAGGGAGGAAAAAAAAGAGGGAAAGGGCGGGAGGGTACCAATCCCTGAATGCCTTCATTCCCAAGATCAATTCCACCAATGCCCTTTTCCATTATTGCGTTGCTTGAGCCAGTAAGTTTTTTCTTTCAGCTCCAATGAGCATGAAATGGATTTGTGACTCTTAGAAGTGCCATTCTGGGCCATAAATGACCTAGGCAGCTCTAGATACCCACTGAGGTGGTCCCAAGTGCCATGTACAATCCACACAAAGGAGAAATTTCTAAGGCCAAAAAGGTCAAAGGGAAAAGGGCACCAACATTCCCAAGATGGGTGGTTGCGTGTCTTTCCCACAAGGGAAGAAATTTAGGTACCTGCAAAGTACCCGAATACTGATGGTAATGACCACTCTTTATGATGGTACAAAAGACTACTGTCACTAGAATTTTATGTCAAGCCTTCACAATGAGTAGAAGTTTGGCCGCTTCCCCAGTGGATCCCCATGGTGGGTAGCAGTTGTGGCTATGTGCTTGCTGCCTGGGCAGCCTCCACCTTTGAAGGACAGCTGTTTGGGTTGCCTTTTTCATCTCTCTATTCAGAGAAAGCTTGCCAGGGCTGGTTGCAGAAGCTTCTATTTCTCCTGCAGCTGGAAGCCTCTGGGGGTGAATGCCAAGCTGCAGAGAAAGGAGGCAAGCTGGACCTGGAAGGCATCTGAGCAAGCCAAGGACAGCACTCTTGGCAGCCCATTTGAGGACTGCCAGGTGGTTTTCAGCGGAGTCTCCTGCCAGATCTGCTCAGCCCTGGAGGCTTGGGCTTAAAGGGAAGGTTGTGCACAAATGGTGAACTCGGCTCAGATACAGGACTGGCTCCAAGTCAAGAACAAAAGCTAATCCACTAACTCTCATCAAATATCATATTTCTTCTATATTTTGCTCCTCTTACATTAGTGTTTTGCTTTATTAACATTGATCAACATATTGATTATGTTAGTAAATAATATAAATGTATAATACTATAATACATAAATATTTTCTTTTTTTTTTTTTTTTTTTTGAGACAGAGTCTCGCTCTGTCGCCCAGGCTGGAGTGCAGTGGCCGGATCTCAGCTCACTGCAAGCTCCACCTCCCGGGTTCATGGCCTTTCTCCTGCCTCAGCCTCCCGAGTAGCTGGGACTACAGGCGCCCGCCACCTCGCCCGGCTAGTTTTTTGGGAGGCCGAGACGGGCGGATCACGAGGTCAGGAGATCGAGACCATCCTGGCTAACCCGGTGAAACCCCGTCTCTACTAAAAAATACACAAATATTTTCTATGTGTGTGTATAACTTGTGAGTACGCAGCTGTGTTTCTGCTGTCTTCCTTTCAGCACCTGTGAGGAACCTCAACGTGCACTCTATGAAAAGACACTGCTACCATCTAGTGGCCATCAGGGTAAATTGCAGGCATGAGGTCCTGGACGACAAAAAGCCGTTTCCAGAGTATGGACCTTACCAACAAAAACCTATCTTAGGGGCCAGGCGCGGTAACTCACGCCTGTAATCCCAGCACTTTGGGAGGCCAAGGCGGGCGGATCACCTGAGGCTGGCAGTTTGAGACCAACTTGGCCAATGTGGGGAAAACCCGTCTCCACTAAAAATACAAAAATTAGCTGGGCATGGTGGTGGGGCACTCCTGTAATTCCAGCTACTCTGGGAGGCTGAGGCAGAACTGCTTCAGCCCAGGAGGTGACCGTTGCAGCAAGCCGAGATCGCGCCATTGTGCAACGCCTGGACAACAGAGTGAGACTCCATCTCAGAAACTTAAAAAAAGGTATTTAAATGCCAGCTGATGCCATTTAGTTACCTACCCAACTGAGGCAAAGGCTGGCTGTTATCAATATTTAGGTCTGATAACATTTGCCTTGACAGAAAAGTAGTAGTTCTAAGAGGTGAAGAAACACAGCTGTGCACATCTATAAATCAGATGAGACATTATGAAAAGAGAACCACTGATTCCTTAAGATACCCAGAATCTGGGCTGGGCGCAGTGGCTCACGCCTGTAATCCCAGCACTTTGGGAGGCCGAGGCAGGTGGATCATGAGGTCAGGAGTTCAAGATCAGCCCGGCCAAGACAGTGAAACCCCGTCTCTACTAAGAATACAAAAAATTAGACAGGCATGGTGGTGGGCGCCTGTAATCCCAGCTACCCAGGATTCTGAGGCAGAGAACTGCTTGACCCCGGGAGGCAGAGGTTGCAGTGAGCCAAGATCACGCCACTGCACTCCAACCTGGGCGACAGAGCAAAACTCTGTCTCAAAAAAAAAAAAAGAGGAAGAAGAAGAAAAGATATGCAGAATCTGAGAATGTGACAGGCAAGCACAGCAAAGGAGAGGTTCTTTCACACCCACTTTCTCAAACGCAGCTTGAACAAAAGGGACACCAACTCCTTGGCACCTTTGCCTCTCCCCATGAGCTTAAGTTTATCAATGACTTGGGAATTCTTAAGGGCCATTTTCTGGGTAGCACATAATAGGGTTAATGGGGTGAAGGTGGGAAGAAATGTCACCTATGCCCTGCAGTTTGCACACTCCATGGCAAGGAGAGAGGAAGACAACAGAAAGCCATCAGAACAACTCTCTGAATGATTAGTTTGTGAGGGCACCAGGGCAAAGAGCAGGGAAATGTACATCGGGAAAAGGGAATGTAAGCAGACTATGTGGCAATTTAGATACCTTCCCCAAACAAAACCTCTGCACCCTTCCCTCCTCCACCAGCCAAAAAAGTCTTTTGTACCTAACCTTTCAATGGTCACCTACCTCCACCACCCCCAAATCTCCCACCCCTTTCCATCATCACAACATCTCTTATCCTCAACACTGGGCAGACATGTCAGGGAAAGAATCTAGTAAGATTGTACTGGGCATGTTCAGGAGGATGTTTTCTCTGGAGACACACCCCCAGTAGAGATACAGACACCCGTTGGAGGAATAACACAGGTGAAAATCCACTGAAATGTGGGGCAAGGAAATCCTATTGCATCTCATGCCTGGAAAGGGACCACAGTATTGATACTGCCTACTCGGCTAATGTTAACATCATCTGACTCTGGCTGTGGATTTTACTCTCATATTCTTTAGATTTCCACTACTGTTAGTGATAATCTTGAGGTTTGCTTATTGTGAGAGGTTTAATTGAGAGACTTTACAATATGAATAAGAAACAAGAATAAGAAGTTAGTAAACCTTTCAAGTAACATGTCCTCTTGCTTTTCACTTGATTGTCTTGGTAAAATGTGTCACTAAATCCTTGACAATGCTACATAAAAGATATTTTGCTTTTAGCCAAAACATTTTCCCTCTTCTTACTGAATCGTTATTACTTGCATTTGAGATTTGGAGATTCTGTATTCTTCTATGAGATTTCACTGCATTTTAACTTGTTTAAATACAAAAGTAAACAGATTTCCTTCTTTGAACTTTAACTGCATCTCGTATGAGCTAAATTGTTGAATTTGTTTGTTCTCTTTCTCTTCTTAACAAACTGAAGACAACTTTGTGAATATAATGCTGGACAATCTTGGAACATCTATATGAGAATCTAAAAACAGTCCTCTTCTCATAAAATTGTTATTATTCAGGAACATTTTGATATTCTGTCCTTTTGTTCCAGTGATTCTAGGATATGTCATTAAGCAAGGAATATGTTTTATGAGTAAACATCTAGATAGAGGGAGGATACTGCCTTTGGCCAGGAACACATATAAATAAAGCCATGGTCATGAGAATATCACTGATTAACATATCTGAAAGCTGTCTTGGAAACCACTTTGTTGGTTTATTTGGGTATAACCTGCTTATTTCAAGAATGCCCAGGACTAATGACAGTGAAAATTATCATGAGGCATTGGATTTTGGTCAATATTTATGATGAGCCATGACACATAATTGACCCCCCATGGTGGCCAAATGTTCATATTTTCACAAACATGGCTTAGACACCTCCAAATAGATGCCTGAAAACACAGGCAACTGTCAGAGCTTTGGGGCCCTAGGACAAAACCTTCTCCTTGTTTAAAGACCCCCTGAAATGCTGCTTCCTCCATAAAACCTTCCCTAACTAAGTGGAAATGAGAACCAGATGTTCTCAAACTTCACTACAAAGATAATCATATTTATTCTACAACCAAAGATACCATCTAGGACCAAAATTTGTGCAAACTATTAATGAAGCAAAGTCACTGAACACTGTGGCTGGAAGAAATACTGGGAATTGTGTAAAGCCTGTGCACTCCAAGGGCAGAAGCTGGGAAAGATTCCTCTTTTCATCCACAGCATTTAACACAGAGCATGGTACACAAGACATGCTCGGCAAATGGTCCTTACATGAATTTATTCCAATACTATGCTTTAATTTATTTCATAAATGAGGCCCAGGGAGGAAAGAAGGCACAGAAAATTAGTACCGGAATTCAGGCAAGACTCTGGGGTTAGTGCTCCCTCTTTCACATTGTACAGCCTCTCCTTGCTCATGACTCCTTCACTGAATATCTTCGTGTATTCTGCCTGTATCAATGTGCTTGGACTGAGACTGTAAGGAAGTGCCGAGAAGCTGGTGCACAACGTCCAGCTGATGTTACACCGATAAAGGAAAAGGACTTAAAAAAAAAACACACAGCTTAGTTGAATACTGCAATGTGCTTAGCAGCACAGAGAAGACAAAAAGTAACAAGCAATCGGAAGCAAACAGACCTGCATTAACATGCTGGAGAAGGTTACTCAAACTTGCTGAGTCATTTTTATTGATCTATCCTTCCATCCTTCCTTCTGTCTATCCATCCACACGCCTACCTTTCCATATCCATTGCCAAATATCATTTGTCACTTGTTACCAAACATTGCTGTGAATGTTCTGCATCTACGAAGCCTTAAATTGAACCCTGACAAAGACCTTCCAAGTGCCTATGCACATTTTACAAGTGAAGGAGTTAAAAAGGCAAAGTACCTTGCTCCAGGTACAGAAAACAGCAGAATAAAGAGCTGAGTCTTGGTCTACCTGATGCCAGAGCCCATGTAGTAACCACTTCACCCTCAGTCTCCTGTTTTGGGGTGCAAAGACAAATGCCATGTTTGGTCCTCAGGAGTTTAAAGTGTAGTAAAGGAGGTTGCAATCAAGCAAATCGTCCTTTAAATAGGAAAAGTCCTTAGAGTTCTTACAAGCATTAAGTGCATTATAGACATAAAGTGCCTAGCACCGTGCCTGGGACATCTGACAAGTGCAATTAATCTCATAAAGACCATTCCAGACTAGGCCAGAGAAACTCTTATGCTTCTTTGAAATCCAAAGATTTGAACTTCATCTGTCTCCTGAACTGCATAAACAAAATAGGAAGACATGTTTCCTTTATCCCATGATCGAAATATCTTGGTTTTAACAGTTAAATAATATGAAAGCAGTTGGTGGGGGTGGGGGGTGGTTAATTATATTATGATCGTAAATATTAAAGGAGATTAGGAAGGATGCACATTGGGAAGGAAGTTGTTATAGAGGAAGGGAGTCTGGGAAGGAGGGACAGATGCTTCAGAAGTACCCAGCCTGTAAATCATCTAATGTGTTCCAGGCCTAGGCAAATATGGATGGGTCCCATCCAAGCACACAGGGCTCATGATTCAGCAAGTGGTTCAATTTCGTGAGTCATTTCTGGAAAAAGAAAATCCATACCATGGCATTAGTCTTTGCTTGACATTTTCTACCTCATGAAACTTGGTTGGGTTTTCCAAAATCCTTCTAGTTAATTTGAAGGGATAAACATCTAACTTTTTGTTTTTTAACTTCTTGGTAGCACTGATGCACAGGATTGCACAACTGCTCCAGTTTACCCCAGAGGGTCATTTCAGTTGAATCCTTTGGCATGAGATGTCTGGCAGCGCGTCCGAAGCCATTCCTTCAGTTCTCATGGAAGTGGGCTACATTTGGGTTTGTAATGGATATATATCCATTAATTGGGGATGTGACCAGTGAATAACGTGACTGGAAAAAGCATCAGGCAGTCGAACAAGACCAGACCATTAAATATGTGGCTCAATTTACTAAGAAAAACTGAAAGGCAGTTTCTTCATTAAAATAATTATTTTTTTTAGTTTTAATGTGCACAAACAATACAGGTAGATAAATTTTGTCAGAAAATCAGATTTGTCAAAAAAATTTTGCCAAAAAGTAAAGAAAAGCTATGCATACGCATGCATGGTGTGTGTGTTTTCTCTTGAGTAACTCATCGTATTAATCTAGTATATCTTCCACACAGGAAATCCCTTCCTATGAGAACTAATACAGTCAGATTAAAATCATTGATGATGATTTGACATTGATTTGATACAGACTTGATTTATTATATTTTACATAGATTTGGTTTTCAAATTAGTAACTAAATTGTATTGAATCTGATTTACCTCAGTGTTAAAATAGTGTTCTTGTGTCATCTTTCTCTAATGCAATCAGAAAATAAAATATGTTTATTTCCTGGGTTGCTTAATTCTTTATCTCATTAAGATACTGGCAGCTGTCCTTTAACTTGTTCTTTAGCTGGCCTCTTCCAATGCCTTGGCCATAAAGTGTAGATTCATGCATTGTTGATTTCAGGAAACACCCCACGTGTCAAGTGATGGATACAGGTGTTCTAAACCTACCAAGAAATACGGAAGAGACCCCAAAATGAAAATCCAACTCATTGAGTTCAAGATCAACTTTGTGTCAATAAAAATGACCTACAGAATTGTATCTAGAAGCAAAGAAACAGAACACTGAGTGTCCTGTGATGTCCTCTTCAAGATCACCCAGGCTAAATATTGGTGATGTTGACATTAATATCATGGTATCACAATTCAAACGGCTTTATGAAATAACTTTACTCAATCCTCTGCCTTCCCTTCTATGTAGAAGGAAGAAGGGTATCTTTATATCTTTGGGGATGTAAGAACGACTGAGATGAAAACAACTTTTAATATTTTATTGTTTTTACTCAGATGTTTCCTTAATATTCAAAAGAAAAGGCAGTTTCATTGTAGCAATGTTGTGAGTAGAGTTTGTATTGTTTTAGCACCTTAACAGAGTCATACTTTATAACTGTGCTTGTTTTAAATAAATAGAAAACGCTCATATATTTAAATAAATGACAATTTTTGAAAGAAGACACTGGATTCCTAAGACACTAAAAATTAAGTCTGAAACTAGAAAGCATTGAGATGTAAGGAACTGTAAAATCAATTTTTGGTTTTCAACCTAACACCAAGTTCTTTTTGCCTATTTTTTAAAGAAACCATTTCTGCTTTTACTTTATCAAATGTGTCTGTATTAAACAAGGTGTAATGCTGCTAGCATTATTAATAATATTACTGTCCCTGCCATGGCCAACACTACCTCTCATTGAGCACGGGGTGTGGATGGATGAGCCCTGAGCAGGTGCTGTTCCTGTACTCTCAGGAAAATCCCATAAGGGACATGTCTGTACCCCAGTAAAACAAGAAAAACCAAGGCTCAGGACGATGGTATCCTGGTCCAAGGTTACCAATGAGAACTGGCAGGTGGGGCCTCCATTCCATGTCCAGCTGACTCAAGTTAGTGTTAAGAGCAATGGGCTCCTTTGCCTCACCAGTAGGAGTGGAATGCATCCCTTCTGCAATGACGACTGCAATACCAGAGGTCACACAACTTGGTACAACAGTCCCCAAATAGCAAATTGGGCAGATGTCATTTTCACCCTGCTTCACTTTTTCCATTTTTAAACCAAGGTAGCCCTTCCCCCAACCAGAGGTGTGAGGAGGATAGGCAACACCTACCGATTGAGGCTCAGGTGGGGTGGGTGACCTCCATGGTTTAACCACACACCTGCCATTTTTTGTGGATTTTCTATGCTCAGATCAATGTCGCTCTAAGCATCTGACATGGACTGAGCCTTTGATTAAAGATTGGTAGAAAGATTGGTGGATCACCTTTGGTAGAAAATAAGGATTATTGATAAACAAAGGTACTTTTAGACTTGTCCCACATAAGACAACCTACTGTTGATAAACCTTTGTCCTTCTGATTATAGCTGTGTGTACCAAGAATCGATGCACGTTATGTATGTGTATTTTTACAACAGAGTTTGGGTGTCCCACTTTTTCATTTGCTTATTTCTTGGGAGAGCTGGGCTTAGCAGACAATTGTTAGGTTAACTCTTGGTAGTCTATTTCATTTAGTGTATTTATGAGTAATACAATTAGTTCATTACTACAAATATAATCATTTACTTATAAAAATAATATATGCTCATCATACAGAATTTGAAATATAAAAAAATGTATTAAGAAAACAAAATAAGTATTTGTTATCCTACCACTAGGAAATAGCCACTCTTAAATATGGCTATGCATTTCTTTCCAATACAGTTTTGTACATCTGTTTGTACACACACACACACACACACAACAGGAGCATAATGTACATAAAATTTTACACTCTGATTTTAAAATAATGTATTTTCTCACATTACTAAATATCCTTTTGAACTATGATTTTGTTTATGGCTTCTTAATATTCTATCTTTTGGAAGTTCAGTGACTTTTTCAACAACTTTCTCATTTCAGGGATTTTAGCTCTTCTTTTCCTCATTACAAATAAAATTGCAAGTCACTGACCAATTTAGGCTAGATTCTGCAGAAGAGGGTTATTGAGTCAAAGGCTGAAAGTGTGCAAGTTATTGGTATGTAGTGGTAATGTTTTATTGAAGGCTTTTATCAATTTTCATGCATAAAAGTGTAAAAGCTAAAAAAACTTTTTAAAAAGTTAATAATAAAATGGAATCTTTTGTTTTTACTTTGTTTTTTTTCCTGAATAATCAGGAAAAATAGTATATAAAGCATAAAAATAGTACATAAACACTACAAATGTTCAAATAAATTTGAAAATGGAGTAAACCCTGATTTTTCCCTTCACACACAAGTAGACACACACTATGAAGTTGTTTGACATGAACAGATTATTTCTTTTCAATAAGAAATGCAAATAGCAGGTCAGGCACGGTGGCTCATACCTGAAATCCCAGCACTTTGGGAGGCTGAGGCGGGTGGATCACCTGAGGTTAGGAGATCAGCCTGGCCAACATGATGAAACTCTGTCTCTACTAAAAATATAAAAATTAGCTGGGCATGGCGACAGGTGCCTATAATCCCAGCTACTCGGGAGGCTGAGGCAAGAGAATCACTTGAACCCCCAGGAGGCAGAGGTTGCAGTGAGCCGAGATCGCGCAATTGCACTCCAGTGCGGGCAATAAGATCAAATCTCTGTCTCAAAAAAAGAAAGAAAGAAAGGAAAGAAAGGAAAGGAAGGAAAGGAAGGAAGGAAGGAAGGAAGGAAGGAAGGAAGGAAGGAAGGAAGGAAGGAAGGAAGGAAGGAAAAAAGAAAGAAAGAAAGAAAGAAAGAAAGAAATTCAAATAGCATCTTGCTTCCAAACGGAGCTCCACGGCCCCCCAGGAACCCACACGTAGCTTCGGCTGGAGTGCCTATGTGCTGCCCTGCTGGCTATCCTGCCATTAGGAAGCCAAGCGCTTTGAATCTGAGGGTCTTGCATTCATTTATTTATGGTCTCAAGTGCAAAGTTGGACAGGGCCATGGAAAAGGGGTCAGCCATGACTCACATGGGTACACTTGCAAAGTTCACCTCCTTCCTCAGCAGCAGAGCAGCCTGTCTGGGTTGCCACAGACACACTCACACAGAACCATGGCAGAAAACAAAATACTCAGTTATATAACCATTGTTAGTGTTGAGCAACATGCCATCACTCAGATTTCCACAGAGCCTCTCACACTGGCCATGGGAAAAGCTGAAGTGACTAGACTTGCTCTCTGGTTTCTAGCGCCGTGGCTTTATTCACAAAATAGATCCAATAATTTAAACTGTAGCCCATTGTGCTGCTATCATTTTTCAGACTGTAAGTATATCAATCTTAACAGCCCCAGCCTGGGAATGCATATAAAAAGTACCTTACATGTTACTGTAAAATAGTAAATGATAAGGAGAAAAACAGGGTTTTCAAAACAAGACATAATAGTTTACATGCAAAGCAAAGTACAGGTAAAAGCAAATGAATCATAAACCAGAACCAAATGTTTATCAGTTCTCAGTTTTGTACTTCATTTGCATCAATTTAGATGGTTATATAACTGTAATGAAACACTAAAATCACTAGACCTGCAGTTCTACAAAAACAGCAGCTTTGCAAACTTTCAATTTTCTATTTTCAATGACAGTTAATTCAACTGTTCGGAGTATAGAAGTCAAATGAGGCAAAGAATGATAAATGATGCCTGGCAATTGCTGAAATCTGATTACTCTGAGATAAGAGCTACGCCAAATTCTACTTGTATAAATTTGTACCTAAGGAATGAGAAAGAGAGAGAGAGAGACAGAGAAAAGAAAGAAAGAAAGAAAAAGAAAGAAAGAAAGAAAGAAAGAAAGAAAGAAAGAAAGAAAGAAAGAAAGAAAGACTCTAGAAAAATGAATGCTTCCATTTATTCCTTCAAAATATAATATAAACAAGGAAACAAAGAAAATGCAAATAGATTCAGGATGCCATTTGCACTCAGGGGGAGAAATTAATAAAACAGTTCCATCCTGAAAGACCAAAAATCGACCTCCATTTAAGAAGCTAATTTATGCACTCCTGAGTCCTCATACAAGTTAAGCAGCACAGAATATCACAGCAGGCATAGAACAACAGATCTTGAACCCTGCTGTGTTTGTTCAAGGAGGCAAGTTAAGCTATTCCTAACAGGAAACAAAACACGCGGTCGGGCTGTTAAATAGGGATCATTTTGCCATACTGCGCAGCCCTGAATGCATCAATTGCTGTTCCAAACAGGATTAGAGATGTGGTTTGCTTTAACTATGGTTTTGTGAAAAATGCTCATGCCTACTCAAAATTCTCAGGCTGATATTAAGTAATATGGTGTCAGGAAAGACACAGAGCACCTAGGAAACCTTTAAGAAATGGTCTTTGGTAAATTCCGAAATTGTGTGGATGCAGCAGAAAATGAAGGGAAAGGGTACCAGGGTCTGGACATGTTCATCCACACAAATAGCCACATTTGGAATTCCCCGAGGAGTATTTTTGACTTTAAACATTCAAGGCCCACTCTACGTTGATTAAACCTATATTGATTAAATTAATCCTGCAGCGAATAACTGATGTTTAGCTCCCATAGACAGAACCTATGTGAAGAAAAATGCAGCTAGAAAAATGGACTACTTTGTTCAATAGTATTACCATTGAACATACATTTGTAAATGGCTTTGGGTAATTCTGCTATGTTATTATCATAAAATCAGATCTCTTGGACATTTTTGTAGAAGTAAAGAAGAATTTTAAAAAGGCAGACCTTTTTTACACATAGACCTCTCTTCACTGCTGAATTCAGGGACAATCAATCCACCAGAGAAACTGGTCCAATTTCTACCCAGAAGAATGAATTTGTGATGCCTTGAAAGTGCTGCATCTGTATTGCTACATTTTTTTTTAGCCAAAACTTCAGGACACTGCCTCCATATTTGGGAAAAATATTTAATATTTATCAGGTTCATCACCAGTTAGTGCCACTCCAATTTTATATCAAGGCTTGAAATTTATAGAGTCTAGGAATTATCTTGGAGATGCTTAAGAATCATAGAAAAAATAATATATATTTTTTCAAATTGTTGTTCTAAAACATTGTCATAAAGCACTAGAAGAGAAGTTTTGGAAGACCCTCAAAATATTAGAATCATGAAAACCATAACTTACAGACAACAGTCATTTAATGGCTGCTACACATAAGAGGGACACCCAAATGGGATATTTTTAGTTGCAGATCAGCCAAGAGATTAAAATAAGTATGTTTACAGAGACATAACTATTTAAAATATTTATAGAGAAAATAGTTGCAGATGATACAAAGTCAGATTCCAACAAAAACACAGCACAAATGCAGACACCATATGGTCCAATGTATGCGCTCATGACCTCATGTGAAAAGTAGGCCAAAGCTGTAGCGGCTGGGGGTGCCTCTCTTTCACCCCTGGAACAACAAACTCAGGGGTTTGGAAAGAGCTCATTAGAATCATGGCCACAGATGGGTGAAATCTATGGGTAACGTCATCAGGAAGATGGGTAAAGGCATCAGGAAGAAACCTCTCAAAACAATTCTCCCTACATGTTTTTGCTTTGTTGGGGTTTCAAGACCAATCTCCATTTCTTTCTGACTACATGAAGAAGGTGCAGTCAGTTCAAGCACAGAGTTTTGTTGTTGTTGTTTTGAGGTGGAGTCTCACCCTGTCACCAGGCTGGAGTGCAATGGCGTGATCTTGGCTCACTGCAACCTCTGCCTCCCAGGTTCAAGCAATTCTCCTGCCTCAGCCTCTCGAGTAGCTGGAACTATAGGTGTGTGCCACCATGCCCAGCTAATTTTTGTATTTTTAGTAGAGACGGGGTTTCACCATGTTGGCCAGGATGGTCTCGATCTCCTGACCTCATGATCCACCTGCCTCAGCCTCCCAAAGTGCTAGGATTACAGGCATGTGCCACCGTGCCTGGCCCAACCACAGAGTTTCTAATGAAATGGGGGTAGCACCCATACCTGTTGGGCTCTTTTGCCCTCTCCCAGTTATTCATTAGGCTTAAGTCAGAATCACAAAACACTGGGCAGAGGTCCCAGACCACCCCTCACATATGACTGTTCTCTTGATGTGCTCTGAAGCACCAGGGGTCAAGTTAAGCCAAGTGGTAATGAGAACTCTACATTTTGAGGGTCTAGCATATGCTAGGCTCTGTGCGAGGAGCAGGTAAGAGAAGTAACTTTCAAAACAAAAGTGGAAAGTTAGTTTATCATTCTCCTTAAATAAATAAAAACATGTAGGCTTAGAGAGGTTAAGTAACTCACCCATGGTAACAAGTGGATGAAGGCTAAAATGGAACCACCACATTCCTTTGCTGGTCAAGCAGCAAGACAGTAAATCTAAGGAAAGCTGACATTTGCAAGAACCTCATTCTTCTAGCAAAGGCCTCTGCAAGTGTCACTGAGGTAATACTGGGGAAGGAGTGGGAAGGAGAGTTAGGGGCAGGGATGCTAGTACATCACCAGGTGAAGACTTGCAGGCTTCGGGAGGATGCCTTAAATCTGTGGTGCACCTCTCCCTCAACTCCTCTTACCCTCCAGCCTAGATACCTGAGGTTTATTTTCAAACTCCTTCTTCAAAGAGCTGAATTTCCCAGAAACTACCCCCAAAGGATTCTGAAACCATGTCGCATAGATCTCTTAATATTTTGTAAGGTAAGTGCCTTTCTCTATTTTAACAGAAAAAAGACAATTTCTAGCCGTGATAGGAAAAGAAGGCAAAGTTATTCCTTTTCACACAGGGCTACACAACAAGTCCCTTGGGATGTCTGACATCATTCAGAGACAGGGAAAAAAAATTAGAAGCCAGCTGAGGCATCTTCCTTGACTCTGGACTTTATATGACCACAATAAAATGTTCCATTTTGCAGGGCATATGATGTGAGTCAATACATGATGATAGAAGAAGCTAATGCAATGAAGTGACTGCTATTGAAGAATTAGCCCAGCAACACTTGTTCTTCTATATTCTGTGTTGCTTTGTTTTGAACTTCGTTTTAAAATTCTATGGCTGGCTGGGCACGGTGGCTCATGCCTGTAATCCCAGCATTTTGAGGCTGAGGCGGGCAGATCACCTGAGGTCAGGAGTTCAAGATCAGCCTGGCCAACATGGCGAAACCCTGTCTCTACTAAAAATACAAAAATAAGCCACGTGCGGTGGTGTGTGTCTGTAGTCCCAGCTATTCAGGAGGCTGAGGAAGGAGAATTGCTTGAACCTGGAAGGTGGAGGTTGTAGTGAGCTGAGATCGCACCATTGCACTCCAGCCTGGGTGACACAGAGAGACTCTGTCTCAAAAAATAAAATAAAATAAAATAAAATTCTATGGCTGATGGCACCTCCAATTCATGAAGTTTTTCTATAACAGGAATACTTTGTATATGCATTGGTGGAAATTTGATGAATAAATGTCAATAAGTGGAAGCTGGTCCATTTTTAGGCACAGAGTTCGTGAAGTCTTTCTATCAAAAAAATTCAAATGTAGGTAATTAAGAAAGCATGTCCTATCAAAGACATTGAGCCTTCCAAACAATCTGGAATTCTGACCATTTATTTACCCTGGAAGCTGTTGTGAGCCTTGAATACTTTAACTTTTAATGAAGTGTTCAGTCCTTTTGTGATGGCATTGAAGTGTAATCAAACATTACCACAAGCCAAGTCACACACTAGCATGTCTTGCCTTGTTTAAATACCTCAAATATATTTGAGTAATTGTGTAATGATTTCTAGGCCTCTGGTTGTCCATATGGTCTGAACAGACTGTCTTTAGTAGAGCAGTTGTGCTCTCTCTCAATGAGAAGGAACCAAATCATCTTTGCTCTAAACTGGAGAGCTTAGGAGATGCTGTTTAAATTTCAGGGTGACACCCTACCTTAACTCTTGAAACACAACATCTGGCCCCCAGAACTTGCCGTGTCTTCCAGAAGTCTTGCTTATGTTTGTGAAACACACAAGAACAATGCAGCAGGCACTGAGTGACATATTTTATGACATAAATGTCGTTAGGATACGATGACATGCTATGAGGGTGACACAGCAAAGCCATCCCTGTAACCACATGGAGTCTTTCTGGACAGAGAACATTCTAGATGGTGGAACTAGATCATCTCAGACAATGAAGACCAGTGAAAGGGTCTGGCCATTGGCAAGAAATCTGCTCTGATGGTCTCTGGGATGATGAGGCCAGCAAAAGAGCTGCTGATTTTTACAATTAATAAAATCCAAGAAGAGTTTTCAGAGATTTGGCTTAGGAGCCCCGAATTTAAACTTGGTGACCATGCCTTACAAATTACTCACATTATTTGTGTCCCTAAAAATTATCTCAGAGAAGGCCTGGAATGCTATGTTGGAAGGAATGCACCAAATTTATTATTGACCTATTATTTGATAATTCTTAGAGAAACAGTTGGGCATGGATTCATCTCCCAATCACTGGCCACCATAGGGTCCTTTGGAAGGAGTAACTCAGCAAAGGAGCAGTGGACAACTGAGTCTGCTGGCCTCTCTGTTCCTGCCCAACTTCAGGTTTCTGAAGCTGTGGAAGAAAACCATTTCACTGGTCATTAACAGTGCCAAATGTACAACACCATGGAGGCATGCACGACTTGTGAGTTCTGGGGGTGACTGGAATGTGACAGAAGAGAATTTACCTTTTGTGCCTGAGGGAGCTGAAGGGGGAAAACAAAACAAAACAAAAAAGAAAAAAGTTGATCATTATATAAGTAATTAAGATTAATGGTAAAACTTCATTTTGTTGCCATTTGCAAATAGAGAAACCAAAATGGGGAGATGAGTGAAATAGAGGTAAAGCAAGTTATTTTTCAAAACAAAACTACAGTGCTGATTATTTGACCTGCTTTCTGAATTTGTGGTATCAACAGTTAATCTACGAGCTTTCCAGCATGTGTTTTGGGAATCACCACATCCAAAGCAGCTGATAAGTTCCTATAAAGCTGGAACCGAGGCTCTTCTGTCCAGTGATCCAAAGGGCACAATTCCATGACCCAGTTCCTTCTTCCTTTAACCAGCAGTTTTTAACTGGACGAGGGGCTATCTGGAGACATTTGGGGTGGTCACAACTAGGGGGTGAAAGGGAAGGGAGTGAGAGCTGTTCGCTTCTAGAGGGTAGAGGCCAAGGGATACTGTGGAACATCTTACAATGCACAGGACAGTCCCCAACAAAAAGAAATTGCCCAGCCCATGTATCCATAGTGCCAAAGTTGAGAAATCCTGCTGTATATAAAGGTAAGACTGTTAGAAAAATGCTTGTTTTTAAAGTCAATTTTTCTTGCTTTGTAGCACATTAACTGTTCCCTTTATTGGTGGTTAAGGGAGTATGCACAAGCATTTGTGCATTTAAAGTAAAGCTGATGTTCTAAGAACAAGGAAAAGACAGTCAGTCCGTCCATAAAGTAAGACATAACAGCTTTCCCAGTGGCACAGGCAAGGAACTGAAATTAATAGGTATGTGGAAAAAGATGAACATTTACGAGATGTATTTGTCTATATTTCTGTGTTGAGAGTATTAGGCTACAGTTTAACACCACAGTATTATGACTGCCATTACAGCATGCAGTGTTTTTGAAAAGCATTTTTCTAATCTGGAATGGAATTAACATTATCCATGTATTAAATACTCAATCTAAGAATTACATTATTACCAAGATTTATTTTTCATCATAGGGACTAACATTTATCAAGTATGAACTTGTCACCAGGCACTTTGTTACGTCCTTGTATTATCCCATTAAATCACAGCAACCTAATGCTAGGTATCCCTATTCTACAGAGGAAAACCAAAATGGAACTTAAAAGTTCCATTTTACAATGGAATTATAATTATAATTATACAATGTCCCATAGATAAAGAATCACAGGACTGTGCTGCCTGACTTTAGAACAGACAAATTCAACTCAATTCACACATAAATAAAGACCCCAAACACTTGGGAATTGTGACAGTAAATTTGCTCTCTGTCTCTCTAGAGCTTATGGCATCAGAAGTGCTAGAAAATACAAAGCAACTAAATCAGACATCTTCAGGTCTCCACTTGAATCATCAGACTTTCCCATTCTTTTTACTCTGGGAAGAATGCTTTCTCTTCTGATACATGAAGAACAGGGTTCTCTTAAACTTGTCCTAAACCCCTGCCCCTATGGATGGAGCCCACAAACAGCAGAACCAAACAAACAAGACGTTTTGGATCCCAGAGATGTCTCCAAAATGGTATTGAGAATGTCTATGAAAAGCAGATTCCAACTTCTCCAACACCCAATTTCCAACGCTTTTATCTTACACAGGTCTCCCAATTTAAGAAGACAGAAATACGAGGATGTTTTCCTGATTCGTTACTCCTAGTTAAGCTGAATTATTCAAAAAGGAAGCTCATGAGCTCCTCCAGTGCTTTTCAAGAGTTCAGAAAAAAGTGGACCACGAGGTGAGACACTGAGTTTAAAATGAGGAATCACTTTTTAAAAAGTTTCTCAAATATTAAACATCTTTTCACACAACAGAAAAGAAACCTTGGATACATGAACATCGTGGAAGGAAAAATGTATATTTTCTTAGGAAAGTGTTCGTGCTGAATCACAGCTATGTCCTGTGAAAGCAAGGGGCTATGAGTATGACAAATGTTAGATGGAGTGCAAAATAAATACCAAAGTGAAGCTCTGCACAAACTGCTAGACTTTGCAGGCCTCTTTGACAGGAGAGCTGCCCTTTCTCTCTCTCTCTCTCTCTCTCTCTCTCTCTCTCTCTCTCTCTCTCTCTCTCCTCTCTCTCAATTTTATCTTTGTTGAGCAGGAAACACCTCTTTTTGACTCATCCATTTAAGCACATGGGAAGAAATCCTGGGAAGGAAAATGACAGACCAGGTCTTTGTGGTGATGTCCTCAGTTTAAGACTGCCCTCAACCTCCCCGCAAAACATATATTTTCCTCAAGCAATAACATAGGAGAACAAAGAGCAACTTTCCTACTGGAGCTTTGAAATAATGTAAATTACAGCTTGTGATGCCCTCAGCTGGCTGGGCGTCTCTGAAGGAGTCTCAGGGTAGAATAGTACACATTTACATCAGATCCTCTGTGGCCACAGATGCTTCTGCTGCGAGCTGGCTCCCCAACACATCACCACCCAGCATTCATGACTTGCATGCAGGCCCCTGCCCTGGGGGCCAGACCAGCCAGATACCTGGTCCGCTTTGGCCTCTGGCTCAAGTCTTGAGGCACAGGCCTTCCAGTCTCTGGCCAGTGTGCTTGTCTGTAACGTGGATGATGGAAAGAGGGCTGGGGAATGGCCAGGTCTTGGATGGGCGCTCGGTTTTGCCTCAAGAAGCAGCTCTGACTAATTAGGAATGGCTAGACGAAAGGCTATGTTGAGAAGGATCCTGAAGTCATGCCTGAGTTTCACTGGAAAGAATTTTATCACTAGCCAGGTGCGGTGGCTCATGCCTGTAATCCCAGTACTTTGGGAAGTCAAGGTGGGCAGATTGCTTGAGTCCAGGAGTTTGAGACCAGCCTAGGCAACATAGTAAAACTCCATCTCTACAAAAAATACAAAAAAATTAGCCAGGAATGGTGGCACATGCCTATAGTCCCAGCTACTCAGAAGGTTGAAGTGAGGGGAATCACCTGAGCCCAGGATGTTGAGGCTGCAGTGAGCCCTGATAGTGCTACTGCACTCCAGCCTGGGCAACAGAGTGAGATCCTGTCTCAAAAAAAAAAAAAAAAAGAAAGAAAGAAAGAAAGAATATTATAACCAGATAGCAGCATTTATTATAAATAAGAAATGGCAAAACATTTCCTGCACTTTTTCTCTATAGTTCTGAGCACAGCTCTAGTGACTATGCAATTTTTTCATGTAATGCCTTTCTATCCTGCTAGGTCACAAACTCCAAGAGGGCAGAGAAGGCATCTTCCCCATACGTAGTGTGAAGTCCTCTAACCTGTAGCTGGTACTTTCCTTGTTAAATAAGCTACCTTATTACTAGGATATGCCCAGAGTTGATGCCAAGGAAAGATAATCGGGGTAACTGCCTTGAATCTTTGAATCAACACCCCACCACCACCATGTTAATCACCCAAGCTGATGGCCTTCAAGAGAAAAATATATCTGCTAGAGGAATAGGTGTGAAACTTACATTCCCACATGCCTGGTATAGGTGTCTGTCTATAAGTGATTGTCTCAGTGACTCCTGGATATGCATAAAAGCAGCCTGGGCACTTATCATCATCATGAGGCCCCAGATGAGGTGACATCTCTTCCTCAACACACGGGGGAGATGTTTTCTTCTTCAAAGCCACCTTGTCAGGCATTGCCAACCAGACTTTGCCTTGCTGGGTCTATTTCCTCATTTACTCCATGAGAGGTCAGGACAGGCAGCATTGGGTTCCTTCCTGGCCCACAACGCAGATTGTAAGATTCTCTGTATAACTGAATACATTTTTCCAAAAGAAGGATAAAGAAAAAAGTTGTGGTGTGCTGTGTGGGTTTACACACTCCTAAGGAAAAGCTGGGTGCAGGATACATTTCAGGTGACACTTCACATTCAAACATGGAGAGTATGTATTCAGAAGGGAATGAAGGAGAGGAAATGATGAAGATAAAGGTGACAGCAGTAACAGAAATACTCACTGTTGATTGGACTTTTTCCTTAAACCAGGTACCTGGTTAAATGCTTGATCAGTTTTAGCTCTTTTGTTTTTTGTAGTGAATCTGGGGATTAGATATTTGTATCTTCTCAGTTTATAGGTGAGGAAACAGACAATATTTAGAATGGTTAAGTATCTAACCAAGGTCACCTAGTCAGGAAATGTTCCTGTTGAAAGTTAAGGACAAGGCTCTGTGTGGACCCACATCTGCTCCAACCAGTGCTACTTCTCACATGACCACACAGTAGCAGCACAAACCCACACCCCCAAAGGACTTGGGGACCTCATGGGCCATTCCATCTGGGCAACCCATAAAAGAAAGCAGGGATGAGAAATCCTGGCACCATTCCTTATGGAAGAGTCTGGATGGAGGACAGAGAACCCAGCCACCATGGTTTTCAACATGTGGTGTATCAGGCAAATGGTACAGCATGAAGATTGTCCATGCCCTCTCCAGTCACATACATTTGTTCTGTCCTCTCATCCTGGAACTCTTCCTAAGACTCCTCTCCACTTGCCTGGCAAACACCTATTTCTCTGGTCAGTTGTCTGTGTCTCAAAGAAGACTTGTTTACCCTTTCTTGTCATATGCTCTTTTCGCAGGCCTTCATAGTACCACATACCTGCAACTGGTAGCAAAGTTATTGTCATGCTGCTTTTCTTTTTTCGTACCAGAAATCCCAATTTTAGCCAAGCTCAGCTAAATGGCTCTATTAAAGATAGGGGTGGTTAAGTGGGTTCGGTCATGGCCAATGAGATATGCATGGATGTGGCTTTTCCAGATGGTGTCTTTAAAAGGACTCCCTCCATCCTGCTGCCAAGAAGGTGGACGTGATGGCTAGAGCTCTAGCAGTCATTCTGGCCTATGAGGTTATCTTAAGGCTGACAGTAATGCACTAGGACATTGAGGACAGCAGTAATGACAGGTGATTATGACAGCTGTGACATGCTATCCACCATTCGAAGTGCTTTACCTATATTAACTTATTGAAAACTCACAGTAATCTTATTAGGTAAGTTCTATTATTACTCTAATTCTGCAGATGTTCAAACTACAAGGTCACAAAGCCAGAGAGCAACAAAGACAGAATTTGAGAAAGAAGACCGGTGAGGAGGCTATTGAATGGTCTAGATAAGAACTGACGGAGGCCGGGTGCGGTGGCTCACGCCAGTGGTCCCAGCACTTTGAGAGACCAAGGTGAGAAGATCACCTGAGGTCAGGAGTTCGAGACCAGCCTGGCCAACATGGCGAAACCCTGTCTCTACTAAAAATACAAAAAAAATTAGCTGGGCATGGTGGAGTGTGCCTGTAATCCCAGCTACTTGGGAGGCTGAAGGAGAATCACGTGCACGTGGGAGGCGGAGGTTGCAGTGAGCCAAGATCACGCCACTGCACTCCAGCCTGGGTGACAGAGTGAGATGCCATCTCAAAAACAAAACAAAACAAAACAAACAAACAAAAAAACTGAGGGAGAACAGGATTAGTGCACACTGGTAGTGTGGAGGCAGCAGCAGGCAATAGTCTGACCCTAGGTAGAATTGAGAATCAAGATGATAGCCTGGATGATGATAGGAGAGACATCAAAGATGCGACCAAGGTTTGGCCTCGATAAATGCAAAAATGGAGCTGCCATTTACTGAGAAGATGACTATGCGAGAGGCATACTGAGAAGATGAGTATGGGAGAAGCATAATTGAGGAAAAAACACCAAGAATCCAGTTTTGTCTAAAGTTAAGAAAAGTTCAAGATGTCTCTTAGGCTTGCAGGCAGAGGTGTAGGGTAGGCAGCTGGAAATATGAAGCTCATGTCCCGGGAGGAGGCCTGAGCTTGGTTACTATTTGCATGTAGATGAGGTTACCGAAGGGGTGAGTGCAGGCAGAGGAGAGCGAGAGCCCGGAACTCAGTCATGGACATCCCACCAGGGACAGCCCATCTGATGAGGTGGGGCCAGCGCAGGCAACCTGTGAGGAACAAGTGAGGCACAAGGAGATCTGAGGAAGAGCTCTGAGGCCCCGATAAACTTATTTCAAAAACAAAAATACCCACCGAGCAGAGGGACATGTTTTTGTTTTAACTCTCCTAATTCACTTCATTTCCACCTCAGAGTGTCACACAGAGCCATGGGGGTGATCGAGGGGACATCTAGTGCTGTAGCTCAACGACGTTCCAAACTTGAGTGGACTCTTTTTCAAATATAAAACTCCAATTAAAGATCTATTGATCAAAACAACACATTTCACTATGAAATATGTAAAGACCAAATAGGAAACAAAGTATTTTCCTGCCAACTGTGTAAAACAAAAAAAGCCTGGCCTACATATGTTTATTCCATTTGTAAAACTGGCCCTTTGCCTCGGGCCTCATGAATGAATGATCAATCCCTGCTTGCTGCTAAGGATCTGTGTGTTCATTTTTTTCCTTGTGGATGCTTGCATGTATAATCTTCCATTCTTCTTCATTAAGCAATGTGGATAAAGATCCCTGCTCTATTATAGAGGAAAGAAAGTTCTGTTAAATGGCTCAAACTCTACAACCTATGCCAAGGGGTCTCTGATGAGCTAAGAATTGGCAGTGCAGGTACTGTCTCACGTCCATCCACTTCTGCCACCCCACACCAAGCCACCACTGCTGCTCATCTGGTCTCTCCAGGTTCACTCCTGCCTTCCAATCTAATCCTTCCTTTACATGGCACCCAGAATAATCTGAAAGTATAAGCCTGGTACTTGGCAGCCTGTCCTTCAAGTCTTACTTGCCTTAAAGTCTTTGTGGGGCTCTTTCCTCAGATTGCTTAATGCTCTGTCCCCATAACTCCATGTCAATTCTCTGACTACCTCACTTACGTGCCTCACTGATTCCCTTCCCATCTCTCAGATCTCAGCTCTGATGGCACCTCTCCTGGCAGGTGTTATTATCTCTACCCCAAGTGTCTTTCTATAATATCATCTTGTTTATTCCTGTCTTAGCATTTGTTGCCCTCTGTAATCTTCCTGTTTACTTGTTCAGGTTTTTTGATGACCTCTCTATATAAGATCTACCGAGGGACTGTATCTATCTCATTCATTGTTGTATTCCTAGGAACTAGACCTATGTCTGGCCCTAGGTAAGAATTAAGTGTATATTTGTTGAAAAGAAGGAAGGAGGGAAAGAGGGAAATGGGAAAGAAAGAAAAAAAAGATCACGGAGGGAGAGAAAAAGAAAAAAGGAAGAGGGGAGAGAAGAAGGAGGAAAGGGAAGGAAGGGAGGAAGAGAGGAAGAAAGAAGGAAGTGGGGGGAGAAGGGGAGAAAGAGAGAGAGAGAGAAAGAAAGAAGAAAGAAAGAAAGAAAGAAAAGAAAGAAAGAAAGAAAAGAAAGAAAGAAAGAAACAAAGAAAGAAAAAGAAAGAAAGAAAGAAAGAAAGAAAGAAAGAAAGAAAGAAAGAAAGAAAGAAAGAAAGAAAGGAAGGAAGGAAGGAAGGAAGGAAGGAAGGAAGGAAGGAAGGAAGGAAGGAAGGAAGGAAGGAAGGGGAAAGAAAGGAAGGGAGGGAGGGAAAGAAAGAGAGAGAGAGAAAGAAAGAAGGAGAAAGAAAGAGAGAAAAAGAAAGAGGGACAGAAAGAAAGAAAGAGAAAGAAAAAAGAAAGAAAGAGAGAGAAAGGATGGAAGGAAGGAAGGAAGGGAGAAGGAGAGAGAGAAAGAGGGAGAGAAAGAGAGAAAGGAGAGCAGAAGGAAAGGAAGGAGAAGAAATAAGGAAGAAAGGAAGAAGCAATAAAGGAAACAGTGCCTTGGAGCTTGGTAGACCAGCTTTCAAATACTACCTCTACCACTCAGTAGCCATAAGAACCTGGACAACAATATAGTATCTCTGAACTCTAGAGGTCTCATCTGTGAAATAGTAGTAATAACATTATTTCATGAGATTAATGTGAGGATTAAACGAGCTAATGCATATCGAGTCTTTACAAAAACAGCTGGCCCATAACAGGTGCTGTTTTTATCCCTTGACTTCGTAACCTCCAGAGTATTTAGGGCTGGCTCCAATCTGATAGCATATGAGAGGTTACACTAATCACCAACCTCATGGTCCACAGGTGACCCTACAGACCTGGTATCAGAACCCCTCTCATTGAGCCATTGCTACATCACAGTGGGTTAGTGAAGAAATGATAGGGTCTGAGCAAGGTACATTAGGCAAAGTGTGACTCCTATCTCTAAAATAGTGTTATTACTACAATTTTACAGATGAGAAATCTAGAACACTTGTCTCTTTACGTTCATTATCTAACCTCTTTCCTTCAGAGCGTCCCTTGCCCTAGGTAAGAGGCCAAGCCGCATGATGTGGACATTACCCAGAACCAAGCTGTCAACTCATCACCTTCCCTTGGCCACAGCAATTGGCTCAGGGCAGACATGTGACCTAATCAAGACTTTTCAATTACACCCCTCTCCCATTTTCCCCTGCTAGCTTTCCTCTTGACTAGAATCTGGGAGGAAAGACCTAGAACTAAACTACTGGGGACAGATCATCAAATAGGCCTGAGAGTGAAGCCAACAGCAGGGAGGGCATGGCAGTGAGGCAGCAGAGCTCAGCACCCATGGTGTCTTCTAACCCCACATCCACAGGACCTAGCTTCTAATGGCTTCCAGCTCAGTACAAGCTATTCGAGCATCTTGAGTGAACTGAATTTTTCTTATTATTTTCAGAGAAACTTGCAGTTGGCCATCTCTTAGGTACACACCATGGCAGATCACAATGAGATTTTACTTGTACAAATAAAGGGATTCAACAAAATTATTTCCATAACTGTTTGCTCAGCTTCAAAAATACTCAGGAGTAATTTCCTCAAAAGATTTCCAATGCTATGCATGAAATTTCCTTACAAACACATAGGGGATCATATTTCTCCAAAGTCTAGAAGCTATTCTGGTCTTTATAATAATATTGGATAGGTCAAGGAGACAAAAGGTATCTCTCTGAATACCCTTCTCCTTGGAATCTTCTCCCCTCCCTATCCCGGTTTTCCCATGAGTGCCAGTGTGCTACTTCCTTCACTCTATATTCCTTCTCTAGCTCTTTAAATGTGGACACCCTGTTCCTTACTCCATAATCCCTAATTGAGTGACCTCCCCTAGTTGCATGGCTTCAGCTAACCCCTTGCCAGTATGGTGATGTCGAAGCAGGAAGAGGATGAAAGAGTAGGAACAGAGGTAGAGAGATAACCCTGCAGGGGAGAAGATAAGATAAAAACAGGGTCAACAAAAGCAAACAAACATAGCTGACTTTACTACTTTAAAACTATTCATGTCCTCATTCTAATTTTTGCTGCATATCAGTAAGTCCTTCCAATTTTGTTGGAAAAACTTAGGGGTAAAATAGTATCTACGTATTCCAAATTTTGTTGCTTTTATGAATTTGGGTATTATCTTACCAGGACATATATAATTTAAGTGATTTCTCAATCTCTAGTTTGGGGTATGGATGGGACTTCAATTTTTTTTTTTCTTTTCCAACGGTATGTTTAAAAGCAAGGAAAAGATGAACAGAAAGACCCTTCTTGGCAACACATATACTTCCCTACGTGTTTCTTTTTAAAAATCACACAATGCCATTTTTTTGTAGAAAATTAGATATAAAAGGCCAAAAAAAGACACTTAAAGCTCCCTATGATGCTAATATCCACCACTGATCTCAATTAATTTCATGCTAAATGACTTCATGATATTTAAATTATTTGCATATGTAGTAAGTTACTTACTGAATTCCTTATTATTAGAGATCTAGGCTGTCACTAACATGAATGGCATGGTAATGGACATCCTTGCAGTCAAACTGTTAAGCACCCTCTCAACTTTTCAGGAAGGTGCATTATTGGTCAAAGGGTATTGCACATTTCAGTCCAAATACTCTCAAGAAAAGCTGTCCCAAGTTACACTCTGACCAAGGTTCTCTCTTTCTGATGTTCATGTACCACCCCCCCAAGCCAACACTATGTATTATCATTTTTAAAGATATTCCAGGCCAGGCATGGTGGCTCACGCCTGTAACCTCAGCACTTTGGGAGGCCAACATGGGCAGACCACTTGAGGTCTGAAGTTTGACACCAGCCTGGCCAACATGGTGAAACCCTGTCTCTAATAAAAAATACAAAAATTAGCCACACATGCTGCTGGGCGCCTCTAGTCCCAGCTACTCAGGAGGTTGAGGCATTAGAATCTCTTGAGCCTGGGAGGCAGAGGTTGCAGTGAGCTGAGATCACACCACTGCACTCCAGCCTGGGTAACAGAGTGAGACTCTAAGAAAAAAAAAAAAAAAAAAAAGATATTCCAGTAATTTTAAAATACAGATTATCTGGATAAGCCTTTCCCAGGGTCTGAAAGAGTTAAAAGGCATAGAGAATATTAAACTTCAAAATTCCTGAATGGCCAAGTGGCTAGCTCTGCTGCAAGTCTACAGAGAGCACCACATCGTCCACCACACCAGATCAGTTAGCAGCAATGTGGACTGGTCACTGAAGGTCAGATTTTCAAACTTAATTTTGAATGAAAAGATCTGGAGTTTTTGCTCTAGCAGTACAGCCCTGCCTAGATGAAAGGCAAGCCTGCATAAATTACTCACTTGATGGCAAACATTCTTTGAGATGCTGAAAAATGAGGATTATTAATGGGCAGACCAGAACAAGTCTCACGTTACATATAGCTAAGGAGTATCAGTGGAGGGAAGGCCCCAGACATTTTGCTCATTATAATGTTCTGAAAATTCTCACAATAAGAAGTCATTTCTCATCAGGCTTGCACTCTGCATTGTATCTGAAAAATAAGGTTCTAATTAAAATTGTCATTCTTCAGCCTTATTTTGGGTGATCATCCGGCTGAAAAGTGATCTGAATTGGAGTTTTCGCAATATGGGGGAGCTGGAGGTTCTGCCAGTTCTCTGTGAGAATGCAGACTGGTAGAACCAAATGGAAATTTGGCAAAGTCCAGATAAAACTACAATGAGGATGCATTTGTATTTCCTGCTTGAAAATTATATTGGTCCCCATGGCAGTCCAGGGTCTAAAGACATAAAGGGATTCATTTGTCGAAGGCAGCAGTGTAGATTAAGGAGGGTCTGATACGGAAGGAAGCCCTTTTCTGCAGCATTCATTTTGGAAATATCCAAACAGGATGCAAAGCCACTCAGACCTTCTCCTGAACTCCCACCCTACCAGTGTCACTTTTCAACATTGTGACTGCTTCCAGTTGGATGCTCTAAGCTGCTGGTTTTAATTAAAACTTAATTTGCAAAAATGTTTCATAATTTATGCATGTCATGTAATTCCTCTGAGATTGTGAGCTTGGAGCCAATGTAGGTCCATATAAGGAAACACTATGCCGAGAAAGTTAGGGGAGGAAAGGGACAGAGGAAGAGAAGTACCAATGGGGGCGCAGTAGAGGAAGGTACTGATATTTCCTTTCAGCCTCCCGTCACCTGGCTCTGCAGCCACCTGGGACAGACATAGGTCTTGCTGTGTGAGGCAGAGAGCCTGTTTGGCAGGTTATAGACATGGAGAACCCAGAGAGTCAATAATGGCCAGAATGGTCCTCCAAGGAAAACCTCAAGAGGGGAGATGGGAGCCAAAGAACTTGAAACTCTCCAAAAAGATGAAAGGGTCTTCATATTCCCTATAAAAGGAGGCATGAAAATCCCTCAGAAGAAAATTACTGAAAACTCAAGAGTCTGCAGTGAAGCCATTACTTCACTCAACAGATGTCTTCAAGAGAGAACTTGCAGAGATCTGACAAACTGCTGAACTACAAAGAAATCTGTGTAGCAACTTAACTAGAAATACTGGGCCCCCAAGAATGACAAACAGAAAGAACTTCCCCCAACACATACACTTTGTTCATTGTAAAGTGAACAAAATCTTCAGTCATCCTCCATGTCTGCAGTGGGAAGAGTACATAAACAGTTTTTGTCACAGCAAAAAATATCAAAGGTGGCAGAATCAAGTAAATATGCAGTCTACACACTCACAAAGCTGGAGGCAAAATGCTGGTGCCATATTTTTTAGCCACAGACCTGGTCTATAAAAAAAAAACAACGAGTGTGAAATAAGTACAACTCCAGGCATTTCTGCTATGATATGATACGTATTAGTGAGAAACCTCACCTTCTGTAAAACTGCACACTAAAAATAACAGAACTTATGGGAAAAATAGTTATAGGACAGACAGCTCAAACTCTTAGAAACTTGGTAACTAGAACACCAAACAAAAACAATCACAACTTTCATAAACTATTAGCACAATTAAAATGACATGTTAAGGTTTTGATTCAAACATTAAATTACTTTATCATTTTTTAAAGAAGGAGTCAATAACCTGAAGGCAGGACGTTTAAGGAAGCACCGAGGCAGCTGAGTAATGGAGCAAGGGCAAAAGGCTCAGGTCTGGGGTGAAACAAACAAGGGAACACATCCAAGACAGAACATGGGACCAGCTGGAGCCCAGAGGAAGAGATTTAAGTGAAAAACTCTGTGTGCTGAAACGTACCTCTCTGCAGGCTGCTGCTCGCTACTGGATTGGTGTACTCTGCTTTCACCTGTTGCTTCCTTAGTGGTGCAAAACTCTAGCAGCATAGGAAAAATGTCATATGACCCAATACAATTCTGTCTTGTAACATCATTCTCTATTTACCAATTATGTGGGAGCTAATTCACATTACAGAAACACATGCTGTAGTGGAAGAGGTGGTATTCTTCTTACTAAACTCTGATCCATTCTTTTTTTTTTTTCTTTGAGATGGAGTCTCACTCTGTTGCCCAGGCTGGAGTGCAGTGGCGTGATCTTGGCTCACTGCAACCTCTGCCTCTCAGGTTCAAGCGATTCTCCTGCTTCAGCCTCCTGAGTGGCTGGGACTACAGGCGCACACCACCACGCCTGGCTAATTTTTTTTTTCTTGTATTTTTTGTATTTTTAGAGATGAGGTTTCACCATATTGGCTAGGGTGGTCTCAATCTCCTGACCTCATGATCCACCTGCTTCGGCCTCCCAAAGTGCTGGGATTACAGGCGTGAGCCACCATGCCCGGCCTGGTCCATTCTTTTCACAGAAAATGACACTGTGTAAAGACATTGGATAAAATAGCTTTAACATTCTTGGTAGCCATAATGAAGAATTACAAAGTTTGAGAAGTTTAATGCTCAAAAAGCAGCAAAGCTATGCATTTGTTAGGACAGATAGTATCTGATAACTTTATAATACAGTAGCTGAAGTGAGTAATATTTAAAGTGTCACAGTTTTCATGGGATTTTTCAAAGTTGGAGAGGGACACGTATCAAAGGGATGGGATCTTCTAGGATAAAATATATTATTACAAAGCAGATCTTCCAGATTTCTCAAGCAACTCCCTAGAGTCTATATTTGCTTCCTTATTTGGCTTACTTATTTTTACTTAACAATAATAGAGCTTTACATTTGTATAGCAACGTTTTAGTTTGCAAACAGCTTTTTAGATACAAGAGCTCTAATATGAACATCACATAGCTATCAAAAGTTTATGAGAGTCTTTTTTATTAAGGGAGTCACTGAGAGAATGACAAATAGGTGTGCAAAAGCTCTGGAACTCATCTTCAGAGGAAATTACAAACTCAAGAAGTCACACAATCAGTAAGGTGCTTTAAATATTTTTATCTTTTTATCGGCCGGGCGCGGTGGCTCAAGCCTGTAATCCCAGCACTTTGGGAGGCCGAGACGGGCGGATCACGAGGTCAGGAGATCGAGACCATCCTGGCTAACACGGTGAAACCCCGTCTCTACTAAAAATACAAAAAAAAAAAAAACTAGCCGGGCGAGGGTGGCGGGCGCCTGTAGTCCCAGCTACTCGGGAGGCTGAGGCAGGAGAATGGCGTAAACCCGGGAGGCGGAGCTTGCAGTGAGCTGAGATCCGGCCACTGCAGTCCAGCCCGGGATACAGAGCAAGACTCCGTCTCAAAAAAAAAAAAAAATATTTTTATCATGTTTTGTGTTTTGCTATGTCTCAAGTTAAAAAAAATTCAAAAAGAACTTGCAAAAGTGAAATGGCTCAAAAATGGGGGTGGTGGGGGGGACCAAAAAACCATATGATACCATATGACACTGTCTTATCTTCCATAACTTTAAATGCTGTCCTCAGATTTTATGGCTGAATTGTAAACCTCTCAAAATAGTGGCTTTGTGTAGAGAAGCTTCCCTAAAGACAGCTAATCACAGTGACATGGGCTTCTACCACCTATTGAAATTGTACAATAGGAGGTGGCCACAGCAAGGGCAAATGCCAGGTTCATCATTGTATTCTTCTATCTCCTTGGCTGCATGGTTACTGTTAGAACATTCCTAAACAAAGAGAAATACATTCCTGGGAAACACTGTCTCAGTATATTATCAGCCAGGGGAAGAAAGACAGCCCTATGTCTCTTGTTGATCTAAAACTTACCCTAGAAACAAAAGACACAATGTCACTTTAGCTTGTTCCAGTGTAAATTTACCAATGGTTGCCTTCAAGACAGAGAGCATCATTTAGCAAATCACAAGTGGTCTGATGACAACAGTTCCTCTTCTAGGGTCACTTGAAAGATGATCTTAAAGGATCTCATGTTAAAAAAATGGTTGCTCTAACTAACTGGCTTAGGGGTATAATTCAGAAGACAGCTCTGGAGAAGCATTTCCAGAAGAATGGGTTCCCTGTTGCTCTTGAAAACAGCTTATACAGCTGATGAAATGATGCCTTCACGAAGCTCTGTGGCAGCAATGACGATTACGTCTATCCCTATTTCTACGTAAACTCAAAGGTTAAATTTTGTCCTTCCATTTCCTTACTCCTATGAAAAACGTAATACGCTATTAAATAAAAGTGACTATGTAGCTCTTTTATCCATGAAGTCTGTGTCTCACAGAAGTGAACACAGTAAACGGCCAGTCCAGAGTAGAGGTGTGAGCTGTGGGAGACAGAGAGCCCTCTGTGAGATGCTCCTGATTAGGGAATCCTTCAGGGTACTCTCAGCTCTATGATTCTAGTCTGTGAAGAATGCTGTGATTCTAGTCTAAGTGAAGTTCTTTTCTTGGGAAAATCTATGAACATTTCATTCTCTTACATATTGTTTTTTACCTTGGCCCATCAGTAAATATATTTTATGTTCACTGGGTCAGAGAAAGAACTAGCAGAGCCATGTGTTGCCTGATATTAGTTCTCTTTGTGCACATAAGCACTTCTGAAAGTCAAGACTGGATCCAATGGCTAATGAGAACTCACTCATGTCGAGTGCTTACTCCACGGCAGGCCAGGTGCTAAGGGATCTATGCATCCTCATAGAAAGGCCCCTGAGAACTCTAGGGTTCAAGTACAGTCATTTTTACTCTGCAGATGAGGACACTGAGACTGACTCCAAAGCCTGTTTTTTGATCTGATAGTATCATCAAGTCAAATAGTCTAGCTGGTCTTGCCCTAAAAACTTAAAGTAATCTGTTAATGGATAATGAAGGGAATACAAGGTAACAATAAAAATGAAGTGGTCTGCTTGTAGACTACAGAAAGCTTTGTTCTCCACTCAAGCCCGTTGACACACTGACAACCATACCACAGGCTTATTTTGGTCTTGTGTGAAAGGGAGGTCTGTTAATATGCTGGGATTGCTGATTCTCTCAAACTACATTTTGCTCCCCAGCCCCCATGTCTGGGGTTTGGCAATCTTCAAGCACACTCTGCCAAACACATGTTCCTATAATTTTGAAATCTATGTGTATTTTCAGTGGAATTTTTCATGCTGTTGATTAATTTACAATTAAATCATGAAATAGAGTAACTCTTATCAAATATCAGTATTTCCTAGTGGCTGTTTGCAATCCAATGGGGGTTTTTTCTCTTAGTATAGAAAGTCAGGTCTTATCAGTGGCTCTTGGGCCCAAACCTCAGAGGCAAATTTGCTTCTGAAGTTCACATTTAAAAACTAGAGAAATCCAAATGCCAATTGGATGCTAAATAACTGAGTAACAAAATGGTTGCCTTAGAGTGAAAGATATGCCATACCCACCTAATCAAAGCTTAGAAACAAGTTTTGTAAGGACCAAGGCGACATATAGGCAAGTTAACTGACTGCCACAAAAAAACTCAACATTCCTTTAAAACAGACAAAATCCAGACACTCATAAACATAATGCCCACCATCACAATGTCATTATGCTCATCATCTGTTCAAAAATTACTATGTATAGAAACAGGAAAATGTGACTCATAAGTGGTAAAACAATCAATAGGTAACATATACACAGAAATGATAAAATTCACAAACACAGTCTTTAAATTAGCTGCTAAAATATAATAAAAGATTTAAAAGAAAACATGAACACAATAAAGGGATAAATAAAAATTAAAAGCCAAATCAGAAACCAATAAAAACCAAAACCAAATGGAACTCCTAAAGTTTAAAAATACAATACTTAAAATTTTTAAAAAGTCATTGCATGAGTATAACAAAAGATTAGACAAGGCAGAAGAAGTAATCAGCCTGAAGACACAGCAATGGAAACAATAAGAAATGAAGCACACAGAGAAAAGTTGAAAAATAACTTCAGTAACTAGTAGAATAATATCAAGCAGATGAATACATGTGCAATTGACAGTCCAGGATGGTTTTGGAGCAGTGGAAGAACAAATAAAATATATGAAGAAATAATGACTAAATATCTTTAATTTGATAAAAATTATAAACCCACCAATCCAAGAAGGTTAATGAACCTCAAGAAAAATAAACAAATAGAAAACAATACCAAGGCACTGTGTAATATTGCTGAAAACATATCATAACAACAAAATCTTAAGCAGCTAATAAAATAAAGGCACATAGGTTTAGGGGATGAAGAGTAAGAATTATCAGTGACTTCCCATCAAAAACAATGCAAGCCAAACGATCCTAGAGCAGCCACTTTGAAGCACTGTAAGAAAACAACTGTAAACTAGAATTCTGCATCTAGTGAAAGTAACACTCTAAAAGAAGGCAAAATAGAAATGCTTTCATACCAAAAAAAAAAAAAAAAAAAATCTGAGAGAACTCATGCCAGCAGAGCTGAACTATAGGAAAAATTAAAGGAAATTCTTCAGACTGAAGAAAAATTATTCCAATTGGAAGTTTGAGTATATCCAAAAGAATAAATAGTACCAGAAATGAAAAACATGTGGATAAATGTAAGATTCCTTCCTCACTTTATTAACTATTTCAAACAAAATAAAAACAATGTACTGTGAGGTTTATAACATATGTAGAAGTAAAAAGTATCTTAATAGTAGCATGTAGTATGAAAGGGGGGCATTGCAGGTATACTCTTGTAAGTTTCTTTCACTATAAGTAAGGTAGACTGTGAGAAGTTAAAGGTACAAATAACTAACAACAGAATAACCACTCAAAAGAAACAACTAAGAGGTGTAGCTATTAGGTCAGAAATGGAGATAAAATGGAAGTTAAAACATTCAATTCAAAATAATGTAGAAAAAGAATAAAAACATAATACATAGATACATGTATGTATATATGTGTGATCATTATATATAAAATTTGCTCTTATATATTAGGGAAAGAGGAGTTATCACCATAGATCTTGAAGACATTAAAAGAAATCTGAGCATATTATGAACATCTTTATGCCAATAAATCAGTAACTCACATGAAATGAACAAATTCCTTGTAACACAAATGAGAACAACTGATATTAAGAAATAAAAAAAATCTAAATAGCCCTATATCTACAAAAGAAAATGAGTTTGGAAAGAGGAACTTCCCCACAAAGAAAGCTCGAGGCTCAAATAATTTCATTAATGAATTCTAACAAACATTCAAGAAGAAATATAGCAATCTTACAAAAACATTTTTTAGAAAATAAAGAAGGAAATATATCTCAACTCATTTTATTACATCAATATTATTAAAACCTGACAAACAAATACAACCCAGCTTTCTCTACAAAGCCACTGCACTACAGTGACCTAGACAAAGGGAGTTGTGTGGGGGATGGCCTCATCCTTTGGCATTCTAGCTGAGGGCTATAAGAGGCTTTTGCCCCATCATCAACAAGAGTGGTTGCTGCTCTAACCTGGCCCTGTTACTCTGTCTCTCTCTGAAAGACATTTGAGATCAAGATTTGGCATGCCTGGGCCACACAGGCCAAACCATCTAACTATTAAACCTTTCGCACAGATATATCCCCATTGCCTACATTTGAAAAGCTTAAGTAGCTCAAACAGCCATGAATTCTGGGCATTTATACAGAAGTTGGTTGAAATAAGAGCTTAAAGAACGCTTGCCAAACCGTTGCATAGAGCACAGGAAGTAGAGGGATAAAACCTGTTACAGTCTTGGCTCTCACTTCACTTATCACAGGAGATATCGGGTGGTAAACCAACAAGTATTTAAGATGACAGGAAAAAATATAATTTATTCATTTCCTTCCTAGAAAGATGACTGAACTTTGGATGGCTGAGATGGGTTGGCATTTTCTATTTTCTGTCATCTTCTCCTCTACTCTCCCTCACTCCCCAGTCCTTTTCCCCTTTACACAAACATCAGTTTCTTTTCTTCAGAGGTATAGGTCTTCCATCACTGAACTTAAATAAAATCTCCATGGATGCAGAAGAAAAGTAACAGGATTTGCTTAGACTCATAGGCTGTTCTATCTAAAAGGAGTCTGTAGAAAACAGCAGTTTTTTGCCTGCACAGAACCTGTCCCTCCTTTTGGCAACAGCACTCTGATTTGCCTTTGAGGTAAAACCTAGCCCGTACTCTCAGATTTTGCAGTTGGAAGGAGCTGACTCCACCTTCCCTTAAATCCAAGGGTAGACACGTGACTCCTGACTGGCCAATTAGAACTCTCCACCTTGCTGACCACATGACTGCTTCAGTTAGAGACGAGCAGGTGGTAGAAGCCCTGAGTGTGGGCACCAGGGCTTTAGCTGGAACCATGAGGAAAGAGATTTCTTTCTTCTGAGGGCAGAGGGCTACACTAGTAGGATAAAAATCTGGAGCTGCTGATGACGATCTTGACTGGACACAGGGGAAAAAGCTTCATCTGAAAATAAAACCACACAAGAGGAGAACAGAGCCAAGAGATGGCAAGAGGCAGATTCCTGAACAGCATTTGGGCACCTAGAGCTAGCCATACCTGAAGATAGTGCTATACTTTGACATTTCAGTTTTATGATTCCACTGATTCTCCTTAATCATACAAGTCAGGCCAACCTGGAATTCTGTCACAGCCTAAGAAGCCTAATCCACTATGTCAACATATTATAAATTATCTATTCCAGTGGTTCATGAACTCTGCTCTAAGGAATCCTACAATTCTGTGTGCCACATGTGAACCAAAGGGACTGAGTGAGAGGGCCCTCTGATCCCAATTCAATCAGAATTACTGTAACATTGTTGATGCTACAGCAAAGGAGGGCCAACCATAGACCTCAGGCATCAGTTGCCTGCTCACCCTTCAGTGCAGAGCTATACACCTGCCATGCTCTGGGAAAACACTTAGGTGTCACACTCCCCAGGAGCTGTCACGAACCATGGATATTCAGGGAACTAACCAGGAAGCAAAAGATAATAATATCCTGAAAATACAGATGGCTTCTTTGGAAAAGCCTCTTTACCATAGTGAATGGTGTAACCTACAGAAGCACCAAGTAGGTTCATTGTTTTTGCATTCTTTACAGATCACAGTAGGGGAGAGCTTTGCTTAGAACCATCTTCTCTGATTGCTGCTGGGCTCATGTGAAAAGTCCTACATGCTTGCCAGGAAACAAACTTATTTTTGTACTGACTGTCCATCAGAGTAAAGGGTAAAAACTTTAGAGCTCTAAAATGGTGATTTGGTTTTTGAAAAGTCTTTTGGAATCTGTCCTCTTTAAATTTTTTTTAAAGCAAAATCTGGTTACTTTTGAGACAACTTAATTAAGTCCCATCTGTCTCAATGTGACTGCCCTCTATTTTGAAGTGGAAAAAAAGAGAGAGAATCCAAACTGGCAATAATATCCTTTTAATTGAATAAACCAACAGTTTTCTCATTCTAATGAGCATAAACTGTTTACAGAAAAGATTTTATTTAAATTACCCAGAATGATTACTTTAAATGCACAGTTTGGTTAAAAGCTAGAGTCATAAATAATTAATTTTTCTTTTTAAAAGAATTATGCAAATGTAAGCCATGAGGCTAAAAATGGAAAGTGTCTAATCACATATGAACTTAGCTTGCATTTCTCTTCCTTGTTATTTTGCCTCCATATTTCTGTCCTTGCTTCTGCTCTGAATACGTCTGCCCTTGCTTCTCATGGTCTAAGGTGGTTCTCATACCCTCTGGCAACCCTTTATATTCCTACTGAGCATTGAGAAAGAATAACAAATGGGTATAACCCAGCTCTGTATCAGTCTTCATATAATGTCATATGCACATGGACGTTAGCAAATTCCTGGTGATGGACCTAAGACAGAATCAATTGATTAGGACATGTTTCCTAGGCATCTGTCATGTGGAGGCGTTCTGCTGAGTGAGCAGAGCTCAGAGAAAGAAACTCTTCTTGGAGAAACATCCACAGACCACCCATAACAGAAAGCTAAATAAAAATACAAAGAAGGTGCCAAAATCAAACAGGGAAATCAAGTACCAATAGGCAAATGGGCTGGTTAATAGTGCACAGCAGGAGATACCACAGAAGTGAGAATTTCTGACTGTGGAGACGGTGCTTTTCAGGCCAAACTCAACCTGAGACTCCACAATCCCTTTCACCTTGACTGACACTGCCTAGCAATAGTGACACCCCTGAGCATGGCCAAGAAAGAAAAGCCCCTTCTGGATGGTGGACTGTAAGAGGGCACACAGTGGCGGTGCCAGCTCAGTGAGTCACCAGGGGCTCAGGCTCAAGCATGATCAGGCTCCAGAGGTGCAAGTGACAATGAACTTGGAAGGTGAGCTCTAGGTATAGAGAGATTGCAATGTGTTCTACTCCTATTCTAGCTGTTGAAGTTCTGGAGTACAGGAAAAGGTGTGAATGGCATAATCAGGCATCAGAAATTCCCAGCACCTAGCAGGTGCACCTAAAGGGTTTCATTTGGCTCTAGCTGTTTTTAAAGTTTGTGAAACAAATACCTTTAGATGACACCTGCATGCTGTATACAGGTCACATACACCCTTACCCCAGACTTCTCTGCACACTTACTTCACCAGCTGGGCTCATGGGAACCTTTTCTTTTTCACATGGATGCTAAACAATATGTACATGTTAGACTGTTGCCTTGCAATAACAGCAGGCAAACCCTACTTTGGCTGCCACAGCACATGCAGATGAGAGGGGAGAAGGCAGGGCCCCAGGAAAGGACACTACACCAGTTACCCTGACAACAAGCAAGCCACGCAGTATCTATCATTATCTCCCTTTTGTATGTGATAAAAGGCACAGAAGGGTTATGCAAGCAGTCTCAGACGGCACAGCTGCTAAGTGGCAAAGCAAGCATTTGAAACCAGGTTCTCTGGCTCCAGGGCCTGTGTTCCTAACTACTCTAGTATACTCCAGACAGGAAACTGTAATCCAGGAATCACTCCATAAGTGACATAAGTACCTAAGTAGGAAGGAAAGTGAAATCATTCCTCATTATACAAGAGGTTTATTTGACTCTTTATCCAATCGCTCCATATTGCAATTCTTTGGGAGAACATAGAGGGTCAATCTTAACACAGAGGAACGGGCTCTGGCCCCTGAAACAGCCTGTATCACCTTAACTTGCTCAGCCTAACCTGGAGACCCCTCAAGCCCCAGCTCACTTTAAGCTCGGGCTCACTTTAGATGTGAGCCAAACTGGCATCACTGAACACTGCCACAATCCATTTTCGGTTTAGAGGAGTTTTAGAGAAAGCTCTGACAACTCATATACCTAGAATTAAATGGCAGTTTAATGAGTAATGAGTAAATGAAACAGAGACATAGACGAACTTTCCATCCAAATAACCCTGGGTTCACAATTAAGAGCAGAGAAAGCAAGCTTGGCAAAACAGTTTGATTTTGGAAGTAGCTTCACGGATTTTCCCATTTACTTTCTGAATATGGCAGTGCACACAGATCTGAGAAGAATTTGGGCCCTGGCTGTGCTCTTAAACTTTATTCAGCACCAAGCCCATGATCATACTTTTACAGTGTCAGGAATCTCCACTTGGTTATCATAAAGGAATTCCAACATCATGCTACTCAAAAGTTGCAGCAAAGGACAAGCCAGGGATTATTCAGGTAAAGGGCAAACGTCTTAATGCTCCAATAACTTACCGGTTTTATTTTTAAACATTTGCAGTCTACTCAGAAAAGACAGGGCTTTTTTTTTTTTTTTTTTTTTTTTTTTTTAAACAAGTATCTTGGAATAGATATTTGGGAAAGTAATTCAATTATTCAATGCCTCAGTTTTATCATCTGAAAATAGGGATACCAATAACACCTATCTCGTAACACTGTTATATATTTACACTTAATGCTATGTTTATATTTAAATGAGTTATTAATGTTACCTTCATTTGGAAATATTCTTGACATATAGTTATGTGGTAATCTCTTTAAACTGTGCCTGGCCAACCGTAAGCATTCAGTAAATGTAGCTGCAATTTTTTTTCGTTATTTTTGGTTGCTCAATGAACAATGCATGAACCCAGGGAAAGGTAAGGTTTTTTTTCACTCAACAGAACATATTAAATATCTCCTACATAACAGGTACTGAGAATTTCTGGAGAAACATTTCAGAAGCGAATATCTAAGAATACTTAGAATAGGCAAATTCAACCCACTGAGTCATGACTGCAATGATTATCTTCACATGAATATTTTAAATATTCACAGTATCACCACTTTAACTTTGTCATACAATATAAATTATATAGCACCTGACCCAATGAAGTAGAGAAACTTGGACCCAGAAAAAGGAAGTGATTTACATAAGGGCAGAGCAAAGGCTGTAGACTCAGTCTTCAAACTTCTTTCATCAATGTCCATTGAGTTGTCAAGGAGCCTCAGAAATTCTGGGGTGTGGTCACTGATAGCACCGAGTTGAAAGGGACAAAGGTCAGTTCCTCAGTATCCCCAGGCTTTCCACTCCTCATTTGGGGAGTTTCAAAAGTGATTTTTTGAGACACCTCGGACTGGCTCCTTGAATGGATATTAAGAGGAAGGTAATTACCGCAAAGAAGACGTCTAGAGACTTTGGGCACTAAGGTGTCTGGGTGCCCTGACAGATCTTCCCCCACACTTAGTCACGGACTGGTGGTGAGACTTCTTGAACAATCAGGCAAGGAATATTAGACAAAACCAGTTAGGGAAATCAGTCAAACATGTTCACCTCAACAGGCTATACTGAGGAGCAGCCTTCCTTAAGATTACCATGTCCAACACAGGTACAAAAAAGGTAAAAGGTTTTCAAACCCTTATGACCCACAGTAATATCATGACTGACAGATGAGATTACTCAGTTAAGAGATAAAAGAAAATATGAAGTCACAGCATACAGCAGGATGATCATTAATAAGGAAATTTATATAAATGCAGTACCAGTATTGGGGACAGAGCAGTATAAAATGGGGGCCATCAGAAGCCAACAGCAAGGAGTAGGAAGTTGCTAATAAGTGGAAGACTATGAACAGTGACAGGGATCAGAATATGCCACCCCAAAATATGCCCGTTTGTCATAAAGATTATTTTCAGCTGAAGGCAACTGAAAAACAGCAGACGCAGGAGGAATTCTGTGTCCTTTCCCTTTTCTGCCTAAAATTTGGACACAAATTTCTTTTTGTGAAGGTGTTTGCCTTCCCCTCTCCTGTACCAGGAAGAGGCAATCACTCTTATCACTGGAAACAGCACTAACTTTAGTCTGCATAGCAAACTTTACCAAATAATCCTTATCATCCATTTGTTTAACCTATCTGTTTACCTTCCCACAATGTGCCACCCCTAGAAGCCTAAACCCCCTTTCCTTTGTCTTGTCACTTCTCCATAATTTATTACCCTTTGCTAAAATAGTATATAAACTCAAAGGCCTAACTAATTTTTAAAGTTTCCACTTCTTTTCTGTGTGGCCCCCCACGTGCATATGAAATAAACCTTTCTCCTAATAATCTGTTTTTGTCGTTTAATTAATCAGCTTTGGTCACTGAATCTAAGAGGGTAGATGAAAAGTTTTCTTTCTCCCCTAGAACAGTGACCTTCCAGTTTCATGTGAAGAAATCAATCGTGCTTCTGGTCCAGATTCTTAAGAAAAATGAAAGATACATCATTATTTAGATTTTTAAAAAAATCCTAATGGTGATCTAAGTTAATACATGAGGAGGCTTAAATGATTTTATGAAGCAATTAATTTTGACTGATAAGGTGGTTTACACCAACAGAATCAGATTGTATTGTTATCTGGATAGCTGGTGACCTATCACTAACGCAAATGAGCTATTTCAGAATTCAATTGCTCTGAAACTCAAGGCAATTGTCTTCAAATGTGTTATGAGTACTAAATATTCCCTCAAATATGCGTGTTCAGGAAACACCCACAAGAAGAGAAAAGCTCTGAAACATGTGGGAATTGTAAAATTTGGTCGTTTTCATCTTTCATTTTGTTGCTAACTAAAATTAACGAGTAACAAACACGGAGTTATTTCAAATAACAATGACTTCCATATCTCCATGTTGGGAAATCTGAAAATCTAATATCAAAAGCGATAGCAAGCTGAAGTCATATATTCATGCACTCACTCACTCACACGACAAACACTGATAGGAGTATTGGGTATGTGGGTCACATGCAAAAAAAAAAAAAAGAAATAATAAGACATGCGCATGTACAAGTTGTGATGGGAGGGATCACAGACTGCTTGAAATTCACACATGGCTGGATGTCAGATTTTTGAGATCTCCTAATGCAGACCAATCTTCCCATTCTTCAACTGGAGAAGCTGAGGAGCCGATGTTACGTAACATAGTAGGGGAGAAAAAAAAATTAAAACGGACATCTTCTGACCCTTTTTAAAATTACTGCATTTTATAACCTATTGAACATGTGGCAGAAACGTATCTTTCAGCCAAGATATTCTAACGGTGGGACTGACAGTAACTTATCCCAACCAATCTCATGTAGGAAGAAGCTCCACGGCTCTGTTGGTGGCTACTGGGGTCCTAGGGGAAGGATGGTGTTTACAGGTGTGCAGCTACTCTGGTTCTGAGCTCCTGCTAGATTTGTTCTGTTTTAAACTACCTCACCATCCTAATGCACACTCCCTGGCCCCCTTCCCAAGAATGTAGAGAGGTACAAAAAACTTCCCATGATATCCTCCAAAAACCACTCTTGGAGGCCTTTGTGAAAATGTGGTGGCCTTTTAGTAAGATGCAGAGGTTTATAGTGTAGCAGAGCAAATAGCATGAAATTAAACAGGAGCTATCCTTGCTCTTGAAAAGATCCTGTCACTCTGCCCATCTGGGGTCAGGTCCCCTGCATGCTCACGAAGTCTGCTGCTTCCTCTTCTCTCAGGAGGCAAACTTGCTCTTTTCATTTGTCCCATCTTCTTCTACGGAACATTTCGGTTCTTCCCCTCTTTCATTGCAACTCTGCACTGGACTCCCTATGCCTTTCACATCGTGATGGCCCCAATTCCTTTCCTGCAGAAGTTTGGTACTATGTTTAAATATAAGACTGATTTGGAGGTGAACATTTGCAAATAATTGTGCATGGAGGAATGTGGTTACATTTGATCATCTCTTCTTTAATAAGACAAAGTGACTATTTGGGGGGAGCAAAACAGAGTTCAGTTATAAAAAAAAAAGTCTGACAATGTCATGGCTTCTCCTTCCGGCCCCCATCTAGAGTAGTCTGGGTACAGAAGCTCAGACCAGAGGCAAGGTTTCTAAAAGATACCAACTCTTAGCCCCAAGGTTAATTGGCCTGCTTCCTGGAAGGCCTCCCGCATGAGCCGCAGATCACTGCTGCACTCTGCGATGCAGGGGTTCCCAGGCTGCTCAACTTGCTTCTGTTCAGAGGTCTCTCTGCCCTGGCCTGCCTTCCGGACACCTTGGCTTGTTCAACTAAGTATATGAAGCTTTGATCTACGTATTAACCCACTGCTTGACTTGCCGGACTACCCTTCACAGTGGACGCACTTACCATACAAAGTCATTAAAAATGGAATTTTGATTCAGGAATTTGATTCAGGACCCTCAGTTTCCTTCAGGAGAGAAGTTGTGTGCAACAGGAATAGCATTTCGTGATTTTTGACATACTGACAGCAGTTGGCGTTATATAAATTATAGGATGTGATTACAGTATTTGCTGTGATAACACCATCAAAATCCTTTTGTGATGTATAACACATTCAAAATGCAAATTCCAAGATATTTAAAAGCCCATCAAATAGAATTGTTATGACTCAACATTTAAACCTAGGAATGCTGTGGTTTCTTTTACAAGTGTGATGAGCTGAGTTTTCCTTCTGTCATTTAATATAGCACAGAGAACTCTCCATGTAAGAGATACGTGTTGCAAAATTTAAAATTTTCTATCTTGGGTTGCCAAGGCTATGGGAAACATAATTCAGGACAAGTTAGGTTCCAGTGTTTTCATTATTTATTTTTATTTTATTTATTTTATTTGTCTATTTATTTGTCGCCCAGGCTGGAATGCAGTGGTGCGATCTTGGCTCACAGCAACCTCCACCTCCTGGGTTCAAGTGATTCTCCTGCCTCAGCCTCCCGAGTAGCTGGGATTACAGGCACACGGCACCATGCCTGGCTAATTTTTGTATTTTTAGCAGAGACGGGGTTTCCTCATGTTGGCCAGGCTGGTTTTGAACTCCTGACCTCAAGTGATCCACCTGCCTTGGCCTCCCAAAGTGCTGGGATTACAGGTGTGAGCCACTGTGCCCGGCTGGCTCCAGTGTTCTCATATCTCAAAGTGGGTACCATGGGTTTTTTTTTAATTCAGTAGAGGTAATATAACTCAAACTTTTGGAAAGTGGAACAACATTTCTAATCTCCCATTAGGCATTCTAAAGACTTTGGCAGTTCCTTAAAGCAGCCTCAGAGGACACACACATATGCAGGAGACCTTCTTGCATGTAACATGGAATCTGAGAATACAGTCTCACACCCGGGCACAAGACCCAGGGCTGAATTCCATTTGTTTCACGAATTATCCCATTTCCTTAGGCAAAATCTTTAATTTCTCTAAACCTCAGCTTCCTCATCAAGTAAATGGAGATAATAGGGTCTACCTGACACATGAAAAAGCTCTTAGCACAGGGTTTGGTGTGTGTTTTACCTGCCCCGTAATGGCAGCTCTTAGTACCCCAGTTATTCTTGGTGTGCTACTCAGATGACACCTGCCCTGCTCCACCATTGGGAAGGATGCTTCTGAAGTGCATCATCAGTTTGCACAGCTCAGCCTTTCCTCTCAAGCTTCTTGGTTCTTACTCTAGTCATTTCTAAGTGATACAGTCATAAAGTCTTTTGAGACAAGGAGAGGTGATGGCTTCAGTAGAATTATTTCTTTTTCTCAAGCATGGCATGATGCTTGTAGGCGGGACAAGATAGACACACAACCTACAGCAGGGGTCTTGACTGCAAAGAGTGAAGGCGACTCTGAATGCCCTTCTGCTGGGAAGGGAAACATATGCATGGCCCAGTCTTTCTCCTTCTCTTTTGCAGAGTGTCAGAACTTGGCAAGTCTAAAATAAAAGGAAGGAAGAATTCACTCCACAAAAACTCTGTATGAAATAGTAAGTAATCATGTTATTCTGAATTTCTACATAATAATGATTAGCACTTATTGAGCACTTAACATGGGCGAGGCATAGTGCTAAACAATATTATGTTTTTAAATCTTCACAACTCTATGAGATCACCACCACTATTCTTTCCATTTCACAAAAGAAGCCTTAACAGTCAACAATACAGCATTGTTATATGCTATGCAATTTACTGTAGAATACTTCAGTGTAGATGTTTTGATAAAAATGTCAGTGCTAATTTTAATCTATATATCAAAAATGGTCAATTGACCTCATTAGGAATATACCTTCCAGCTAGTATTTAACCAAATGGCTACATGTGTTATAACTATTGATCTCTGACCAACACCAAAAATTTTCTCAATTACCACAACGGATATTAGAAGTGAACTCTTACTGGTAAAATTGGACATGTCCACTCTGTGGATTGGTTCAATATGCTGCAGAAACCTTGCCTTTCTCTGCAAGCACCCAAATAAGTACTTTGGGAGCTCTATCTTTAGAAATAGTGCCCCTGGCCAGATTTTTAAACAGTCTTGCCTTCAGCCACTGACTCAGGCCTCTCAGTTACCTGACTCCAAATAGAATGTTAGCTGATTCTTGCAAAGAATGCATTTGCTCTGATGCAAGGGGCCATCAGAACACCTAAAGGATAAAGAGCTGGAACCTCCCTGAGCTTTAAAACAGTTGGCTTTTGTGCATACTTGGTAATAAATATCTGCATAGATGGCAGAATTGGCCTGAGACTTGTTACAGCCTCACTGCTAAAGGTTGGAGGATGCCAATAACTACTAAAAATATTTTAACGTGTACAAATTATCTAATTGGCTTGGATTGTTCACTGCAAGGACTTAAGCTGTATTTCCTAGAAATGAAAACTTATCCTATTGGCCAGCATAGGGACTAATCTTTAGCTCAGTGGATGTCTTGTATCCACAGAACTAGGTAACTTTACATCTGGTTCTGCAAGTGTCCCTAGAACACTGATGGCCAAAGAGTAGACCCTCCTGTTTGCTGGCCACCTACAGACAGAGAAGGGCAATCCAGCTTAATAAGAGAACCATCAAGCCCATACATTCTGAGTGTTCCTAATTCACTGCTATGTTGGATTATCATCTCCAGAGAAATGGGAAATTGGCAGACTTAATCTAGATTCCATGAAGTCTGGGGAAATCACCAGACCTTACAAAAATGTCTGGCTCTGCTAATATAGCAAAGGGCCTCTGTGAATGTATGTATTGTGGCCAAGGCACAGCCCTTGCTGTGTCTCTGCATTCCCAGTCACTAATCTTCTTTTCCAAGTTTGTTCCTGTTTGCATTCAGTTGTACTTGCTTGCAAATCTGTTCTTAATAACATTAATAGTTAAAATTAAGATTATTTTAACCTTTAAATAACTTATGTTTAACAAAACCACATTTTCTAAATAAAAAGACCTACACATTTTAGTAACCAAATAGTAAAATCATTTTTAAAAGAAAGTTTTTTCAATACAATACAGTTTTGTTATATACGTATTGTCATACAGTGATCAATACTTCTTGAGAATTTCATGCTTTTACATACCAGAAAACTAAATAAGAAGCAGATTGTCAAGTGCTATGATGGCAAACAGCTGTCAAAAATCTGACTCCAACCCCCCCATTCCTTTAGTATACTGTTACAAAAGTTGAAATGCTAATTCATTAAGGATTGCTTAGCATCTTCTTCAGGAAACTCACTACCATTCTATCAAGATATCAGGCTTTCTGGGAATTTTCCTTTCCAGTCTGGCCCAGAGCAATTAGCTTGGCTTGAATAAGGATTGTAATTAAAAGCAGAGAGCATTGACAATATGATGAAGAACTGAGGGCTAATGCTAAAGAAGCTTCATGGACCTGCATATTTTTCCTGGCCTCTCCCAATATCAAGTTTCTCTGGAGTCCACCTAAATCATGATGATGTCCCACCAAAAAATCACATTCCACACTTCCCCATAAACCATATTTTTAGCAAGAAAACCACTGTTAGGAACTTTTCCATCAGACCCAAGTAATACAGTGTAAACAATATGCCTTAAGCAATCAACCCTCTCCCCAACATATTGCATTTAGCAACATGCACAGAAAAGGAGCACTGCAGAAATCTTGTTCATCCCCCAAATGTCCCTGTTCTTCCTTCAAAATCGGTAACTGCTGCTTAGATGAAAGTGGCATCCACAAAAACCAGTTGCTTCAGACCTAAACTTGATCATTCAGCTAGGTTTTCAAAAGGAAAGATAAATATGACACATGCATTTTGGAGACAATATTTTAGACTCTTAGTACCACCATCCATGTTGTAGCAATATTCTTTATATTGTTTCTTCTGTAATTATTGGGGTCTCATTGTACCATTTTAGGAAAAGTATAGTGTAGACAGGCAGAAACAAACTGTAGTGCACAGTCAAGACTGGTGGTAGGACTGAGAGCAAGCCACTTAGCCTCTCTGAATTCATCCTGGGTACTTACTCTGTGCTGGGCACAGTATCAGGTTATAGAGACACACCATAGACTGCCCTGGTCCTTATGTTACTGTTCATGAGATAGACAAAACAAGAATTTTTAAAGAGAAGGAAAATTCAAAGCACCTAATTAAGATAATTCTAGAAGATTATAATTTCTATGAAGAAAACCTATAGGGGACCTGAGATGGAAAGGCAATGGACACATTTTAGCTGAGACAAGAAACATGGGAAAAAGCCTCTTCCCCAGTAGAGGAGCAGAGCAGCAGGGCAGTCTTTCCCGTTCAGAAGGAGAAGAATGTTCAAAAGCCCAGGGGAGGAAGAAAGTTTGGGTTGTTCAGTCAACTAAAAAGTGACCAGCACAGCTGATGTTCTGAGAGTGAGGGAGAATGGCCAGAAATGGTGAGGCATTATTGACCATGGTAAGAACTTGGGGGAAATACAGAAAAAAAGCACATTAAAAGCACAACTGTAAGGGATTATTTTCAAGGATTTCTTGAATGCCCATTATATACTCGACAGCCAGATTTGATTCCGATCTTGCCAAAATCTTGTTCAAAAATTCCATTCTGGGCCAGGCGTGGTGGCTAATACCTGTAATCCCAGCACTTTGGGAGGACAAGGTGGGTGGATCACCTAAGGTGAGGAGTTCAAGACCAGCCTGTTGAACATGGTGAAAGCTCATCTTTACTAAAAATACAAAAATTAGCTGGGTGTAGTGGCACATGCCTTGTAGTCCCAACTACTTGGGAGGCTGAGGCAGGAGAATCACTTGAACCTGGGAGGTGGAGGTTGCAGTGAGCCGAGATTGTGCCACTGAACTCCAGCCTGGGCAACAGAAGGAGACTCTGTCTAAAAAAGAAAAAAAAAAAGCCCTTCTGTTATAACAGTGGACAAAAGTAACATCAATTTTATCTTAATAATGACAGAGCTGATATGTCAGAAGACCATTATCCTAGCTCCTCAAACCATGAACACATGAATTCAGACCTTTTTGATGAATGTGGCAAAATCTTTGTTGGATTGGTGGTGCTGGGTGCCTGAGAGAGAAGCCCAGTCCCATGGTGAAGATGCATCCAGTCATCATATGCCTAATGAAGATGGCCCTGAGCAAGGATGCTACATGCTGAGTGAAATGTTGGAGATGATGCCAAGGATGCTACATGCTGAGTGAAATGTTGGAGATGATGCCATTCTTATCTAACAGCTATCAAATGTAGATATTTTCACATGCCCTCCAACCTTTAGATCTCTGAGTCTATGAGATTTATACACCTGATTCTATACATATACCTACTAAGTGTCTCATCATATACCGAGGATGCGACAGTGAACCAGACACCATCTCTCTCCTCAAGGAATTTAAAGTTCAGTGGGAAAAAGTTAATTTGGACTTCTTAATATAATAGTACAAGAAGTTCTAGGATGGTGCTACATGCTTTGGTAACATGCCATCAATGCCACACTCTAGACTGGAGGTTCATCCAAGGAGGTCAGAGGAGATGATGAAACTGAGACCAAAGGATAAGCCCAGAGGCTTCTGAATGGTGTGGGAGGAAGAGACCACTTCCTGCAGAGAGAACAGCAGGTGCAGTGGTCTAGGTGTGAGAGAATACAGGGTTGGTTCTAGAGACTATAAATGTGTGAGTAGGGTAAGGCTGGCTGGGGGCACGGAATGGGGAAAGGCCCCATTCAAGTTGTAACCCCCAATGTTGGAGAAGGGGCCTACTGGGAGGTGAAACTGGATCATGGGTGCAGACGTCCCCCCTTGCTGTTCTCCTGAGAGTGAGTGCTCACGAAATCTGATTGTTTAAAAATGTGTAGCACCTCCCCACTCTCTCTCTTGCTCCTGCTCCAGCCATGTAGGAAGTGCCTATTTCCCCTTTGTCTTCTGCCATGTTGAAAGAGAAGACTGAGACATTCACTGGAGTCAGGTCATCAAGGGCTTCAAATGCTTTGAATTTAGGCTCCCCTGGAGGGTTTTAAACCAGTGGTGATCCTACTTAAGCCAGCAGTGAGCCTTTATATTCTCTAACTTATTAGTTGACAATTAAAATAGCTCAATTATTTATGAAACCTTTTCAAATTGGGTCTTCAAATATTTTCCAGAGGCAGACAGAAAAAGTCATCTAATGTGGTCTCAAGATGTCCCTGCCCTTATAAGGTGTGTGGACAGTGTTTCCCACTGGTCCCTGCTATTGGAATACCATGAGGGTCCATTGAACCCCATGTTCCTCAAAGGAAGGATCTTTCCATGGAAACAACTGCTCCTTGCACAGTTGGCTGACGGACAGAGAAACAGACTGTAAGATGAGTACTCCAGCCTTGCTTCATCTTGGGCTGCCTTTAATTTGATCACTTCAGAAGAGAAATCAATGACAAGAGTGTTTAATAGTTGTTTCTATCAACCAGAAAAGATGTTGATGCTCCAGATTTTTAGATTAAACATAATGAAAATTGATTTAAAACCACGTTCCTTCTGCCTAAATAAACTACTGGCTTTGCTTTTCCTTTCTTTTTTCAGAACAAGAGAGAAATTTCCCTTAAGGACCTTGCACTGAGAGACAGACTGAGTCATGTCCGCTCTGTACATCTAATAAGAGCGTGTGTCACCAACAGAGTAAGGTTAGGAGGAGCCCTCAATGGCCACCTCACTCACAAGTGGGTGTGAAAGGTCATGAAGGCAGGGGAGGCAAGAGTGATTCTCTGCTACTTTTAAATAGAAGCAGGCTAAGAGGCCAAGTCAGGTGAAATGTTCTTACCTATGGTGTCTTTGTGCCACGGCCTCACAGACAATACGTTTTTGTTCGGCACACTGATTCTTAAGGAGTAAAGGTGAAAGAATGAAACCTTCCGCATGGAGAAAATCCTGTGTACAGTAACAGAAGAGAAACTGGCAGCTGATATCAAACCACAGGCTGATTCTCTGGGATTATTTTAATTGTTCTTCATGCTGGTAATAAGAGGAATGTGTTCATTTTAGTCTAAACCATGTCAAAGCATGAGAATCAGCTCTGAGAACTTAAGTTACCCAAATATCTGGGCCACGAAGTGGAGGAAAAGCAGTACAAATTTGGTTGTGTTGGCCAAAATATCTTCCTTAGCTCTCAGAAGGCACAAGGGAGGGGGCTTCCCACCACCCACACAGCAGGGATAGTGTATGGAGGAAGGGCAGCATCCTCCAGGATGTGGGGTCAGGGGGAGGCTGCGGGGACACTTGGGTCCACTGGGGCTGAAAGGAGGATGTGAGCCTGGGGCTCAGAGAACAGGAAAGACCGACTCCCGGGAGTTAGGATCAGAGCCCAGCTAGGCTGTAACTTACAGAAACCTCAGACAGAAAGACAGAGGTCTAGAAATGCCAACTTCTTCAGACTCTAGGCATTTCCTCCTATCCAGGCCTCTTTTGTTGTTGTTACTATTTTGTTTTGTTTTTGTTTGGTTGCTGTTTTGTTTTGTTTTTAAATTGGAGAGAGGGTCTCACTCTGTTGCCCAGGCTAGAGTGCAGCAGTGCAGTCATGGCTCACTGCAGCCTTGATCTCCGGGTCTCAAGTGATCCTCCCACCTCAGCCTTCCAAGTAAGCTGGGACCACAGGCACATTCCACTGTGCCTGATTGATTTCCTCAATTTATTTTTTGTAGCAATGGGGTGTCTCACTATGTTGCCCAGGCTCATCTCCAACTCCTAGGCTCAAGCAATTCTCCTGCCTAAGCCTCTCTAAATGCTGGAATTACAGGTATAAGCCACTGCAGCCAGCCTCCAGACCTCCTTCTTAGAAAATGTTATCCATAGCCCTGGCTGATCTGTTTCTATCCCTTGGCCTTCTGGGCCATAACTGATTGCATAAATGATGGACATCTGACCTCAATAGAACCAAGGGCTAGAGTGAGTTGTGTATATAATTCGCTAAGAAATGTAAACTCAGATACAGATACACACACTGATTTCTTCCCTATTGGATTTGAACTGGGGCATTATGTAAAGTCAGGACTTGGAGGAGACCAGGAGACCGTGTTTCACCCATGATTTGGGGGCGGCAGGTAGGAGGGACATGAAGAAAGCACAAAGGAAGAAGGAAGAAAGAACAAAAAGAGTAGTCATTTGCTCTTGGTGGCTTCTTGCTCTTGATGGTCCTTGTCCCTCCTGGGGCTGACCCTGGGCCATCCAGTAAATTTCTCCCAGCTTGAGTGGGTTCTCTTGCCTAGAGCCAATGCTTTCTAAGAGGTGACAGAAGTACAATGAGCCAGTGTTTGATCATCAGAAATGATGAAGAACAATAAGGCCAAAATATGATAATATAGTCATATTACTATAATAACTTCCTCAATTTGATCTCTGAATACAGACACAACCTCCCAATTCCCACAGCCATCTTTCCTAACTGGACTCAACCCAGCACTCTGTTGTAAACTTAAGGGTACAACAGAGAATCCACAGCAGAGAATCCTATACTACTATTCTCAGAGGTTGACACCTGATTACTTAGAATACTACCTAGGCTCTGCAGTGCCAGGAAAGATGAAAACAATGCTTCACAGCCTCCCTTGGATGTGGCCAAGCAACTGGGCTTCCTGTCTGCATTTCCCAATGCCTACCAGAGGACCTCTGCTTCTATGTGCTTTATATGAAAGGGTCCACAAAGACATTTAACTAAAGGGCTCTATAGCTTAACAATATGGTATCATAATTAATACCCTGCTAATATGGTACACGATCTTAGACATGGATTGGTTTCAGATTCTACCAACAAGTTCTGTGCAGGACTCTGGTACTTCTCAGTCTTCCCAGGATCAGTTTCCTTTTGGATTGATTTCTCCTCACTCCGTGAGATTCAGGCCATTAAGTCAAAGGTCCGTCTTATCTCTCAATGTTTGGCTGTGACTCAAACAGGCCTATCTATCATAAGCTCAATATAAATGCTGAAAGGCAAACAAATTAAGGGTTATAAACGTAATGAAAGTTAACATTATGTTAGATACCAAAAACAGTAGAGCCATTTTTGGCACCATGTAGAGCAATCCTGTCTGGGAATTAAGCCATAAGAATCTAGGAACAGTGGCCAGGAGCAGTGGCTCACACCTGTAATCCCAGCACTTTGGGAGGCTGAGGCGGGCAGATCACAAGGTCAGGAGTTCGAGACCAGCCTGGCCAATATGGTGAAACCCTGTCTCTACCAAAAATACAAAAAGTTAGCCAGGTGTGGTGGCAGGCGCCTGCAATTCCAGCTACTCAGGAGGCTGAGGCAGGAGAATCACTTGAACCCAGGAGGCAGAGGTTGCAGTGAGCCAAGATTGTGCCACTGCACTCCAGCTTGGGTGACAGTGAGACTCCACTAAAAAAAAAAAAAAAAAAAAAAAAAAGAGTCAAAGAGCAAGTCAAAATAATACGGCTTTGGTCTATGTACCCGCCCAAATCTTGTGTCAAATTGTAACCCCCAATGTTGGAGAAGGGGCCTGCTGGGAGGTGACTGACATCCCCCCTTGCTGTTCTCCTGACAGTGAGTGAGTGCTCACGAGATCTGGTTGTTTAAAAGTGTGTAGCACCTCCCCACTCTCTCTCTTCCTCTGCTCCAGCCATGTAGGACGTGTCTGCTTTCCCTTTGCCTTCCGCCATGACTGTAAGTCTCCTGAGGCCTCCTCAGCCATGCTTTCTATATAAGCTATGCTTTCTGGAACCTGAGTCAATTAAACCTCTTTTCTTTATAAATTACCCAGTCTCAGTCTTGGGTACTTATTTATATTAATAGCAATGTGAGATGAAACCAATACAACCCCTGAATCTAGTCACGCCTCAAGACAGAACTGCATAGACATCCTGGTTCCAAGAATCATCAAATTGCATTTTTTTTTTTTTTTTTTTTTTTTTGAGACAGAGTCTTGCTCTGTCGCCCAGGCTGGAGTGCAGTGGCCGGATCTCAGCTCACTGCAAGCTCCGCCTCCCGGGTTCACGCCATTCTCCTGCCTCAGCCTCCCGAGTAGCTGGGACTACAGGCACCCACCACCTCGCCCGGCTAGTTTTTGTATTTTTTTAGTAGAGACGGGGTTTCACCATGTTAGCCAGGATGGTCTCAATCTCCTGACCTCATGATCCGCCCGTCTCGGCCTCCCAAAGTGCTGGGATTACAGGCTTGAGCCACCGCGCCCAGCTCAAATTGCCTTTTTGACCACTGCCACTTTGCACTGGAAGCTGTGACTTGTAAACAAAGAGTGCTGAATAATCTATCATGCTGTATGATTATTCAGGCTAGATGCTCTTATCCATTTGTATATGGCAGAGGATATCGGCTGTTCTTTCATTACAGACAGATGCATATCATTAATCCATAAAAGTAGAAACAACAATAAACACCTGAAATCTAGAAATCATTTTCATTTTTAGCCCTAAGCTTTTCTACTAGTTGACAGTCATACATATGGAGTGTTACGACATCTTTTCTGAAGATAATATTTTTATATCATCAATTCATAGTTTTATAATACCAACTCAAAAAACATGGTTGAGCTCAGAAAAAAAATTTGCTTAATAGAAAACTCTAGAATCAAATGGAAGAGGAAAATATTTGGATGGATATAAGTGGTACCAAAAATCAGGAATACACTCATATTTTTAACATCTCCTGGAAAAAATACTCATAATAGTAATCTGTTTCAATGGAAATAAAGTACCGTAATATTTATAGTCTGTGCCAGAGTTATAATGACTGTGGGGCCAGAAGTGAAGTGTCACAGCATGCTCCACATGTTTTTAACACGGTTTCTAAAGGCTCTGGAGGCTATTAAATTTAATGAACCCATCTGCTATGAAATAGAGGTCCCAACATAATCAGTTTCCTCCTTGCCATGTAATGCAGATGGCATTCTCTGTTCCACAACCCAGCAGGATGGTTTATGTTTCTCTTTACATGTGTCTCTTTGTTTTGACGATTTGAACTTCTTTGATATGCAGCAGTGTCTTGGAAAAATACTGTAAATTCCATTTCCAAGCCCAACAACATCCTTAGTCTGGCTTTGACCCTGTTTAATTGCTTCTAGGCAGTAAGAGTAAGAGCTTAAAGTAATCACCCAAACGACTCCTAAATGGCCTAGGTGCCATTCCTAGATGGGAAACTGAAACAAATGTGCTATTTATCAAATGCAAAGTGTTTTCTCCAAGTTGAACTTAGTGGGGGGTGAGGAGGAGGGATACAGGTCCAATTTGCAAATGCAACTAAATTGGTTTGAAAAGTTCCTACAGATTGCCTACTGAATTGCATTATCAGCAAATGGGAGGGGCAAGAGGGCTTGATAATGAATTCTCATTATTTTAAATGGTCACAGTCCCACTGTTTCTAAAACATTTCTTTGCTTCCCTTCTGCGTGTCACTGTGGTCTGTGTAAACTCCCCTGGAGGGGCTGATCAGGAATGCTGATGCTTCCTTGATTTGATACTGGTTCTACCCTGCACAGCAAGTTGAATAGCATTCCCAAGCTGATTAAGACCCAACTCCAAAGCACAAGTCATTTGCTTTTAAAATGGAACAAATTCCATTGTTAATGACTTTTTGCTCTGCACCTAAGAGATAATGACTATGCATGACTTGTATTCAGATGAGAGGCCTATGAATTTCAGAATTCTGGTGTTTGCTGTTTTGTCAATTAATACATGAGATCTTATTAGATTAAACATAATTAATGTTGTTAACATTAAGTCATTTATTTGGGTTTCACCAGGAAAACAAATTGAACAGAACAGCCAAGCAGGAAACAGAATATTTAATCAGACTGGTAGCAACAAGCAGGGAGAATGGGCCCTGAAAGGAAGTTTTGTCAGTTTCTGATTCTAGAATTGGTTAAATGCAATGGCTGGCTCTCATGTGCAAGAACCCAAACTCAGCTTCTGTTCACAGTTAAACTTTTATCTTGAACTTGTCCAGAACCTAAACTATGAATCAATGTATAATAGGGAAAGCACCATACTCATGGGTCATTTTTAAGCTATTTATTTAAGCATTAAATCAGTTTTATAATTATATTTTTTGTTGCTGGGTTTTCAGCCACAAAAACTGATGAGTCAAGCAAAGAGGAATTCCTTTTCCTTAACTACCCAGATAATTACAGAGAAAGAAGAGTCAGACCACATTAAGCCATCTTTTGGGTACAAGTGTCCAAACGTACTAGATAATCAACAAACACTTACCTACTTCCTTAGTATTTAGTAGAAATAATATACATCAGCAGGGTCACAGGTCTTCTGATTCCTAAAGGAATCATAGCTCCTTTCAGACTGCAATATAACAAAGAGAACCAGGCTCCTCTGGGAAACATCAGTGCTAAGTAGAAACGTTATGATGAAGAATGGACATAGCTATCCTAAAACCTTCTCTTGACAGTTTGCAGGAGATACGTACGGTTGCATATCCTTCCGGCATTATCTTTCCCTCTCAGACCAGAGCGCATAGACAGAGGCTATTGGGGTAGGCAAGATTCAAAAATAGCCCCCAAGATTTCTGCCCCAAGTACATGCCCCATCAAATTCCCTTTCCTTGAGTGTGAGCTGATGGGATATCCCTGATATAATTAGATTAGTAATCAATTGACTTGGAGTTAATTAAAAAATAAATGATCCTGAGTCAGCCTGACTTAATGGAAGAAGCTTTTAAGGGAAGGTGAAGCATCGGAGAGATGTATTTTTGCTGGGCTGGAGGAAAACAAACAGCATTGTGTGACAGCCTACAGGGGCCATGTGGCAAGGAACTTTGGGTGGCCTCTGGGAGCTGGGAGTGGTCCCCAGCTGACAGCAAGCAAGAAAATGGGAACTCAGTCCTATAAGGGCACAGAACTGAATTCTGCCAACAAGCTGAATGAGCTTGGAGGAGGCCCCTGAGTTGCAGATGAGAACTGCAGTGCAGCCAACACTTCCTTGCAGCCTTGTGAGTGCCTGAGCTGAGGATCCACCTAACTTGTGCTGAGACTTTTGATCCATGGCAACCTGGAGATGATACGCTTGTGTTGTTTAAAGCCACTGAGTCTGTGCTGATTTGTTAAAGGGCAGTAGAGAACTAGCAGAGCCATACAGGCGATGCTGACCCACATAATGGGAGTGTGTTGGTTGTTTCTAGCTGGAAATCACAACTGCTCACACACCAGTTAGTGGCCCCTCTCTGTGGAAAGATCTGTTCTCCTTCTTGGAGTACACAGCTGCACGAGGCCACTAAGAGACAATAAGACAAAAAGCAGACACTAACCCAGCCCTCAGATCTACCACATCAACCAAGGATGACACAAACAAATCAAGGAAAATTACCCTATAGAAAGAAAGAAAGAAAAATTAAGTATCAATTTTCTCTGAATGCAGGGAAGATTTTTTTTTTTTCCTCCTTAGTTTTTTATGGTTGCTTTGCCCATATTCAACACAGTGGTAATTTTTTTGCAACTTTCTTTAGAGTCTTTCCAAGGCATTCATTTACAGATTCATAGAAGCAATGACTTTCTTTTCATACTTAAAATGTGTTAGTTTAAATAATATTTAATTCATTTATACAATTATGATAAAATTACCACTGGCATCAATAGGTTTGGGAATGAAGACAACTGACTTCAAGTAAGCTTTTGCAACTCAGGCATGGGGAACAGACATATGCTTCGTGCACCAGAATGGCCTTCCTGATCACATGTCCAGGGTGCTGTGGGTGACACGCACAAATGGTTGCATTGCCAAGGGTGCTTAACTGACACTGAGCCAGTTTAAGCTGTGGCCAATTAACCCTTTTCCCATTTAGAGGAAAAAAAAAAAAAGTGTAGCTCGCTGCCAGCACTAATTTAATTTTGCATAAACACGGTTTTTGAGGTTGAGGCAAATCTGACTGATTTTCAATGTGAAAATAAAATATAAAAACTGTTCTTGGAATTATTTCTAAAACAGAACTAACATCAGAATTGTCTGAATCATCAGAATCGCTTATTTTGGAAAAATCAGATTCATCAAATGAATCTTCGGCCAACAACTGTTCGAGAATGATGTTAACATCGCGTGTAGGAATGCAACATTCTCTAGGATTTGACATTTTTAGCAATCAAGAATTACTATATTTTGTAAACGTGAATACCACTACTAAAAACAGAATGTTTTGGGACACAAAAGACATCATTCTCCTTATAGAATATTTATAGAAAAATAATAATAAAAGTGAGATACTTCATGGCAAAGTTATCTCAGGTTACCCGCTGCAGCCACAACTGTCGACAGCAAGTATTTTTGGGGCAAATGGGCGAAGCGTGAAGAGGGCTGCTACCATATTTCCCTTTCCTTGTGTAATTCAGCAAGGGCTCTCCTCAGTAAGGGTGCTGGGGTGAAAGCTTCTGCCTGGCTAGTGCAGCACAATCCCAGTGTTTTCTGGGGACACTGACCCAGGCACCAATCCCCAGACATTAGTGCCTGGCTCACAGCACATAATTACAGCCAAATGAATTCCAAAGAATTAAAGAGTATCTTTAAACAAACAATGTTTTCCAAGATACTCATCAGACTTAACTACCAAGTTCTATTATGAATATGGTATCAATCATGTTGTAGTTACTATGTGAGACCCAGCTCAAAGAAAGGAGAATCCAGTATTTTTTAAAACTTCCCTCAGCCCGGGAAATACACTCACACTAGGTTTTCTAAAATTGGGAAATGACAATAAATAGTATTTATTGCATTCACACCATGCATAGACATTTAATCCTTAGAGTGAACCCTGGAAGGCAGGTCGTATTCTTATCTTAGAAATGAGGAAAACTAGACTTAAAGAGGCTAAGTAACTGGCTGAAAGTCACAGGGCGAATATGGAGAAGGCATGCAACTCAAACCTGGGATGTTGTTCTAATCTAAATTCAGTGCCCTTAGTAAATAAACTAAGATAGATGATAACTATGCTTAAATTTAAAAAAAAAAAAATTCCAGAGCTACCAATACCAACAAAACATCAGGTTACTAAAACGAAGTCAATCACCAGCCCTAATGCCAAGTGCTCCTGGAGTCTAGTCTCTTTCATTACTGCAAGCTGGGTCACCTTAGCGTAATGCTGGCTTGGAACTGTCCTGGATGTGTCAGGACAGTCATGAATTCAAAATTGCTCATCTCCCCTTTGATCTTCTGGGTGGTTCCAAAGTTGATGAGCATCTCAGAATTTAGACTCTGCAGACGAGTTCATCATGTGAATCATATTTTGATCCCATATAAATGATGGGGTTTTTTTGGTTGTTGTTTGCTTGTGTCCTGGCAGAATCCAGGTCCAGATGAAGAGCTGGAAGAAACTGCTGCTTCCTGGTAAGACGTACCTGTTGAAGCAGCAGCTGCCTTCTCTTCACCCAGCAGACCTAAGAAAGAGGAAGACAGACTCCCCAGTGTCCTTCCTGCCCTGACAGGTTGCTCAACACCACGAAGAGGAGAAGGAACCCTTAGAACATTCTACCGGGAGATCTATTTATCAGGGCAATTTGCAAAGATACAGCAACAGAACCTTGGGAAGCATAGCAACAATGTTGGTTATCATTTTAGGGATAACCTGATTCTGTGGGTTTAGTTTTATGAACCTCAAAGAGTTCTTTAAGAAGTAGAATAAATGAACTTTGTCATCTTGGCATACAAAGTTTACTTAATAATGGGCCACTTGAAATACTATTTTATTTTAAAGTAAATAAGAATGACTATGGCACAGAATGTAAATTTTATGCAAATGTTTAAGATAAAGCAAAAGACTTCAGAGACTTTCCTCCATAACTACATGCCCAGATCTGCCCCAGACCATCTACTTTGGCTCTGTGGTCACAAAAGTGCTTTAGTGCAAAAGCTTGAGTAGCAATGGGTTCTCCCTCTAACTTCCTATGTAATTAGCAAATCTAATATAACGACTGATTTAAGTGATGAACATTACCTAAAGCAAGACATCATATTAATGCAAAGCTATATCTGCTTCATGAGCTTATATCTGCCGTGAGCGTCAGGTTATGTGTCCCTGGTCAAAACAATACACGAGTGTGATGTGTCTTTCTCTGCAGGCACACAATGTCCATCTGCTTCTCATTGGTGATGCTAATTTTGAGGGCCCACTCAAGATGTTGCTGAGATTCATCCAATATATAGTATACTAAGACAGTATACATAGTATCCCACTGTTCAGGTGCTACTTTTTCCCCCTCATGACTAATGAAAAGTCTAGGGAAGCATTTTGAGATCATAAAACTACCCTGCTCATCATCAAACTTTCCCCCTAGATTTAGCATCCACTGACAAGACCTTTGCCCTAACTGGTCTTTACCAAAATGGTTGCAAAATAGTGATTTTCCAACTCCGTCACTCCCTCCTCATTTACCAGTCAGCACTCCATTATACACTGGACCCTTCTCACCCACTTACTTACCTATCTGGTTCATCTGTTTGGGATTTGTTTAGTTATTTATTATCCATAAGGACACGTGGATTTCTGTTCTATTCAACAAGTTACAAGCCATTATTGTCATTCCTTATTTTGAGGCTCAAATTGTCCCAGATTTGACCAATGAGAGCCTCTTCATGCTGATCCTGTGTCCTTTTGACATGACCACATTATTGTTTTGAGCACTTCCTTAGTTTCTGGCACAAAATATGCCAGGCTTATTATTATTACAGTCATCATCATTATTACTATTTGGTACCTTCCCTGCTGCAGCGCTGGAATAAGCAATCACTCTAATCACCCTGGCTCCTCTTAGTGGGGACTGTTTTTTAGAAGCCAGAATCTGGGTACTGGATGGGCTCATTGCTACTTGGGTGCCACTGCTTGTAGGTCCTTTCAAAGGACAGAGTTGGGATCTTTCAATCAAGTCGAATCCCATAGGCAGATCCCCTGTCTTCAGCATTTACACATTTGCCCAATCCCACCATACTCACAAAATAGATTCAGAATTGCTGTAACCATATTACCACAAATGACACCAAATGGAGTTTAGAATTTATTTGCAGTTCTTTTTTCCTCCCTAGATTGAGGGGTAGATAGTGAAAGTATTGTGTTCAAAATTTAATATTGTGTGTACTACTATATTTTAAAGCTTTTTTTCCTCCCTTTCTGAGAAATTTTCTTATTCACTTGACATATTATTGGATTCATTTTCTTCTGTCTGAATTCACTTTTAATTTTCCCCCAGTCTTGTTTAATTTTTGAATACATAGAACATTAATATGCTTTCAAAAGTCAAAACTGTGCAAAAAGGTATACTCAGAGGTGTGTCATTTTCTCCCCAAGACCTGCACCACCTCCCACATCCTAACAAGATGTAGGGCAAAGGTCTGCCAATGGATGCTAACAAGATGTGGGAGGTGGTGCAGAGGAGATGGCTTGGGAAGGGAATGATAGTTCTGTTGGTAACCAGTTCTGCTGGTTTGTGGTTTATTCTGTTTCTTGTTTTTGCTTTTTTTTTTTTTTTTTTGTAAAATAAGTAATTACACATCTATCTTCTTTTTTCATTTCTTATATAAAAGGTAGTATGCTATATATAATTCTTGCAAAAAGTAGTATGCTATATGTGATTTTGCTCATTTTACTTAGAAGTATATTCTGTAAACCACTGTCTATCAACTAATGCAAGTCATTCTCATTCTTATTTTTAATATTGACTCCATTAGGTGTAGGTACCATAGTCTATTCAATTTCTTATGTTTGGGCATTGAAGTAACTTCCAATATTTTGAAATTACAAGCTATTCTGCAATGAACAAATTTGTGCATATATATTTTTGTGCTGTTAGAGGTTCATCTACAGGGTTGAATTCTTAGAAGTTTGCTGGGTCAAAGGGTAAATGCAAATTAACCTCCAAAGAGATTGCCCCATTTTGCATTCCCACAATCAGTGAATAAGACGGTCCCTTTTCCCATAGCCTCACCAACAGAGTGCATGGTTAAGCTTTTAGTTTTTGCCACTCTGATGGGTGAGAAATGGTATCTCATTATAGTTTAATTTGCATTTTCCTTATTATGAAGTTGTACATCTTTTCTTACGTTTAAAAGCCATTTTTTATTCTTTTTTGTGAATTGTCAGTTTTTTTGCTCATTTTGTTCCTATAGCAATTTTGGGGGGGTTCTCCTCAATTTAAAAAAGTTATTTATATATTAGAGATTATTAATTCTTCATGTGTGCTATATGTCACAAATATTTTCTCCTATTTTATCATTTGTCTTTTGGCTTTGCTTATGATGTGTTTTTGGCTTACAAAATTTTTTTGTTGTTATTCTTATTTTAAGTAGTCAAACTTATTTATCTTTCTCCTTATTGCCTGTAGATTTTGCAGTCATTATTAGAAAGTCTTCCCAGAATCCAGGTCACAAAGGAATTTACCCAGGTTTTCTTCTAGTGCTTGTAATGGTTTCACGTTTTACAATTTAGACGTCTGATCCACTTGGATTTCTTCCTGGGGTATGATGTGAAGACTGAACTAATTCTACTTTTCTCTAAATGGCAATCTGATTTTCCCAAAAGCATCTGTTACAAAGCCCATCTTAGCCCCACTGATCTGAGACGTCACCTCTATTATATACTATATCCCCATATGTAGTTGATTTTGTTGGACCTTCTACTCTACTGATCTGTCTATCCAGGTGCTACTACCACGTTTTAATTATAGAAAATGTGTCTTATATATTTTTTAAATTGATGAAACAAACAAAATGACTGATCAAACTGGCTCTTTGGGGTTTGTAGTACACAAAACCACTGAGTGATTTGGTTACTTTAATACTAGCTAGCCACACTCCTCCTCCTCCTTACTCCTATTTTTCCTGCCTTACCCAACAACATATAAGAAGAGATGAAGTTATCACCATGGTTGCTATTGTTAATACGGTGCCAACATAAATGGGGCAGCTTATTTTGTTTCCATGATTTAAAACCAAACTGGGGACAGACTCAAGCTGATAAAAGTTCACAGTCTCCCCGGCATCGGAGAAGGCTTTTCAGATCAACATCCATCTTTATTCAAGATGACTTTTCCTGGGGAAGGAATCTCCCTTTTTGACAAGGAGATACATTCATATTTCCAGGGCTGCATTGCATACTTTAAAACTCAGACGGGACAGGCTGTTGTGGCCTGGCCTGTGTCATGGTGTCCCCTGAAATGAGTTCCCACATGCTTTTCCTGCCCTGAGTTTGCCTGCAGCTGCCAGAAGTGCAGCAGGAATGAGAGAGCCCAGGGAGAAAAAAGCTGACCCATGACAGCCATCGAGATCACTCTGGAGGACAGCTGTGTCTGGGTTACAGTGATTAATGTGATGTTAATCCCAACAAAAATGACTGGAGAGAGGCCCTGTAAGAACATTTACAATCAATACATGAAAAACACCACTCCCATCAGACTCATTATCACTATGAAAAATCACCCTGAGATTACATAAGAAACCTGGCCATTGAGGCATTGCTTGATGACTGGCAAAGCTCCTCCTTTTCAGCTAATTCGGCATCAGAATCTGCTGCTTAGAATTCGGCTTTAGAATGGGCCCATGGCCAGAGTTCAAACAACAATCGAGTGCCTACTGAACCACCATTCAAGCATATTCTCACTTGTGCATGGGAAGAAAATGCAACTGCAGCCTCCATGGTGGCCCCAATTCATTATTAGAGCTGAGCTTTGGTTACATTCCCAGTAGAGACACAAAGATTCATTGCCAGGACTAGGGCTCACATATGGTGAGGACAGAATCTAAGAATGCTTGTAATCATTGCTACACTGACAGAATTTGAACACATGTGAAAAAGCAGCATAGAAGTAACTAGAAAAGACACAAGCAAAACGTGATTTCTTTTGCACAGACCAGCTACCTTTCTGAAGTGTATGTCATACTTTCTAGTACATTATGATTATTCACCAACTTTGCTTGTCAAGGTGATCAACACTATACAATCAATCAAGAAAAGTGCCACTGAACCCCAAAAATACGAGTGATACAGTTGCTATTTTCTGGAATTAACACAATTTAGGGATGGGGGTAAAGCTCAGCCTCTTTCCTGGGGCCCTGTGGACTTACAGTGCTGTCGATGTAAGCTTCGGTCCACACCACATCATGCTCCTGGTCGATGACTTTGGGCCGGCTGAGCACGTGAAGGTATTCCATGACATTCTCCTGCACATCAGCCAAGGTGGAGATTTGAGTAAAAAATCCTGCCAAAACCCAAGGGAGGGCCAAATTTAGTCACAGACCGAAAGACCTGCAACTGGGAATATGCATATGTCACGCCTTCTTGCCCTCTAGCTAGTTTCTTTCTTTTTTCTTTTCAGTGTTAGCTCCTCTCCCCCATTTTTCTTTTCAATGTTAGTTCCTCTCCCCCATCACCTACTTTATGAGTAGTAAGGTCATGTTAGAAAATACAGTCAAGCAAATATAATAAAATTAAAATCAACCACAAACTCATCTCTCAGAGGAAGTTCCTATTAATTCTTTGGAGAATATCCTCCCAGACTTTATATGCACACCACCCTCCCTCATATATACATGTATGTATACACACACACAGAGTATATGTTTACACACACTGTGTGTGTGTGTGTGTGTGTGTGTGTATTCCTTGGCAGAAATGAGAGTCCTTTCTACATGACATTTTGTAACCTTATTTTTTCACTTTTGTGAGTCTATTTCCAAGGGAAAAACTAGGAACCACAAAAATTAAAGGCTATTTCATTTTTATTAATATAACAATAGTTATGATTAATTTTTGAGTGCTAAGTACCGTGAAATTTGCTAAACACTTGATCAATGTTGTCCCTTTTCTTTGTGACAACACGTTTAAGTGCAGATGACTGTGCCCATTTTAAAGATCAGATGACTGATACAGATGGAGATACGTTTTTTGCCTATGCTCTCTCAGGCATCAAGTAGCAAATACAGATGATGAGTCCAGGTTTGTAAGTCTCTTAATTTGTCCCTTTTACTTCTACTGAATTTTGCCCTTTGTATGTTTGAGGCTGAAATTTCAGCTCATATCATGATGTGGTCCCCAGCGCTGCCTTTTATATATGTTGGGTAGACATGATTTCTTTTCTTTTTTTTTTTTTTTTTTTTGAGATGGAGTCTTGCTCTCTCACCCAGGCTGGAGTGCAGTGGCACGATCTCGGTTCACTGCAAGCTCTGCCTCCCGGGTTCACGCCATTCTTCTGTCTCAGCCTCCCGAGTAGCTGGGACTACAGGCGTCCGTCACCACGCTTGGCTAATGTTTTGTATTTTTAGTAGAGACGGGGTTTCACCATGCTAGCTAGGACAGTCTCAATCTCCTTACCTCGTGATCTGCCCGCCTCGGCCTCCCAAAGTGCTGGGATTACAGGCGTGAGCCACCGCGCCCGGCCAGGTAGACATGATTTCTAAGCAACAGAAACATTCTCAATATGCTGTTGTCTTATGATTGGGGACACCATTTTGATCTTGAGTTCAAGGGCACTGCTATGTTCCTGCACTGATGAAGAGTTCAGGGTCACATCAGCTTTGCTATGGGTTAGGAGATGTTAAAAGGGAAAGAGTGAATTGAACACAGGCCTGGATCCCTTGGAGCGAGCCCTTCATTCACACATTGATTGAAGATTTTCTTGGTGTTTAGCATTGAAGAAGCAGCGATTAACAAGGTGAGCAAGACCCCTGCCCCCCTGGGGCCTGGCAGTTCTGAGTAAACAATTACAAAATGGTACATTCAACGTTAAGCTAAAACATACAACAGGTACAGCCAATCAAATGTGATTACCCTGAGCAAGGGTCAGTGTAGCTAGAACCTGAAGGATGAGGAGCAGTTAGCCAAAGGAAGAGGGATTAAAGATAGTGTCCAGCAAAACAAGGAGTATAAATAAGGACCCAGAATCAAAGGAGAATCAGGCCCCTTCTAGGAGCTAAAAATAGCTCAGAATGGCTGGAGTTAAGGAGTTGGTAGAGCGAGTGTAGAGACAGGATGACATAAGATGACAGAAATGGGCAGGAAGACTGTCACACAGAACTTGGGAAAGAGTTTAGACTTTATCCTGTAGACAGTCAGGGAAGGATTTCAAGCAGGGGATGGACACAGATTCTTGTTTCTTCCCCGTGCCTGTAAATAAGGATCGTAGGCTCATACCAGCTTCTACTTGTCAAACAAATTAAAGAGAGTATGTGTGCCTCTGAGGCCAGCTCCATCTCAGCACTAGCTCCAGAGTTTATAGAATCTCTTAGTGACTAAAATAGGGCTCAGGATAAGGAAATACCAGCCTTTCTGTTGTCCAGAAAGGGTCGGGACGCACCCAGAGGATTTCTAAACAAAGGCCAGCTGGTTTGAATTTGGTGTGCCGACCCCAAACCAGGTTGGGACCATGTGGCTTCTGGGTTCCTGATGACAGCTCTGCATAGTGCTAATTAGCATGCATTGTCACTCCTGCCTGCCCCACCCTCCTGGCCTGGGCCAGAGCCCTTCCAATCCCAGGGGAAACAGGGCCCCAAAGGAATAGGCTGTGAGTTTCTGTCCTAGTTTGAGACCTGGGAGCAGGGCCTATGTTCACCTCTCTCAGCCATCAGGCACCATAGTTAGGGAGACCCATTTAGGATGCTGCTCTAGCAATGCTCCTACGTGGTTCCTCTTAGAGGCATGGTTGGAAAGGACAGGTTTTAAAAAGGTTTGCCAGAGGACAGGGAACACACCACACCCATAGTTATCATCTCTCCAAGCATGGAGGCTGCACTCAGCGTTTGACAAGAAAGAAAATATTTCACCTCTTCTTTAGTAGGCAAATCTTGGGCTCTACATAAAGGGTCTTGACACAGAGGATAAGCTAAGAGGGGTGCTACCATGTTGAAGGAGGGGGACATAGCTCAATAGCTCTGGACCTTTAGGATACAGGGATGAGCACTTTGCAGTGTCAAATAATTCTGTTTAGGCGCCTGTGCTCCTGGGCCCAGACAGCATCTTGTAGGAGTTCTTCTTGGTTGTCTGTATTCACATCTAATCCTCAAAGCCAGCAGTAAAGCTCCCTGACTTGGGTTTTCCAAAACAGTGCCAAGGGAAGAAAGATGAATTTAAGGAGGAGGGTAGGAGGGACAGGTCATTAGCATAGAGAAGGAGTTGGGGAAAAACAATCATACATTTGGAAAAGGACAGGGCTGAGAAATCATCCCCACTTGGTCTTGCTTATCACAGCCAAGGTTCTGAAAGATTACAGAAAGCTGACTTCTGTCTCCAGAGTGACAGACCCATGGTCAACTGTATACCCGACACCTCTACAGGGATAACTAGCAGGATTCTCAGGCCGAACTCATCCAAAGCCAACTCCTGACTTCCCTTCCCAAATCCATTCCTCTCCCAGTTGGTCATTCTCATCTCAGAAAATGGCACCACTGCCCAGAGAGGCCAAAACATAATTATCCTCAATATCCATCCTTTCCTCACCCCACCCCATATGTAATCCACCAGCATGTTCCTCTGATCCTATCTCTAAGATAGATCTAAACTCACTTCCCAATCTCCACTGCTTCACTACTCCAAGATGCCATAATCTCTCACCCAGAGTCCACAAGAGTCTCCCCACAAATCCCTCTCCTCCTTGTCTAACCTCCTCATAGCCATCAGAGATTGTATAAAAGGTTGCAGCAGATCATCATCTTCCTGGTTGAAATCCTACAATAGCTTCTATTTAGAGTTAAAATAAAATCCAGATGTCTTATCCTGACCTCCAAGACCCTCCCTGAATTGGCTCCACCTACCTGGGTGACCTCATCCCTGCTGTCTCCCTCTTGCTCACTGTTCAGGCTTGCTGGCCTCCTTTCCCCGCCTCTCACATGCCAACCATGTTCCCCCGCTCAGGGCCTGTGCACTTGCTGCCCTCCGCTGGGACACCCTTTATCCCATTTTCCATGTTTGGTTCCTTTTTGTCACTCAGGGATCAGCTCAGAGAGGCCCTCCCTGACATTCCTGTCTGAAGTCACTTCCTCTCCCTTCACCCTGCATCAGTTCCTTCAGAGGACTCATCCATCATTGGATTCTCACTTGCTTATTGTGTTCTCTCTAACTGGAATATCAGCTCCATGAAATGATTCAAAAGTCCCCACCTTGTTGAGAGCAGTATTCCCAGAACAGGGAGGGCAGGTATGCAGGAGTCATTAGTAAGGCGGGAACATTCACTGAGGTCTTACTGGGATCCACCTTGCCTTTCTGCATGTGGGCCTCACGATGGCCCAATGCATATGCTCACCGTGTAGGGGAAGAAACACAAACTCAAGAGTCAGTAATCTGTCCTGGATGAATTCAAATCCAGGTTCATTTGATTCCAAAGCCTTTGCTCTGAACCACTGAAGACACTGCGTCTTTCGCTGTTGGGAAGGGACAGGAGAGATGCTCTGAGCTCCTGCCCCAGAAGGGTAACTCTAATGGGCTATTTGTGTATTGTAGCTGGGGAACGTTGAGGATGGGGATGGGGCAATATATGACTGTCCTCTGAGGTTTCGGCAATGAGCAATAACAAAGTTCTACTCAAAGCCCAGTCTATAGTTCCAACTTATATTTCACTATGTAGACCAGGGATGCAGATGTATAAAAAGGTAAGAAAAGATAAAATTTTAAAAATAATATTAACAATAACAATGTATGCTGCAAAGCTTATGCACATTTGATTCCAACCCATTAACATTTAAAATCTTTCTGAGTCTTTTTTTTTTTAATGTCTTAGTATAAGTTTTAGTTAACAAATGATTGATAATAGGAAATCGCTAAGGGCTGGAATCTGGCTGTAACCATAGACACTTCCCTTGTTTTCCCTCTGTATTCTCTCAGCTGGCCACTTTCCCTTCCCTTTCCCTCTGTTTTTTTCCTGTTAAATTCTAGGTCTTGAATGTTTATTCTCTTTTTTAATGTGCTTTTTCAAACTTCATATATCATGTAAGAAAACAGAATCAGCAATCATTCGGTAATTACCAAGGAGCAATTAATGCTGAAATTAGCCACCTATTACAAATGGTCTGCTCATTTTTCTCTACAACATCAATTTATTTACCTTATTCCCTTGCAGAGCTCCTTCTGTGAACTCTGGGTTACAAATACTGCATGTGATAAACCATATGCAGTGCAGTGCTTTGTGTTTCTGAGATATTACCACCCTTCCCTGGGGATTTTTAGAGTCTTTTGCCTCAAAGCTGCCTGAGCACGAGAAGCTCCTGTGGTGAATCATTAAATACTCCACTTTGCAATGACCAGATCTGAGGGTACCAGGAGTCTGTCCTTGGAGGGCAGATCCTAGCTGTCTACCTCATATAGTGAGGTCCTCCTTCCATCTTTGGAGTGATGGTTGTAGCTTCCTTTGAGTCCTTTGAATCTTTGAGTCTTTCTAAAGACTCTTCCCACCTTAAGCAAGGCAGGCTGAAAACCTGAGAGCCAGTACCAAAATTTCAGTCTCCAGAGGGTGCCGAGGTAAGAATGAGATTTAGGAGGGCAGTGAAGGTGATGCTGTGGTTTCCCTGGTTTGCATTCCCTATGAGCAATGGTGTTCTTGGAAGACGCTCCCAATACTGTGTTCTGTTTCACCTTCCTCCTCCTCCCTGTCAAGATCACACACTACTGAAAAAAAACCACTTATTTCTATAGAAAAATGTATAATTTATAAACAGCTTCCTACCTCCCTGTCTTCTTTGACTTCACAAAAAACAAGCAAGAGGCCTGTAGAGTGCTGAGAGCAGAAGAGCCCATATTCATGATGTTGGAGAGAATGGACATCAAGGGCAAGGAGCCCAATGGCCTTGGTGGGAGAACTGCACTCCTGAGCAGAGCTCTCAAAATCAGCTTGAGCCTCAGAGCAAGGGACATATCTTTTCCTTTGTGACTATGACTACATTTTAATTTCTAACTCCAAGTTAAAAATAAAAGAGAAAGAAGAAAATAATCTAAAGGTACACTCTGGGGAAATAGGAATGCTGTCTCTTTCCTATAGCTCTGTGGCTGCACCCATCACACTTTGCCGTGGTTTCTCCTGGTCTCATCTTATCTACAGCCTTAACGTCCCCAACTCTGAAACATCAGGACCTGAACCATACCACTGTGCAAGCTGAAGCAGTGCCATTTCCAGCACATACAGGCTGGGCATAAATCCCAGCTCTGGCCTTTGTTAATTATGGCACATTGAAGTCCTTTCTCACCCTCTAGTTTTCTTTTCCTGGATTACCTCAAATGAAGAGAGATATGTAAGAGTTCTCTATGAATCACAGCTTTCTCCTCTCCAAAGAGAAGCAGCCTCACATCTGGTGAAAAGTTCAGGCTGGGGCTTTGGATCACCTGGGCCTGAATCCTAGCTCTACCGCCTGCTGGCTGGTAATTTGGAACAAGATGCTAGTCTTGCTCAGCCTTAGTTTCCTTCTCTGTAGACAAAAAGGATGATAACAGTACCTCAAGAGCCTTTGGAAGGATCAAAAGAGGTAATGCACAGATGTATTCTTTTCTATGCCTGGCACTTAGTGAGCAGCCTGCCATCCTTAGTTGCTGTTTTACAATAACAGCAAGCATCACCATCTTCATCGCCACTCAAAATCTCTGATTCTAAGGAATGTGTGCAATGAACTATGAAAAGGTTTTTAAATAGCTGCTGTTTGTACCTTCCTTCACCTGTCTTGAAATAGCAAAATGTTTTAATTGCCACTTTTCTCCTGCCTATGACCATTCCGGCCTCATAAATGTGAAGCTATCTTTTGGGGGACACTACACGTGGAAAGATATAATGAGGTTAAGAATCTTTTTATTGAAAAACGATTGGGAGCTGGACCTTCCAGGAAGTCTCAAGCCACCAGTTCTCTTTCAAGTAAGGAGAGAATGACCTTTAGCCCACAGAAAAGGGGTAAGCTAAGCAGACGACAACACATGTGGCATTTCCATTGGACCTGACGATGACTGATCGGTTGAGAACCCAAACATGGAGGCCCTTCTTTATTTGCACAGCTGGAAAACACTCCATTAACTGTGATTTTTGAAGGAGAATCAGCCAGTGCTTATTTAAAATCTTGGCATACTGAATGTTAGAGAAGGTCACCATGGCTTTGTGAAATATCTGAGCTAGTCAGTAGTCGGCCCTCTTTTCTGTGTTCCAGTTCACTTGTTTTTGAAATAGTGTGAACACAGAACTTTAAATTCCACCAGCCATTCTACAGTGGCAATGATTGTTTTAATGTATTTAAAATGGCTTGCTGCTTTGTCTCATTAGGGTTGGTTCCCTCAAGACAGGATCTACTTATGCATAAAATGAAATAAACTCACAAGCTCCAGGCCTCCCTGGATTTTGCTGGTAGACTGGAGGAGGCAGAGAACTATTGCAAGGGGGTTACGAATGTCCCCAGACATTCATTTCCAGAGGAAAGTGTCTGAGATCTGCTGGCTAAGAACTGTCTCCATGGCTACCAGACTCCCAAGGAAGAAGTCCTGCACAGATAGCAGGTCCTTGACCACTAACTCAGTAACAATGTGAGAGCCCTCATGATTCTTGCTCCCTCCCAGGGTCATTCTGTGGTCAGGCCTGGTGGGTTAGTTCTGCCTCCTTGGACTCTCCTTGGGTCTGCTCTGGTCCCTGAATGCTAATGCTTCATTTCACTGCAGAACTTGGCCGAGTCAGGGTGAAAATATGTAAGGGGGCCCTCTGGACCTCATGACACTTGAGATGAAAAATGTTATGCTGCCTCCATACTTTAACAATCTGAGACTATAAACAATGATTTAATTAATGACCATAGAAGAATACTTGCTCACCGATGTTACGTGGTCCAAAACCCCTTAACTGACGCAACGTGAAGCCAATGTTTATATGGGCACAGATGACTGGAATATCACATTTTGATGGCATTGCTACTTTGAAGAGCGGCAAACAGTGACATTCCCAAGGCTCTTTACATAGAAGCAGAATGAGGAAGGTGAAACTATCGAGAAGGGCTAACTCTGGTAGCAAGGGAAATAACTGGATGTGGACAGGAAGGGAAGGAGAATTATCATGGAATCCACAGCCTGTCCAGCCAAGCAGCTACTATTACCTCCTTGGATTTTCTGCATTGCTGTACTCATAACTTATAAATCCTAAAGGCTATATTCTATAGCCGGGCCCTAAAATACTCTGAGTTGACTAAACTGTCTTCAAAAGGATGCCTCGAAGATTCTTATAAACAATGACTAAAACTAAATTATGGTGTAATATTAGTTGATTAAGACAAGACTTCAATTTGAGTAATTTTCATCAGCTGGACACAGACAGTGGTAAAAACAATAACCCATGACTAAATGCATACTAGCTGATGGAAGAATTGCAATCTGATGTGGCAAGAAATAACAGGAAATTTTTTAAAAAAATTAAAAAATGGAAAGAAACTTTTTTCAAGACCACAGAATAAAGGAAAAAATGGGAAAAGTATAGCTAACTCAAGGTTTTTAAATGTCAACAAAGTTCCAAAACTAATTTCAAGAAAGGCCTCTTCACTCAGAGGAACTCTGGGATCTACTTGGCCTCCATCTCCTCTGCCTGTGTTCTTCCTATAGCTCTCCCTGAAATGAAGCCAAATGTATAACTCTGAGACAAGTAGAATTATTGACACCTTTTAGTGAAGCAAGCCAGACAATGAACGAAAACAATTGTAGAATGTGTTATTTTAGAGCTTCAAGGATATGTTAAAAACTTCCATGCAGCCCTTCCTTTTTCAGATGAAGAAATTGAGCCTTGCTTAAAAGACTGTTTAAATAAAAGCAGATAATTAAAGAAAATGCCAAGCAAAGGGAAAGATGGGTGGAGGTTTAAGAGCCTGCCTCTTCACCTATTCTTAGAGAACTTTCCCACATTCCCATCCACAGTGCTGAGTCCCCCAGAGCACTTATTTCTCCATGGGCTTCCTCTGCCCACACCCAATTCAGCAGGGAGAAAGAACTGGCCCAAGCTGGGTACCATAATCTCTTCACGGGGGTGAGAGGGTGAGGGAGGACATGAAATTAGACTTTAGATTTGCTAGTCAGCCTCAAATGGAAAAGATATACATTCTGCTTTCTTATATTGTGCCTTGCCCACAGTATTGTTATGTGGATGGATGGGCATGCATGGTACGGGGTGGCCATTCCTGGCTATATGCATGCCATAGTAGGGTATGTCTACCTACAGAGAAGTAAGAATGCCATGGACGTGTCAGAAGAAACTGAGAAGGAATAGAAAAACAAAAACATGTCTTCCTTCTCCCTTGTGAGACCCAAGCTTCCCTTCGCACCACGGTTCTGAGTCACTCCCCTCTCTCTCCAAAACGCCCTTTTTTTAATTTCAGGGAACAACTTTGGTGGCTTGCACCTAAAACAACTTTGTCTTAGGTCATGAAAACTGGAGCGAAGACCCACAAAGCCTTCACTCAGTCCTCTTTTCTCCACTAAAGTCCAAACACTGGGGCTTTTATGAAGGATGGCTTGGGAGACCCATTGAAAGCAGACCGCTGAAATCTATCAATCCCAATCTACTGTGCAACAGGACCTGCCTTCCTTTATTAGGATTTAGAGTCAATCACCTGTGCAACAGGACCTGCCTGCCTTTATTAGGATTTAGAGTCGACTTACCTATTTTTTCAGACATCAAAGGAGCACACACTGTGGTACGAGGTTGGGCTCTGTCAGAGCACCCAAGATGAAATCAGAGTCAAATGCTGCTCTCGTGGAGCTTGTAGCCTCGGAAGGGAGGCAAACAGGACCCAGAGATCAACATAACATGAGAGAATAACTCAGGGCACTTACATACCAGAGACCAAGCTACCAACTTTATTTATATGGCATCATGTCATGCCCACAACATGCTTGAGGGGAAGGTATTGTCACCACCTCTGCTCTGTAGATGACATGACTCAGACCTACCCAGATAGGTTTGGTAACTTGCCCATAGTTGGTGGAGAGTGATTGCTCAATTTGGATACAAGGAGTCTGGACTCTCCCACCTATTAACTTACTATGCTTTGCCTTCTTGGCTGTGTATAAAATGAAAAGAAGGCCTTCACAGACTGGGCAGCCCTATTACTGACTTTCCAGTGCTGTCCCCAAACTATTTGTTTCTGACATGCAACAGGGGATTGGTAATCAATTAACCTTATGAATATAAAAAAGCTAATGATTACTGAGCACTTCTTATGTCCTAGTATTGAACGAGGCACTTAATATGCACCATTTCATTAATAAGAATCAAAGGAAGAACTGGATACAAACTTTCAGTTAGACAGAAGGAATGAGTTCAAGAGATATATAGTATAACATAGTGACCATAGTTAATAACGATGTGTTATACACTTGAAAATTGCTAAGAGAATAGATTTTAGGTATTCTCATCACAAATAAATTATAAAGATGTAAGGCAATACATATGTTAATTAGCTTGATGTAGTCATTACACAATGTACTTATACTTCAAAACATCATGTTGTATGCCATAAATATAAATGATTTTGTTAGTTAAAAAAATTAAAGGAAGAATTATTATTACCGTTACCATTTTGAGTATTTGAACATTGAGGCAAGTTAAAGTTGACCAACTTAATTAGTAATATAGGTAAAGTTATGCTATAAGAACATATCAAACTAAAAATCTCAGTGGCTCGACACAAAAGTTTATTTGTTATGAACACTATTTATAATCCAGTGTGGGTTGGCAGAGGCAAGGGACAGTGAAAGTCATCTGCTCCATGTGTTCACTCAGGGACCCAGGCTAATGAAGGCTGCTGCATCTCATGACTGTTCTGTCTGGACCATGTACCTTCAGAGTTCACTAGAACAGAAGAGAGTACCAACACCACCACACTAGCTCTCAAATGCTTTAGCCCAGAAATGACTCAGGTTGATTTCACTCACGCCCTATTGGCCAGAACCAGTCTTGAAGTCCCTACCTATATGCAAGAAGGCTGCAAATGACGAGAGAGCATATGGATATTTGATGCACAGTAAATGTCTCTGCCATAGTAATTCTCCCAAGGCTACTCAGCTACTGATCAGAAGAATGGGAAGACTTAACCACTCCACTTGACTATGTCCTCAAAATTTGGCGCTGGGCGTAGTGGCTCATGCCTGTAATGAGGCCACTTTGGCGGGCAGATCACTTGAGCTCCAGAGTTTGAGACCAGCTTGGCTAACATGGCAAAACCCCGTCTCTACTAAAAATACAAAAATTAACTGGGCATTGTGGGGCACACCTGTAATCCCAGCTACTTGGGAGGCTGAGGCACAAGAAACACTTGAACTCGGGGGGCAGAGTCTGAAGTGAGCTGAGATCGTGTTACTGCACTCCAGCCTGGGCAACAGAGCAAGACTCTGTCCACAAAAAAATAAAAAACAAAAAAAACCCATAATTTGGAAGAAACCATTTCAAGTCTATCAGTAATCACTTAGATACACCCAGACTTTACCTTAGAATTATTAGAACTCTCTACTTTCTCATGAATATTCCTAATTCTGCAAAAGTAGATGCAAGTTATTCAGAGCCAAGCACGTTGGGAAGACCCACCTTTGTTGGCACAGGCCATCCACTTTAGATTGTCTGCAAATGCAGCCTCTCGTCCAATGAGGTATGTGAAGATGCGAACCTGAAAGGAAGACAAACGCATGGCTGAGTGGCATTCACTTTTCGCCATCCTGCGCAGATCACATGCATGGCTCACACACATGTGGCTTACCTCTTTAATGCTCCATGCTTCTCATCTGCAGGAACATATTTAAGACATCTGAAGTATAGTCAGCTAAAAATGTATTCAAAACAGGGGTCTTTGATCTTTTAAACCATATGGCACTGGTGGTGGCTGTTTTTCGGTGTGCAAGTCATGACAGAGAAGAATAACTGGGAATGGGAGACTGGCAGCCTCATGGGCCTGGGCTTGCTTCACACATATGGACAAGTATCATCTAAGTCTGGACCAAATCCCTAACCATTTTCCCCATTCACACAGGAAATGCAGAGTGTGCTGTTCTTGGGAATAAAAACGCCCCTGAAAGACCCTCAACATTTCCCTCCAATGGTGAGGACAGGCTGCAGACACTCTCTTACCATCTGTGGTGTCTGGCATGATATTAGAAGATAATTAACTGAGATGAGAGACACAGCCTGTGGCCAGGAGACCTATGGGGAATCTTTCTAGTCTTCCTAAGCTTTTGGTTCCTGAAGAGCAAAGAACATATGTAAAAACCTGGCTTTCTTATTTTCTATTGGTTTCTCAACCCTCTCTTATGAGGTCAGAACTCTTTGAAACAAAGCATGACCTACCTGCCAGATGGTATTTAAGGTTAAATGGAAAAAATATAAGGAATGAAAAGGTTAAAATCTTTTAATTCAATTTAAAATGGTATGTGGGTCAACACTACACAGTCCAAACAAAATCCTTCTGAGGGGCCATGTGCAGCCTGTGGCCACCTCTTTGTGACTGAGGTCAATGAAGACATGGCATTAGATGAATGACACTCATCAGGTGGTATCAAAGGCTTTACCAGGTGATGTCCTTCCAGCTTCTCTAGTCTGGTGGGTCAAGTGCTCCTACTGCTCCTCCCCAGCCTTTGCTACAATTGTGGTTAGCTGGTATTTTGTGTAGCTGGTCTGTGAAGTCAATCTGCTCGCTAGGGTATCCACTTGACGAGAGAAGGAAGGGATGTCTCCTTTACCTGGCTGGGCCCTGATGGAGCACTGCACTTGGAACATTGATACTCAATACATGGAGACATAAAAAGACATAAATGCTTACAGTGCATTGTAAAAATGAATATTCTGTTTTAATTATGCATATCCTCGAATTTGGGCATTGTAACTTGAAGGCTAGTTGTGAGGTAATGGTTTCTTCCCAACTGAAAGAGATATGTAAATGCACGTTATTATTATGGAATGTCAGTCTGTGCTCATCTGTGCTTGGTAAGGCCATGACTTTATTTATCATAGCTCCTGCAAGGGGGCTTTCCGGGTGGATGGGCAGGCAAACAGACCTCTCTCCAGTCCTCTGGCTCTTCTCCACACCACTCCCATCAGAGTCACATTTGGGAGTGAGGATATGGTTGTTTTGCTTTGTTTTTTTAAATTGGGAGATTCTGGCTTCTCTTGGGGGGAACAGAAAGCAAAGATCCAGTTGGGCACAGTGGCTCACACCTGTAATCCCAGTACTTTGGGAGGCTGAGGTGGGCAGATCATGAGGTCAGGAGATTGAGACCATATAGCCAACAAGGTGAAACCCCATCTCTACTAAAAATGCAAAAAAATTAGCTGTGCATGGTGGCATGCATCTGTGGTCCCAGCTACGCAGGAGGCTGAGGAAGGAGAATTGCTTGAACCCGGAGGCAGAGGTTGCAGTGAGCCGAGTTTGCGCCACTGCACTCCAGCCTGGTGATAGAGTGAGGCCCCGTCTCAAAAAAAAAAAAAAAAAAAAAAAAAAAGCAAAGATCCAGCCTCATATTGCCAAAAGTGATTACCATTGACCCTGCTTCATATAGCTGCACCCTCTGTTCACTTTCTATGCCTGTCCACTGTCAGCACTTAACTGAGAATCTCTGATTGAGAGGAGAAACTGAGGCCCAGTTAAGTAAAGTGTTTTGCTTAATTTCATCAAACTTTCATCTCATGAGAGAGGACTTCTAAGACCTCAGGATAGCACTGGTATCTGTTTTCAACCTTTGGGAGATGCTGGTTTGGTCAATACAGAAGATCCCAACCAGCTCCAGGGCCCAGAGCCAGCACACACAGAATCCAGGACGAACTGGAATCAAGTCTCTTGAGACCAGACCCATGCTTTCTCATAAATCTTTGTCTTTAATTTCAAATTTAAGCTCTTTAAAGGGGAAACACTAGACCAATAAAAACTTGTATCCCCACTGGCTCCTTGGCAAGCAAGAAAGCATAAGAGATGCCTCTGTGGAAATGAAGCAATGAATCTATCTTTATAAACAAAGACCCAATACAGAACAACCCATATTTTTGAGCAAAGGTGGCTGTGAGTACCAGCCTCCTCTGCTGTCTAGATGAAGAACCTTCATATAAACTGAGTTCTCTTGGAGACATAGTTAAAACTCCAGAACAATACTGTGAATCGCTAGCAAAACTTCCATAACTCCTCATTTAAAAGACGGCATCCTATTTGGAAAACCAGTAAGATCGCGCCAAACTTCAGATCAGACATGGCTGCTTAAGAATAATTGTGCTAACAATAACCACAATAATGAAAACCATCACCACGTCCCCTACCTCACCAGCACAGTCCTACCACGACCACGACCACCACCACCGCAGTGGCTGCTACAATCAGCACCATCCCCTGGGTCAGGTAATGTGCTGAGGGGTTTATGGGTATTATATTTGTTTTGTTAGTTTATATGTTATTTTATTGCTTATGAAAGAAAATCAGAACAATGTTCAATATTTCCATTGATTTGTAGTCCTTGGCTCCCAGTACACTGACCTCCTTATCTGAGCAGAAATGGCATGAAAATGACTTGTTGCATGCCTGCCTACAAAATAAACATAATCAAAGGATGCTGGGTTCACACCCTACATCTCTCACAATAATGCCTTTCAACTGACCACAGAAGAAAAGAGATTTTACTTTAAAGTAGTTTAAAGTAGGAAATATTTTGGAGAGAAATGTAATAATAGCATTTTATATTTGTGTATTTTTTTTTAACATAGTAATTCCACCCCTAAGCATTTATCTTATAGCTGGAACAACAAATAAAATGCTTACAGGGACTAAGAGACAACAAAAATGACAGAAGTTGTAGAAGAGAGTACATATTTTCTGGAAGCCCTAGAATTCAGATTTAGACATTTTCAAAAATACACAATTAAGAGTACATGGATGTTCACCTTCATTACTTGTAAAGGTCAAAAACTGTTAAATTCTAAGTCTTTCTTGATAGCTGACTGGCTAAAAGTTCATGGTACATTCGTGTAGTGGGCTATCCGGCAGCTATGTCCTCATCCATGATGCACTGGTAAAAGTGAAAAGCAAGTTGTGCATTTGGTGTAGCACAAAATTCTATTTTTTTCTAAAAGCAGCCTCACACTTTTTATTTCATAAATTTTATACCATTTTACAAATAAACTAGCATTGCTTTAATAATTAAAGATCATTTTAAGTGAAAAGAAAGTAATGACATTGCTATTTCCTGAACAATTCTGTTAGGACACAGGAAGAATAAACGTTGCAGTGAAAATCAAACACAAAAAAGAGATGACATGTGGAAATTACGTCCTGGCCTTGCATATTCCAGTTAGTGCTGCCTTACGCTACTGCTCATTTAACTGAGTGCAAAACCTCTGTGAACAACAGTCAAATCGCTCCCAATTTCCATCGTTAACAGATTCTATACCCTAATGGATCTTATTTCCAACAACTGGAGTTTCTTCCCTAGGAAGCACCACATAACAAACTTTCAGTGGTCTGCCCTGAGCCCAGCTACTTTTCTGATGCAGTGAGTATGAGGCAGACCCAGATCTGGGGTGGTCCTGAAGGCCAGGTACACGGCACAGACAACCATGGGAAGGTGCTGTGGCATAGTTCTGTGGCCTACACCAGAGCTCCCTGGAAAGCCAGGCTTTCATGCTCATCATCTGCAGGCATGGAGCGCACCACTTTCATTAATGCAGCTCAAAGGCAGGGGTAAAAAGAAGTCTGCATCAGCCCATTCGCTCATTTTGATCTCCCACTTAAGTTTGGATGGTCTTTAAATGTTCTATGAACCCAATTAAGCTTAATAAAACGTTAAGATGTAGACTTTCAAAGTTCAAAGTCACTTACTTTAATCTACTTAATATAAAATTTCCCCAATGGAACAAACAAAAAACTCATCCAGATTTTTCAAAAAAGCAGTTATGCTTTTTACTCACATAGATGCAATCCCCATCAGAAACTGAGAGGGGTACCCTTCTTCTTAACCTTTGGGGAAGATAGATAGTGACTTTGTAAAGATAATGAATCAAATTTTCTCCTTTCTGCAGCCATTAAAATTAGGGGAGGGAAGTGGCTACCAGGAGAGTTATATGGGGCAATTGCACAGACAGAAAATAGGCTGCTGCTGCCTGCAGATCTCTCCCTTCAATAATGAAGAAAGCCTTGTGCTTCTGAGAGAGTCCAAGAGTAGCAGTTTGTCATTTACCACGTGTAACTCATGAGTGCCTACCATGTGCCAGGGACCATTCTTGGTGCCAAACTACCATGGATAAACAAAACTAACTCTACCCTCAGAGACTTCACATTTTCTTGGGAGGGAAACATAACAAATGGCAAATTCATATAGAATGTTTATGTATTTGTTGGATTAAATGCTGATAAAGAAAATAATGCAAAGTAAGGTGATGGAGAGTGATAGGGGGCTGCATTTTTAGAAAAGGAAGACAGGAAGGTCTTCCTGATAAGATGGTATTTGATCAGAGATCTAGACAAAATGGAGTGGGGGAGAAGGAACAAGCCACATAGCTAATGGGAAAGAGCATTCCAGGTGAAGGGAACAAAAGGTACAAGGTCGCTGTGACAGGGAAGCTCCAGGGATATTGAAGGGGCTTGTGTTAATGGAATATAATCACCTAGCAGAGGTTGCAGGAAATTAACTTGGACATACAATGGGTGCCACATCACATGGACCCTTGCGAGTCACTTTTTCTTTTTTTTCAGGAGGGACTGAGTGGAAGTCTGACATGAGCTGATACATAATGTAAAAGGATCATTCTGGCTGCAGGGTAGAGCATAGGTCATGAACAGGTTCATGAACCAAAGGAAAGCACAGGTTCATGAACATGAACTCAACCTGACTGCCCATTCCATTATCCTATGATAATCTTATAATTCTTAATGCCCATGTCCCATCCATAGCCATAGAGAGTAAGGGTAGAAACAGAGGGAGTAAGTAGGAGGCCACTGCAATGTTCCAGGTGAGAGATGACAGTGGCTCCGGCCAGGGCAGTGAGAGTCCTCAGACTTCACAAGGCATCAGTATCACCAGGGGCCTTGAATCACATGTCGAAGGTGGAGTATTAGCACCCACCCTCCTGAGGTTCAGAATGAAGTAGGCCCAGGGATATACATTTTTTAAAATGCCCATGGTGGATCTGACACAGGTGGGCTAAGGCCAACACTTTAAAAAAATGCCACCAAGCAGATGAGGTCTAAGTGAGACCAAACATTAAGAAATCACTGGAGCCATTTCCAGGAAAGCTATTCCTACAGTTTACTAAGGATTGAGGCAAAACTTTAAGGAGTTTACAATCCAGTGGGTGGTTAAAAAAAATAGAGAAGCTGGATCAAAATGACATTCTTTAAAAAGCTTGTGTCAACCGAAGAAGGCAGGATCATGAGATATCAGCCGGACTTGGCAAGCAGGATTAGCTAACTACACTTTTCTCTTTCCCCAAGAAAGGGCAGATCTGTAGCCTGTTGTCTGTAGCTGCTGAGCTGGGTCTTCACAATCTTTGGAATTACAGTAATTCCACTCTTGCTCCCAGAGGCAGAGGAAAGGAAGGTTTGGAGACCGAGCACTTATGAGCCTCAAAAAACAGTCTATACTTTTATAGAAAAAAGAAGGTAATCTTTTATTTTAAAAAACATTTAACTACAAATCCATTCCTTCTACCTTTAAAAGCAAGCAATTTATATGAATTATTTATGTCAATGTCATTTGCTATCAAATCTGTTCATTACCTATGGATTCCCACATTCATGGGTTCTAAATTTTAATTTAGCTAAGTGGCAGCCTCCGTATTAGGCATGCCTTCCTGTCATCTTCCTGTCCTCTCACCTGCTCACGTCCTTTTGGACTCACTGCCCAACTCAGTTACTCCCTAAAATACTTCCAGGATTTCTCAAAATGATGAATGACTTCGCTTTAGAAAGGGGTCTCCTTTATGTTTTGAAGTCAATTTGCAGCTAATGAATATGTTCTTAATCTATATCTTCACAAAAGATATTACTAATGAACTTTCATAGTTATTTGGTCATTTCTGTGATTTCTGGTACAGAGAAGCATTTCTGAATAAAATATTTAATTTTTAAGAAGAAGATAAGGGTTGGAACCTGATTACTCACATAAATGCTTCATAAATCATTGCCAATATTTATCTTCATGAAAATTCTACGAGAGTAGAGATGGGCTCAGAGAAGGCTGACTCCAAAGGAAACAGTTATATTGAGCAGGCTGCTTTAATCTAGAAGCCATCATGCTCATAATAAAAAAAGAAACATCCTTATCCAGAAGGAAGAGAAAGGCAACCATGGTAACGCCACCCTGAACAAGCAATAAAATGGGATAAATTGAATTAAATTACAAAAGTAATAAAATTTCAACAAACGAATATCATAGATCATTATGAAAAATGGACTGTCACCTTGGGGATGCTCTAAGAGTCTATATAATCTCCTTTTTCCCAAGCACGAGTGCCTGATACCTCATGTGTGGTATTGAAAAAAAAATTCCAATTCAGAAAAAAAAATTGTTATTTGTAATCTTCTGGCCAAAGGGATAAAAGTCTAGTTTTATGGCCATGTGTTTTGTCAAGGTGAAGGAGACAGGTGTTTCTTGGCCACCCAGAGACTATGACCTGGAATTGGTACAACAGAACACAAGAGATTACACACAGCTCAATGGAGCAGTAAGAAGTCAAGCTGCAAATATCCTCAAAGGTGTGTGATGCAATTTATTAGACTGTCCAGCTTCACTGAATTCATTCAGGGGACAGAGTCAGTATATTAACCATGTCTTTGGATTTTCTGTACTATTATTGCTCTGATGTCTGAGGCCTTATGACCTTGGAGGGAATGACCCTCCTAGGGTTAGCTAATTCCTGGAGATAGTAAGCAATTGGCCTGCAAGTGCATTTCTGATACACAAACCAACCAATCCACAGCCCATGCCTCCAATCACCTACCTCCATCAGGCTCTCACACTTGAGGTCATACCACCTGCCCTAATCACCCCAGGATCAGGTAGCAGACAACTAGGGACAGCCCCTCTACCCCAGTGCCCACTGAGACGATTGACTACCCAATGCTAAGCCTGGTTGGCCTGCTTTGCCTCTTTCTTCCCATGGAAAACACAATAAAGGCTTCTGCCCTCTAGATCTCTCTCTCTGCCTGCTCATCTTGCCTTGGCACTTCCCTGTGTGGGTCTTCATAGTATGGCATGCCTTCTGCTTCTAGAAAACTATGGATACAATATACTTCTTCCTTCATGACAATCATTTCTGTGTCTGTGTACCTTGTTATACCTGACTAAAACAAATTCCAGGTATTCTTAAAACAACCAAGTATTATTTGTTCCAGGTGGGTCCAATGCTGCACTTACTGGCTTGGTGATCTTGAGTGAAGTATTTAACCCTACTGAGCTGTACTTGCACCTCCCCCAATGTGGGGATCCTCCACCCACCCACCTCACATTGGTGATCAACAGCAAATGAGACAATGGATGCAAGGACAGGTCAGAAGTATCAAATCCCATTCAGTTAGAGTTGCACCCCACTCGCATTTCAGATAACTTGCTGCAGTGAAACTAAACAAAGGGAGCCAAGGAAAGCCAAGTCTTCCATCCATAGATACTTCCCTCATCCTGCCCAGAAGTTTGGTTGAAGAGGAAGCTGACTCCTGTGGGTGAAGAATGGGATTTTTCACGGGGTGGGTTTTGACAAACTATCACTGATGTTTGTCAATACCAAGGATAATGGAGTTGACAGTTTCTAACATAATCAGGAACACTAGAGCTATAATAACAATTACAACTTTTATAACCCTTGGAGAGTCAAAGGATCCACTGAGAACTTGGCAGGGGCTATAAACCTTCTCCTACCCCTTACTCCCTCCCTGCAAAATCCAAAGGCTATATACTCACAATTTCAGATAAAATTCATGAGGGCTGGGGCATTTCCTCCACCAAAACCCAGATCTGGATTGTCTAGGAACATCTGGCTCCCAGGTTAAGAATCCCTGTCTTATAAATCTCTCGTATTTTGCACTATAAATTCCTCAAAATCAAAATGGTTTCTTTGGGTGATCAAGATGGGCCCCCTTAGTGGATATGCTCACTAAATTGAGAAATAAGTTCATTTGGTCATTTACATGCCCATTCTGTGACAGTTTTGTGCCGACCAGACATCAGCTATTCACATTCAGATCCAGAAAAGTCATATCAGAAGTGAGTCCTCTACATGGAGGGACATTGTGGAGAAATCAGGAGCCCTGAGACAGAATAGGCATCACTGTGGACCTTGAGTTTTTATGATGCACATCACATCATGAAGCCTTTGCATGACCACATGTAAAGGAGCAGGGATAGAAGGGACAGACAGACAGAACTGAGTCTGTAGAATCCAGCACAGTGCTTGGCACAGGGCCAGCACTCAAACACTTGTTGATTGGCCAATACCATAAAATCCCTGTCTAGTGAAATAGGGATCCTGAAAGAAACCTGTCTCCAAGCTTCAGGCTGCTGGACACTACATGGCCTAGGATTTATATGGCTCAGAAGCCCCATCCTGCTACCCTTGCCCTCCGAAACCCTGAGAGATCAAAGTGGTGACAGCCATTTGTTCATAGGTATGCCCCATCTTTCAAGAAGGATGACAGATTCAATACCATGAACAAAAAGGCAACTAACATGTTAAATCCATTAAATTAACCAAAAACAGATCAAAAAATTGACTTACGTCAAAGGGGAATAAATTGTTCCACAAATTGGGATGGCAATGGTTATATTCATAAAACATCATGGGGCTGTGTCACTCTCTAGCTTAAAGCCCTCCAGTGCCTTCCCATTGTACTTGGAATACATTCTAAACTCCTAACACCACAGCTAAGATGCCCTGGAAGGTCCAGAAACATGACCAACTCCTTCTGGCTTTCCAGTCTTTCAATCCACCTCTCCCACTGCCTGGAGTGCCCCTCACCTCCTGTTTGCATGGCTAACTCTCTTTCACCCCAGCTACCTCATCCTCATCACCCCTTTAGTTTCCTTCATGATACTCAGTATATTCTTAAGTTACATTAATGATTTATTAGTTTACTTATGTTTATTTCTACTTCCAAACTGAAACATAGATATGAGCAGGAGGAGGCACCTGTGCCCAATTCAGTACCTGGCATGGAGTATTATCAACGAATATTAGTTACCCACCTTTTCTATCCTTCTTTTCACAAATTTGGGAAATTAAAGGAAGTCAGCACGGGACATAGTTGAATTTATCAGCATAGAGCTCATTCCTTCATTGCGACTCCATTTTCAACACTTTTCTATTTTTCCAGACTGATCTGTTATCAATCAGTTGAGATTTTACTTTCTCTATTCTCAATTCCCATGATTTCTTTTTCTCCTGAAGCTCAGTGATAATATATGAGGAAATGGAGGTATGAAAAAGCTCTGGTCTTTGTTATTACAGCCTCATAGTCAGGGACCAGAAAAATGGTGTCTTATGCAAGGCCTCCCATGGATGGATGATCAGTATTATAATATTTCTTCTTAGGTGCCTGCCTCTTGATTCTAGATGGAAGACATGCAAAGATTGAAGCCAACTGTATTTTAAATAACTGCCTGCTTCAGGGATTCCCTAGTGGGGAAAAGATCACATCTTAAAATAGCCATGCAATGGTTGCTATTCCAAGCAGCTTTCAGTGGAAATCTCTCCTTTTCCATACACTTTGTAACAGTGGACAGATGGCATCATTTCATGGAAGCCAGAGCTGAGTGGGTGGACAAGTTGGGAGAAAGCAGTGGTTACCAAACAGGGCTAAGAATTGGATACCCCCATATTCAGAATCTGAGTCTTCCCTCAAATGAGCTGTGAGGCCTTGGGGTAAGTTGCTTGATTATTTATTTATTTATTTATTTATTTATTTATTTATTTATTATTTTTTGAGACACAGTCTTACTCTGCCGCCCAGACTGGAGTACAGTGGCTCGATCTCAGCTCACTGCAACCTCTGCCTCCCAGGTTCAAGCAATTCTCATGACTCAGCCTCCCAAGTAGCTGGGACTACAGGCATGCACCATCACATTAGCTGATTTTTGTATTTTGAGTAGGGATGGGGTTTTGCCATGTTGGCCAGGCTGGTCTTGAACTCCTGGGCTCAAGTGATCAACTCACCTCGACTTCCCAAAGTGCTGGGATTACAGGCATGAGCCACCGCACCCGGCCCCAGTGCTGTTTAAAGTCGAGGCAGACAGACTGCTTGAGCCCACAAGTTCGAGACCAGCCTGGGCAACACAGCAAGACCTCATCTGTACAAAAAATACAAAAATTAGCCAGGTGTGGTGGTGCGCGCCTGTAGTCCTAGCTACTTGGGAGACTGAGTTGTTGGGGAGCAGCAGTCAAGGTTGCACTGAGCCGAGATCCACTACTGCAGTCCAGTCTGGGTGACAGACAGAGACCTTGTCTCCAAAAAAAAAATTAAAAAATAAAATAAATTTATATGAAAATACAAAGGAATGAGAATATCCAAAAACTCTCCTTAAAAAAATAGGAACAAGGCAGGATAATTACCTCACTGTCTATCAAGGTTTATTATAAAGTATGGTAATTAAGGCAGTGTGGCTTTAGTGTACAAATACAAAAATCATCCAATGGACCAGCAAAGAAAACTCCAAAGCAGACCAACACATACATGGATCCCTGATTTGCAACAAAGAAGGCATTGTGGAACCTGGTGAAAGAACAGTCTTATTTTTAAATTTTTCTTATTTTTTTTTTTTTCTTTGGATGGGGTTTCACTATGTTGCCCAGGCTGGTCTTGAACTCTTGAGCTCAAGCTATCCACCCACCTCAGCTTTCCAGGGTGCTGGGATTATAGGCGTGAGCCACCTTGCCCAGCAAGTTACTTGATCTTTGTAAGTCTCATTTTCCTTACTTGTAAATTGGTCAACATCATAGAACCAGAATGATGTTGTTAAATGGCTGTTGTGAAATGGATCAAATAGAGTAAAATGTTTGGGACTTGAGGGGCAGGGGAGGATTAATTCTGCAAAGGAAGAGGGGTCTTCTAAGAGGAGATCTCCAAACGTGCTCTTTGCCTAGACCCTAAAGAGAGAAAAATAGAACAGAGAAACAGGGAAAGGTCTGAGAGTATGAAGCCTGATGACATGACCTGGGTGTGTCTCTCTAGGCCGTAGAGAAATCTCTTCCTTTAATGCTCTCCCTTCCCGCCATCCACCCCTACCCTGAGTTTGTCTCCCTTTGCCTCCCCCTGCGTCTGGATCAGTGAGACGCCAAGGGCCCACATCAGGGTACACGACCAAGACCCACTTGGTCTTGGGTGCAGCTGGAGTCCTCGTGATGTTCTCATTGGGATTTGGGGCCAAAGCCCCACAGTAAGAAGCCACATGCATCTGCACAGTGTCCCCTCTTGTGCCACCCTGAAGAAGCAGCACAGCAGCAGGTTACAGGTCGAGGAGTCAGGAGTTTTGGATTCTACCCAAATCATTCTCAGACTCATTAAAACCAACAGCTGTTGTGAATTCTAAGCTAGCACAGTTGCCTTTTCCCAAGATTCTTGTCATTTATATTTTCCCAACCCATCCTCCCTGTCACTAGGAATTAGTCCAAAATAGCAGTTTCCCCTGTCACCTCACCTACTGCCTTCTGGGACTTCTGTCAGTAAGAAAAGTCAAGGACTCATCAGACAACTGCAAGGATATTGCTGAGGACAGTGCTCACTCTGTTTTGCTTGTGATTCTCCAAAAGGCAGACAAGTAGGGACATGGCTCCCTGTGGAAGGCGGAAGGACAGATCAGAATGACTCATGGGTTTTTGGTGATCTGTACAAGCTCACTCTCTGTATACCAACCTCTTGCCCTTCCAGGGGTTCTACTAACCCAAGATCCTCAACTCCCACTATGGAAGCATGCCCCCCTGGCTGAAGACCCTACTGTAGGAAGCTGCCAGTAGGACTTCAATGAGCAGTAGCCTCAGGTGAATGGGGTGGCAAGGCAAGTCAATGTTCCTGAGAATTTGGGGCAACCATTATCTTCTTTTTGAGAAGCCCCAGGGAAAGTTTATTTCTTACCTTCAGTCAGTATGAGTTGTATTTTATCCAAAGCAATCATTACATCTTAATCTCTCAGACCGTGATTTGTACAGCTGTCCTGGTTCCCTCTTTGCATATGCAAACTGGCTCAAGCAGAGGGCTCAAATACCCCATTGGAGACCAGGTGTTCTGTGGCTCCCATCTTTGGTGCCCTTTTCTCCTTGCTACTGACAACTGACTTGTGTTACCTTTTCTGTTTTATGTTTCCCATCCACTCACCCTCCCACCTAGCCTTCCATCCATTAAGTATTAACTGGAAATACCTGCTAGATACCGAACATCCTGCTCCATGCTGGAGGCACAATGGGGAGGAAAAAATCCATATGGTCTCTGCCCTTGTGGAAGTTGTAAGCTCTTGAAATACTTTTTATAGAATGGGGAAGACAAAGGAATATGAAGAAAATATATGTATTTCTTTATACATATATAAAACTATATGTAAATAGCTCTGTCATTCCAGAACTGGGTCACTACTGCACCCTCCCCACAAAGAGCTTGGTTTCCCTGAAAAGGACACATGCAATCTTGGACTCTATGGCCCCAGCTCCAGTTGATAAGAAGGATCATGTAAATGCAAAGTCATCCTATTCCTTTTCTAAGCATAGTGCACTGGTAAGATGAACATTTGAGGCCAAAAGAATCCCAATGACTTTTCCAACTGTTTGTTCCTAGAAATAACCTTGCAGGCCCTCTCCATGCTTTTTGTTTGTTTGCTTTTTTTTTTTTTTTTTGAGATGGAGTCTCGCTCTGCCGCCCAGGCTGGAGTACAGTGGCCAGATCTCAGCTCACTGCAAGCTCCACCTCCCGGGTTTACGCCATTCTCCTGCCTCAGCCTCCCGAGTAGCTGCGACTACAGGCGCCCACCACCTCGTCCGGCTAGTTTTTTGTATTGTTAGTAGAGACGGGGTTTCACCGTGTTAGCCAGGATGGTCTCCATCTCCTGACCTCGTGATCCGCCCGTCTCGGCCTCCCAAAGTGCTGGGATTACAGGCTTGAGCCACCGCGCCCGGCCTGTTTGCTTGTTTTTTGAGAAGGACTCTTACTCTGTCACCCAGGCTGGAGTGCAGTGGTGCAATCCTGGCTCACTGCAACCTCTGCCTCCCAGGTTCAAGCAATTCTCCTGCCTCGGCCTCCTAAGCAGCTGTGATTACAGGCCCACACCACCATGCCCAGTTAATTTTTATATGTTTAGTAGAGATGGAGTTTTGCCATGTTGGCCAGGCTGGTCTCGAAATCCTAGCCTCAGGTGATCCACTCGCCTCGGCCTCCCCAAGTGCCTCCATATTCTTTTCTTCCATCTCTGCCAAGTCTTTTTTTTTTTTCCTATTGAGACTGTCTGTCACTCAGGGTGGAGTGCAGTGGCATGATCTCGGCTCACTGCAGCCCAAAGCAATCCTCCCATCTCAACTTCCCAAGAAGCTGGGACTATAGGCGTGTGCCACCACACATGGCTAATTTTTGTATGTTTTGTAGTGATGAGGTCTTGCCATATTGCCTAGGCTGGTCTTAAACTCCTGGGCTCAAGACAGCCTCCTGCCTTGGCCGCCCAAAGTGCTGGGATTGCACATGTGAGCCACTGTGCCAGCCCTAAGTCTTACATGTAAGAAAAAAGCAAGAAAAGTTAAGTAGTACTGGTCATACAATAATGGAAGAAAAAGGCATTGTGACAGATAAGGGCTGAAGAAGGTGGGATTATGTGGGATCCTTGATCATTCTTGTCTTCAAAGAGCTTCCTGTCAGTAGAGAAGCTATAAACCCATAGGCAGAACTTACATGGAAATGTACAGGGATGATGGCAAAGGGTGCTCTGCAAGGGAGCAAACAAATCAGGGAAATGTAAACCAAGAGGAACAATGTATTTTAAGAGAGAATAATGTAAACGGTCTTGAGAGCTGGCGTCTATCTTGTTTCCTCACCCTCATAGTTTTGTTTATTTGCTTGTTTGTTGTTTTTCTAGGGTCAGCATTTTTCATGGGGATCAAGAGAGGAGAAAGATACCATATGCTGGAACTCAGTTGACTTTTTCAAAATATGTTTCCTTCAGTTGGGAGTCTAGAGACTGGTCAAAGCCAATGGCTCCTGTGGACTGCAGGAAGTTCTGCAATCTTCCATTTCAAACATGGGTTTTTGGGAGACTAGAGCTTTTCCTGGAAGAGTAAATTTGAGGACATGTCACCAGTACCCTACTACACTGAAGAGAGGAGCCAGATTATCTGCCACCTGGAAACTCACTCTTTCAGAGCACTGGGCAATTTCTAATGACAGCCGGTGTTAAAAATGGTCCTAGTGAACAACACGGAGTGGAGAAATAACTTATTTGGAATGTTCTTGCTAAAATACAATTCTGTGACTTCTATCTCCTCTACTAATTTCTTAGTCCAAGCCACCAGTGCCTCTCACTTGGAGAACCAGGTGGAACTCTTACTGAGCTCTTCCACTGCTATCCAGCCCCAGAGAGAGCTTGTTATAACAGGAATAAGATAGAGTTCCTCTGGCTGGGCTTGGTGGCTCACGCCTGTAATTCTAGCACTTTGGGAGGCCGAGACGGGTGGATCACGTGAGGTCAGGAGTTCAAGACCAGCCTGGCCAACATGGCGAAACCCCACCTCTACTAAAAATACAAACAATTAGCTGAGAGCGGTGGTGCATGCCTATAATCCCAGCTACTCAGGGGGCTGAGTCAAGAGAATTGGTTGAACCCAGGAGGCGGAGGCTGCAGTGAGCCAAGACTGTACCACTGCACTCCAGCCTGGGCAAAAGAGTGAGACTCCATCTCAAAAAAAAGGATAGAGATCCCCTCTTTGCTCACAGCTCTACAGAGGCCTTCCCATATTTAAAATAAAATGCAAAATGTGCTGGCCCCTTCCCTGTTTCGTAATCTCACCTCCATTTGCCCTCCTACTCAGCCCCAGTTGCCAAATTCCCAACCACCCTCCCTCTTCTTCCCAGACTAGGCTTATAAAAAATTCCTCTGACACCTAAAGTTCTCTCCTGCCACAGGGCCTTTGCACATATTGCCCACCTGCCTGCTCTGCACTAGAACATTTTAACACAACTATCTCCTTCCTATTTTTTTAGGTCTTATCATTGAACTTTCCATCTCCAAAAGACCCTTTCCCTTCTCCTTATCTATCATAAGTTCCCCTTTTTAGTCTCTGTCTTAGCCTCTGTTGGTTTTCTGCATAGCACATGGTGTAATTTACAGTTATTTTGTCTGTCCTCTTGTTATATTCTGTTCCTCACACACACACACACACACACACACACACACACACACACAGATATAAACTTCATGATGGAGATACATTAGTTTTGTTCACTGTTGTTTTCCCAACTGCCAATCCATAGCAAAAACCCCAAAAATGAATAAGGTTATTGCATACAATTAAGCTAAGTGGGGATAATCCATCATGGTATAAAGAGTAAGAACATGCTAAAAGAAATAGAGGGATTAAATGAGGGCTGAAGTACTAAAACCTAGCATGTTGAACATCAGCCCCAAACCTGGTACCATACATGGTACGACTGCATTGAGGTGGTCACTGTCATCATTCTTATTTAACAGTTGAACAAACCAAGGATTACAAAGGGTGAGAATCTGTCCCAGGTCACACAGCAGGCAAATGATAGCTACTGGACCTTTTCAAGCCATGTGGGACCCCAAAGCTCATTTTCTTAATTGCTACATTATGACATGAGAACACAATAACAGGGCAAAGTGCATGAACCAGCAGATACCAGAAGTACTACCCATGGCAACAAAAACAAACAAAAGACAGAGAACAAGATGTTCAAGCTCACTTTTAAGCACAAATACAAATACAAGGTTTAAAGTATTTTTGTTTTTGCCTATCAAATTGGAAATGATGTGTTAACAACAAGGGTATTGGGAAATATCCTTTCTGCTGGTGGGAATGTAAATTGGCATAAGTTTTCTGAAAATAACTTGGCCACATCTATTAAATATTTTAAATGTGCATAACCTTTGACACAGCAATTCTACTTCTAGGAAATCAACACAAGGAAACAATCATATAAAGAAATGAAGATTTAGCAGAAAGAATATATGTCGCAGTACTGTTCACATTAGAGAAAAATTACAACAACCTAAATATATCACAGAAGGGGATTAAATTATAGTACATTTAATCATGAACTTTCACGAAGCCATCACAAATAATGGTAAAGTTGATTGCTAATGACTTGGAAAGACATCACTAAATGAACAAAAGAGGTTTCAAAATGCCCCATATAAAGTCTGATTCCATTTATGTGTATGTGTATATATATACACACACACACACACATACACAAATATATATATACATGCATGGAAAAATAATGGAAAGATATATGCAAAAAGTGTCTAGTGCCATGATCTCTAGAGGGTGGATAACAAGTGATCCCTGTTTCATTCCCAGTATCTACTTTTTTATTTTTTTTACAAATTTTCTAGAATTTTTTTTTTATACTTTATGTTTTAGGGTACATGTGCACAACGTGGTTTGTTACATATGTATACATGTGCCATGCTGGTGTGCTGTACCCATTAACTCGTCATTTACATTAGGTATATCTCCTAATGCTATCCCTCCCCCTCCCCCCACCCCACAACAGGCCCCAGTGTGTGATGATCCCCTTCCTGTGTCCAAGCGATCTCACGGTTCAATTCCCAACTATGAGTGAGAACATGCGGTGTTTGGTTTTCTGTTCTTGTGACAGTTTGCTGAGAATGATGGTTTCCAGTCGCATCCATGTCTCTACAAAGGACAGGAACGCATCCTCTTTTATAACTGCATAGTATTCCATGGTGTATATGTGCCACATTTTTTTATAATTATTATACTTTAAGTTCTAGGGTACATGTGCACAACGTGCAGGTTACATATGTATACATGGGCCATGTTGGTGTGCTGCACCCATTAACTCATCATTTACATTAGGTATATCTCCTAATGCTATCCCTCCCTGCTCCACCCACCCCACAACAGGCCCTGGTGTGTGGTGTTCCCCTTCCTGTGTCCAAGTGATCTCACGGTTCAATTCCCACCTATGAGTGAGAACATGTGGTGTTTGGTTTTCTGTTCTTTCGATAGTTTGCTGAGAATGATGGTTTCCAGTTGCATCCATGTCCCTACAAATGACACGAATCATCCTTTTTTATGGCTGCATAGTATTCCATGGTGTACATGTGCCACATTTTCTTAATCCAGTCTGTCATTGATGGACATTTGGGTTGGTTCCAAGTCTTTGCGATTGTGAATAGTGCTGCAATAAACATACATGTGCATGTGTCTTTATAGCAGCATGATTTATAATCCTTTGGGTATATACCCAGTAATGGGATGGCTGGGTTAAATGGTATTTCTAGTTCTAGATCCTTGAGGAATTGGAACATTGTCTTTCATAATGGCTGAACTAGTTTATAGTACCACCAACAGTGTAAAAGTGTTCCTATTTCTCCACATCCCCTCCAGCACCTGTTGTTTCCTGACTTTTTAATGATCACCATTCTAACTGGTATGAGATGGTATCTCATTGTGGTTTTAATTTGCATTTCTCTGATGGCCAGTGCTGATGAGCATTTTTTCATGTGTCTGTTGGCTGCATAAATGTCTTCTTTTGAGAAGTGTCTGTTCATATCCTTTGCCCACTCTTTGATGGGGTTGTTTTTTTCTTGTAAATTTGTTTGAGTTCTTTGTAGATTCTGGATATTAACTCTTTGTCAGATGAGTAGATTGCAAAAATTTTCTCCCATTCTGTAGGTTGCCTGTTCACTCTGATGGTAGTTTCTTTTGCTGTGCAGAAGCTCTTTAATTAGATCCAATTTGTCAATTTTGGCTTTTGTTGCCATTGCTTTTGGTGTTTTAGACATGAAGTCCTTGCCCATGCCTATGTCCTGAATGGTATTGCCTAGGTTTCCTTCTAGGGTTTTTATGATTTTAGGTCTAACATTTAAGTCTCTAATCCATCTTGAATTAATTTTTGTATAAGGAGTAAGGAAGGGATCCAGTTTCAGCTTTCTACTTATGGCTAGCCAGTTTTCCCAGCACCATTTATTACATAGGGAATCCTTTCCCCATTTGTCGTTTTTGTCAGGTTTGTCAAAGATCAGATGGTTGTAGATGTGTGGTATTATTTCTGAGGGCTCTGTTCTGTTCCATTGGTCTAGATCTCTGTTTTGATACTAGTACCATGCTGTTTTGGTTACTGTAGCCTTGTAGTATAGTTTGAAGTCAGGTAGTGTAATGCCTCCAGCTTTGTTCTTTTGGCTTAGGACTGTCTTGGGAATGCGGGGTCTTTTTTGGTTCCATATAAACTTTAAAGTAGTTTTTTCCGATTCTGTGAAGAAAGTCATTGGTAGCTTAATGGGGATGGCATTGAATCTATAAATTAACTTGGGCAGTATGGCCATTTTCACGATATTGATTCTTCCTGTCCATGAGCATGGAATGTTCTTCCATTTGTTTGTGTCCTCTTTTACTTCATTGAGCAGTGGTTTGTAGTTCTCCTTGAAGAGGTCCTTCATATCCCTTGTAAGTTGGATTCCTAGGTATTTTATTCTCTTTGAAGCAATTGTGAAGGGAGTTCACTCATGATTTGGCCCTCTGTTGTCTGTTATTGGTGTATAAGAATGCTAGTGATTTTTGCACATTAATTTTGTATCCTGAGACTTTGCTGAAGTTGCTTATCAGCTTAAGGAGATTTGGGGCTGAGATGATGGGGTTTTCTAAATATACAATCACATCATCTGCAAACAGGGACAATTTGACTTCCTCTTTTCCTAATTGAATACCCTTTATTTCTTTCTCCTGCCTGATTGCCCTGGCCAGAACTTCCAACACTATGTTGAATAGGAGTGGTGAGAGAGGGTATCCCTGTCTTGTGCCAGTTTTCAAGGGGAATGCTTCCAGTTTTTGCCCATTCAGTATGAGATTGGCTGTGGGTTTGTCGTAAATAGCTCTTATTGTTTTGAGATATGTTCCATCGATACCGAATTTACTGAGAGTTTTTAGCATGAAGGGCTGTTGAATTTTGTCATAGGCCTTTTCTGAATCTATTGAGATAATTATGTGGTTTTTGTCTTTGGTTCTGTTTATATGCTGGATTACGTTTATTGATTTGCATATGTTGAACCAGCCTTGCATCCCAGGGATGAAGCCCACTGATCATGGTAGATAAGCTTTTTGATGTGCTGCTGGATTCAGTTTGCCAGTATTTTATTGAGGATTTTTGCATCAATGTTCATCAGGGATATTGGTCTAAAATTCTTTTGTTGTTGTTGTTTCTCTGCCAGGCTTTGGTGTCAGGATGATGTTGGCCTTATAAAATGAGTTAGGGAGGATTTTCTCTTTTTCTATTGATTGGAGTAATTTCAGAAGGAATGGTACCAGCTCCTCTTTGTACCTCTGGTAGAATTCGGCTGTGAATTCATCTGGTCCTGGACTTCTTTTGGTTAATAGGCTATTAATTATTGCCTCAATTTCAGAACCTGTTATTGGTCTATTCAGGGATTCAGCTTCTTCCTGGTTTAGTCTTGGGAGGGTGTATGTGTCCAGGAAATAATCCATTTCTTCTAGGTTCTCTAGTTTATTTGCGTAGAGGTGTTTATAGTATTCTCTGATGGTAGTTTGTATTTCTGTAGGGTCGGTGGTGATATCCCTTTTATCATTTTTTATTGCATCTATTTGATTCTTTTCTATTTTCTTCTTTATTAGTCTTGCTAGTGGTCTATAAATTTTGTTGATCTTTTCAAAACACCAGCTCCAGGATTCACTGATTTTTTTGAAGGGTTTTTTGTGTCTCTATCTCCTTCAGTTCTGCTCTGATTTTAGTTATTTCTTGCCCTCTGCTAGCTTTTGAATGTGTTTGCTCTTGCTTCTCTAGTTCTTTTAATTGTGATGTTAGGGTGTCAATTTTAGATCTTTCCTGCTTTCTCTTGTGGGCATTTAGTGCTATGAATTTCCCTCTGCACACTGCTTTAAATGTGTCCTAGAGATTCTGGTATGTTGTATCTTTGTTCTCATTGGTTTCAGAGAACATCTTTATTTCTGATTCATTTCATTATGTACCCAGTAGTCATTCAAGAGCAGGTTGTTCAGTTTCCATGTAGTTGAGTGGTTTTGAGTGAGTTTCTTAATACTGAGTTCTAGTTTGACTGCACTGTGGTCTGAGAGACAGTCTGTTATAATTTCTGTTCTTGTACATTTGCTGAGGAGTGCTCTACTTCCAACTATGTGGTCAATTTTGGAATAAGTGCGACGTGGTGCTGAGAAGAATGTATATTCTGTTGATTTGGGGTGGAGAGTTCTGTAGATGTCTATTAGGTCCACTTGGTGTAGAGTTGAGTTCAATTCCTGGATATCCTTGTTAACTTTCTGTCTAATATTAACAGTGAGGCATTAATTTTTCTGTCTAATATTAACAGTGAGGCGTTAAATAGATCTGTCTAATATTAACAGTGAGGCGTTAAAGCCTCCCATTATTATTGTGTGGGAGTCTAAGTCTCTTTGTAAGTCTCTAAGGACTTGCTTCATGAATCTGGGTGCCCCTGTATTGGGTGCATATATATTTAGGATAGTTAGCTCATCTTGTTGAATCGATCCCTTTACCATTATGTAATGGCCTTGTCTCTTTTGATCTTTGTTGGTTTAAAGTCTGTTTTATCAGAGACTAGGATTGCAATTCCTGCCGTTTTTGTTTTCCGTTTGCTTGGTACATCTTCCTCCATCCCTTTATTTTGAGCCTATGTGTGTCTCTGCATGTGAGATGGGTCTCCTGAATACAGCAGACTGATGGGTCTTAACTCTATCCAATTTGCCAGTCTGTGTCTTTTAATTGGAGTATTTAGCCCATTTACATTTAAGGTTAATATTGTTATGTGTGAACTTGATGCTGTCATTATTATGTTAGCTGGTTATTTTGCTCATTAGTTGATGCAGTTTCTTCCTAGCAGTGATGGTCTTTACAATTTGGCATGTTGTTGCAGTGGTTGGTACTGTTTGATCCTTTCCATGTTTAGTGCTTCCTTCAGGAGCTCTTGTAAGGCAGGCCTGGTAGTGACAAAATCTCTGAGCAGTTGTTTATCTGTAAAGGATATTATTTATCCTTCACGTATGAAGCTTAGTTTGGCTGGATATGAAATTCTGGATTGAAAACAGAATGTTGAATATTGGCCCCCACTCTCTTCTGGCTTGTAGAGTTTCTGCCGAGAGATCCACTGTTATTTGATGGGCTTCCCTTTGTGGGTAACCTGACCTTTCTCTCTGGCTGCCCTTAACATTTCTTCCTTCATTTCAATTTTGATGAATCTGACAATTATGTGTCTTAAAGTTGCTCTTCTCAAGGAGTATCTTTGTGCTGTTCTCTGTATTTCCTGAATTTGAATGTTGGCCTGCCTTGGTAGGTTGGGGAAGTTCTCCTGGATGATATCCTGCAGAGTGTTTTCCAACTTGGTTCCATTCTCCCCATCACTTTCTGGTACACCAATCAGACGTAGATTTGGTCTTTTCACATAGTCCCATATTTCTTGGAGGCTTTGTTCATTTCTTTTTATTCTTTTTTCTCTAAACTTCTCTTCTCACTTCATTTCATTCATTTGATCTTCAATCACTGATACCCTTTCTTCCAGTTACTGAAGCTTGTGCATCTGTCACGAAGTTCTTGTGTCATGGTTTTCAGCTCCATCAGGTCATTCAAGGACTTCTCTACATTGGTTATTCTAGTTAGTCATTCGTGAAATCTTTTTCAAGGTTTTTAGTTTCTCTGCGCTGGGTTCGTAATTCCTCCTTTAGCTCTGAGAAGTTTGATTGTTTGAAGCCTTCTTCTCTCAACTTGTCAAAGTCATTCTCCATCCAGCTTTGTTCTATTGCTGTCAAGGAGCTGCATTCCTCTGGAGGGGGAGAGGCACTCTGATTTTTAGAATTTCCAGCTTTTCTGCACTGCTTTTCCCCCATCTTTGTGGTTTTATCTACCTTTGGTCTTTGATGATGGTGACATACAGATGGGGTTTTGGTACGGATGTCCTTTCTGTTTGTTAGTTTTCCTTCTAACAGTCAGGACCCTCAGCTGTAGGTCTGTTGGAGTTTGCTTGAGGTCCACTCCAGATCCTGTTTGCCTCAGTATCAGCAGAGGAGGCTGCAGAAGAGTGAATATTGCTGAACAGCAAATGTTGCTGTCTGATCGTTCTTCTGGAAGCTTCGTCTCAGAGGTGTACCCAGCCATGTGAGGTGTCAGTCTGCCCCTAGTGGGGGATGTTTCCGAATTAGGCTACTCAGCGGTCAGGGACCCACTTGAGCAGACAGTCTATCCCTTCTCAGATCTCAAACTCCATGCTGGGAGAACCACTACTCTCTTCAAAGCTGTCAGACAGGGACATTTACATCTGCAGAGGTTTCTGCTGCCTTTTGTTTGGCTATGCCCTGTCCCCAGAGGTAGAGTCTACAGAGGCAGGCCAGCCTCCTTGAGCTCCACCCAGTCTGAGATTCCCAGCTGCTTTGTTTACCTACTTACGCCTCACCAATGGCAGGCACCCCTCCCCTAGCCTCGCTGCCACCTTGCAGTCAGATCTCAGACTGCTGTGCTAGCAATGAGGGAGGCTCCGTGGGCGTGGGATCCCCCGAGCCAGGCGCAGGATATAATCTCCTCGTGTGCCATTTGCTATGACCCTTGGTATAGCGCAGTATTAGGGTGAGAGTGACCCGATTTTCCAGGTGTTGCGTGTCACAGTTTCTCTTGGCTAGGAAAGGGAATTCCCTTCCCCTTTGTGCTTCCCGGGTGAGGCAGTGCCTCGCCCTGCTTCAGCTCTCACTTGTTGGGCTGCACCCACTGTCTGACACACCCCAGTGAGATGAACCTGGTACCTCAGTTGGAAATGCAGAAATCACCCGTCTTCTGTGCCACTCATGCTGGGAGCTGGAAGCTGTAGCTGTTCCTATTGGTGCTACTATATCAAATTTTCTAGAATTAACAGGTAATGCTGTTTTCTATAAGAAAAGTATTTTTAAGAAAAAAATTCCACTCAATTCCACTTAATAAACATTTACAGAGGATCGCCTATGTGGCTCTGAGTAAGGTACTAGGAATATAATGGTGACCCCATCCCCAACTTCATATAGATGATATCTAGGTAGCAAATACATCATGTATGTCTTAAGTATAGATGCTTAAGAGTAGAAGTATAGATTATAGAGGTAATGTGTTATTAAAAGGATCTCACAGGCATAAAGGTGTTCTACTGAAAATTAATTAGAAGTACTACCATCCTGCAGTTTATCTCAACAATGGATTAGACCAACAGCAATGTGAAGGGTCATCCAGAGCTGCTGAGAACTGGCAAGTCCTCATTTATCTGTGTGTTTGCAGTGGACAGCTTATTTCCAAGGGACTTCAACCTTCATTTCATTTCATGCTTTGCCCCTTTGGAAAACTTCTGACCCAAAATGTGTCCTGAGCTCAATGTGATGTGTAAATGCTAGGAGTGATTGTGGGTGTATGAGATGTGGGGACAGAGCCTATCCCAGAGGTGATGGTTTCTGAAGGCTTACCATCCATCTCTATTGTCCTAAAGGTACCAGGGAACAAAATCTAGATCCTGAAAGTGCTAGGAGGATCCACTACATTCTGTGACTATAGAAGATTGCCTAAGCGGCAGTTCTGCCATTAAGAAGTTGAGGAAATGTGTAAATTCATTGTCAATATAGCTTTGCTGCTACTCTGGTTAACACAGCATATTTTGATTTTCTTCAGTGGCTGAAGAACAGAGAAGAAATGCTGGTGTGCTTCCTGTCTGTCTCCATGCTAGGGCAGAGAAGGACTGAAGGTAATGCCTTAATGGTTACACTCAAACCTTGCATCCCCAGGCCTGAGGCCAGTCTCCTGCTTCAGCAGATAATGAGTTTGGCAATTTCTGATAGTCTTTTCTGGATGCTAATCCCCATCACAGAACTTCTATAATGCATGATATAATTTAATACACCTGGCAGACTCACCACCAGTTCATTCTTTTGTTATATAATAGCCCAGAGTGAAGCCGAGGACGGTTAATGCTCTGACAACCAGTTATTATTCCCCAATAACAGGCATTTCCAAAGGATTACTGCCCTCAGAAACCATTTTGTAATAACTGGCAACTGGAAGACAATGTAGCAAAATCAGATGGTCTTTGTGAGTTGCCATTTATTTCCTACAGATCTGCAAAGATACTTCGAGCATCCCCAAATGAAACAGCCAGAGTAGTGATGGGGTGTCACGGACCAAGATAAACCAGGGAAGTTAGAGGGATGTACACCTTACAGTTACTTTTTAGAGTCTTTCTATTTTTATTAGCCTTTTCATCTTTTCCCCACATCTTTGCCCTTTTTGTATTATGCTGGCCTCCTAAAAGTCTGCTTCCAGGGAAGTTGCAGTAGTCCTGAGAGTTTTCCTGTGAACTGACTTCATTGTGAAGATGTTCTACCCTTGTGTGAGGCCCTGAGGGAAAAGCAGTCATGGGGTGGATTTCTTTCTGATATGCATGTCCTGACTTAACTGAGTCCCACTTTAGGAAGATCATTTGAGTTGGGTATGACAAGAGAAGAATGACTTACTGTCCTCAGCATGCAACAGTTTAGGTATCAGTCTGTGGCAAAGTCAGACTTTACTCAACACAATGCTACCCCGTTGCGAAGCCTGCCCAGCCTCTTGGGGAACAATTTCCTTCCAGGGAACAGTTTCGCCAGACACAAATCCTCTCTTTTAAAAATGCCTATGAATGAGATATCTTCCTTAGGACAGTTCCCCCAAACTATTATCCAAATGATATGCACTCAGCATCCAAACTCAAAACTCCAAATTCTGAAACATCAAGAAGGCGCGCCTTTTTTCTTTATGTCACTGCTACAATAAAAATCGAGTTCTTTGTACTTTGTACAGATGGCATAAATCCCAGCTGTTTGAACTTGGGCAACGTGTTCACTGATGAAATTAAATTGACATCATCTTCCTTTATCTTGACAGTTCAGACTGCTGGAGGCAACTGCCGCTCTGGCTGTCAGGTTAGGGTAGTCAGTGCTAAAATTATTATACTGCCTTTAAGTTTATCTTTGATTAAAAATTAAATTTAACTTCCCTTTATCATTTTCCATACCCCAACAACATGCATGTGTTCTCTAAGTTAAATCAAGATGGACTAAATATTTAATACCCTGCTCTAATTAGCTACAACTGTTACCTGATTTCTCTCTGTAAATGAATGTGAAAGTGCCCAGGAGGCCTACTGTTAACCTTCATCCACTCTCGTTATAGGAGAGAAATTACAGGCTCTAATTAGCTGCTTCAAATTGCAAAGAAATAGAATTTTCATAACCAGTTTATTAAAATCCTAGGGCCCCTTTGGGATAGGGCAAATTGCTTCTACCCTGATCTGCTTATCCTGGTACACCACCATACAGAAGACTCGTGTTGTCTGCCTTACACAGCTCATACTTCTCCCAAATTAATGAGTACTCAAATCATTCCAGCTGCCCTCTTGGCACAAGGAAAAACTGAAAATCTATGACTGCCAAGTGACGGGGGTAACTCAGCTGCTAAATAAAATCCGCTTAAGGGGACACAGCTGCTGAGATGCCTGTTTACATTAAGATTACTCAATCCATGAACACAGAACCAAAGTCCAGAGATAGTTAAGTAGTGTTCAACACTGGGGTTAACCCTTTCATTCATCCAAGGCCTTCAAGGTGCAAGTGTCCCACCTAGGCGAAACATAAGGTTTCTACAAGGTTTCTACCAAATGACTTCTTCCCGCTAGGACGGATGCCTAAGCATTACCATGGGAGAACCTGCGGTCGGTGAATGGTATCTCAAATAGAAGTGCTCAGCCATTCAGTGGGACTTCCTAAGGAGGCTCTGAATAATCACTTCAGACTGAGAGAATGAGAGGATATTGGGAAATCAATAAAGAACGACGAGGCAGAGGGGAAATGGCTTACGCATATATGTATTCACTGAACACTCATTAACACAAAATTAATATGACTTTCCATTGCTATCCCCAAATTCCAAACACAAGGAGATTTTATTTAAATGTCTCCAAAATCTCTATTATCAATGACCTAGTCCCATTAAATTCTTAACCCAGAGTTCAAAAGCTGAACTCTCACCCCAGACCCGTGTCTTGTCCACACACAAGCATTCAAACCAAACAGCCCTTAAAGTCAGTCTTGGGCCACCAAAGAACACATTAGCAAGGACAGTCTTCTCTCATTGGATCTGTAAGTGTACGTGCATGTTTTCAACAAGGATCGCAAGCTGTAGCCTGGGTTCTCTGGCTAATTACAAAAACATGTTCTCTTTGCTGTCCTGAACATTCTGCCCTGTGTGCTTCACACTGTCCAAATCATGTAAAATTACAGAGTGATGTCATCAAATATATCAGGCTCAAGGGAAACAGATGAAGATTCTATAAACACTTTTCACCCTTAAACACGTAGCCTAAACAGAATACTTCCTCTCCCTGTAAGAGAAAAACGGCAACAAATGAGATTTAAAAAACAGAATGAGGACATGTGAACATCAACCCACAAACATTTGAAGATGATTAAGGAAGCACAGGCATAAATGAAGATAAGAGGGAAAATGTTGCTCTCAGAAAGAAAAAAAAGGGCCTTGGCACTAAAGGAACCCAACACAAAGTCAGTTTCAATTACACGGTGATGCTTTTGATCCACGCCATTGCCCTATACATTTCTGCTTGTTCTGAAGTGTTTATCTAAATACCTGTCTCCACAGAAGACATTACTTGCCTTTGAACAGTACTGCCTCATTTAAAATCGGAGAACTCAGACATTTTAAAACACAGTTACAGAATCCTGGGTGTCGCTAAGAACCGAAATTTTGGAAGGGTGGAATTTGTAGGTATTTCCTTAAGATGGGGGTTACTCTGCCCCAGTAAAGACAGAATTCTCTCAAATCCTTCACCATTACTTTCATCATGACACTTCTGACTCTTCCAGGGCCAAGATGAGCCCTGGACATGTTCTGGACCAAATGCAAAATCAGCACACAGCGTGACCTTGAAGAGAGAGCCAATGATGTAAATAACTGTGACCTGGAAAAGCATGCTTACATTTTATTTTGCTTTTGACACTTTAATGTACACAAGTGGTCATCGACAACTTTTGGGGTACATAGAGTCTTTAAAAACAACTCAAGGTATGAGGGTCAGAAGAACCTACTGAATGAGAAAGATCGAGTCAAGGGTCAATTATCCATGCCAATAACATGAATAGTCATGTGCTTGGTATAAAATGTCGAAGATTCTAAGTGTCCATTTCAGAAGGCAGTATGACTTTGCATAATATCTTTCCTAATTATTTAGAAGAAATGTGAGTCTGAGAATGTGAAGAAAGTATGTACATACAGGTGTGTGTCTATGCCCATATATACAATCATTTTGATCTGTAACTACATAAAATCATAAGACAGATTTATATGCAATCACTGACTTTTCAGACTCTTCTTTTTTTGGCAAGTTGACTTTTTTAGGGTAATTACCAACCTAGTTCTGTGTGGTAGATCAAATGGGCTGACAGTCTTTAAAGCACAGTTCCCCATCTTTCTCATTATGATGACATTGTTACTTGATCTCTCGACAGTTTCAAATTAGAAAATCAACCCAAAAGATGTATTTAAAGAGAATTTAAATTAATTTTGTTTTAGTAATGCAGCAACACTTGTCGAAAGGTGTGCAATATATGGCCAGGAGTCATACTCACTGTGCTATGTTAAATAATTCTATTTCAGCCTGGCACAGTGGCTCTCTCCTGTAATCCCAGCACTTTGGGAGGCCAAGGTGGGTGGATCACCTGAGGTCAGGAGTTCGAGACCAGCCTGACCAACATCGTGAAATCCCATCTCTATTAAAAATACAAAAATTAGCTGGGCGTGGTGATGTGTGCCTGTAATACCAGCTACCTGGTAGGTGGAGACAGGAGAATTGCTTGAGCCCAGGAGGAGGAGGTTGCAGTGAGCCAAGATCACACCACTACACTCCAGCCTGGGCGACAGAGCGAGACTCCATCTCAAGAAAAAAAAAAAAGAAAGAAAAAAAAATTCTGTTTCAATCTAACTTGTTCCCCCAGAAGAGGCAAAACACTCCAAAGTGACCATTTCCATTAGTCAGGCTTCCATATCTGCATGCTCTAGCTAGCCTTTCCAACAGAGCCAGTGACTACTGGAAGCAGAAGTAAGGCCCAGTGGTTGTCTATAGAGACGAATTTAACTCAGGGTTTCACAAACGTGTCTTCTGTGCATGGATATGAGTGCCACCAGGGTTGATTCTCTGGGCAATTTCAGTAGCCCCAGTGGATATTTTGTGTCTTGTTCATTACTATGCTCTCAGTACCTGGACAGCAAAGTTGAACATGTAAGTGTCAAAGATGCAGGTCTATGGCTTTAGTATGCTAATAATGTGCAGTGTAAATTTTTTAAGTGGGACTATGGTTTTCTAAACTTCCATCACATATTCGATAAAAGAATAATAAAATTAAATGAAAATAAAAAGGCCTCCATAAACACTATTTTTTTTTTCTTTTTTGAGACGGAGTCTCGCTCTGTTGTCCAGGCTGGAGTGCAGTGGTGTGATCTCGGCTCACTCCAAGCTCTGCCTCCCGGGTTCATGCCATTCTCCTGCCTCAGCCTCCCGAGTAGCTAGGACTACAGGCACCTGCCACCATGCCCAGCTTATTTTTTGTATTTTTAGTAGAGATGGCGTTTCAATGTGATAGCCAGGATGGTCTCGATCTCCTGACCTCGTGATCCACCCGCCACGGCCTCCCAAAGTGCTGGGATTACAGGCGTGAGCCACCATGCCCGGACCATAAACACTAATTTTTAAAACATAGAGTACCATTAATAATTAGCATTCAGAGAACTTCATATCCCGGGAAGAACCACTTTACGACTGAACGGAGACAAAAGCAATACTCTTATTGATAACACTCGAATGGAGGAAAGCTGGCATTTCTGTGCTATTTCACCAACAAAGCTGCGTCCAGATGTCTGCCACCACCCAATGACTGTGCGCAATCAGTGAGAACCAACCGAGCCTAGCTTCCGGAATGAAGCAACTCTCACAAATAAATTTAAAAGTATTAATTGGAGAAATTCTGCTTCTAGCTATGACGGACTATGTACTGTCAGATGAATCCTAATATTGAGAACATCTATTAACATTGGACAAACTACAAAAAAGAAAAAGGGCAATGAGGGCTTGAAGGTGCCACCAGATCCTACAGTGAAAATAATTACAAGGAGTAAAGACCTATCTATATTTACTCCCATTCCCCTCTCATAGCATTTGCCAATTCATAGGGAAGAATATGAGGCTGGATGCAGTGGCTCACACCTATAATCCCAGCACTTTGGGAGGCCAAGGCAGGTCATGAAAGCCAAACAGAACACAACAATCTAGAATTAGTGGCAGCCTCGCTAGAAGATGAAGACAAAAAAAATGGGTTCAGGCTACAGAAAAAGCCATAACATGAGAGAAAAAATCTGGAAGAAAAGGAAACTCTAGGGAAGTAAGTCCATGTTCTACAGACAATTTTTCCTTAATGTATTTGATAATGACTAAGTTATGTATGTGTTAGGTAAGACTCAATAAAACCAAGTAGAAAGCAGCTGCTAAAAGACTGCAATGTTAAGCAGAGAATCTGACCATCATAAAATGGTGGGAAATCAAATTTTAAAGTTAAGCCCTCACCAAGGAGGAGAGAGCACATGTAGAAATTACAAGCTTTCAGCTGAAACCTCTGAAATGGCTAAGCCTGCAGAGTCAGGACAAATTATAAATAAACAAGTTGTAATTAGATCAAGATACTTTGCCTGTATTCTATTTGCCCGCCACAGGATTTATTCTTTCTAAGAGGAAGAAAAGAACACCCAAAGCCAACAATTTTTCATATACTATCAGGCAAGCAATCGAGAATTGTTGGGCATGCCAAGAAACAGAGCCAGATAACTGAAAGTCAAGAGAAAAAAAAAAAAAAAGCAAAGACATAATAGACTTACAGGTAATCCAGATATTACAGAAATCAGGCATAGACTCTAAAATAACCATGATCAAAATATTAAAGAAAATAGATGAAAAGATAAAGCATAAGAATTGTATGAAATTCCTAGAATTGAAAATATTGACTAAAATTAAGAATTCATCATATCTATTTAACAGAAGATTGGACACTACAGAAGAGAAGATTAATGAACTGGAGAAGTCAGTAGAAATATCCAGCTTGAAGTGTATAGAGAAAAAAATAGAAAACAAAGAAGAAGCAAAAAATAAATATGGAATCTGGTCAAAAGATCTGATATGTAATTGGAATTCTTAAAGAATGTTAAAAAGGAATGGGGCAAGGGAAATATTTGGAGGAAGTGAGACAAAAATTTTACGAAACTGATGACAAACTTCCAGCCACAGATTCAAGAAGATATACACACTCCAAGTAAAATAAATGCAAAAGAAAACATTCTCACACATATCATAATACAAATTCTAAACAGTATATAAAAATCTTAAAGTCAGCTAAAGAAAAAAACATACTAAAAAGCAATAAGACTAACAATTGAACATCTCAAAAGAAATAAGAAAGGCCTAAAATGACAGAACATAACTTTTTTTTAATATACTTTAAGTTCTGGGGTACATGTGCAGAACATGCAGTTTTGTTACACAGGTATACATGTGCCATGGTAGTTTGCTGCACCCATCCACCTGTCACCTACATTAGGTATTTCTCCTAATGTTATCCTTTCCCTGCCCCCACACCCACTGACAGGCCCCATGTGTGATGTTCCCCTCCCAATGTCCATGTGTTCTCATTGTTCACCTCATTGAGTGAGAACATACAGTGTTTGGTTTTCTGTTCTTGTGATAGTTTGCTGAAAATGATGGTTCCTAGCTTCATCCATGTCCCTGCAAAGGACATGAACTCATTCTTTTTTAAGGCTGCATAGTATTCGATGGTGTATATGTGCCACATTTTCTTCATCCAGTCTATTATTGTTAGACATTTGGGTTGGTTCCAAGTCTTTGCTAGTGTTAATAGTGCTACAATAAACATATGTGTGCATGTGTCTTTATAGAATGATTTCTAATCCTTTGGGTATATACCCAGTAATGGGATTGCTGGGTCAAATGGTATTTCTAGTTCTAGATCCTTGAGGAATTGCCACACTGTCTTCCACAATGGTTGAACTAATTTACACTCCCACCAACAGTGTAAGAGCGTTCCTATTTCTCCACAGCCTCTGCCACATCTGTGGTTTCCCAACTTTTTAATGATCTCCATTCTAACTGCCATGAGATGCTATCTCATTGTGGTTTTGATTTGCATTTCTCTAATGACCAGTGATGATGAGCATTTTTTCATGTCTGTTGGCTGCATAAATGTCTTCTTTTGAGAACTGTCTGTTCATATCCCTTGCCCACTTTTTGATGGGGTTTCTCTTATAAATTTGTTTAAGTTCTTTGTAGATTCTGGATATTAGCCCTTTGTCAGATGGATAGATTGCAAAACTTTTTTCCCATTCTTTAGGTTGCCTGTTCACTCTGATGATAGTTTCTTTTGCTTTGCAGAAGCTCTTTAGTTTAATTCGATCCCATTTCTCAATTTTGGCTTTTGTTGCCATTGCTTTTGGTGTTTTAGACATGAAGTCTTTGCCCATGTCTACGTCCTGAATGGTATTGCCCACGTTTCCTTACAGGATTTTTATGGTCCTAGGTTTTATTTTCAAGTCTTTGATCCATCTTCAGTTTATTTTTGTGTAAGGTGTAAGGGAGGGGTCCAGTTTCAGTTTTCTGCATATGGCTAGCCAGTTTTACCAGCAACATTTATTAAATGTGTAATATTTTCCCCATTACTTGTTTGTGTCAGGTTTCTCAAAGATCAGATGGTTGTAGATGTGTGGTGTTATTTCTGAGGCCTCTGTTCTGTTCCATTAGTCTATATGTCTCTTTTGGTACCAGTACCATGCTGTTTTGGTTACTGTAGTCTTGTAGTATAGTTTGAAGTCAGGTAGTGTGATGCCTCCAGCTTTGTTCTTCTTGCCCAGGATTGTCTTGGCTATGCAGGCTCTTTTTTGGTTGCCTATGAAGTTTAAAGTAGTTTTTTCCAATTCTGTGAAGAAAGTCAGTGGTAGCTTGATGGGGACAGCATTGAATATATAAATTACTTTGGGCAGTACGGCCATTTTTCACCATATTGATTCTTCCTATCCTTGAGCATGGAATGTTTTTCCATTTGTTTGTGTCCTCTCTGATTTCCTTGAGCAGTGGTTTGTAGTTCTCCTTCAAAAGGTCCTTCACATCCCTTGTAAGTTGTATTCCTGAGTATTTTATTCTGTTAGTAGCAATTGTGAATGGGAGTTCACTCATGATTTGGCTCTCTGTTTGTCTGTTAATGGTGTATAGGAATGCTTGTGATTTCTGCACACTGATTTTTGTATCCTGAGGCTTTGCTGAAGTTGCTTATCAGCCTAAGGAGATTCTGGACTGAGACAATGTGGTTTTCTAGATATACAATCATGTCATCTGCAAACAGAGACAATTTGACTTCCTCCCTTCCTATATGAATACCCTTTATTTCTTTCTCTTGCCTGATTGCCCTGGCTAGAACTTCCAATACTATGTTGAATAGGAATGGTGAGAGGGCACCCTTTTCTTGTGCCGGCTGTCAAAGGGAATGCTTCCAGTTTTTGCCCATTCAATATGATATTGGATGTGGGTTTATCATAAATAGCTCTTATTATTTTGAGATACATTCCATTGATACCCAGTTTATTAAGAGCTTTTGGCGTGAAGGGGTGTTGAATTTTGACAAAGGCCTTTTCTGCATCTATTGAGATAATCATGTGGTTTTTGTGATTGGTTCTATTTTGTGATGGATCACGTTTATTGATTTGCATATGTTGAACCAACCTTGCATCCCAGGTATGAAGCTGATTTGATCGTGGTGGATAAGCTTTTTGATGTGCTGCTAGATTTGATTTGCCAGTATTTTATTGAAGATTTTCACATCAATGTTAATGAGGGATATTGACCTAAAATTTTCTTTTTTTGTTGTGTCTCTGCTAGGTTTTGGTATCAGGATGATGCTGGCCTCATAAAAAGAGTTAGGGAGGATTCCCTCTTCTTCTATTGTTTGGAATAGTTTCAGAAGGAATGGTACCAGCTCCTCTTTGTACCTCTGGTAGAATTCGCTGTAAATCTGTCTGGTCCTGGGCTTGTTTTGGTTGGTAGGCTATTAATTACCACTTCAATTTCAGAACTTGTTATTGGTTTATTCAGGGATTTGACTTCTTCCTGTTTTAGACTTGGGAGGGTGTATGTGTCCAGGAATTTATCTATTTCTTCTAGATTTTCTAGTTTATTTGTGTGGAGGTGTTTATAGTATTCTCTGATGGTAGTTTGTATTTCTGTGGGTTCAGTGATGATATCCCCTCTATCATTTTTTATTGTATCTATTTGATTCTTCTCTCTTTTCTTCTTTATTAGTCTGGCTAGCAGTCTATTTTGTTGATCTTTTCTAAAAACTTTCCTGGATTCATTAATTTTTTGAAGTGTTTTTCATGTCTCTATCTCCTTCAGTTTTGCTCTGATCTTAATTATTTCTTGTCTTCTGCTAGATTTTAAATTTGTTTGCTGTTTCTTCTCTAGTTCTTTTAATTTTGATATTAGGGTGTCAATTTTACATCTTTCCTGCTTTCTCTTGTGGGCATTTAGTGCTATAAATTTCCCCTACGTACTGCTTTAAATGTGTCCCAGAGATTCTGGTACATTGTGTCTTCATTCTCATTGGTTTCAAAGAACATCTTTGTTTCTGCCTTCATTTCCTTATTTACCCAGTAGTCATTTAGGAGCAGGTTGTTCAGTTTCCATGTAGTTGTGTGGTTTTGAGTGAATTTCTTAATCCTGAGTTCTAGTTTGATTGTACCGTGGTCTGAGAGACTGTTTGTTATGATTTCCATTCTTTTGCACTTGCTGAGGAGTGTTTTACTTCCAATCATGTGGTCCATTTTAGAGTAAGTGCGATGAGGTGCTGAAAAGAATGTATATTCTGTTTATTTGGGATGGAGAGTTCTGTAGATATCTGTTAGGTCCTCTTGGTCCAGAGCTGAGTTCAAGTCCTGAATATCCTTGTTAATTTTCTGTCTCGCGGATCTGTCTAATACTGACAGTGGGGTGTTGAAGTCTCCCACTAATATTGTGTGGAAGTCTAAGTCTCTTTGTAGGTCTCTAAGAACTTGCTTTATGAATCTGGGTGCTCCTGTATTGGGTGTATATATATTTAGGATAGTTAGCTCTTCTTGCTGCACTGATCCCTTTACCATTATGTAATGCCCTTCTTTGTCTCTTTTTATCTTTGTTGGTTTAAAGTCTGTTTTATCAGAGATCAGGATTGCAATTTTTGCCATTTTTTGCTTTCCATTTTCTTGATAAATGTTCTTCCATCCTTTTATTTTGAGCCTATGTGTGTCTGCACATGAAATGGGTCTCCTGAATATAGCACAATGATGGGTCTTGACTCTTTATCCAATTTGCCAGTCTGTGTCTTTTAATTGGGGCATTTAGTCCATTTACATTTAAGGTTAATATTGTTACATGTGAATTTAATCCTGTCATTATGATGCTAGCTGGTTGTTTTGCCTGTTAGTTGATGCAGTTTCTTCATAGTGCAAGATGGCTGAATGGGAACAGCTCCAGTCTGCAGCTCCCAGCGAGATCGACGCAGAAGGTGGGTGATTTCTGCATTTCCAACTGAGGTACCCGGTTCATCTCATTGGGAATGGATGGACAGTGGGTGCAGCCCACGGAGGGTGAGCTGAAGCAGGGTGGGGTGTCACCTCACCCTGGAAGTGAAAGGGGTCAGGGAATTTACTCCCCAACCCAAGGGAAGCCATGAGGGACTGAGCCTGAGGAACTCTGGCACAGATACTGCACTTGTCCCACTATTTTTGCAACCTGCAAACCAGGAGATTCCCTCTGGTGCCTACTCCACCAGGGCCCTGGGTTTCAAGCATAAAACTGGGCAGCCATTTGGGCAGACACCAAACTAGCTGCAGAAGTTTTTCCCATACCCCAGTGGTGCCTGGAATGCCAGCAAGACAGAGCCATTCACTCCCCTGGAAAGGGGTGCTGAAGCCAGGGAGCCAAGTGAACTAGCTTGGCGGGTCCCACCCCCATGGAACCCAGCAAACTAAGATCCACTGGTTTGAAATTCTCACTGCCAGCACAGCAGCAGTCTGAGATCCACCTGGGAGGCTGTAGCTTGCTGGGAGGAGGGGCGTCTCCCATTGCTGAGGCTTGAGTAGGCAGTTTTACACTCACAGTGTAAACAAGGCCGCTGGGAAGTTTGAACTGGGTGGAGCCCACTGCCACATAGCAAGGCTGCTATGGCCAGACTGCCAGATTTCCCTTCTCTGGGCAGGGCATCTCTGAAAAAAAGGCAGCAGCCCCAGTTAGGGACTTACAGATAAAACTCCCATCTCCCTGGGACAGAGCACCTGGCGGAAGGGGCGGCTGTGGGTGCGGCTTCAGCAGATTTAAACGTCCCTGCCTGATGGCTCTGAAGACAGCAGTGGACCTTCCAGTACAGCGTTTGAGCTCTGCTAAGGGTCAGACTGTCTCCTCAAGTCGGTCCCTGACCCCCATGTATCCTGACTGGGAGACCCTCAGTAGGGGCCGACAGATGCCTCACACAGGAGAGCTCTGGCTGGCATCTGGCAGGTGTCCCTCTGGGACAAAGCTTCCAGAGGAAAGATCAGGCAGCAATCTTTGCTGTTCTGCAGCCTCTGCTGGTGATACCCAGGCAAATGGGATCAGGAGTGGACCTCCAGCAAACTACAGCAGACCAGCAGCTGAGGGGCCTGACTGTCAGAAGGAAAACTAACAAACAGAAAGGAATAGCATGTCCACTCAAAGACCCCATTCAAAGGTCACCAGCATCAAAGACCAAAGGTAGATAAATCCACAAAGATAGGAAGAAACCAGCACAAAAAGGCTGAAATTTCCAAAAACCAGAATATCTCTTCTTCTTCAAAGGATCGCAACTCCTCACCAGCAAGAGAACAAAACTGGACAGAGAATGAGTTTGACAAGTTGACAGAAGTAGGCTTCAGAAGGTGGGTAACAACAAACTCCTCCAAGCTAAAGGAGCCAGTTCTAACCCAATGCAAGGAAGCTAAGAACCTTGAAAAAAGGTTAGAAGAATCGCTAACTAGAATAACCAGTGTAGAGAAGAACATAAATGACCTGATGGAGATGAAAAACACAGCACGAGAACTTTGTGAAGCATATACGAAGTTTGAATAGCTAAATTGATCAAGCGGAAGAAAGGATATCAGTGATTGAAAATCAACTTAATGAAATAAAGCAAGAAGACAAGATTAGAGAAAAAAGAATAAAAAGGAACAAACAAAGCCTCCAAGAAATATGGGACTATGTGAAAAGACCAAATCTACGTTTGATTGATGTACCTGAAAGTGACGAGGAGAATGGAACCAAGCTGGAAAACACTCTTCAGGATATTATCCAGGAGAACTTCCCCAACCTAGCAAGACAGGCCAACATTCAAATTCAGGAAATACAGAGAACGCCACAAAGATACTCCTTGAGAAGAGCAACCCCAAGACACATAAACATCAGATTCACCAAGGTTGAAATGAAGGAAAAAATGTTAAGGGCAGCCAGAGAGAAAGGTTGAGTTACCCACAGAGGGAAGCCCATCTTTTTTTTTTTTTTTTTTTGAGATGGAGTTTTGCTCTTCGTTGCCCAGGCTGGAGTGCAGTGGTGTGATCTCAGCTCACTGCACTCTCCACCTCCCGGGTTCAAGTCATTCTCTGGTCTCAGCCTCCCAAGTAGCTGGGATTACAGGCTCCCACCACCATGCCCAGCTAATTTTTGTATTTTTAGTAGAGACAGGGTTTCACCATGTTGGCCAGGCTGGTCTCAAACTCCTGACCTCAGGTGATCCACCCGCCTCGGCCTCCCAAAGTGCTGGGATTACAGGCATGAGTCACTGTGCCCAGTCAACAGAAAATATCTTTAAAGAGCTGAAAAAATGTAAGCCTCAGAATTCTGTACCCCATTAAAAACATTCTTTAAAATGAGAGCAAAATTAAAACATTTTCAGACACATTTATCAGCAGAATTTAAAGAAATAATTCAGGCAGAAGAATAATGATCCCAGGAGGGAGCACGGTAATGCAGGCAGAAATTAATAACACAGAAAAGGGGGGAAAACTATATGAGTCACTCTCATTAAATATTCTCTATTTAAAATGACAATAATCATGGCTTGGAGGATTGCTATGGCACCAAGAACAGGTGAGCTTAAATAGAGGTAAACTGTTCTAAGGTATGTGCATTATTATCTGGAAAGTGGGAAAAGTGCTAATATAATATAGACAGTAACAAATTGAGGATAAATGTTATAACCTCTAGGGTAATCACTAAAGTAAATAATAAAATAATGTTTACTAACAAGCTAATAGATGACAAAACTGAATAACAGAAATATTTTGCCTTTTTTAGATTAATCAACTAGAAACAGATAAGAAAAATAGCAACAGGATAGGTAAGATTAAATTATACAATAATTACACTGAACAGCCACTATTTTTTAGTGTATCTTGTCCTTTCTTTTTACTTTCAAACCATGTAAAGCACAATGTAATTATAAATGATACTATGTTTTAATAGATGTAATAATAAAAGAGCTGATTTGACAGAAAAATATGACAACCTTAAATCTGCATAGTGATGATAACACACACAACAACATATAAAACCAAAAAGCTGAAATGTTAAGCAGAGCTAAAATGAGACAGAGAGAAATACAATATCATAGTGGGGAATTCCAACTGATAGAATAAGCAAACAGAGCAATCAGTAGAGACTAGATCTGAATATTACAATTAGTCAATTTGATCACATTGGCATATATGGAACACTGCATTCATCAACTGCTGAATGCATTTTTTTTACAAGTCCTCAAGGATCATTAATCAAAACACACCGTATGATCATCTGTAAAGTCTAAATGTATTTGAAAGGATGGACATAATATAGAAGGTATTCAACATTTCAGTGGAATAAACTAAAAATCATAATATTTTAACTAGAAAATTTGAAATTTGAATTGTTTTAGAATTAAATATTACACTTTAAATAAAGTTCACAATAAAAATTAGAAAATAGTTTGAGTTCAATGATAATGAAAATATGACATCTGAAAGTGAACTATTACTAAAGCAACTACAGGGAAGTTGGTATCTCTAAATACATATAATAAACAAGGAAGGCTGAAAACCAATGATCTAAGGTTCCATTTTAGCAAGCTAAAAAAAGGTCAAATTTAACCCAAAGAAAGTGGAAGAAAGGAAATAAAAAATAAGAATAGAAATCGATGACACAGAAAACAGATGTACAATGCCAAAAAGTTACTTCTTGAAAATCCATAAAATTGATAAATCCCTAGGCAAGGTGGATTAGAAAAAAATGAGTGAAAACACAAATTAATCATATTGGAAATGGACAAAAGAAGAACCCTACAGATCTTTTACATGTGAAAAAGGAAATGAGGGGACTTTATAAACAACTTTAGGCCAATAAACATGAAAAATTATAGGAAATGGACACATTCCTCAAAAAGCACAACTTACTAAAACTGAATCAAGATGAAATGTTAAAGTCAGAATAGCCTTACATCTATTAAAGTGATTGAATCTATAATGAAAAATCTTCCCTCAAAGTAAACTACAGTCCCTTGTGGCTTCACTATTGAATTCTTCCATACAATTAAGGAAGAAATAACAATCTTACACAAATCCTTCCAGAGAATATAAAAAGAAGAAACTCTGCCCAACTCATTTTGAGGCCAGCATACCCTAATAAAAAAAGCTGAAAACAGCATTACAAAAAAGGGAATTTTCAGACCAGTATCTGTCTTGACATAGACACAAAGATCTTAAAATTGCAGAAAGTCAAATGCAGTGAAATATAAAAGTTTAATATATTATGACAAAGTTGGATTTATACCATGAATGTAAAGTTACTTTATCATTTGAAAATCAAACAATGTAATCCATGACATTAAAAAAAGAAGAAAAAATTATATAATTTTAATAGGTCCAGAAGCACTCAATAAAATTCAACATCCATTCACATCCATTTTTACCACACTAGGAACAGAATAGCACTTCTTTAACCTTAAAAAGAATATGTATGAAAATCAAAAGCAGCATAAGACTTAATGGTAAAAATAGTAAAAGCATTCATCCTGAGATCATGAAAGAGGTAAGAGTATGTGCTTATCCTTATTCTTTCAACATTGTACTGGTGGTATAACAAGATTAAAAAAGAAAGAAAGAAAGAAAGAAATCCAGTGTAACATGGTAAGAAAAATAAATAAAAGGTATATGGATTGGAAAAGTAGAAATATAGCAGCCACTACTCAAACACAGTATGATTATATACACAGAAAATCAAAAAAGATATAGTCATCATTAACCCTTTCTAGTAAGTGAACTTGGCAAAATCATTGTACACAAGATCAATATAAAATTGATGGCTTTCATATATTAGAAAACAAAAAATTAAAAAACTCTGTCTTATATAATTGCAGGAAAGCCTTTCAAATACCTGGTAATAAACCTTAGGAAAAATGTGTAAGACATCTAATACAAAAACTGCAAAATATTACAGAAAGAAAATAAGTGAAGGGATAGACTGTTAATGGAAGACTCAACAGTATAAAGATATGTCAATCCTTCTTCAGTTGATTTTTATATTCAACTCAATCGCAATTGAAGTCTCAGCAGATTATTTTGTAGAAATCAACAAACTGACTCTAAAATTTGTATGGAAATGCAAAGAACCAAGAAGAGCAAAGACAATTTTGAAGAATTAAAATGATACTGGAAGACTTATACTACCAAATATTAGGACTTACATAAAACTCAAGTAATTAAAACAGAGTACAAACATAAATAGACCAACAGCATAACAACAGAGTATCTAAGAAAAAAACCTAATTTTTAAAAAGTACTACTAAAATCCAATGAGAAAAAGTTTCTTTCATAAATTGTGCTGCATCAACTGACTATGTGAAGAAAAATAAGCCATAATTAATTCCAGATGGATTTTAATAATAAAGTTTAATAGTGAAGCTTAATAATTAAGCTTCTAAAATATAATACTGTGGACTATCATCCACCATTGGGTGGGGTAGGAAAACATGTCTTAAATTGTATATAAAAGAGCACTGTCCATAAAGGAAAAGATCCCAACATCTTAAAAAACTTCTGTTCATCAAAAGATAGCATTAAAAGAAAGAGCAAACTACAGGGTGAGAGAAGATATTTTCAGTCTAAATATCCGATAAAGGAGTGGTATCTGGAATACATAAAGAATGATTAAAAATCAATAAGTAAAAAAAGCAGATCATGAGATTTTTTGAATTGTCAAAAATCTTGAACATTTCACAAAAAATACATAGGCATAGCCAATATACAAATAAATATCTGTATTTCATATACATTTCTAATATACATATGAAAAACTGATCAACATTAGTGATCACAGGGATGGCAATTAAGATGATAAATACTAAAACACCCACATGCAGAACACACACACGCACACACACACATGCACACACACACCACACACACCACACACATGCATACACACACCACACATGCACACATGCATACACACACCACACACACATGCACACGCACACACACACCACACACAACGCATGCACACACACACACAAACACACACACACCAGAATGGTGAAAATTAAGAACATTTAGGACTACAAACGTTGGCAAAGAGAAACTAAATGCCCTTTGTCACCACTACTTTGGAAAGGTGTTTGGCAGAATTTTCTTATGCAGAACACATGTGTACCTTTTGAGGTGGTAATTTGACTCCTGGATATTCCCTAACAGAAATGTATACACAAGTGTGCAATAGAAGATGTGGAAGAATTTTCACAGCAGTATAATCTGAAACAGCCGAAACTGCAAGAGTCTACAGGTCCATCTACCCTAGATAAGTAATGATATGTCCATAGCAGAGTACTACACAACAATGATAAAAACAAATCCTTGACTCACACAGCATCTCAAAGACATGTCACTGAGTGAAAGAAACCAGACACCAGAGAGTATGTAACATAAGGTTCAGGTGCAATAACAGGTAAAAGTAACCCATGGAGATAGAAGTCAGAAAAGTAGTTACTGTAGGGGACAGAATGACTAGAAGGAGGCATGATGAAGGAAGCTTGAAGGTCCTGGCAGGTTCTGTTTTGACGCTATGATTTAACATGGGAGAGGGAATTTGTTTAAAAAAAAAAAGTGCCACACACTTAAGTTTTGCATCCCTTATCACGTGTATTTTTGAAATGCTCCATACAAAGTCTTTAAAACATTAATTTATTATGCTATGTGAAAGGAAAAATAAAATCTTGGGACCCCCAATTCCTATGCCCAAAGGGAAAAGTTTAGCTTGGAAGCTGAGACACGGAAAAACAAAACCCAAAAACTCCTTCATTTTTGTTCCTAAACTGATAGCTACAGACAGAAGTTCTCATGTCTCGACAGGCGCCGCCCTACAGGCGCCACCCTAACAACGTAAATTAACAGCTCACAGGTAGAGGACAGGAGGAGACCAGAAATCCTCCCCCACCCACCCAGAGATGAATGTATATATGACAGCTTCCTGTACTCTGTTTACTTTCCCTTATGTAAAGTGCAGATTTACTGAGTGTAAGATGAATACATAATTGACTGTAACGTCTACCCCCTCCTTTTCACATGCAACACATGGATTCACGAGGTTGTGAACACCTCTTTTTTTAAATCTTTCCCCTCCTGCCCACTTTTCCCCTTTAAATATTGAAGCCCTCAAAATCCTCTTAAGGAAAAGTATGGGCCACACATACTACTGTGGCCTGTGTCTCTTTTTCCTGGGTTTATCCTCAACCTTAGCAAAATAAACCTCCAAACGGTTTGAGATCGGTTTACATAATTTTTGGTTTGCACTTATAGAAGACTGTATCAGTAGCAGGCAAATTGGGAAGGGTACATGGGAACACGGTATTATTTTTGCATTTCTTGTTAGTCTAAAATAATTTCAAAATAAAGTTTGTGTTTTTATTTTAAAATATTTAATTGACAAAGATTGAATATATTCAAGATATGCAATGTGATGATTTGATATAAACATACATGTTGTAATGATTATTACAATCAAATTAATTAACACATCTATCATCATCCCTGCTGTATATTAGACAGCCAGAACTTATTAATCTTCTAACCACAAGTTTTTACTCTGATCAACATGACGTCAATTCCCCTACTTGCCAGCCCCTGGCAACCACTTGTTCATATGTGAGATTAAACATATTTGTCTTTCTGTGTTTGGTTTAGCATAATGTTCTCCAGGTTCATCCATGTTGTCACAACGGCAGGATTTCCCTCTTTTTTATGGCTGAATAATATTCCATTACACATCTGCTACTGTGATACCATAAAATATATATTTGGTCTTCCTCCCTGTTTCCTGACACAGAGCTCATAAAATACTTGGATCTCCAGTGACAGGAGAGTCTTTTGTATGCAAACGAGATGACTTGTGGCTGAGGGTCCTTAGATAGCCTCAGGATGGAGGCTGGTTGCCAAGGGAACCAACCATATGATTAGAGGACTAGAACTTTCAGGTCTCCTCTCTACCTACCCCTGCCCCCGCCCCCCCCATATTCTGGGAAGGGGAATGGAGCTGAATGTTGAGTTGATGAACAAGTGGACATAATGAATCTTCCATAAAAAACTCAATCTCAAAAAGACTGAGTTCTGAGAGGTTTCAGACAGCTGAACATGGGAGGTTCTTAGAGTGTGGTGCATCCAGAGAGGGCATGGGAGCTCTGTGGTGCCCCTTCTCCCATACCTCGCCCTGTGCATCTCTACCATCTGGCTGTTGAACTGTATCCTTTGTAATATCCTTTATAATAAATGTGTACATTTATTATAAGTAAAGTGTTTCCCTGAGTTCTGTGACCCACTCTAGAAAGTTAACAGATCTCAAGGATGAGGTTGTGGGAACCCCCCAATTCACAGCTGGTCGATCAGAAATATAGGTGACAATCTACTACTTGCAACTGTCCTCTGAAGTAGGGGCAGTCTTGAGGGACAGAGTCCTCAACCTGTCTCCAGGTAGATAGTGTCAGAAATGAATTGATTTAGAGGACACCCAGATGGTATCCACTGGAGAACCTGCTAGACAATTGATTGCTTGGTGTGTGGAGAAAAAACTCAGACATCCAGGATCACACAAGTTCTGTGTTGTAAAAGTATTATAAGAGAAACTGAGTTTGGATTTTCCTATATCACTAAAACTCAATTTCTGTATCCACTCATCCACAGGTTGATGGATACTTAGATGGTTTCTATACTTTGGCTATTGTGAATAAGGCATCAATAAACATGGGAATGCAGTATCTCTTTGCTATCGATTTCATTTCCTTTTAACACAGTGCTATCATCATCCTTGTGACCGTGAGTGTAGATGATCCAGAGGCAAAGAGGTGGTCTAGTGAGGAAAGAGTCTATGACTGTAAAATTTTTGTCAAGAGTGTAAACATATGAAACAAGCTGGAAGAGTTGGGCTGAACCACAGTAGCTCTAAGTGAAACCCACTGACCTTACCAATTTCCACTTTCCAAGCACGGCCATTGCTCTCACCATTGGGAATCTGAAGAGTCTTGGGGTATATCAAGTCCATGAAGGAATCCTGAGAGTGGCTATGGGACTGAAAAAGCTGAATCCTAAGGCTTGTTCTCTGAGTAAAACATCCTATTAAGATAACTCACACTGAAGGATGCCCTGGCCCCAGAGCACTCCCCCTCCATCCCAGAGGTACAGCGTGCTCCATAAATGAAAGAGCTTCAGTTTTGATGATTTTGCTTCTGAACTGTAATCTTGAATAAATTAATGCCATTGCTAATCTCTCACAGATGAATAAAGGCTGTCTGCAAACAATAGCGCCCTTGTTTCCAGGCCCAGTGACATTAAAATATCATCTTGTCTTTCATCATCTTTGTCTTTATCTTTAGTTATTCCCGCTGTGGGATGAAAACAGCCCAAGACAAGATATAACTCCTGCAGAGTCCAGGACCTGCAACATATTTCTTTCCGACCAAGAAATCCCAGCTTTCTGCTGTCTGTCCCTCTGCCCACTTGTCACAATCCACCTCAACCAACAAATCTAACCTCCTCCCCACCAAGAAGATTCAAAAACCATCATCACTTATGTGAAACTTGAACAATGGCTACATTCTCCACACAATATTTTCATCTTGTAATTACATATGATGCAATCTGGAGGGAAAGTTTAATGGAATAAGCATTCAGTCTAAGATTTAACTGTATGAGAGTAGGATTTTGAACATAATACTCTAAGGCTACAGACTCCTTAGCCCCAGCCAGGTAGGACAGCGGCAATGAGACCCTTACTGTGTACGAAACATCCCAGAGTTATCTCTGACCTAGCATTTTCTGCCAGGCCCTCCTTGTGCCAAGCACTTAGGTTGTGTGAACTTATCCAGACATCATCTCATCCTGAGGTAGAAACTATTTTTATCCCCATTTTACAAATGGGGAAGGTAAGGCTTGAGGTCATCCAGATAAGGAGAAGAAAAGAGGAATTTCAACTCCACCGTCCATTATCTTAACTATACTCCTTCTCTTACACAGGCTATACAATATGATCCAGGAAAGGGTGGCTCTTAACCTCTTTCTATTGGCCACTTTTCTGTGAGGATAATGTTATCTGCTTGGATCTTGCCCAGTTTGTTTCATTCTTGTTACTCATAAAATTGACTTTGCCCAAACCACGTGTTTTCTGTGGAGAATCACATACTTCCAAAGAGAGCTCAGACCTTGAGCTTTGGCTTTAGAAAGCAAGAAGGAGTTGGCTCTCACTAAGATTTCTGTCCTTCTATCATCACTTCTAGCAGTGAGCAAAGTAGCATCAGATGCTTCCTCAAGACAGAACCCCCAATAGCCTGTTCCCCTATAAAACAAACTCATGAAATGATAAGACATAATTGGGTTACGAAGGACAATTACTGAACATTTGCTTATGTGACTGACACTGTTCTAAGCCATCACAGAAGTCATCTCACCTAATCATCACAGCATTCCTATGGGTAGTATGGTGGGCAGAATACTATGTTCCCCCACTCCTGTCCCCATGATGTCTAGAAGTTTGTGATTATGTGATGTTACATGACAAAGGGGAATTAAGGTTGCAGATGGAATTAAGATTGCTAATCAGATGATGTTAAAATAGGGCCAGTTATCCCATGGGGCCAATGCAACCATAGGGCTGTTTAAAGCGGAAGAGAGTTTCAGAGTTTGTGCTGCTGTGCAAGGCAGACTAAGCCGGCTGTGGCTGGGCTTTGCAGATGGAAGGGGCCATGGGACAAGAAATGCAGACAGCCTCTGGAAAATGGAAAAGGCAAGAAAACACATTCTTTTTGTATTAGTCCATTTACATGCTTCTGATAAAGACATACCCAAGACTGGGCAATTTACAAAATAAAGAGGTTTAATCAACTTACAGTTCCAAGTGGCTGGGGAGGCCTGATAATCATGGTGGAAGGTGAAAAGCACATCTCACATGGTGGCAGACAAGAGAATAGAGCTTGTGCAGGGAAACGCCCCCTTATAAAACCATCAGATCTCGAGACTTATTCACTATCACGAGAATTGCACAGGAAAGGCCTGACACCAGGATTCAATTACTTCCCACCAGGTCCCTCCCACAACACACGGGAATTGTGGGAGTTACAACTCAAGATGGGTGGGGACACAGCCAAACCATATCACTCTCCTCGCATCTCCAGAAAGGAATACAGTCCAGCTGACACCTTCACTTTAACCCAGTGAGACCCTTATCTGATCTCTGACTCAAAGAACTGTCAGATAGTAAATGGAGTTGTTTAAGCCACTACATTTGTGGTAATTTGTTACAACATAAACAGGAAATGAATACAGGTAGGCTTTATCAAAATGATAATCTCCATTTTTACAGATGAAGAAACTAGCATTGAGAGCTTTACACTCTTGCCTGAGGTCACCTAACAAGTAAGTTGTAGAGTCAGAATTTTAACCAGGCTGTCTAGAGCCCTCTTATAATAGTAGGCCTTCTCCCCAAGGCAGCTCCTCTTCCTACTCAAAATTGTCTCTATTATTTCCTGCATTAAAACAGAGGCTGTATTTGGCAAGTTTAATATTCACCACACAGCATTTAAAGGGAAGGGAGGGACGGGAGGAAGACAACCTTTATCTAGCTTTCGGCATTTTATATTTGTCTGCAGAAAGCTATGAGGGAGCTACTCCAAGTGGCAAGCATGTCAAAGAGCTTAGGTGGTCTGGTAGCAGCAGATGAGGAAGGGCAGGTACTGCCAACTGTCTGCCTAACATCATCCCTGTTTCTCCTTGTTCGCGTCCCAACTTTGTCCAGATATCCACTCTTCTATGTTCAGAGGCGAGGTTTCCTCCCAAGTCCCAGTGTGGAATCACGATTGGTCTATGTTAATCAAGGCAATCCCATCTCTTTTGCCATTGATTACTTCTGGCATAAGCATGTGACCCATTTCTGGCCAATGGGATCTACAGAGGTGCCTGTGTGGGGATAGGGAAGAACTCCCTCTTTTATAAGATAAAAAGAGATATAGAAAAGTCTGCTGGCGTCTCCTCAAACTGCTGCCATCACCTGAGACTATGATGGTGTCATTGTTTACATGTTGAGAATGGCAGAGAGTATCGCTATAAAAATTACTTTGAGCTGCTAAAGTAGCCAGCTCCAGAGCTGCTCTGTCTCCGGGTGACAGATGTTTGAAGTTGGCTCATCCTAACGGGTGCAATAGATCTTTTCTGAGGGTGCTGTTTCCCGTATGTCACTTAGTAAGGCAATGTGGCGTGCTGAGGCACAGTCTTATGTACATGGTATCCAGTGAACAGTGGCTATTACTCTTTTTTATGCAAGAGAAAGATGGCTCAGAGAGGTAAGCTGGCTTGAAAAAAATCACGTTATTTTATGGCACAATTAGGATAAGAGTTCATCCCTCTGTGAGTCCAAAGTTTGGCCTTTGCCTACCAATCAAACAGTCTCTCCCCTGTTTGTTATTTGATGGCAAGAATTCAATTACTGTCTATCAAAATATGCTACATAGCCATGGATGAATGACAGTTACACTGGTTGTTCCATTTACCCAGATTGTAATTAAATTGCCTCTTCAGCTGGGCCTCTGACTTTTTAACATTTTCAATTGTAGGTAAGGAAATTTAATTAAATATTCTAAGTAATATCCTCCCAACTGGTAGCAAATCTATAGTAATGATTGTAAGGTCTCTAAACATACTTAAAATGTAATGTACTCCCATTACACTCAATGCAGCTAACAATTAATATTCTAATTACCAGCTAAACATCATTTCTACAGGGAGAGCCTCTTGGAGCCTCTGGTCTAAATGCAATCTTCCATTAAAATCAAGATGTTCACCAATCCCATTTTCTCTTCTTATGTACTCAGGACTGTGTTTCCCAGTTTTCCTGGTAGTCATGTTGGTGGGTCCATGAGGCTAAATTCTGGACAATGGAATATGCACAGAAATGATATACCCACTTCTCAGCTGGCTAAAAACCTGCCTGTGCAATTTGCCTCAATCTTTCTCTCCCTCTTGCCATTAATTGTCAAGACCACACGTTCAAGTTGGTGACACCAATGACAGAAGGACACTGGACCCTCAAATCCCAATAGAACTACCCAATCTGCATCATATTGGAATGTGAGAAGAAATAAATCTTCATTTTTGTTAAGTCATTTAGATTTCATATTCATTATTATTGTTATAGCAACACAAATCAGCCTAGCCTCATTAATACAAATCTCTCTTCAAGACACTGATTTTCCCTTCATCCTACTTACCACAATTTGCCATTAAATATTTTATTTAGGGTTTATTTCCTGACTCCTCAGGAACCACTGTTCACCTGTGCTATTCACAGGTGCTAATTCAATGCCTAGTACACAATAGGTGCTCCACAAATACTTGCTCAATGCCTGAACAAATGAATATTTAGCAAATGAATGAGTCCATTCTCTGATTTTTGACACCCACCTCTCTCCCTATGAGTGTGTGTGAAAACAAAAGATATTTTTTTGTTGTTGATTTGGAACATAGTACCTCTACCAGGTAGTAAGCAACTGATTTTATTTTATTTTTATTTTAGAGACAGGGTATTGCTCTTTCACCCAGGCTAGAGTGCAGTGGCAATCCATAGTTCACTGCAGACTCAAACTCCTAGGCTCAAGCAATCCTCCCACCTCAGCCTCCTGAGTAGCTGGACCTATAGGCCCATGCCCTCATTTCCAGCTAATTTTTAAATTTTTTTTGTAGGGACAGGGTCTCATTATGTTGCCCATGCTGGTCTTGAACTACTGGTCACAAGCAACCATCCCAGTTTGGCCTCCCAAAATGCTGTCATTACAGGTGTGAGCCACCATGCCTGGTTAGTGATGGATTTTAAAAGACAAGACTTCCAAGGCAGGAGGATCACTTGAGGTCAGGAGTTCAAGACAAGTCTAGGTAACATAGTGAGACCCTGTCTCTACAAAAAAATTAAAAAATTAGCTCAGCATAGTGGTGCGCACCTGCAGTCCCAACTACTCAGGAGGCTGAGTGGGAGGATCACTTGAACCCAGGAGGCTAAGCCTTTAGTGAATCGAGATCATGCCACTCCCCTCCAGTCTGGGCAGCAGAGGGAGTCTCTCTCTTCCAAAAAAAAAAAAAAAAAAAAAAAAAGAAAAGAGAGAGAGAGAGAAGACATTAAACAGTCTGCAACTAGAGTTTAAAAATGAAGGCTGGGAGCGGTAGCTCACACATGTAATCCTAGCACTTTGGGACACTGAGGTGGGTGGATCACTTGAGGTCAGGAGTTCGAGACCAGCCTGGCCAATATGGTGAAACTCTATCTCTAATAAAAATACAAAAAAAAAAATTAATCAGGCATGGTGGCATGCACCTGTAGTCCCAGTTACTTGGGAGGCTGAGGCAGGAGAATTGCTTGAACCCGGGAAGCAGAGGTTGCAGTGAGCCAAGATTGAGCCATTGTACTCCAGTCTAAACAACAGGGCAAGACTCCATCTTGAAAAAACAATGAAGATGGGTATAGAATTAGGTTTTATGGTTGATGAGCAGATGTAAAGAACAGTTATTTAAAATTGGCCTCACCTTATCATACCAGAATTAGTGGAAAACCAAAAGAAAAAAAAATTGTCTTATCAATCAATAGGGTTACAGAAAAAGAGAGAAACTTAAGAACTAAGATTTAAGTCAAAACCAAACTGGTCTGGTGAAAAATAAAGGAATGCCTAAAAGTCTGTCAAGGCTTGTCAGGGTCTCACCCCTCCACCATGAATTCAGGTGTTGGAGGAAATTCTGGAGCCGCCTAGGATTTGGGCATTTAAATTATGGCTTAACTTACAAATATGCATTCAAAATCATTCTTCTCTAAAAGATTTAATTATCTGTCTCTTTTCCAAATAGCCCCAACTCTCTACCTCCTGCATACTTGGGCCAAGGCTGGGGGTATTCAGTGCTAAGATTCCAGCTTTGTCTCTGCTCAATCAACACATACCTATTATAAACAAACAATTTGGCAGTAATCACAAGGTCTGCAACCAAAAGGATCCTGTTCAACTCCATCCTTTTGAAGAAGTGTTTATTAGGGTTATTTTTCTGTCACTTTGTCTTTGGTAGCTCTACAGAGTGGGCCAGACAGCGCGTAATCTAAACCTTAAAATTTATTTCACTGACTTGAAACTTCCATGTTTTATTAGAACATGCAGGCAAAACAGTTTTGGCCTGCCATCAAATTCGATAACACCTTTGTATATATCATGTGATACCACTCAGCTACTTCTCATTCTCAGAGATTAAAGACCAGTGAATTATAATGGATTCTTCAGTTAGAAATCCAGAAAAGTTTCACTGGATGGTTTTAATGTTCTTTGATTGACTCAAGGCCAGGAATATAAGGCCCCTGAGTTCTTTAAATTATGTCTCCCATATCTCTGACTTTGGTTTCAAATAAACAATTACCTTGCCAAACCATAACCTGCATTCATTGTTCAGCACTTGAAAGCTTTAAACAATGCCTATCTCTAGCCTCTGTGGATATAGGTGGACGAAAAGTCACATAACCCAGTCTTGATTATTATAAAGGGGGTCTAACTCCAACTCCAACAGGCAAAAGGGAATGAAAACAGGATTTGGAAGGGCCTTTCCATCAGATAAACAGCTCCTTCTATACACAAACTCACAAACACAATGTGCCACTTACTTTTCTCACTCCTCTGGTGAAGTGAAACAAGCAAATAAAAACTCAGGCAACCACCGCCCCAGAATCTCCCTCTCCCTCAAGCTACCCCACATAGTGAAATTCTTGGATGGGCAGACCATGGAAATTCAACAGTCAGCAAAAGCTTATGGACAGCCCAACTTACTCAAAGTCTTTATCATCATACGGCTTCCAGGTAAAGCTTTGGAGACATTAGCCACACTCTGATACTGGGACTACAAAGAAAATTCCACAGATGAAAGAATCAGGATCTCTTTCCAGCCAACAAAACCAATGTCAATCTGAAACCATCACTCACATTCAAGGCGTCCTTCCCACTCAAATCCTAGGTTGCCCTGTGAGTCCCTTTTATGTATTGGGACAAGGGTGTGAATGTCTTTTGCACTGAGGCATTGGATTGATGGCAGGATGAGCCAGGGTTGAATAATTTATCTGACTTTTGTCCAGAACTAATAAGCCAATGGGAACATCCAATGAACATAATGAACATACTTAAATATAACACGTGGGAAACATACATAACAAACTTCAAATCAAACCTCTCTTCTGACCTCCAAAATGCCAAGAATGTCCCTTAGAACTAGACTGGACCATGGCCAATTAGATCTGAATTCATTACATATGTTTTGGGGGATGGGGCTTTTGCCTGGACTCACCCTAATGAATTGTTCAGCCTTCATGGAAATGCTCTAATGACAATAATTTTCAGGAAGTAGCTGGCTCTTGCCTTCTTTCACTTGCTACCCATTAATACACCTTCTATGCATTACTTAGATTAAGGACTTTGTAAAGGAGGCCTTTGTAAGAAAAATAACTTGGGCAGCAGTGCAGCAGAGCATGAAATCCCAATCTGGATGGTTGGCTGCTTCATAAAATGTGACCAGGAATGGAGAAGCCAAAAAGCAGAGGTAGGGAACAGAGTGATAGATCTCACAGTAGCTGATGGAAACTTTCCCAACCATATCATGACAGTTGGCCTATGCAGGGCCCCAAATGAAATCCATTATATTGGCCACAGAGCATGGGATTCTGGCACAGTTAGTGCAAAAGTGTTTCCCTCTGTGAGCTTTAAATGTGATCAGGCAGCCTCCCACTGCTCCTCACCCTGAGAGTGAGAGCCTAAAGCTGGAGAGCATCGATTCTCACAATGGCCTTGACAATCAGTTACAAGATCATTTTTGAAGACAACCAAACTCATAGCACTTCAGTAAAAGTTATAGTCTACTGAGGTGTTGTTATTCAAGGACAGCTAGTCTCAATGGCAACATGTCACTCATGGAAGTCCAAGCACCAAAGTCTGAGGATAGATACCATTTTTAACAAATAAAGACAGATGCTAATCATTCTACTAATACGTCACCCATCCACTTGCATTCTAAAGGATGTTCCTGAATGAAAGAGAAAGGGGTGACTGAGGCATAACCCTAGGCAAGCATTGGCATGGTGGCTTCATGCATTGTTAATGTTATGTGAATAATACTATTAAGAGCTGCTACTACTTTGGGAAGAAAATGTTGGGATAAAGCCCCTAGGCTAACCTTCTATTGAAACGTCAATCCCCAGAGCAGAACACGATGCATGGCTATCCCCAAACTCCATCTTAGCTGAAGAAAATGCAAGACGGTATCTCCTTATGTTAAAAGATGATTTTACTTGGATACATCAAAATAGTGCATTGCTAGGTCTTCATGAAAATGCTTCTAGTCAAAGGAATGCTGGATCCATGGAAGAACTGGACTTCTATGTCGGAATGAGGCGGCTCTAGTTGATTTGGCCTTATGATGTGTGAACAAGATGGTTCTTAAACCATATGGGCTAGTGATGCTGCCTCAAAGGAGCACAGAAGCCAGACAGATCACTCTATTATTTTATGAGAACTATATGAGGAGAAGACGGGCCATGCACAGCATCTCCATCATTACTTTATGACCCATGACAGTCAGTGTCACTGAAGTGCTTGTCTCAGACGAAGTCTGGTTTCTAGTATGAATAAGACAAAAGGCTTCAGACATATCCGCATAGCAAATCAAAATTCATTAAGTTAGGATCAGTACATTATTTGAAGCAACTAATACTCTTCTAACCAGGAAGATGCCCTATTATGTTATAATTATATCAGATATCAAACAGGGTTAATTCAAAGCTTTTAGTTATAGGAACATTGGGAGGCCCAAACTGTTGAATTAAATTACTCTACAATCCTGTGCTAAAATACTCATTAAAAGTATTGAACCTCAATAAGAAGAAAGGCTGTCAATGTGTTATCTGTAACCCTTGAGTCCTTGGATTTTTCTACTGTGAAGTCATCCCTTCACTCAAAACAAAGGAGCAAATAAGAACAACAACAAAAAACCTGTGAGAACCAATTGCAGCACTGGCATGTTACTGAGGCTGGGGACAATGTCTTTACAAAGGCCAAGTTTTTCTTCTCAACAAGTGAGGAATCTAGAATGGGCTAGAGATAAGTTACCTTATAATTCGAGTTCAGTGATATAACTCCTAAGACGCCGACACAAACAATATAATTTGGCAGCACCAAGAGCTGACTTTGCTGGGAAAGGAAATAATATGACCCCTAGAGAAGGAGAAAGGAAGTGAGGATTTAAAATAAGGCCGAAGAGTTGAAATTGATATGGCAAAATGTGAATATTTGCTAAATCCAGATAGTGGATATTCAGTACATTTGAAATATTTCACAAATTAAAAACAATGAACTTAATCTTTTGGAGACTGAGCCATTTTTGGAAATAATCAGGCAGGAAGACCCATGCAGATGCCAGTGCAGGGGCTGGGCCAGCTACACTCCATGGTCCACGGTAGCTCTGTACCCAGCGGAGCTCAGAGAATGCAGAAAGCCCCACAAGAAAGTCCATTACTTTGATTTCAATGCACTCTCCACTCTCTACAGGGTTGTTTCCCTGTAGAAATGGGGGTGGGGGTGGAAAATCTCCTATTTGGGTCAGGGAAGTAACAGTGTTGGGTAGGAGGGAGGTAGGGGTAGAAAACTGCCATGTACACCAACAATATGGGCTTGGATCATATCTTTCAAAACATCATGAAATAACAGACTTTGAACAACAGGAAGGAGTCCCACATCTGAGTCACTGCCTCATGTAAGATGGGGTATATTAACATTTGTGTCTCTTGACCTAAACACCTCTTGTTAAAGGGATTCCACTCCCATACAGCTGTGATGTTCTAATCACCAACGTCTGAGTGATCAGGAATACTGTTCTCTGGCAAGTCAAAAAACAAAATGACTAGCTCAACAAATTTTTATCAAGACATGCAGCTCACAGAGATCCCTGAGCCTGCAGCCATCAACACAGGGCAAAGGCAAAAACCTATTAGCCAGGTATTTAAAAAACAGGGAAAAATAAAGAAATGGAAACTATGTATGAACTGGGGATCCAGCATCCCCCCAATAGAAGGTTTTAGCTGTCCTTACAAGTCAGTTAAAAATGTTTAAGGAACATACTTAAACTGCAGCATTTCTAATGCGGCTGTCACACTACATTTAATGCAGAAAAGATGTATTTTTAAATGATCCGGTTACTCCAAGGGCTTTGGCTTATAAAAGCCTTTTTTATTGAGATTCTAAATTCCAGTCTGAATAACCTTTCAATTTGTTCCAGTAATTTTTCCCCTCCTGCATTTGCATTGGCAATACAGCTGGAGTCATTTCAAAGCCTGGGCCCTGAGCACTGAGCCTTTTGTACCAAGTCTTCCCCTTCAGCATAGACTGTGGGTGCCAGATTTGACATTTCTATGAAGCTGTTTGCACAAGAAAAACCACTTGCTTTTCAAAGATCAAGATTAAAGAGAGCTTAGGAAAAGAAAGACAGCATGTAGCATTTTTCATCACCTCTGTGATTACCTGGGGGTAGAGGTAGGGGTCTGAACTACAAATTAAGTCACTTCAAGATTCCTTGAGTAGTTAAAAGTGCTGCAAACAAATGTGGCTCTCTGTTAATATCTCTGCTTACATCCCAAAGCCCTTGTTTCATTATCTAACCATTGCTTTCCCTTGGGCTCTACTGCGAGTTTGCCGACATTTTGCAACCTGGCGCTTGGGTAAAACTCATGATAAAACATCAGTGTGAAGGTATGAACAAGGTTTAAACTCAACAGCTTTTCACGTGGCACCTTCTTCCTAAACATTGAAAGGAAAATGAGACCTTGCAAAGATGGGATAATTGTGGGGGGATTTTAGGTCATTCCAATCAAAACCTGGTAGGAGAATAGCCAATGTTTATTGAACCTTCACTATCTGGCCAGCGCTGAGCAAGATGCTTTCAGGAATACTTTCGTCCAGAACTAAACATCTGAATAACAAAAGGTGGCCACCATTCCAATTGTAGGGACACTAGTTATCCTTAAAAAAATGTAATACCACCTAAGAATCTAGAAACTACTTTTACATTTAGCTTGTTTGAGAAGGATTAGGCCTGTAAAATTCTTATAGGTAAATTCTAGCTCCAAATGGATAAAATGAATCACATGTAGGTTAATATAAATAAACTCTGTGGCACCTTGTCCAACCTAAAACTTTTGTTTTTTTTTTTTTAATCCTTTTTTTTTCTTCCAACTTTTAATTTAAGTTCAGGGGGTACATGCACAGGTTTGTTACATGAGTAAATTTCATGTCACTGGAGTTTGGTGTACGAATGATTTCATCACCCAAGTAGTGAGCGCGATACCGGGTGGATAGTTTTTTGATCCTCATCCTCCTCCCACCCTCCACCCTCATGTAGGCCCCAGTATCTATTGTTCCCCTCTTTGTGTCCCTGTGTACTCAATGTTTAGCTCCCACTTATAAATTAAAACATGTAGTATTTGGTTTTGTGTTCCTATGTTAATTTGCTTAGAATAATGGCTTCCAGCTGCATCCATGTTGCTGCAAAGGATGTGATTTCATTCTTTTTAGGACTATGTAGTATTCCATGATGTGTATGTATCACATTTTCTTTATCCAATCCACCATTTACAGGCATCTAGGTTGATTACATGTCTTTGCTCTTGTCAAAAGGAGTACACATGCAAGCATGTGTCTTTTTGGCAGAATGATTTATATTCTTTTGGGTATACTTCCAGTACTTTGATTGCTGTGTTGAATAGCAGTTCTGTTCTAAGTTCTCTGAGAAATCTCCAACTGCTTTCCACAGTGGCTAAACTAATTTACATTCACACCAGCAGTGTATAAGCATTCCCTTCTCCTCTGCAACCTCTCTAACATTTGTTATTTTTTAACTTTTTAATGATAGCCATTCCGACTGGTGAGATGGTATCTCATTGTGGTTTTGATTTACATTTCTGTAATCATTAGTAATGTTGAGCATTTTTTCATATGCTTGTTGGCCACGTGTATGTCTTTTTTTAAGAAGTGTCTGTTCATGTTCTTTGCTCATTTTTTAATGGGGTGGTTTAAGTTCCTTAAGTTCCTTATAGATTCCCTGGATATTAGACTTTGTCAGACGCAGAGTTTGCAAATACTTTCTCCCATTCTGTCTGTTTACTTTGTTGATAGTTTCTTTTGCTGTGCAGAAGCTCTTCAGTTTAGTTAGGTCCCACTTGTCAATGTTCTTGTTGCAATTGCTTCTGAGAGTTTTCATCACAAATTCTTTGCCAAGGCCTATGTCCAGAATGGTTATTTCTTAGGTTTTCTTCTAGGGTTTTTACAATTTGAGGTTTTACTTTTAAGTCTTTAATTCATCTTGAGTTGATTTTTGTATATGGTGAAAAGAAGGGGCCTAGTTTCAATCTTTTGCATACAAATAGCCAATTATCCTAGCACTATTTATTGAATAGGGAGTCCTTTCCCCATTGCTTGTTATTGTCAACTTGGTTGAAGATCAGATGGTTGTGGGTGTGTGGCTTTATTTCTAGATTCTCTGACCTGTTCCATTGGTCTATGTGTCTGCTTTTGTATCAATACCATGCTGTTTTGGTTACTGTAGCCTTTGTAGTTTAGTTTGAAGTCTATACTACAGTGTGATGTAGTGTGATGTCTCGGGCTTTATTCTTTTGGCTTAAGATTGCTTTGGCTATTCAGACTCATTTTTGGTTCCATGTAAATTTTACAATAGTTTTCTCTAGTTCTGTGAAAAATGACATTAGTAGTTTGATAGGGATGGCACTGAATCTATAAATTGTTTTGGGTGGTATGGCCATTTTAACAATATTGATTCTTCCTATCCATGAGCATAAAATGTTTTCCCATTTGTTTGTTGTTGTCTCTGATTTCTTTCAGCAGCGTTTTGTAATTTATGTTGTAGAGATATTTCACCTCCCTAGGTAGTTGTATTCCTACAACCTAAAACTTTTAAAAGATCTTTTGTAGAGAATAAACATTTATAACACATATTTACATCTTTCAAGCACATCTTGTGAACAGGAGCTAGGTATATTAGGTATAGAGAGGATGCTGGGGGGAAATCTCAGTAGACTCCTTGAAATTCCTTACAAACAACTATTAGGCTTCCTGTACATGGTAGGGTTGATTTTACTTTCATTAAGATCACTAGTTTTCAAAGCTTTAATGACACAAACCAGTTTCTCATATAATTTGCTTCTGATTCACTTTCAAACATTAGATGATCTTTTTTGGTGGGGTGCACACATCTTACTTGGAAGAAATCAAGACAACTTATAGGATTAGAGATGACTTGTAAAGCCTAGAAAGAAACTTCAGATCAGTGGCCAGATTGGTTTCTTGTAGGAATCAGAGGCACTTGACAAGCACTCATGAAAAGAACCTGATTTCTTTCATCCACTATGGCCCAGTTCCATTTAAATTTAGAACAGAGAATTCTGTAGCCTCTGCTTTTAGAATCATTACTGATGGCTCTTACTTTTTGAGAATATGCTGGGACTCTCAGGGGGAGGCAGTGCAATGGCTAAGGCTATAGCTCTGGAGTCTAAAGAATTGGTGTTAGGTCTTCATTTTTTCCCTGAGCAGCTCTGAGACTTGAGCAAGCAATTTTCCAGCCCCATACAAAGGGACTAGTGATAGCTCCTGTCTCACAGGGCTGCCATGACAATTACATGAGGCAGCTCCTGGAAAGCACTTTGCACAGAGCCCAATGCATAGGATAAACTCAACTAAATAAAAACTTAATATTTCTATAGTATAACTATTTAACATTCTTCTACCAACTGGTTATTTATTCTAGTATCATAAATTATAAAATTCTAAGGGTGTAACGATACATGTTAAAAATAAAAATAAAAACTTGACGTCTTGACTGTTACTTATTTGAGACATCCTCTGGAGAAACAAACGTCCAACAGAACTTTCTTCAGTGATGAAAATATTATATATTTGTGCTGATACGGTTGTCACCAGCTAATGGGACTATTAAAACACTTGAAATTTGGCTGGTGCAACCAAGGAACTGAATTTTTAATTTTGTTTAATTTTAATTAAATTAAATGTGAATTTTAAGCGGCCAAAAGTGGCTGATGGCCACCATGTTGGGCAGCTCAGTCAGCTCTGGAATACGAGGAAAATAGACAGGGGAGCATAAATAAACAAAGAAATCAGTATCAGTGGGAAAAGCCACATTTGGATGACAATGATTACTTAGCACTCACCCAGCAAACACTTGAGATGCTCCATGAGTCGTGAAGGTGAAGGTGAGCTGGGAGTTATTACAGACTGTCCTGAATTCAAATTCTGGATCTATCAGTTACACGTTGTAATAGCTAGGCAAATCTGTTAGCTTCTTCTTAGCCAGGGGCTACGACTAGGTAGTGCAGGTAGATAATAAACGCTAGAAGTGGACTATGCTCCCTAAGGAAACCCAGAGGGACAACCTTGTGTATATCTGTGTCACACACAGGTTAAAAGCACATCAGCACCCACAAAAACACAAGATTTAATCTCATGGTTAATATGGTTGCTTGGGTTGGCATAGTTTGGGTTATTCTATTTAGTAAGAATATAAACTGTCCAGTAAGCACCCTTACTATGTGGTGAGGCCCAAAGTGATAGAGTAAAAACCAAACTAATATTATTTAGCACATATTAAGTACTTTCCATTTATTCTCACAGCAGCCAGGATGAAGTCAACGTTACTATCTTCATTTTATGTAGACTACAAACTGAGGCATAGAGTGGTTAAATCACTCACCCAAAGGAACACAGCAGAGCTGGAACTAAAATTCAGTCTGATAAAGTCCCAATTCAGAAGAACCACTGCTGAGAAATATAACAATAAATGGGGTGTGCCCTTATATTAAAATGCTGCTAGTCTCACAGAGAAGGTAAGACATAAACACAAGGCAGCAGGACGCAAAACTAAGAGTGAGACATACATTGTCACAGCGGAGAGGAGAAGGGGCCAGAAGGAAACACTGGCTTCTGAGCAACTTGTTAGTGACTAGGTGGGAAGCAGGCTGTTTCCCAAAGGAGGGAAAGACTTTGCTTAATCATGACAAGTGTGGGACACTCTTCTGCCTCATTAGAGAAGGAGCTTAGCGGATGCCTGGGACTGGAGAAACGAGCCTCCCTCTGCCCTCCAGCCCCTTCCCCCTTGCTCCTCCAGCATCCCGTGCAGGCTTCTTCCTCCTCCTGATCCTCTCTTGCCTGCTATGTCTCCCAAGCATCCTATCAGAGAGAGGCTGGCATGGGGCCAAAGGAACAGTTTTTGAAACGGGAAACCAGATGCCACCAGCTCCCTATAACTTGGGTTCTGTCATGCCTTAATGCCTCGGTCTTATTTTCGTCTTAAGACTTCTGAGCAGGTTCAGGGTCTTCCTCTATGTTTTCAATGAAGCACACTGTCAGCACCAGTAATCACTAAATAAGAACGGTAATTACACCCTTCTTACCTAAATGCCTCCTATGATTTCAATAATTCCATTCGAAAATCCTTGCAGGGACGCCTGCATTCACGTGGTTGTTAGTGATTTGTACAAGCTTTAGCTCGCTCTCCCATACATCCTTGTATGCCTATAAATGGTTATATTTGGGGAAAACACACAGGGTGGGAGATAAATACATAGGCAGGCCATTGCCCAGGCACCAATTTATAAAATGCATCATAAGAGATGAAAAGTGTTAGGCAAATGTGTTTGTTATTTCTATGTTGTTCACATTTCCCTCAGTCACATCGCATCTCCTTTTCCAAATGCTCTAATCCTGTTTTATTCCGACTGTAAGAATTCCGCTTACTTGAATGTTCTCATCTCTTCAAAGATGACGTCAAGCAGGAGGCAGAGATTGAGTTTTAATCTCTTGCTTGCCCTTCCGAATGTCAAATATTTGTGGTGTTCAGCGTTTTCAAAATCAATGGGGACAAAAAACATATCAAAATGAGTATCAAGATCATTCAGAGCAGAATATTAAATGTGCCTTATGTTTTTCTAAGGCAAGTTTTAAAAACAGGACTGGCAACAAAACAAGTTCAAAGTTTATGAAAACAGACAACTCTAGCTGTATTCCATTTCCCTTTGTCTGGAAGCCAGTTCTTTTGAAAAAGTTCAAAGGAAAGCTGAACTGTGACTCCCTTTCTAAACAAACATCATCATCCCTGTGTGTCAATAAGTTAACCATCCCCCAGTCCCTGATGTCCAAACCTACACCCCCAATTTGCTATTCACATTCCTGAGACTACCCCTTGGTTACAAATCTGCTATTGTTGTTCTTTAATTCTACACTGACAGGCAGTTTCCTGGGAAGCACCCATAAGTAGTCAATTGTCACTAGGATCTGAAAATAGCTTGAAAATATTATTTGGATTGTTTGTAGTTCATCGTTTTAAATGAAAGTAAGGAGAGAGAGCAGCAAAAATGACAATAGAGAGCTAAAAAAAAATGGGCAATAAACCTTATTTTCTGTTTGTGCAAAGTGTTGCTAAGATAACATATTGTGCATAATTTTAAAAACAAGAATGAATGACAGGCCAACAGTGAAGATACCATGCCCACTGGCAAAATGAGACTGGAAGAAAAAAAAAAATAAGCCTGGCTAAGGGAAAACTAAATTAACTGCTCCCTCTTCAAGATATTTAGCTAAGCTTCTTCCTCCTCACATCTCCTACCCTCTTCCCAGCAGTAGCTTTAGCATCCATTAAAATGGGTGATTTGAATGCATAGAAGGTAGTTAGAAAAGGACTAGAAGTATCTTGCCTCTAGCACTCTTGCTCCAACTCCCTCTCTCTGGAATGCATGAAAAATCAGTTAAGTGTGCACATGGCTCCATTCCTTCCAGACCACAGGAGTGCGGGGCACCTTGCAGCCAGGGGGAAGGAAGAAACAGGAAAGAGGAAAAGAACTGGAGAAAGGGCAGTGAACTTGTATTCTTGGGACTGAGGATTCCATCAAAATGGTCAGATAGGGATTTCTGCTTGTCCTTGGAAACTGTAGGTTTAGAAAAGCTGATGCTCTAAAGTTCGTTCAGCCAAATGAAGGGGGTTCCCTAAGGCAGTGGTCCTCAAACTTTACTGTGGATAAAAGTCACCTTGGGTGCTTGCTGACATGCAGATACCTGGGTCTGACCCCAGACCCAGAGTTAGAAACTTCAGAAACAGAGCCAGGAATCTGATGTTTTTGTTTGCTTGTTTTTACTTTTTTGAGATGGGGTCTCTGTCATCCAGGCTGGAGTACAGTGGTGCAATCTCACCTCACTGCAACCTCTGCCGCCTGGGCTCAAGTGATCCTCCTACCTTAGCCTCCTGAGTAGCTGGGACCACAAGCATGCACCACCATGCCTGGCTAATATTTTGTATTTTTGGTAGAGACAGGGTTTTGCCATGTTGCCTGGGCTGGTCTTGAACTCCTGAGCTCAAGTGATCCGCCTGCCTCGGCCTCCCAAAGTGCTGGATTACAGGCATGAGTCACAGCGTCTGACCAAGAATCTGATTTTTTTAAGAGAGCTCCAGAGCGCTAAAGCTAGGGACCCCCAAATCTTGTAAACAAACAACAAGATCAAAAACACTGCTTCTCACTACTGGGTTCCCCAAACAAAAAACTCTGTGCATACTCTTGGACTTGTAAGAAGCAGGCGAGAGACAATGGGAAGTAAGCAAGGATGATTTTTAACATAATACTGCTGGCTAATTTATGAGCTTACCCCCATTTTAGCATTCTTTAAAATGTCTTCTGGAGGGTTCAGGGCTGCAGCAGAGAATAGGGTCTTCCATGAACTGGAACCACAGGACAACTGGGTTTGCTAAGTGATGTGGTGATGGTAGGTGCACATACAGCCACCAACCACGAGCAAGAAGAAAGGTGAGTGGGGGACAGTGGAACTGTGCCATTCTTTCCTCCGTGTACTCACTACCACCACGTTCCCTGACCACACACCTCTCTGATGATAACCATATCCTGAACAAGAGAAATAAAACCCTCTCCTTAGGAAACATCCTATGACAAGGAAAAGCAAACAAAGTGAAATACAAAATCAGTTGATGAAGGAAGTCAAACTCATTTCCACGCATTGTAAATAGCATCGGGCCTCATAGGCATTTGAAAATAATTTCCTAATGTCAGTGTAGTAGGAAGCAGACTCCTCCTCCCCTGCCATGCAGAATATCACAGCTGCTGGAATGGGGGAACCTTCCAGCCCACCATCTTGAGATGAAATGTGAAGGCTGCAGGAAGCCCTCTCCAATCTGCTAACCTAGGGAGCCGCTGGTCCAAATAACACCAGCAATTATTTGTGAAGTTACAACTGTTGGCAACTGTAATGGAAGCTACTAAGAAGATTTTATCTGAATATAATGGTGGAGTTACTAGAAGCCAGACAGGAACACAACCCACTCCTTGAACCTGGTCATGCCTCCCACCTCTCTCCCAGTCTCTAGGACCACAGTCGGGGAGAGAAGTGAAGAGACAGATGAGAATAAGATGTAGAAAGAAGGGAAAACAAGAAAACCAAAGCCTTTTCAGGAACAGTAGTCAATGCAAAAGCCATAAAAAAGAATATCTGATCATCTGACTTCACAACATTTTTAAACTTTGACATGGCGAAACCACCATAAAAATCAGAAGGCAAATAACAGAGAAAATTATTTGTGAACAATGACCAAAGTTAATATCCATCTATAAAAAGACTTCTTGCAAATCAATAAGGAGAAGGATGTATTATTCAATTTAAAACAAATGGAGGCAAAAGGCTTGAGTCATTCACAGAGAAGAAAGTATGAATGACTGTAAAATCTTATTGGTAATGAAAGAACTGCAAATTAAGAAGAGGTTCCACTTATTCTGTTATCATGTTGGCTAAAGTTTTTTAAAAGTTCATCTCTAGCAACAACTAGCAGGCAAGGGGAAGACAGCACTGGTACATTGCTGGTGGGGATGTGCATTAATAGAACTCTCCTTGAGGGTCATTCGCAAACAGGTATCTATAGCTTTAAAATACTCAACTTTGGAACCACTCATGCATTTGTATGTATGCATCCTAGAAACAACTTGTGATATGCACAAAGATGATGGTTTGAAAAAAAAAAAAAAGGTAATGAGAAATTTTATAAAAAACTGAACTTGAATGCTGTTCAGTCACTGAAATCAAGTTTTTATAAAATATTTTAAACCAGGTGTGGTGGCTCATGCCTGTAATACCAGTACTTTGGAAGGCTGTAGCAGGTGGATTGCCTGAGGTCAGGAGTTCAAGACCAGCCTGGCCAACATGGTAAAACTCCATCTCTACTAAAAATGCAAAAATTAGCTGGGCATGGTGGTGGGCACCTGTAATCCCAGCTACTCAGGAGGTTGAGGCAGGAGAATCACTTGAACCCAGGAGGCAGAGGTTGCAGTGAGCCGAGATCATGCCATTGCACTCCAGCCTGGGCGACAAGAGCAAAACTCCGTCTCAAAAAACAAAAAATGTTATGATACGACAAAGTGATAATGACATGATAGACCGGGAAGAAGGATCAAGACACCAAGTTATGTAGAATGATTCTCACTTTATGAAAAGCATTTATAGAAAAAAGGCTAGAAATTAATACATTGTGATTTTAACTATGCATTCCCTATGAAATACATTCATAGGAAAACTTTATTTTTTGCCTTATATTTTTCTATTATTTCTGAAAACAAAAAGAATACAACAAAGGTATCAGAAGACACAAAAGAAGAAAAGGGAATGAAAACAGAGGAGGGGTAAGCATGTGGATCCTCTTACAGGGAAGGAACCCAAATACAGCTAGCAATACCTCAGGCCCTTTTTCAAAAGAGCTACTTGAGAATCAAGTTTTAGTATTTTGAGTATGCTGAATGCGAAGCATCCACTAGCTGTCTTATCACAGGATTTGAGCAGTGGGAGGACTGAATAGTCCTGTTAACTGTTTCTGAGGCCACCAAATGCCAATAGGCAGGGTGGCCCATCTAGGAGAGCATGCCTTCACCAGTCCCAGGCAAAATGAGGAAAATCAGTGTGTACAGTATTTTACATAAAGTTACATGTACATTTATGTGTCACTTAACAACAAGGATACTATATTCTAAAAAATGTGTTATTACAAGATTTCGTTGTTGTGTGACACCATAGAATGTATTTACACACACCTAGCGTGTGTACATAGCATAGCCTACTACACACCTAGGCTATATGGGACAGCCCAGGACTCCTAGGGTACAAACCTGTACAACATGTGACTACTGAATACTGTAGGCAACTGTAACACAATGGTATTTATGTATCTAAACATATCTAAACATAGAAAAGATATCAGAAAGTATGCTACAAAAGATTAAAAACGGAACTCCTATACAGGGCACTAACCATGAATGGAGCTTGCAGGACTAGCAGTTGCCCTAGGTGAGTCAGTGAGTGAGTGGTGAGTGAACGGGAAGGCCTAGGACATTCCTGTACACTTTGTAAGTACGATACACTTAGGCTACACACTAAATTTATTTTTCAAAATGTATTTCTTCAATAATAAATATCTAACCTAACTATGACTTTTATTTTATAAAATTTTAATTTTTTACCTTTTTTATTCTTCTGTGGTAACATGACTTAAAATACAAACACATCGTACAGCTGTACAAAAATTCTTTCTTTATATCTTTATTAGCTTTTCTCTATTTTTAAAATTTTTATTATTTTTTTACTTTTTAAACTTTTTTGTTAAAAACGAAGACACAAACACACACATTAGCCTAGACCTATACAGGGTCAGGATTATCAATATCCCCATCTTCTACCTCCGCCTCTTGTCCCACTGGAAGGTCTTCAGAGGCAATAACAGGCAGGAGCTGTCATCTCCTACGATAACAATGCCTTCTTCTGGACACCTCCTGAAGGACCTGCCTGAGGCTGTTTTATAGCTAAATTTTATTTTCAATAAGTAGAAGGACCACACTCTAAAATAACATTAAAAGTACAGTAAATAAACCAGTAACATAGTTGTTTATCATCAAGTATTTTGTACTGTACATAATTGTGTGTGCTATACTTTTATATGACTATAGGTGCCAGCCTTGTTTACACCAGCATCACCACAAACACATGAGTAATCTGTTGCACTAACATGTCAGGATGGCTGCAGCCTCACTAGTGGCAGGAATATTTTAGCTTCATTATAATCTTATGGAAACACTGTTGTAGATGTGGTTCATATTGATTGGAACATCGTTATGTAGAGCATGACTGTATTTCATTCAAAGGATTATGTTTTATTCCTATAATGACCTTCCCACATTTTAGTGTTAAGATGCCCATTTTTCTATGAGATGATGAGATAATAAATAATAGTTGTTCTGTTTTGGTTTTCTTAACATCTTGACCAAGCAAAATTAAAACCTGCAGCTTTGTGTTACTATACAACTTTGGGGGTTTTTTTGTTTGTTTTTTGTTTTTGTTTTTTACATTTTACTAGTATGTGAAATCCAGGTATCTGATATCCAGCTCTTCAATCCCTAAGCCTCACTTCAAAAGAGTTAGCCATTTCACGTGTGGAAGCAGAAACTAAATGGCTTTTTTTTTGTCAGGCACTTGCTGGGTAAATTCTCAGCAGAGGATGATAGATTACTACTTTTGAGTTGAACAGAATTGCCAAGGCAGAGACATCTGTAGAATACAAGCATTCTTTCCAAAAAGGCTGCTAGAGACATACACATCTACCCACAGAATGAAGGAAACCTGTAACTGGTCTACAGCCCATCCTGCCTTTTGGTGAGCTGACACAGGTAACTGGGCACAGATCCATTTTGCTTGCTGATGGGTTGTGTCCAGAGAACTGAGGCTTGAGAATTTCTAAGAAATTTGGGTAGGATCCAGACTTAAATGGAAGCTCAGTTGTAGCTAGTGTCTTGAGAGTCACCAGATTCTGAACACAAAAGAAAGAAAGTAAAAGAAAAGAATAGAAAAGAAAAGCAAGCAATCAAGCAGGGAGCATGTGAGCCCAGAGCTGGGCACCCAGGCCCTGAGTCTGTCACACAAGTTCAGGGCCCCCTGCTCCCTCTGCAGGCACAGTGTCCAGAAATGTGGTGGAGTAAGGAGAGGGGATGTAGGGTGGCCTTCTGCTGAAATGCTCTCCTGACCTGAAGGGGCATGACTTAAAAGGAATTCTTAGTGGAGGGAAGAGAAAAACAAGTCTGATGGGTCAACAGAAATTAGTATTACTGGCTGGGTGTGGTGGCTCACACACGCCTGTAATCCCAGCACTTTGGGAGGCCAGAGTGGGTGGATCACTTGAGATCAGGAGTTTGAGACCAGCCTGGCCAACATGGTGAAACCCTGTCACTACTAAGAATACAAAAATTAGCTGGGCACGGTGGCGCATGCCTATAGTCCCAGCTACTTGGGAGGCTGAGGTGGGAGAATCGCTTGAACCCAGGGGTGAGGTTGCAGTGGGCTGAGGTCATGCCACTGTACTCTAGCCTGGGCAACACAGCGAGACTCTGTTTCAAAAAAAAAAAAAAAAAAAAAGGAAGAAAGAAAGAAATTAATATTACTAATTACTTTAACTAGTTATCAGCGGTTTGTAATAAATGGCATTGTGATAACTTGAGGGCTGGCTGTTCACAGAGTCAAAATTAAAAGAGAAAGAACAACTAGTGGAGGCATCCACTGCATTCTCTTTAAGCTTCTGAAGCTGAAAAGACAAATAAATGAAATACTGCACATGTGAACATCTTACTAAAAACACAGTAGATAAATTAAAAACTATGTCCTACAGGAAAAGACAGCAACACATCCTCACTCACAAAGGCCCCAGAGCTGGCTCCCCTCCAAGCCACTGGGGTCTGAAGGAATTCAGCAGTTGCTCATTTTCATGTTAATAAACTAAGGATTTTGAATTAGAGATTATTGTAATTACTTTTCTTTCTAAGCTGTCTGCTGGCAATATACTTTAGGCACCTTTTTTTTTTTTTTTTTTTTTTTTGGCATTCTGATAACCTCCTCTAGGCAAGTGATTTAAATACGGTCAGTCTTCCATCACTGCCCCTCTCTTTCTCTCCTCATTGACTGAATATCGCCTGGATGTGCAGCTGGAAACTAAGCAAGTGAGTCACCACAATATGTTCCTTTGTTGATTACACATATCAGCTGTTTGTATGGAGTCTTCGAGCCATTGGGTAGTCTCCTGGTAGCAAAGGGCCTGGCTGCTGCTGAAATTTGACCAGAATATTTTGGGGAGGGGAGCAGAAGAGTCATTGCAGTGTAGGCCCACACTGTTAGCCAAGAGAAAGGCTATTTCCATGGCCTCAGTGTTTCAAAGGCACATAAAACTCTGCAGTGCAGCTTCATTTTCTCTCACACAAGGGTGAGCCATCACGGGTGGTAGAAGGTTTTGGCGGGTTGGGAACCAGTTCTCTTCTCCTAAGAACTGACAAAGCCCAACCCCATTAGAGTAGACAGCTAACATCTTCTAAAGGCATCTTCAAACACACACACACACACACACACACACACACACAACACCAGAGAAAAGCTCAACCAAAAAACTTCATACTTCCTTGCCATTTGTAGGCCACACATCACCATAAAATAGAATAATAGAATAATAAATCATAGGGTAAGGGGGAAGGACAGCCCTCAATTGAGTGGGGCTTTGCTGCACTATCCCTCAGAGGTAACTTTCCTGGAAGATTAGCCTAAATCCTCCCAGCATGAGTGTAAGGTTATCAAATCACAGGCCACCAGATTAAAAGGATACTTAGTCTAGTTAATCATCCAAAAACCATAGCTATTCAATACTAATACCACTAGCCAGATAACATACTCCATGGAATATATAGGCAAAAATAAGCAGTTCACACAAATGAGATGATAAAAGTAATGATGATGATGATAATGATTCATTCAGCAGATATTTATTGAACATTTACTTTGCGCTGGGCCCTGTTATGAGTAGTCAGGACTTAATCAGTGAATAAGCTACAAAGATCCCCATCCCTGTGTGCAAACAGTCTATTGGAGAGGAATAATGAACACTATAAATAAGTAAACTATAAAGTATGTAAGAAAGTAGTAAGTAAAATTACTATGGGAGAAAAAATTAATCAAATTGAGAAGTATTTGGAGTTTTAGAACCAGAGTCAATGGAGAACACTAGAGTTAGTGGAGGGGAGAGAAAAATAAATCTGATGACAGGATCAATAGAAATTCACATTACTGGCTGGGCACGGTGGGTCATCATGGTAGATGTTACAGAGAAGGCGACAAGTGGGCAGACTTAAAGGGGATGAGATAGTTGGATGTGCAGATATCTGGGGAAAAATATCACAAGCAGATGATATAACCAGTGCAAAGTTGTAGAGGCAGGAGAGTGCCTGGCTTGTCTCAGGAGCAGTAAGGAGGCTGGAGACACATGAATGAAGGGAAAGACACATGGGTTCTTTCTAAGGAACTAGCTTCTACTCAGAGAAAATGGAAGCCACCAGAGGACTGAGTAGAGGAGAAACAGGAGCTAACATGCATTTTAAACCAATCACTCTGGCTGTTGTACTGAAAACAGATGATAGTGGAAGGGGTATCAAGGAAGCAGGCAGACCAGTTAGGAGGCTAGTGTAGTGTTCATGTGACCGGACCAGTGGTAGGGTGTGTGTGTGTGTGTGTCAGAGTCAGTATATCTGGAGGTAGAGCCACGAGGATTGACTAATTCACTGGCTGAGGGTTAAGAGAGAAAGAGGCCTCAAGGATGACTTCAAGCTGCCGACCTGTGTGCAGCGAGAAGGAGGGTGTTACTCTCAAACACACTGCGGGTGGCTGAGGGAAGAACCATTTGGGGAGGTAGATGAGGAGCTGTACTTTGGACATGAGAAGTCTGAGATGACCATTAGACATCCAGGCAGAGATGCAGGAAAGCAATTTGATGCGCAAGCCTGAGCTTCAGGAAAGAGGTCTGTCCTGGAGATACACATTTGGGGATTGTCAACATGTAGATGGAATTGAAAGAAATGGGCCTGGATCAGATCACACCATCCCCGGGAATAAATGTGGATAGGGGAGAAAGTAGCAACAAGCACTGTGCCTGGAGCATGTGGGGTGGAAGAACTGAGAGGGAACCAAAAGAAGGCTGAGAAGAGGAGGCTCGTGAGAAGAGCGAAGCCAAGAGGCCTCAGTATCCTGGCAGTCAAGTAAATCAAGGAGAGGGTGAGATCGATTGTGTTAAATGCTGCTGCTAAGTGAAGCAGAAGAAAGGCTGAAAATGAACTGCTGGTTTCAGCGATTATCACTACAATTATTAGCATGAATAATTGCAGCTATGGCTTTTGAGCTCTTTTCTCTGTATCAGGAACCACGTCACATGCTTTTATGTATATGACCTCATTCACTCTTTTTTTTTTTTTTTTTTTTTGAGATGGAGTCTCACTCTGTTGCCTAGGCTGGAGCGCAATGGCGCAATCTCAGCTCACTGCAAACTCCTCTTCCTGGGTTCAAGCGATTCTCCTGCCTCAGCCTCCTGAGTAGCTGTGATTACAGGTGCACACCACCACGCCTGGCTAATCTTTGTATTTTTAGTAGAGATGGGGTTTCACCACGTTGGGTCAGGCTGGTATTGAATCCCTGACCTTGAGATCCTCCCACCTCGGCCTCCCAAAGTGCTGGGATTATGGGTGTGAGCCACCACACCCAGTCTTACAATTATTAGCATTAAAAATTGCAGCTATGGCTTTTGAGCTCTTTCTCTGTGTCAGGAACCACATCACGTGCTTTATGTATATGATCTCATTCACTCTTTACGGCTGTCCTCAGAGCCCATTTTACTGTCATTATAAAAGCAGACCTAAACATTGAGGTTTGGCGAAGTAAAGTACACTCAACCAAGCAGAAGAAAGGATGCAAATAGAAACCTCACTGAATAATCTACCTTTCTCCTCCTTTCCTTCCCTCCTTCATTTGTTCATTCATTCCTTCCCTCCCTTCATCTTTTCTTCCTGTTCTTCCATAACATTCATAGGAAAAAAGACACAAGAAAAGGAGAAAGTGAAAAAGGTAACAAATAAAAAATGAGTATGGAGACTAGGAAAAAAAGGAAATAAATTAGGGACTCCTTATGGATACAAATGGTTTCTATTTGAGCTAATATCAATAGGTAATTTGGGAGACACAGGACATTTATAATGAATATCTGAACAATTAATACAAAGTAAGAAATAAGAGCTCCGTGCTCTTGGGGACAAAGAGTCATGTTTGCTACTCACCTGCTAATTCTTTTCTTCTGTTTTTAAAGGCCAGTGTGATTCTTTTAAATAATAAAACATATTATGTTGCTTATATAACATGAAAGATAATAAAACCAGGAGAAGGAAATAGTATCACTAAGTAAGAACATTCTGGTTAATAATGATGCAAAGACAAGTAGATTCACAGAGTTCTACTCATGAGTTAAAAAAAAAACAAAAAACCTGTTGGCTAAGGTGTCTCTGAGACAAAGAGTACCTGTCTGAAGTCTGTATTCAGAAGAATCATTCTTAGTAATAAAGTCATTCTAGTGACAGGGTATATCTAACACCAATGTGACTTATTAGGAAGAGCTTGCAAAGCTCTGCACTCAACACCTCCTTTGAAAATCAAATTCAGCCAGATATGGGACTCACAAGGGTTTAGAAAACCAAGTTGCTAAAAAAAAAAAAAAAAGAAAACCAAGTTGCTCTGTCAAAATGATTCTTTCCATGATTCCTGCAAACACATCCCTCTCTGTTCAGTGTTGTGTCGCCAACATGCAATAAGTATTCAATTATCCTTTACTGAAATAGCTGAACCCAAGTGATTCCTTTTGGTTTAGTCCATGCCAAAACTCTTGGGCTTATCAACCACCTACCTTTTAGAGTATCAATTTCCTGTTTCCCCTTCTATCTACTAGAAGTTTTATCTCCTTAAAAAATACTTAGAAAAATGTGTCCCAAGAAAAGTAAAAATTCGCCTGGGCATGGTGGCTCATGCCTATAATCCCGGCATGTTGGGAGGCCGAGGCAGGCAGATCACAAGGTCAGGAGTTCTAGACCAGCCTGGCCAACATGGTGAAACCCCATCTCTATTAAAGGTGCAAAAAAAAAAAAATATTAGCCAGGCGTGGTGGCACATGCCTGTAGTCCCAGCTACTCGGGAGGCTGAGGCAGAAGAATCGCTTGAACCTGGGAGGCAGAGGCTGCAGTGAACCAAGATGGCGCCACTGTGCTCCAGCCTGGGTGTCAGGGTGAGGCTCAGTCTCAAAAAAAAAAAAAAAAAAGAAAGAAAGAAAGAAAGAAAGAAAGAAAGAAAGAAAGAAAGAAAGAAAGAAAGAAAGAAAGAAAGATCCGATTTGAATAACAGAATACTTTGAGTGCTTCTTCTTAGCACTCAGGTATGCTACCTATAAAGACCATATATCAAAGCTTCCAAATTTTTCTTGATTTACAATGACTCTGGGTCAAAAGAAATATCTAATAGCCTTTTTATTAAGTGGTTATGCCCTGACAACTCAATAGGCATTTGAAAAAGTAACAATATTTTATATCACCCTTAAACAACCATATTTACACCTGATAGATCAGGCACAAATTCTCGAGCCTTGAAATCAGACTAGACACCAACCCTCATTTCCTATTCCACATTAATTTTATATAATACTTTTTTTTTAATCACAGCAATTGCCAAAAACCCATCTTCACAAAGCTATGACATCACTAAAAGGAGAAAGCATAATCCACTGAAACTGCTAATTCATGAGATGTCAAATAGTGTTGCTATGCTGTACTTTCACTGGAAATGTAAAATATTCTGCCGAGCCTGGTGATTGTGCTGCATACCACAGGGCACCTTGGCCCACAGTTTGGGAAACATAGCCATGTACTAAGCCTAAATTATAGAGTATCTAAAACCTAATACAATGTAAATTGGGAAGACATTCAAACTCACACCTGGTTTCTATCTCCTACCTCCTGTTGTTTTGTAGATTCAATCTTAACATTACTTTAACCTTTGACCATGAATCTTGAGATATACTAAAAAATTTATATCCTTCCTGCAAAAATCTGAACCATCTGCACTTTAATGACAAGTGCTACTCAGAGTACTATTGAAGCGGTTGTTAGCTCAGGGGTCAGCTAACATATATTATGTATATATGTAAATATATATATGTAACATATATGTAAACATATACAGGCTTTGTGCACCATTTGGTCTCTGTTGCAACTATTCAACTCAGCCACATAGTGAAAAAGCAGCCACAGACAATATGTAAATGAATGGGCATGGCTGTGTTCCAATAAAACTTTATTTATATCAATAGGCAGCAGGCCAGACTTGGCCCATAGGTTGTATTTTAGCAAACTGTGGTCTAGCTAGATAGGGAGATTGCTCTGTTTCATTATTTGAATTAACACAGTCCTGTTATGAGAATTGAGACAATTCAAATTGCAATGGTAAAAGTATTTCTGTAAAAGCCATACAATGCAGCAAGCACCTACTGATCCCCTTTCAGGGCAGGTGCAGGAATAGGGTACAGAAGCATAAGGGTAGTCCTTGCCCACGAGCACCCCACAGTCTACAAGGAGGCACATGTGTATGTAAGTTAATGGTTATAGTAGGAAAGCACAGATGAGAGAGTGATGGTTTTCACCTGAAGAGGTGGAGGAAAGAATCAGGTGACAGTCAAAGAAAACAACTCCCAAAGCACAAAATGACCAGGGGTGGTCTCTACGAACAAGAAGTCTTTCTGCAGTTGTCTGTACTAATAGCTAGCCATGAACAATCACTAGGTAGGGACGATGTCAGCCACCATGCTGAGCACATTATAGGGGTATTATTTTCCCAGATGAGACAACAGAGGTTAAGATTACATTGCTAGTCAAGAGCAACAGCAGGATTTGAAGAGGGGTGTTTTTCCCCAGGATCTGTTTCTTAATCATTGTAATATACAGCTTCTAGAAAAAGGCATTCAGAAGGAAAGTAATCAGATTGACTGATTCACTCCAGGGGTTGGCAAACTATAGCCCACAAGCCAAATCTGGCCCACTGCCAGTTTTTGCAAGTAAAGTTTTATTGGAAAACTGCTATGCCCATTCATTTACATGTTGTCTATGACTGCTTTAATGCGACAGTAGCAGACTGAAGTAGCTGCAACACAGACTGCAATGACCGGTAAAGCCTAAAACACTCTCTGGCACTTTGCAGAAAAACTTTGAGGACCTCTGATTCATTCATTCATTCAATTGAAGGGTTTTTCTTTTTGTTGTTGCCGATTTCATTCATTGTCATTTTCAGAGCTAGTCCATGTCCTTCTGGCCTCAGGAAGTCCATCCCTCTGCACTTTTCAGCTGCTGAACCACCCTCAGAAACATGCCCCACAGGCTTCTGTTCTCTGGAGCCTCGTCATTTTCCATATTTGTCCCAGCTGCCAAGACGCACATGCAGGAGTTGATAGACTGTAAGGTGACATTTAATCAAAGTCAGGGTTTTCATGTCTTGCTGAATTTGAAGGTAAACAGATGTTTCTACAGTTTCCTGCACTCCAAGCAGTGGGATGCATGCATTAAGTAAACGAGACTGAAGAGGGAGGCGACTTCGTAGACCCTCCTTTTATCTGACTGAGAATCACACCAGCCAGCTAACCCTGAACCTGCTGGAGCCACTGGGCTGCTCTGACAATTTCTGTGATCACCTGAAAACTTCTTAACATGGGATATTTTTTGAACATGACAAATATTTAAGAATGGTTTTTAATTTTGTATGCTGTCTCCTGGGTTTCACAAGAAATGTGAAAGGTAAGAGTGTCTCTTGCCATTTGAACAGATACCTATACTATCTATTCAAACTGCACCAAGGGAAATGCACTAAGGGAAAATAAGACAGAACAAGCCCAATGAAGTAATCAATAAGCAAATGTTAGCACTGTCTGCAGTGTCTACTCAGTGGTGGAGAGGAGAAGACACAGCAGCTGGCTAAACAGGTAACTTCAGATGATGTGCTTGATCCAGAATGAAGCCAAGACTCCCTCCAGCCTAAAAGAAAGGTGGTGTTTGCTGTTGGCTGAATTGTGTCTACCAAAAAGATATGTTGAGGTCCTAATCTCCAGTACCTGTAAATGTGGACTTGGAAACAGGGTCTTTGCAGATATAGTCGAGTTAAGATGAGGATGTACTGGATTAGGTGGTCACTGATCCAATGACTGGTATCCTCATAAAAAGATGGAAATTTTGGCCACACATGGTGGCTTACAACTGTAATCCCAGCACTTTGGGAGGCGAAGGCAGGCGGATCACATGAGGCCAGGAGTTCAAGACCAGCCTGGCCAACATGGTGAAACCCCCTCTCTACTAAAAATACAAAAATTAGCCCGGCATGGTGGTATATGCCTGTAATCCCAGCTGCTCGGGAGGCTGAGGCAGGAGAATCACTTGAACCTGGGGGACAGAGGTTGCAGTGAGCCGAGACGGCACCAGTGCACTCCAGCTTGGGCTACATGAGTAAAACTCTGTCTCAAAAAAAAAAAAAAAAAAAAGGTGGAAATTCGGGCACAGACACACAGAGGAAGATGGCCATGTGAAAAAGGGCAAGGATTGGAATTATGCTGCCACAATCCAAGAAACACCAAGGGTTACCAGCAACCACTAGAAGCTAGGAGCAAGGCGTGGAATAAACTCTTCTCTAGAGTTTTCAGAGAGACCATGGCCTTGCCAACACCTTGATTTCAGACTTCTAGCTTCCAAAACTGTGAGAGAACAAATGACTATCATTTTAGGCCATCTAGCTTGTGATACCTTTTAAGGCATCCCTGAGAAACATAGTATTGGTGGCAACAGTGCTCCTAAGACTGGAAGAAGGGGAAGTGTGACGGTGAATACCAAGGGGTCACTTTCCCTGCCCCAAGTACCATGCTGTGTTTGTTGTGTGCATCATTTCAGTGCTCGCCACCTTTGACATAAGTATTGGTAATTTCCACTTTACAGTCAAAGAAACTACTCCTGGAGAGCTTGTCCACTGTCACAGGGCTAACAAGTAGCGAGGCCTGGAATCAAATGCTGGTGCATTGAACTCCAAATCCACGCTTGCAATCACTACTTCCCACTGCTGACCAAGCCCACATTGAAAGCTTTTGTCTGTATATCTGTTTTTGTGTTTTTATTTCCAGACATAGCAAGGCAGTCCACACAGAGAAGCTAGCTCCAAGACCTCCTACCCAGGGAAAGAGAGAACTCAGACCTCTATCTGTAGGGAGCTGCCATCTCAGGCAAGTTCTCTCCTAGTAACTTGAGGCTGCAGGAGAATGGTGGCATTTATGAAGTTCATTACTACTGTGATGCTGAGTGTTCTGTTTCAGAAGTGAATTCCTAGATCTGTCTCATTCCTTTTTATTCCTGTCAGTGAGAAACTTTGTAGAGGGGGTATGAATGAAGGGGAAGAGGATACAATCTATATTGGTTTGTTTATGAGAACCTTTATCCAGTTGCTTTTGTAAGATAAGCAAGATTCAGGTTTTGCTTTTCCTATTTTCATTGTGCTGTTTTGTCATAAAACTTAATCAACTCAGAAGTTAAAATTAATAGCTCAGCTTCAGAAATGTCATCAAGACTGACTCGGCTTCAGAGAAGGCAGTGGGGGGTGGAATGTAAGAACACACCAAGTCTCCACTCAATCTCTCCAAGCAGTGCTCAGCCCAAGCCTACTGCTTGGGAATCACAATGATGACCTTGTGGGAAGATTAGATTTTAATCTTCCTTTCCAGATGTATTTATCTGTAGCTTTCCAGATGTATTTATAAAATTGGGTATATTTAAAGACCATTCTGAAGGCATTCATTATATTCGCTTTTTGAACTTGTAATTCTTTCATTCTATTCCTTATTAATTTTTTTTTCTTTTTTTGAGTCAGAGCTTGACTCTGTCACCCAGGCTGGAGTGCAGTGGCACCATCTCAGTTCACTGCAGCTCAAGCAATTCTTGTGCCTCAGCCTCCCAAGTAGCTGGGATTACAGGCCTGCACCACCATACCTGGCTAATTTTTATATTTTTAGTAGAGACAGGGTTTTGTCATGTTGGCCAGGCTGGTCTCAAACTCCTGGCCTCAAATGATCCACCAGCCTCAGCCTCCCAAAGGGCTGGGATAACAGGCATGAACCACCAAACCCGGGCTAATTCTATTCCTTATTGATTTCACTCTCAATGTTCTAATGATATACAACATAAAGAAGAACTTTAAGTCTGCATATAATTATGCCTCTGTTTCCTTCTCATATTTATATTTAAATACTTTTATTTGTTATCATGACATTACTAGGGTTTTGTGGTGTGTGTGTGTGTGTGGTGTTCTGTTTGGCATAAATGAGACACAAAAGGAGGCAGCCAGAACGCAGTATAAACATCACACTTTGCAATCATGCACACATGATTCAAATTCCAAGTCCCCCTCATATTTGTTTTTGGGCAGGTCACTTATTTTCTCTGAGCCTAAGTTGTCCACCAATTAAAAGCCTGCATCAGGGACTGGGCGTAGTGACTCATGCCTGTAATCCCAGCACTTTAAGATGTGGAGGCAGGCAGATCACTTGAGACCAAAAGTTTGAAACTGGCCTGGCCAACTTGGCGAAACCCCATATTTACTAAAAATAAGAAAGTTAGCCGGGTGTGGTGGTGCATGCCTGTAATCTCAGCTCCTCGGGAAGCAAAGGCATGAGAATCACTTGACCCCAGGAGGCAGAGGTTGCAGTGGGCCGACATTGCATCACACCAGCCTGGGTGACAGAGCGAGACTCTGTCTCAAAAAGAAAAAAAAAAAACTTGCATCATATAGACATTTAAATATTAAAATACTTTTCTCCACAGATCCGACCTTCTATCTTACCCTATATGTCATCATGTCCACCTCTGTTTAATATTTTCACTATTCTTTCTTTCTTTTTCTTTTTTTGAGACGGAGTCTTACTCTGTCGCCCAGGCTGGAGTGCAGTGAACGCGATCTCGGCCCACTGCAACCTCCGCCTCCTGGGTTTGAGGGATTCTCTTGCCTCAGCCTCCCAAGTAGCTGGGACTACAGGCATGCACCTCCACGCTTGGCCAACTTTTTTTTTTTTTTTTGTAATTTTAGTAGAGATGGGGTTTCACCATGTTGGTCAGGCTGGTCTCGAACTCCTGACCTCAAATGATCTGCCTACCACAGCCTCCCAAAGTGCTGGGATTACAGGTGTGAGCCACCATGCCTGGTCTCACTATTCTTTCTATCCACACACATGATGACATGGTATAGAGGACTTGAGAGATATGGTCACAAGTCAGGGTGTTGTCTACTTTCTCTCTCCTCTCTCTCCTCTCCCTCCTCTCTCTCCTCTCTTTCTCTCTCTCTCTCTCCCCCACTCTTAGATAATAACACAGAGGAAAATTTAAAAAATGGGAACTACGTATAGTTATCAGATTTTAGGGGAAAAAGCCACTACATAATCAATGAAAAAGCCATGTTCTCTCTCTTAACAACAGAGTTCTCACACTTCGAGTCAACATTCCATGACTCAAGAAAAGTGTCTACCTCTCCCCTGTGTTGTCAGCCCCAGGACCAGCCCCAAACTTGGCACACAGAGCGAGTGCTCATCTACCCCTGGAGAATAACCAGGGCTCAGAGGAAGGGCTCTTTCACTTCTACCCATTATTGATTATAACTCCATTTTCAAAATGTAGCAATACAGCTATAACCCCGAAAAACCTCCCAAGCAACCAAAGGTCTTGAATGCAATCGGAAAGTAAACAGTGTCTCTGTATAGGATGGCACAATGGGAGTACTCAGGGAGGACAGCCTCTCCTGCGTCAATTCTTACATCAAAGGAGAAGACCAACAACACTGAGTCCAGCAGCTCACGATCCTCCCACTACATTCACAAATGCCATTTTTCCCCTTTGCAAATATCTTAATTATAGTAGCATATGGAGGCACAGGCCAGGGAAACCCTGAGGATACCCAGACAGTAAAATAAGTCTCTCCTCAGGCAAGACCCAGGCTGGGGGTAGGGGGCATATTGAAGAAGCTTAAGCACATTTTTACTATCTGAAAGCTACACAAAAATTCAATAAAAACTCCATTCATCAGCACAGCCTCAGAAACTTGCAAACATATAAACACACCCGGAAAAATAAAAAAACATCTGGGTAGCCAAGAGAACAAAACCTTAGAATAAAAAGGAAGTATTGTTGAGCTGAGCAAGATTATCAGCTTCTCCTTTTCCACAATTAGGTGAATGTATATTCTTTGGAAGTATCTACACATTTGATCCAGGGACATAGCTGGTGATTATTTTTCCCTAGTAAACCATTTCTTTTTTTAGCTTCTCAATGAATTTGGAGGCTATTTTACAATTCCAACCTCCCCCAACCATGCCCTACAATCCTCCTTTACAAAAGTTGTTTGTGTGAGGGAATTATATTTTGCTCATATGGGAAAGAAGAAGAACTAAAAGTATCTCTTTCCGCTGTTACTGGTTTTCATAAAGCACAGGTTTTAGAATTTAAATTAACAGCAACAAAAATGTTCACTCAGATCTGTCACACTGGTTCAAGCAATAAAACGATTTGCTTCAGCATTTTAAAAGTGTCAAACTTTGAATTAATTTGCAAATTTGGTAATTGCCAAAAAGGTAATTTTATTCATGATGGAAAATATTCACAGTAGCTCTGCCATTTTATTTAAAAATAAGAAATGATTTTGCCTTTGAAAGAAATGATTCACCTACTCAACACTGATCAGGTCTGACATTTTGCTGACCTTGAACCCACTGGGAAGCACGTTTTCAAAGAATGGTCTGCATGAACCTGAATCTATTTCCTATGTCGACAACTGCCAGAAACAAAGGCACTTCTGAGCAGGGCTGTGAAGGATGAGTAAGAGTGTGACACAGAGATAAGGGGTCATCTCAGGCAGAGGGTATATGACATTGCACAAAGAATGGAGGCCTACCACAATCTGGAAAACTGCAAGCAGCTTGACCATGTGTGGACCCCTTGCTGCCCCAGCTCTCCCTGGGATCGATGCACACAGAGAGGATATGGAGTGTTCAGTCTCTGCCTCAGTAGGCCCTGAACTTTTTCCTATTCTCTCAGCCTCTCTGGCATCTATCTGAGGTGAGATAAGAAAAGGATGCTTTGAGTAGACTTGGAAAAAGAGAGAGCCTCTTTGAATATGTAATACCCAAGAATATGCCTAGAGCAGGCTAGTCTTCTCAGCCCTAAAGAGCTAATTATTTTGCAGTTGTTACACCCAGGGCATTCAAAAGTCACACGGCCCCTCCCCTTCCAGCATGGAGCCTAAGGGAGCCCTAAGGAGGCTAAGGAAAGGGACCAATGGGACCGCAGAGGAAGGGAACTCAGACAGAGAGGAGTTTGGCTCTGAAAGGGCAAGAGAGGGGCTGCCTGGCTGACAAGTAATTCTTGAACCATGTTCTCCATCTTCTGGACTCTGTGTTCTTGGCTAACCAAATGTAAGGGTCTTTAATCATTCCTTGTGAGCAAATTCCAACAGACCTGCAGCTGAGCGTCCTGACTGTTAGAAGGAAAATCAACAAACAGAAAGGACATCCACACCAAAATCCGATATGTACATCACCATCATCAAAGACCAAAGGTAGATAAAACCACAAAGATGGGGAGAAACCAGAGCAGAAAAGCTGAAAACTCTAAAAATCAGAGCGCCTCTTCTCCTCCAAAGGAACGCAGCTCCTCGCCACCAACGGAACAAAGCTGGATGGAGAGTGACTTTGACCAGTTGAGAGAAGAAGGCTTCAGACGATCTGTAATAACAAGCTTCTCCGAGCTAAAGGAGAATGTTCGAACCCATCGCAAAGAAGCTAAAAACCTTGAAAAAAGATTAGACGAATAGCTAACTAGAATAAACAGTGTAGAGAAGACCCTAAATGACCTGATGGAGCTGAAAACCATGGCACGAGAACTACATGATACATGCACAAGCTTTAATAGCTGATTTGATCAACTGGAAGAAAGGGTATCAGTGATTGAAGATTAAATGAATGAAATGAAGCGAGAAGAGAAGTTTAGAGAAAAAAGAGTAAAAAGAAATGAACAAAGCCTCCAAGAAATAAGGGACTATGTGAAAAGACCAAATCTACGTCTGACTGGTGTACCTGAAAGTGACGGGGAGAATGGAACCAAGTTGGAAAACACTCTTCAGGATATCATCCAGGAGAACTTCCCCAACCTACCAAGGCAGGCCAACATTCAAATTCAGGAAATACGGAGAACACCACAAAGATAATCCTCGAGAACAGCAACTCCAAGACACATAATTGTCAGATTCACCTAAGTTGAAATGAAGAAAAAAATGTTAAGGGCAGCCAGAGAGAAAGGTCAGGTTACCCATAAAGGGAAGCCCATCTGACTAACAACGGATCTCTCGGCAGAAACTCTACAAGCCAGAAGAGAGTGGGGACCAATATTCAACATTCTGCTTTCAACACAGAATTTCATATCCAGCTAAACTAAGCTTCATAAGTGAAGGATAAATAAAATCCTTTACAGACAAACAAATGCTGAGAGATTTTGTCACTACCAGGCCTGCCTTACAAGAGCTCCTGAAGGAAGCACTAAACATGGACATGAACAACCAGTACCAGTCACTGCAAAAACATGCCAAATTGTAAAGACCATCAATGCTAGGAAGACAAGCAAAATAACCAGCTAACATTATAATGACAGGATCAAATTCACACATAATAATATTAACCTTAAATGTAAATGGGCTAAATGCTCCAATTAAAAGACACAGACTGGCAAATTGGATAAAGAGTCAAGACCCATCAGTGTGCCGTATTCAGGAGACTCATCTCACATGCAGAGACAAACACAGGCTCAAAATAAAGGGATGGAGGAACATGTACCAAGAAAATGGAAAACAAAAAAAAGCAGGGGTTGCAATCCTAATCTCTGATAAAAGAGACTTTAAACCAACAAAGATCAAAAGAGACAAAGAAGGCCATTACATAATGGTAAAGCGATCAATTCAACAAGAAGAGCTAACTGTCCTAAATATATATGCACCCAATACAGGGGCACCCAGATTCATAAAGCAAGTCCTTAGAGACTTACAAAGAGACTTACACCCCCACACAATAATAATGGGAGGATTTAACACCCCACTATCAACATTAGACAGATCAAGACAGAAAGTTAATAAGGATATCCAGGAATTGAACTCAGCTCTACATCAAGTGGACCTAATAGATATCTACAGAAATATCCACCCCAGATCAACAGAATATACATTCTTCTCAGCACCACGTCGCACTTATTCCAAAACTGACCACAGAGTTGGAAGTAAAGCACTCCTCAGCAAATGTACAAGAACAGAAATTATAACAAACTGTCTCTCAGACCACAGTGCAATCAAACTACAACTCAGGATTAAGAAACTCACTCAGAACCACTCAACTACATGGAAACTGAACAACCTGCTCTTGAATGACTACTGGGAACATAAAAAAATGAAGGCAGAAATAAAGATGTTCTTTGAAACAAATGAGAACAAAGATACAACATACCAGAATCTCTGGGACACATTTAAAGCAACATGTAGAAGGAAATTTATAGCACTAAATGCCCACAAGAGAAAGCAGGAAAGATCTAAAATTGACACCCTAACATCACAATTAAAAGAACTAGAGAAGCAAGAGGAAACACATTCAAAAGCTAGCAGAAGGCAAGAAATATCTAAGATCAAAGCAGAACTGAAGGAGATAGAGAAACAAAAAACCTTTCAAAAAATCAATGAATCCAGGAGCTAGTTTTTTGAAAAGATCACTCTCACAAAGAAGAAACCTATTCCTGAATTTTGAAATCTTGTATTATAGAAAACAAAATTCCTTAGGATTCCACTTCAGACCATTCATTGAGCTACCACTGCTACACTTGCCTAATCATAACGCCAGTGTTTCTGTCTTTAATCCATTGTCATTTAACTTTTAAACCTGAGAAAAAAAGCAAATTTTACCAAACAAAGAAATGTTTATGCAGTTAATTAACTTGATCATCTACTTTTATTTATTTATTTATTTATTTATTTGAGACCAAGTCTTGCTCTGTCACCCAGGCTGGAGTGCAATTGCGTGATCTCGGCTCACTGTCAGCTGACTGCAACCTCTGCCTCCCGGGTTCAAGGGATTCTTCTGCCTCAGACTCCCAACTGGCTGGGACTACAGGTGTGTGCCACCATTCCCGGCTAATTTTTGCATTTTTAGTAGAGGTGGGGTGTCACCATATTGGCCAGGCTGGCCTCAAACTCCTGACCTTGTGATCTGCTCTTCTTGGCCTCCCAAAATGCTGGGATTACAGGTATGAGCTACCACACCCGGCCAATCATCTACTTATTGTGCTCTTTTCCCTCAGGTGTGGTTAGATTTTCAGGATTTCCTCCATGTCCTATCTTTCCTATTAGGCTCTCTCTTGTCTTCAATTTGCAGTCCCCCTTCTTGTCAGCTTCTTCTATGTAAACAGCAGACCTGCAATCATACAATCACTAACTCTTAAAGCAGAAGGCACTTTAACTTCTCCATAACCACACCATTACTTCTCTCTTGGAAATATCAAGCTAAATTATTTTAGAAAGGGCTGTCTAAAATAGAGGGCAAACCTACTGCCTAGAAATTCCCTCCCTTCCCAGGGATGTAAGCTCCTGGAACTTTTACCAGACCCCTTAGACTCAGATCATTCTACTTAAAAGAAGTCTCCAAAAACAAGACCCATCTACTACTCTCTCCATCGTTTCCTTGTGCCTTTTTTAAAAAAATCAACATTTCTGTTCTGTGAATTTTTTACCTCTTGCTTCATTTCTCTCTCTCATCACACATGTATCCCTCAAGACTCTAAAGGTAACTCAATTTTCCCTCCTAAATAGTGTGGTCTATTGCCCTTTCTTTGTCTCTGATGAGTATCTATTTTTAAGATTAAGATTACTCTCTCTCCTCCTCCCACAGCTTAATCAATCAAACTTTAATCCTATGGTCACTACAACAAGATTCCAATATTCTCTTTGGTTCAGAGACTTGACTCTGTTCCCACCCAAATAATGAATCAACTGGGGCAAAGATAGTAATATTTCATAATAATAAAAGATTTATAACATATTCCTGGTTATATGGACTAGAAGAGTAAGTACGTTGGCCACAAAAAAAAAAATTTCAAATATAATTGTTTCAAGCATTAATCGAATTTTCATCTACTCGCTCTATATATCCATAATCAATACATTGCTTTCAAAGGAATGTTAAATCACAATGCTTATTTGAAGAGAACTTCAATCCGTTTGTCTTGAAATAAAGACCTGTTCCTTTTACTGAAAAGTACCATTTGTAAGTTCAGGTGATGATAGCTTATTTTTGCCTTAGTTCAAGTATCAACTAAATCTTGCCATTTAAGTGAAAAAAAGAGAAAACTTAGAATAAAGCACATACGCTCAGGTCTGCCTTTCCTTTTTATTTTCCCTCTTCCTGTAGAACTACCAAACCAGACCCTCTTGCATAAAATAAGCCAGCTGAGGTTACCTTCTAGTAAATGGGTATAAGGCTCATGGTGCCAAGTACTGTTACAACAGTTTTAAGTTTAGCACATAAAGTTACATATTTTCTTTTTTTATATAAAGTTACATATAAAAAAAGAAAACAAGCTTGTAAAGTCAATCAGGTAAGTTCTCTTCCAGGGATATCTATTTATTAAACACTGGGAGACTGTGCTCAAGGGCACGTACATATCAACTCCTTTCTGAATCTCAAACGCCACACACCATTTGAGTTTAAAGAGAGATTTTTAAAAGGCTGTAACTAATTACCAACTCCCTGAATGTGCTGAAACAGAACTAATGCAGTATGGACATCTGACTCCCTACTTGGTGCCAAAAAATTCTTTTACCCCAGTTGTTTTGGGGGGTCAAAGTTAAATGTGAGGGAGATGACCTCAAAATTCTTAGCCCAGGCCAATCTATCTTTCTTCTGCCTACAAGAACAATTTAAATTGAAGTTTACTTTTAGGTTTAATTAAGCCACTCTCCCCTCTCGTTGGCAGGCAGCTGACAGTGCACCTCCGACCTTCCCCGACTGACAGAACTTCAGGAGTGCTCCTAGGGAAAGTGGATTGAGTCTCTGCTCATTGGGGTTCCTGCCAGCCCATGGGAAGGGCAGTTCCAAAGATCTGGATACCAAGATGCAGCAGAAGGGCATTTTTCCAGATGCCATCTCACTGGCTCATTTATCTGAACCCTTCTGCTCTGTACACAGCCCAGCAGGTAGGGGCCCAGCACACACCCCTGCATACAACCCCACAATAAATGTCCTGTAACAGGAGGGTCTGAGCAACCCAACAGTCCCCGGGTACCTAGTCAGAGCCTACAGAGGTCTTACCGAGACCAAGGCACCATGCTAAGTGCTGGGAGAGACACGAGACATGTCCCACCAGGTGTAAACAGCTGGCAATAAAACCATTCCTTGAGTCAGCTCTGTTATATGTAAAGAGCATGGCTCCTTTAACATGGAGTTTGCCATTTAAGTTTCAATGTCTGGATACACAAGGAACTGCTGGGAAAGGGGAGGAAAGGAGCTAAGGTTTATTGAGGACCTGCTATAAGCCAAGCATCGTGTTAGGTCTTTCACCTGTGTTAATGCATGATTCCCACAACAACCATGGGTGGCTGATGTTACCAAAGATGAGGAACTGGAGGCTCAGGGAAGTAAGGGGTGGTCAGCTCGTGATGGCACTGAAATGAAAATCCAGCACTTACACAGCATGTTCCAAAGAAGGCTATCTCTGCAGAATATCAAAGGGATTCTGGGGAAGACATAAAACGATCCCAGGGCAAGGATATAACCATGGCAGTAGGCAGTGGAAGTGGTGTGGAGGACACCATCTTGGAAGGGATGGTGTTCAGGAATGGAGAGGCCAGGTTTGGGAAATGCTGAGGCAAACAAATCTGAACAGGCCTGCCTGCTGTAGGTCTCTCAGAGCCTTTACTTTCGTCATTCTTCAGAGGGGTGCACTGGTGCACTCCCAAACTTCTTTGACTGTTGAGACTTTTTACTCATACTTTACCTCAAGCACAACTATGGGGGTGCATTTACACAGACTGCAATGTGACTGGCACCCCAGGAATGTGCAGCAGCACAATGGCCTTCATCCTCTGGGGTTCCTCCCTCTGCCTCAGCATTGTAGTGAGCAGAAATGAGTCCTAGACTCATCCCTGCCCACTGCCTAAGCCATGAACTTCAGGAAGAGAAGATGAAGAAGACTGACCACCCTTCCCTAGAGGCCAGGAGAGGCTTTCACCACTTTTTTCCTCTGTCAACAGAAAAGGTCAGGCCCTTCAAGTCAGCCCTAAACACCCAGATCCTTATCCCCACATGACTACCTCTGTCCAGCCCTTTCTCTGTTGTCCCAAACTCCTTGTGTGTCCTCTGTCATTCCTGGTTCAGTATCAGCAAAATCCACCTCATCTTCCACCTCTACCCTCAACTTCATCTTCACCTTCATGATCCATCTGGCTGTCCATGTCTGTCTGTCCTTGGAAAACTCTGCTTCCTCCATTCCTATCAAGTGATGGCCCTATCTCCCAAACCCTGCATACCATGCAGCCTGTAAATTCAAGGGAGTATCTTCTCTGCTACTTATTGCCAAATCCAAAAATGTCCCTTTCCTCCTGTGAAAAAGGCCAGATCCTGTGGTGCACTTTTTGTCAGGCTAAACTAACCATGGCCCTTTTGTTGCTGCTGTCTCCTGACCTCCTAATCATTCATGAATACTTCAGCAGTGGGCTCACTGACTCTTTCTATTCTCTTCCTGTTGTCATTGTTAGTGATAATAAAATCCTAGCCTCTGAGTTCCTTAACACCACCTCTCTCAATAATGGTGTCCTCTACACCACTTCCACTGCCTACTCCCATGGTTATAGCCGAGGCATTGTCACTGTCAATATTGCATTTCCTGCAAAATCTTAATTTTCTGAACTCAGCTATCAGACCATCAGCTCACTTCCCATACACTGGGACCTCAAAATAGCTGATCCTCCACTGTCTACCACCTCTCTCTTATCCTCACTTCCTTTTTACCCACCTCAGATTCCAAGGCTCACTCCTTTTGAATCTACGCTCCATTCTATTAACTCTCCTTCCATCCAACTTGAACCCCAACCCTTTAAACCCAACTTTCTACTTCCTTTGTACCTGTACCCAAGCAGCTAAATATGGCTAGAGAAAAACACACAACCCTGTTGGCCAATCCCACTTAAAATTTATAATTAAAAATCTCCAGGGGTTCCTCCCCACTGCTGGTCATCCTTCTACTTTTCCCTGCTCGATTATCTTCCCAGCTCTACTAACACAACAATTATACCTGTTTCTCTCCTCAAACTTCCATCCTCCTTTCCCTTCTCACTCTAACTTCCTACACTCTCCCCTCTTTTAACTCCTTCATGAATGAATGAATGAATGAATGAGGCTCAAGTTCTGTGGGGCCCCTTTGAAAAAATATTGCTCTGTATCATCAGCAGAATAAAGGAACCCTGGGGACTGTATTTGTGTTCCAAGCATCTTCAAAGCTTTTGCTGGCTAAAAGAGAACAATCACCCAAAGTTATTCTAGAGTGTTATTACTGCTCCCAAATAGTTTCAACAGCCTTCAGGGATGACAGCTGACAAATGCCATGCAAAGGAAAATGTTATCTATTACTGTTAATGACAAATGAGAAATCAACACAAACCTGGAGATTTCCTAGGCTATCCTGGCTGCCTCCTTTGCTCTGCTTCATCAGCCATGGAAGACACAGCTGCTGGCGGTTTAAGTCTAGAGACACACAAGGCTTTCCTCTGCCTCTTAGGCAGGTTGGCAGGTGAAGGGGCAGCTGGATTCCAGGGTGGAGAGGAGAGAGTGAAGGGCCTTTCACCTCACAGGTCCTCACTGCACCCTAGTCCACAGAGGAAGGTCAAACATTGAGAAAGAAGCTTTTTAGCCAAAGGGTGTGCCAAACTCATCAGAATAACTTGCACTTGAAGCTGAGATTCAGGATGGTTTATAAATGTTGAGGATTAGTGTCCTATCAGATACTACCTTTGATATTTTTCAAAGCTGTTTCAAATAATAAAAGATTGTAATTTAAGTGTGCCCTGAAAGAAGGAGTTTCATTTTTGATAACATGTGAAAAGTTCATGGTGAGGCAGTGCAGTCATTAACTCTAAGTTTTTGAGACTTACAGATTTCACTAATTTGGAGAGAAAAACAGATCCTGAAAATCATCTTTCTCCAAATCCATTCTGTGCAACACTAGCCTCATGACTTGTGCTTTGCAAAACAAATGTTTTCCTGATCAGGTAACTTTGGGAAGAATGACATATTCTCTTGGAATTTTCCAGCACACTAAAGGTACTGAGAAGTCCTGTAACGAAGAAACCTGCCTTAACTTGTTCTGTTACAGCATTTCCTACTCAAATAATCTTTTCTACACCCATCCCCAACACCTTTTAACATTTGGCTGAATACTTCCAAGAAAACTGATGTGGTCCAAATTTCCCATTACATGGATTTTTTAAACTAGACTCTAAGAGAGGTGAATTTACCCCAGATTACACAGCTGTTGAAGACAGAAGTATGGGTGGCATCACCCTTGATTCCATCTCCAAATATCCCTAAAGGACTTTAGCACTCTCTCCCTGAGCCCGTGTGTAGTCTCAGAATCTTGTACAACACAGTCGCCCCATCAACAGAGGTTGGCATGTGAGATTAAATTTACTTGTCATTCCTGAACTAGCTTCCACATGTTTGGACTCTGGGTTTCCAAAGTAACAATGTCGTCGTCGTTATCATCATCATAATCGTTGTCATTGGTATCACAGCAGTCATCTACTGAGGATTTACTTGTGCCAGCCACCATGCTATGGGCTTGCAGGCACTATCTGCTTTAATCCTTGCAACCACTCTAAAAGAGAGTGAACACAACCATTCCTAACTCACACACGAGAAAGCTGAAGCACAGATCCCTTATGCGTCTTGCACAAGGTCACCTAATTTGAAAGTGGCTTAGCTGACATCTTGGCAAAGCCAAAGAAGTTGCTCCCAGGACATTTCCTCAGTCCTGACTAATCCATAGATGTGATGCTGAGTTAAACAACCAACGTGTTCAGGTCCACAATGGCACAAACTATTCCCAACAAATCCATTTCATCTTTAGTTTTCATTCTGGAAACGAACCCTAAAATGAGGCCAGAGTTCTCATCAGCACACTTCAGAGAAGTATGGATACAAGAACCATTTCTGGCCGGGCGCGGTGGCTCACGCCTGTAATCCCAGCACTTTGGGAGGCCGAGGCGGGCGGATCACAAGGTCAGGAGATCGAGATCATGGTGAAACCCCGTCTCTACTAAAAATAGAAAAAATTAGCCGGGCGCAGTGGCGGGCGCCTGTAGTCCCAGCTACTCGGGAGGCTGAGGCAGGAGAATGGCGTGAACCCGGGAGGCGGAGCTTGCAGTGAGCCGAGATTGCGCCACTGCACTCCAGCCTGGGCAACAGAGCGAGACTCCGTCTCAAAAAAAAAAAAAAAAAAAAAGAACCATTTCTGACGTCTACCCATGATCTCAGAGAAAGAAAAAGGACAACGTGAGGTTAGAACTTGCAGGGTAGGATTAGAATATGGCACTGAGGGTCTGGGGCACTGAACTCAGACCCTCTGGTTGTTTTCTCAGCTTGGCCTCATCCTCTGAGACATACAGCATTCCTGCTTTCCCTCTAAATTCTCTTCCCAAAAACTGCAAAGCAGCCAGCCTGATTAAGAAACTCCAACCAATAAAAGCACCGCTTGATCCAACAGCAAAGGTGCTAATTACCTGTTATGGCTCAACCAGTTTCAAATGGAAACCTTAAAAAAGCAGCTGTGTATGTTCAACATCCTGTACCAAATGAGGTCTCCTGATACTCACATGCTCAACCCCAGAGTAAAAATCTCAAGCGGGGCAAGTACCTCCTTTGGTTCTTGGATCTTGATAAAGTAGGACAACGGGGAACTTTCAGAGTACACCTGGAGAATCCCTTTGAAGGGCAGACTCTTTCCCTTGGCAGAGCACAATCATCTCAGTCAACACATTGCTGTGCTTTTGTGACCCCACCAAGTCTCACTGACTTTCCCATTACAGCAGGGGCAGATGCGGGCAGACCCACTTGTGGTCAATTACTTAACTCCTCCAGGATTCTACTTTAACCCCTGAGTCTTAGGGTGCTAGGTCTTGGCAACCTCCCAATTTGCAAGCAGTACTTGGCTTTGAGTCTACATTTCCAGGGCTGCTTCATCTAGGGAATGACTTTGTCCCTTCCCTCCACAGACTATTGCATAATTCTGCTGGGAGAGAGCCCAAAAGATCCCCCATTCCTGCCCTGGAGCAGCTGTATTTCCCTGCAGAGAGCACGAACCTCACCTGGCCATCTGCTGGGTGAAACACTGGAAGGAAAGGTGTTATATAAATAAGAAGGTAGCTGAGGGCTGATAGAGGAGCTCTGTTCTCCTTGTCACTTTTGATAAATCATGTACTCCCTCACCTGCTTTCTCCTCTGCCTTCCCAACAGCAAAGTGATTAGTGAAGAGGCACCAGCCAAGCCTTTACAGAATAGAAATAGATCCGGCTGGATATATTTCACTCTCACGGGCTCCCAAGAGCCTCTCTGTGAGCACAACCAAGCAGCCCAAGTGTCTCTGAAGCTCCCCTTCAGCCCTGCAAAGGGCAGGAGTGCAGACCAGCTAGATTGGAAATGGAGGGAATCAATCAGATAGTTTCTTTGACTTATGAGAGTTAAATTTTTCTCCAATGAAATGAGACCCCAGCTACTAGATACAAAGGAAACGATTAATATATGTTAACTTCCAAAATGGAGGATGGGCCTTTTTGTGAAAATGCGTGAAGCACCAAAAACAAATTTTTGCTTCTTTCTAGGTGTGGTTTTTAAAATGATTTATATTTTTTGTTCGTTTGTTTACAACTGGTAAACCTCCACTAGACAAGTTGATTTCCTAGCTCAAAAAATACATTTCTGTCCACCATCAGATTATTATTAATAATTTCCATATTAACTTTGCTTTCCTCTCATATGCCTTCACATGCATGAAGGAAGGCAGGGAGAGAGAAGCTGGTCTGGGGTTCATGGGCAGATTCCCCTCACTCTGCTCAGGAGCCATTCCCAGTGAGCCAGGAATGCGTCTTATCAAGGTAATAAAACAGAAATCAAAGTGAGCAGGTCCACACCCCATGCTGAGGGTGTGTGTCTGCTTGCGCTATTTGCAAGACAACAGACAAGTCTGAAAATTAAATGTGAAAAATCGGCAAAGACCAAGACCTATCACAGGAAGAAAGAACAGGACCCTGACAGTCCAGCTAATGCCTATAATCACAGTGATAAAGGCTCATAAATGGCTTCATTCCGCCTTGTCACTCAGCCCTAGCTGCCTCCCCTCACTCCTGCTACCTGGGATGACCTTTTGTCATGCTTGAGAAAACAGCTTCCCCCTGTGAGTTCTCTCTTACAGAGTGGCCAGATGGGGCGGTTTTGCTCCATTATTTGCGCCTGTAAAGGGAAAATGCCAACAGAAAGATTCATTATGGTTCAGCCCATCTCTGCAAAGCTTCTCTGATTTATTAGGGCATAAACTGCTGTACGGGCTGTAATGAGACATAAATGTTCTGGAAGGCCTATGAACTCCAGGAGGAAACGCCTTGCCAACACACTTCTGTGCACCTAATTTATTAACAGCTTGTGCCGACACAGCCTGGAAAATCCTGCCAACTTCACAATCTGCGGCAGTCACCTTTTGGGCGGGCAGGGGAGAATGGGAAAATGTATGTCCAAATCAGACAAGTGACAGAAAACGTATGGGCACGCTGCATAGAACTGCAAAGCCTTGCAATTCCTCCATGAACTCTACAGCAGACTTTTTGGCCAAGCTTCCTGTGGGGGAGAGCAAGGTTTCCCCAGCTAAATGATGGGGAAATCAAACTGGACATTTTGTTGTTTCAGTGTTTCCTTGGTCCTGAATTAATACAATGGAAAACACATTTTGTATTTCAGAAGAGCCCCAGTCATTAGGATGGGCATGGTGGCTCATGCCTGTCATCCCAGCACTTTGGGAGGCTGAGGAGGGTAGATAGCTTGACCCCAGGAGTTCAAGACCAGCCTGAGAACATGGTGAAACCCCATCTCTACCAAAAATGCAAAAATTAGCCAGTCTCATAACCTGGTCTCAAAATAAATAGATTAAAATTTAAAAATAAAATTAAAAGTTAAAAAGAAAAAAAAGAAGAACCCCAGTCATTGTCCCAACTTCCTCTGTCATTTGAGGGATACTTTCTCTAATGCAGTATTTGCCCCAGCTCATTAGTGTCTAGCACTCTTTATAAGACGATTAACATTTTTGCTCTCTAAACATCATCCTTTAGGTTCTAAATACAGAACAAAAAATTAACAACAGACCAGTCCACTTTTATAGTTCCTATAGTTTGCAACCAATTCTTTTTCTTAGATCATAATATGCAAGTCTCTTTAATTCAATTTTGGCTGCATTTGCCAAACTTTATGAAAACAATGAGATTAAGTCGTGAACCACCAGGAAAACATGTAACATCCTGACTTGATATTAGGTATTAGAGATTTTATGCTTCATGCCCTCATGAAAAGAGATCATCTTTTGTCAATGAAACATTCCTCTATACAATGCTCCATGAGCACACACCACGTGCTGGAGATCCAACAGAAGTGGACATGGCCCCAACCCAGGACTGACTATGTGGTTTGCAAAATGAAATTATGAAAAGTAATAAGGATTTCAAGATGAAAATAGCAGAGCATGAAGCCAAGCCTGGGGCCCTTCTGAATGTGGAACCCTGTGTAACTGCACGGTAGCATGCTCATGAAGCCAGCCCTGACTCTTCGGCTGTGGAGCTCACAGTTTCAGGAAGGAGCCAAACAATCAGACATCTCTACTGAGAATGTAAGAATCAGAGGTAAATGCCAAGAAGGAAAGGAATATAATCCCATGTGAAAACATGAAAAAGGAACATGACCTAGGCTATTGAAATGTGGAAGGTGTATGTGTCCAGTTGAGTAACAGGAACTTTGTGGGGGGTGGAGCAGCATCGAAAAATGCCATCTCACAGAAGGCACTTGTGCCTTGGAGCAGGAAAAGCCCACGTTTGAGGTGAGCCCTGACACAGACTAGATGCCTGGACACTGTAGGGCCTTGCAGGCTGCATGACCCCTGCCATCTTGAAGGAACATTTGCAGAAACCACAGAATTGACTGGTTCCCACAGGGTCCTGTCCCCTGTGTGAAGTGGCTGAAGTAACAAACCCATCTACCACTACGGCAATCCCTGTAGGTTTGGTGAAGATATTTACATTTGTAACACCAGAAGGTATGGAATGAATGTATTTTTAATTCAAGAGACTAAGAACTCCCTGATACAAAGCAAATGCCAAAAGTGAGCCTAGAGTGCATTTCCACACCTGAGCAATAAGCCTGTGTAAACAGTGACTGAGATTTTGCCACTGTAATTAAACACAGCAAAAGGCCACAGATGCTTCCTTGAACAATGGCGGAGGTGAACCCATGTGTCAGCTTCATTGTTTTTGGTCCCTAGAGTATTAGACCCATCATCCTAGCTCTAGCAGCACTCCTGAACTCTGCAGGGCTGCTTGCACTTGATTAAATGTTATTGTATATATGGAGAATGAAGGCTCAGGTCTTTTGCCTCTCAGACATACTCTAATGACTCAGTGTGGAGAAAAGAGAAAAAACTCAAAGCACTGTATGTCTGATTAACCCAATTTTCAAAATTAGGCCTAACTTCTTACTAATATTTAAGGCATTCTCTCCCATGCTCAGAGGATTTGCTTTTTTATTTTAGTCTTGTATCCCAAGGCCTACTGATATTTGTTCTTAAAATAGTTTTTATTAAACACTGCGAAGTTATAATAAATAGCCTTCTGAATTTTTGAATAAGAAAATTCTTTTTGTCAAATCTGCTTCTTTGCCATTGAATGTTGACATAAAATTCAAATATAAAAATGTCTATTTTGACTTTTTCTTTTTTTTTTTTTTTTTTTTTTTGAGACAGGGTCTCATTCTGTTGCCCAGGCAGGAGTGCAGTGGCGTAATTACAGCTCACTGCAGCCTTGACCTTCCAGGCTCAGCTGATCCTCCCACCTCAGCCTCTCAAGTAGCTGGGAGAACAGGCATACACCACCATGTCTGGCTTTTTTAAAAAAACATTATTTGTAGGGACTGGGTCTCCCTATGTTACCCAGGTTGATCTTGAAGTCCTAGGCTCAAGCGATTTCCTTAGCTCAGCTTCCCAAAATGCTAGGATTACAGGCATGAGCCATAGCACCTGACCTTATTTTGACTCTTTTAATGTGGTCCAAATATTCATCACCATTTTCCAACAAACTAGACTGTGTCTTTTCTTTAACTCAGCAGAAAGTGGTCTGTGTGATGACAGGCAATGCATCAGTTTTCAAGGTTCAATACCCTGGCTTGAGTGATGGTAGGGATGCTATCCCTGATGGAACAGGAATAAAATCAAATCCTGTTTATCTAACCATGGCAAGCAGATGTATCCACTACAAATGGCATCTGACCTTCTTCTTGCCACTTCCTTCCAGCCTCTGCCTTGGAGAGTGGTTATGGATTATGGATCTAACATGCACAAAACTGACCTGCAGGTGTCATAAGTTAGTCTTGAAAACCAATTAATACAGTTCACTCTTTATGTTTTCTTCAAATCCTGAGATCCTAGGGTTCCAACATTATATTTGAAAAAAAAATAGTTCAAGGTGGGGTCCTTTTTTATGTGAATGTCTTATAAATGATCCAATCAGCAGAGTTTTCAAACAGTGTTCATGCACTAGTTATGCCGTACCAGCCAGAATACAGATGAACAACTAACATGAGAAGACCTGATCTTTGGGAATTTAAGCTAGAGTGAGCTGCTTCTGCTAAAAATATGAAGGAACTAACTTTTTGGTCAACAGAGTTCATGAATGGCTCTTTTGATAGGAGGAAAATCCAACCCTAGAGCCAGAGAACTGCCCTCGAATGTTCCACTAGAATTCAGCAGCCATCCACCTGGGCAGAGTCTTGAAAGGATTCTGCTGCCCCAGGTGACAAGCCAGACAGAGGAATTTGATAGCACAAAGTATTTCCAACCATGCAAGGGACAATACAGGTCCAAGTTTCCCTCATACTACCAGGTAATCCCCCGGTCACCCTGAATCACATGCCACAAAATAAGACTGATCTTTTGTCTTGGAAAAACATAGTTTAACATCTTTTAAGGTCTTTCTTTATACGTATATATATTTTAACAGACAAATTTGGAGAGGAAGTGACCTCACAGTAAAAAATGTCTTTGGTACCTGCAGCCATCAGAGGAGATTAATGAGTCCTTACATTAGAGGAGGGAAATTAATAGGCATCCCTGACTTTTCTTTATCGCTATGTCAGCAATGGGGTTGGACAGATCTCTGCACACAGAGCGTCTTCATTTTTAAATATAGAAACTGAGGAAGTAAAACTCCATGAACGCCATTCTGAATGGTTCCTTCTTGGCTTGGGTTCCATTCACTAATATGTTAGGGAACAATCTACTGCTAAGAGAAATTTAGGCAGAGCTTTGTTCTAGGTGTGTTAGGTCACCAATGACTTATTTATAAAGAATATATTTTTATTTTATACTTTATCTCATATTTTAAGCTGTTAGAATATGACTATCTTTGAAGACATTTCTTCTATTTTCCTCCAAGTCAACTTTTCCTACATCTCTTTGCTGTTACCTTTAAAGTTATTGGTTGAGAAATTAAAAGATTCTTGAGTTTTCCTTTTATAAATAAGGAATTATTAGGGGGAAAACCCTCTTTTTCCTCATCATTTTCTCTAGCAATCAAATACTGGATAATATATCCAAAGGTAGATTTTTCTGAGTTAGTTCTATTCCATCTATACCCCTCCCTGATTATTCATCCATCCATTCAAATACTTATTCTCAGCCTGGGCAACATGGTAAGACTCCATCCCTACAAAAAAAATCAGCTGGGCATGGTGGCACATCCCTGTAGTCTCAGCTACTTAGGAGGCTGAGGTAGGAGTATCGCTTGAACCTGGGAGTTTGAGGCTGCAATGAGCCGTGATTGTGCAGTGATCCACTGTACTCCGGCCTGGGTGGCAGAGCAAACCCTGTCTCAGAAAAAAAAAACCCATCCTCTCCCCCATCCATCCATGTACCCACCCACCCAGTAATACTCTTACTGAGTATTAATGTTACAGTTCATAAAATTTGGGGCCAAAGAACTCTTTCCTTTTGGCCCCTGTCAGTAGTCTCTTCCTATCTCTGGCCGGTTTTGTGGTATTATGAGCCGTCTAATGCATTCGGGAGCAGAAATCTTTATGTTTTGGGATTAGTGCAGTTACTGTACATGTGGTCATTTAACAGCATATGGAGCTGAGGAAAACTGTTTTTCCTAATGGAAATAAACAATAAGTACATTATAAAATAACTTTGTATTTCATTTCCAAGTTCTGTGGCTGTAAATAAAGCTTCGTTCGTTGAGCGAGAAGGCAAACCCTGGAGAACTGACTCGGCACTCCATGCTATGTGACAGACGGCTTTGCCAGAGAGACGAATGCATTTCATTATCTTGAGCTTATTCCATAGGCATAATTAGAACTCCTTTGAGAAGTCAACTAATTGTGTAATATCCAGCAAAGTATGTGAGGATTTCATTTTGGCATTAAGTGGAATCTATCAAGCTCCCTTTTAATTTACGATTCCTTGCTAGAAGGGAACCAAACAGGACACGTCGTTTCCACAGCAATGGTTTCTGATTAGTACCCTTGGATAACACAAAGGTGGAGTATATATCTTCCCCTTGGGGCACTGCTGGAGAAAAGGCAGCTTAGGTCAGCCCGATATATTATTAGATGTCCCTATTGTCCTACAGAAACACAGCTGCAGGTATATTATTTCTGGCTGGAACAATGGTAATACGAAGGAACAGCAGAAACATCAAATGAACCTTTACTAGCTGGCTCATTTTTCCCTCTCTACATAGCTTGCATGGAGCAGGGCAATCTGGTCCCAGAATCAGGGGTTCCAGCTAAAGCCCCATATGTACCAACACACCACCAGCACCTCCACCTCCAGCCACAGGTTTACCCCATGCTCCCTCCTTGATGAGCTCCTGCAACCTTGCTTGCTTCCTAGAGAAAGCACCAGCCTCTGAGTCCCCCTACTCAGCCCTTTCCCATTTACAGGGGGTCTCACCACCCAGTCTTAGGCCCATGAAATGACTTTGGCACCTGCCAAAGACTCTCTCAAGTTTGTGAAAAGAAAGGCAAAAATATGGTGGAACAAAGACATTTTTCACCAAGAGGAAAATGAGAGGTACAACCAGGCGGTTTCATCTGCAGTTAACTTATAAAATAAAATGTGACATTTCCCCACAAAAACCAAGTTACTCCTGGATAAATTAGCTTCAGATGATGCTGAAAAGGGGGAGGTGGTGGTGAGGAGTAAGCAATCCAGCTGCTGTGTAGCTGCCAAGCAGCCAAAATAGGGTTCAACAGATTTCTGAAAATTTCAAATGACAGAGTATTTTGGAACATGTAGATATGGCTTTCTGAGTTCAGAAATGCAAGGTCAAGCATCCAGGATACAAAGAGACCTCGGGGAAACGGATGGGGAAACGGATGGTAGACCCATTGTCCAAAGGCCACTACTGGCCTTACCCATGGCACAGGGCCACCATTGTCCTTGCTGTGCAGGGCAGATTATATTCACTAGTCCCTTTACTGGCCAGACTGGCCCTAAAAATTCTATCCAAGACAGCACTCCAGAAAGCTACCCCAGGAGGCCTGAAGCTGGCCCTTGGGAATGCAACCTCTTTGCCATCTCCAATTCGGCTCAGCACAGCTGGAGTTAATGAAAGAGTTAATGTGATTTTCCACTCTCCCCACTTGCTTTGAGGGACTCTGGTGAGAACTGGGCCTGCTCAAATCACCTTTAGGGAATGGAAAAATCTAACTCACCACACATGAAGGCGAGCACAGAAAGGAATGCTGGAGATGAATCAAGGACAGGCTGAACATGACTGCACCATCAGGACGCAAGAAGGGAAAACACAGGCATGAGAAGGTGGCAGTGAAGTGGCCATCTTCCACACTGCATGCAGACGACCCCCTCTCTCACACATCCAAGCCCCAGTCCTCAGGGTGCTGGGTTCCAGGACTGGTATGCACATGGCAAAGAAGGGGCTCAGCCCCCATCTGCTGGTGCATCTCACAGATGTGTCAGCTGGTATGAGTTAGTCAGGCAGTGACCACATTTTGGGGAGAAATCATTCATTGATTTATCGCAGGGGGCATAAATCATAAATGCATTTAGTTGTCTTCATCGCCTTTCTTGTCATCCTGCCCCTCTGAAGTGAAATTAAGAGGCAGATGTCTTATCTGGGATCAATTCCAGATCCCATTTGTGTTTTAAAAAAGAAAACCAGGAAGGGTTTCACACAAACCTCCTGGCTCAGGTGGATCAAAGTCTTGGTGCCTGGAAGGCCAAGTCACCACATAGATAACTGAGAAGCCCAGGGCCATGAGGGCATGAGGGGTGGACACCGTGGCTCACACTGCCCCTGGGGTCCAGACAGGGCTGAAGACCACAGGAGGTGCCACACTGCCTCTAGAACAAGCCAAACCCCTTCTCTGGCTCAAAGACACCAACATCCACAGAGCTTCCCACACAACTAGAGAGAGGCTAGTCAGTTCCGGCTGTAAATTCTACAACTAAGTCATTGAAAACATCGGCCGCAGCAACGACAGAGAGGGATCCTTCCAGAGAGCTCTGCAGGGTTCCTCTGAAGCACTTTCACATTCTGAGGCCTCACATCCCTGCAAGGTCTTTTTGGGGGTGTCCTGACTCATTCACCTTATTCTCTCTCCTCAAGAATGTTATCCCATTTCCCTCACTGGTTCCTGGACCAAAAGGTACTGACTGCCACATGCTATTGCTCATTTGGTTCCTGCCACAAAACTGAGAAGGAGCCACTATCAGCAAGGCTGTTTTACAAATTAAAAGCCCAGAGAAATTGAGTGGCTTGTTTGAGATCACACAGTACAAGCCTAAGTTGGTCATCAAACTCAGCTTCTCTGACCTTCAAATGTAAGACTCTCCAACACCTAGTTATTCCTTCTGAATTTCCTCTTCCACATTAACATTGAGAAGATGTTTTCCTTTCCTGTCTCTTCTAAGTACACTTACACTTCCCACCAACAGCACCAGCCAGGTGGACCTAAACAGCCCTGGAGTCCAGGAGAAAAGCAAGTGCAGCAAGATCCTTGAGACCATGAGGCAAACCCAGCAGATGCACTTGTTGGCCTGAGGCTGAGGGAGCAGGAAGGAGCTCGGATGTGGAGGAGGTGAGGGCCTTTGAAGGACGAGGTATGGATGGGGCCACCAATAGTACCTTAAGGGAATTCTTGGCTGTTCCTGTCCAAGAGGTCTTCCTAAACCCTTCACAGTCCTCAAAGTCAGGCACTTGGTGCCTAAACCTTGCTGGACTGAATGCCATCTATTAGGACTGTGGCTAGTCCTAATAGATTAGTTACTTTAGACTCTCCCTTGTGTTGGTCAACAAGGCTAGCCTTCCAGGGATCACAGGTAGGCCAGTCCAGGGAGTGTCAGGCTCCATCCATGAAAGTTTGAGTTATTTCAACGCTGCAAGCACATGCTTTGTGTTCAGTCCACAGTAGCATACAGGCTCCCAGCACCCCCGCCAATTCATCTATAAAAAAAACACACACACATATACACACACACACACACACACAGAAGCAACTTCATATCAGGCAGCTATTATGTGCTAACAAACTGAGCACTGGGCATCCACTGGTGACCCAGAGGAACATGATATCTGCCCTTATGTAATTTACGATGCATAGAGTTGATAATCAGAGAAACCCCAAAATTAGTATCTTAAATGATGGTGTCATTAAGGAAAATATTAGTAGCAGATACTATGAAAGCCTGTAATAGTAGCAGATACTATGAAAGCCTATAGCAGGAAAAGAAGTGGTGATCGAGGTGGGATATTTCGCTGAAGATGTGGAGTTATATTTTTTACACACACACACACACCTGTGAGATGTCTGTGTGAACCATAGGGCCGTTCCTCTGGGATTTTCTTGAGAGCCTGGAGAGACTGCTAAGTCAGCCTTTTACCACCTCTGGTGAATCTACTGCAGCAACAGGAAACTGGGAATCTTTAAGTGTTCTGCTTACAAGAGGTGGAAGCAGAGATCCACACCCCAGCATCTGCACTACACCCCTTTTTCCTGATGTTAGCAAGCCAGTTGTCAAACCCTAAGAGGACTCTCTCTGGATTTTTTTTAATGTACCTGTAAGTTTTGTTTAATGAAAAGAGCACACAGCCCCTTTCCTAAGTCGAGAGGAAGGGAAAGGGTCAATACTTTAGGAGGGTTAAGGTAATTACTCTGTGGAGACAAAACACATTTCAATAAGTATGTCCTTGGCTCACACAGACATCCTTCCATTTAGAGTTATGAACCAGAACAGTCATCTTTGAATTCTAAAACCATCCGTTTTTTGTTTCTGTCCCATCGAGGCACAGAAACACATCATGTGAAAGCAAAATTAAAGTAATCCAAATCTTAAAAACCCCACAGTTTTCATGGGCTTTGAGGGTCAGATTCACAGAAGCAAGAGTTGAAAGGGCTAAAAATTCAGGCTTTGACCTAGAAGGCTCTAGACACTTGTCCCCCAGCCGGGTTGACCCTCTCCAGATCCAAGCACACCTTGGAAATCTGTTCCAGGGGTCTGGCAGGGCCTCAGAAGGCTTCCCGGCCATTTGGCTAATCTTCCCTCGACATCTCACTTTCAGTTCACATTCCAGCACGGATTTCCACACGGGCCTCTTTGCTTCCCAGTAAGGCTCGGCAGGCGGCAGGCAGCAGGATTCACTCTGGACAGTTAACATGCAGCTCAGACAAGCCTCCCCCAAAGAGGCCCATTAGTCACCAACCTCAGCTGTTTTCTTTTCTAGATAGGAATCCCCGAGGAGTGAGCAGAATAGAACAAAATCTATTTTCACATTAGGAAAAAGCGAACAATGAACCGAGCTCGACTTTCACATGGAGGTCTTGGGAGGGAGGGAGCACAAAGGCTCTTGTGGGAGGCTCTGGGCTGAGGGAAGGGTCTGAGAGGAGCCAGGGCCTGGCGCTCAGGGCTGCAGTCATGGACCATGTTCACTAAGCCCTATAAATCTCCTCCCTTCATATTTTTATGGAACTGATTAAGGTAAGGTAAGTAGGGCAGATAATCGGTTGATGGCCAAAACCATTTGGCATTGGGAGCCTCAGGTTTTATCTCCAGATGTTTGAAGAGAGAATGTAAGGGCCAGCCTATGGAGAATACAGGATTTCCCAAAATCTACTGGAATAAGGAGCTTCATTAATGAGGTGTAAATGTGATTTCTCTACCAATAAAGTTAGGTTAGAAAGCAGCCAGGTACGGTGGCTCACACCTGTAATCCCAGCACTTCGGGAGGCCAAGGTGGGTGGATCACAAGGTCAGGCGATGGAGACCATCCTGGCTAACACGGTGAAACCCCGTCTCTACTAAAAATACAAAAAATTAGCTGGGCGTGGTGGCAGGCGCCTGTAGTTCTAGCTACTTGGGAGGCTGAGGCAGGAGAATGGCATGAACCCGGGAGGCGGAGCTTGTGGTGAGCCGAAATTGCGCCACTGCACTCCAGCCTGGGCAACAGAGCAAGACTCCGTCTCAAAAAAAGAGAAAGCAAGTCTCTTCTGTGATGAGGACCCAATGACATGGAAAAAGTAATCAGTACTAGGTCAGGTTTTGAGTTGGGAATCATTCCCTTTGGGTTGTCAGGATCGAATTCAAAGGGTAAGTCATTATTTTGTTGGCCTATATGCCATTAAATACACAAGGCAGTTGGGGATTTGCAGGGAGGATGCAGACACCATGCTTTGACCTAAATCTGCTTGTTCTGATCTCCTTCCACAAATGTTTACTGAGCACCACCTAGGCATCTAGCATTGTGCCAGGCACTAAGCTCTGGGGGAGAACAAAACAGGAACTGATCTTGTTGTTTACTAGAGAAGACAAACACTGCAGAGATAACGACAGCAATCATCACCACTGCTTTACATACTATGAAGATGTTCAAGATGCTAGGAAATTCTACCACCTGAAAGCCTTTCCTGTCCAAGGTCACCCTCTCTGTCCCCATGGCAGTTTTCCTGAAAGTGCATCCAGCACCATTCAAAATTCAGGACACGCTTCTTGGCAACGCTCCCCAGGTCCCTGGATGCTCTCTGTATTCCCAAGGAAGCTCAACAGGGAAGCCGTAGGCAGACTTCTAGGATCTCTCTCTACTCCCAGAGTCTCAGACCAGGAGGAGGGACTGGGGATCAGGTGAAAGGTATGGGCTTTGGAGTCAAGTCACTTAACCTGCTCTCAACTCGGTTTCCTCACCTACAAAAGGAACATACTACAAATACCTATATCATAAAAGTGCTGGGAGGATCAATGAAGTGATGCTCATGGGAACCATGGGAAAGTGCCCAGCAGGCATTCACGCCCTCCTGCCAAAGGCTCTCTGAACGCACACTGTGTGCCAGGCACCGCTCTGGGCACTTTGGAGAAAACAAACATAGTGCCCAGCTCACAAAGTGTTCTGCTTCTAGCAGACGACACCACAAAAATTTACTTCCTCGTGTTAGCCATCTAACTTTTTACAAGATGAGAAGTATTTTCTTTTACTAGCAGTAAAAGAAAAGCAGTGACTAAGATAGCTGGAGATCAGGGGACAGGGGACAACTTTAAATCTAGTAGGGTAGATCTCATTGAAAAAGTGGTACCTGAGCGAAAGACATGAAGGAAGTTAGAGTAAGTCAGTGTGGCAATCCGGGGGCAAAGTGCCCCAGACAGAGGGAACAGGAAGCACAAAGACCCCAAAGTAGTTGTGTATCTTGCACTCCTGAGAACAGTGGGCTGCGCAGAGGGCATGAGGCGGTAGCAGTTGAGAGGAAGGCAGGGAACAGGGACCCATCACACCAGGCCTTGCTGACTCCCACTGAGACTTTGGCTTCAACTCCACACTGAGCGGGGAGTCACTGGAGGTTTGGGGGGATCTTTGGTATCAGAAGCCTCCAGTTTTCAAAGCATCTTTTTCCCATCCCATAGGTTTCCTCTTTACTCTGTTGATTGTATCCATTGCTGTGCAGAAGCTTCTTAGTTTGGTGTAGTCCCATTTATCTATTTTTTGCTTTTGTTGCTTATGCTTCTGGTATCATCTCCAAGAAATCATTTACAAACCATTTATCTGATACAGGGTTAATTTCCATTAACATAAGAGATTCCTAAAACTCAATAGCAAACAAACAACCTGATTTTAAAAATGGGCAAAGAACCTGAATACGCATTTCTCCAGAGAAGATACATAAATGGTCAACAAGTAAATGGAAAGATGCTCAACATTGTTCGTTGTCAGGGAAATGCAAATCAAAACCACAATGAGATACCATCTGACACTTGCTAGGATGGCTATTACCAAAAGGACAAAATATAACAAGTGTTGGTGAGAAAAAGGAATACTTGCGCACTGTTGATGAAATATAAGTTGGCACAGCCATTATGAAAAACAGTATGGAGATTCCTCAAAAAATTAAAAAATAAAACTGCCATATAATCCAGCAATCCCACTTCTTAGTATATGTCCAAATAAAATAAAATCACTGTCTCGAAGAGGTATCTGTACACCCATGTTCACCGCAGCACCATTCACAACAGCTCAGATACAGAAACAATGCAATGTCCATTGGCAAATGAATGGATAACGAAAATGTAGTGTATTCATACAACATAATTTTTTTTTCTTTTTTGAGATGGTGTCTCACTCACTCTGTTGCTCAGGCTGGAGTGCAGTGGCGCAATCTCAGCTCACTGCAACTTCCACTTCCCAGTCTCCCACCTGAGCCTCCTGAGTAGCTGGGATTACAGGCATGCACCACCATGCCGGGCTAATTTTTATATTTTTAGTAGAGACGGGGTTTCATCATGTTGGCCAGGCTGGTCTCGAACTCCTGACCTCAAATGATCCACCTGCCTTGGCCTCCCAAAGTGCTGGAATTACAGGTGTAAGTCACTGTGCCTGACCTTATATACATACAATGGAATCTTATCCAGCCTTGGAAAGAAGGAAATCCTACCATTTACAACATGCATGGACCTGGAAGACATTATACGAAGTGAAATAAGTTAGTCACAGGACAAATACTGCGGAATTTCTCATCTACGTGGCATCTAAAACAGTCAGAGGTATACAAGTAGATAACAAAATGATGGCTACTAGGGGCCGGTGGGGAGAGAGATGGGGGAGCTGTTGTTGAATGTGTATAAAGTTACAGTTACACAAGATGAGAAAGTTCCAGTGATCTGCTGTATAACATTGTGCCTATAGTTAACAATATGGTACTATGCACCCCAAAAATTGGTAAGAGATTAGATCTCCTGTTAAGTGTTCTAATCACAAAAACAAAACAAAAAAGAAGGGACATAAGGAAATTTTTGGAGGTGATAAATATGTTTATCACCTGGGCTGTGATCATAACATGAGCATATACATACATCCACATGTACCAACTGTATAATTCTGTGCAATTTTTGTGTACCAATTCTAACTGGGGAAGGGGGAAGGGTTTCTCTGCTGCTCTGTGGAGAACAGGCCAGGGTGCCTGCCTCCTTCTGGTAAAACAAATCCATCTGAGAATTGAGAAGTCATTCAATTTGATTGCACCTTATGTGAACGTATCAGGGAGTGGGGAAGCACAGCTGGCTGCCAGGCCTGTGGGCCCTTAATTTTCTGCACACTGGGCACTCTTCCTATCTGCGAGAGGCTGCCCTGCCCTCTTCTCAGCGCTGCTCAGCTCCCCTCCTTGGCCTGTCCTACAAAGGAAATGGCAGGAAAGTGGGCACAGCTCACCTAATGAGTTCATGGACAGGCAGGATGGGGCTCAGCCAGGATGGGGCTCAGCCAGGATGGGGCTCAGCCAGGCTGGCTCTCCTGGGATGCCACTGGGCAGTTTCTGATTGCCACAGACAAGGAGCCTCTGTTGGAGGGGACCGCCATTCACGGGTCCCAGCCAGTTCACAGTCTATGGTCTCTCACAAACAGGCTGCAGGGAGGCTTCCTATCCAACCACTTACTGGGAGAGTTTTGCCAAGGGAGTGAATGAGATAAGAAAATAATGCAAGGTCACTTAGGAGAATTAAGTGCTTTGAAACCCACTCATCAGACCATAACATTCCCAAATCTACCATGCCAAGTCTGTATCCTCTCTGTGTTCACAGCAGCACAAGCTGCCTGAGGATGCCTACTCAGAGGCACCTGCTGATCCTGGTCCAGCGTCTCCCGGACTATAATCTTCTCCATTGCTAAAGTTCACCGTGCACTTGCCTCCCCACAAGGACTCAGTAGACACTGGGCACTACCAATCTGCCCAAAAACAACCCTGCAAGATGGGGACATGGTTCTTGTCCCCTATTTTCTAGATGAGGGAACTACAGCACGAAGAGAGGAAATCACTTGCCTGAAGTCACTCAGATCAGAAACAGTTAAAGCTTAGATACCCACCCAGGTAGTGTGAGCCTTGACCACTACTCTAGAAAATGGACAAATAATATAAAAGTGACACTACTTTTCAAACCTCCTTTTTATATTTCACTAATACAGATAGGCTCTTGTTTCTTGAAACTCATTTGAATTGATGAACATTAGCTATTACTCATCATTAATTAATGATACTGAATGGTCAAATATTTCTCAGTATATTTTGATAGATACCAGGAGTTTAGGTAAAATGGATACTGCACATATATTTATTCATGAAACAGGTGAAAAAGAAAAACCTGGGTATGTTTTGGAAATGCAGTAGAATACGTTAATCTTCTTCTAAGTCAACCAAAACACCGCATAAGACTAATCCATATTCAGCGATAAAAGAGCACCTTCTATTTCCCACATCCAAATCCATGCAGTACAACTATGTTTTAACTACAGCAGACAGATTTTAACAATGCGAGCGGTTGAAAATTATGGTAACGATGATGATGATATAGCCATCGTGGACTGTGCCTGCTGTGTGCCCAGCACTGAGCTAGGGAGCACATCATTTTGTTTAATTCTTAACAATACTACCAGGTGTGTATAATTAGCCCCATTTTACAGATGGAGAAATTGTCAGCATCCAGACACTACCCTTTTTCCATTAGGCAGCACAGCCCTCCCGCCCATACCCCCAAGAGCCCTACTCAATAGTCCGAGAGAAATAAAAACCTAGGAAATAAGAACTTGACATATCAGTAGATTGCAAATAATACAGAATTCATGCAGCAAGCGTCTAGTCATTACTGGATATTCCAGCCAGTAAGCTAACATGCCCAGCACCAAGCACACGTTGGACTGGGCTCTGTGAGCCTGGCCCTCTGGTTTGGGGCTGGCACTGGGGCTCCACAAACCATGTTTCTGCTTTGCCAGTTGTTCCTGGCTAGGGTCTGCCTGGTCTGGCCAATAAGGTCAATAGGAGGATGTTGCATCCATGGAGGAAGGAGAGGGACCTTTCTGTTTGCTTCCCATTGGATTCTCATTCCGAACGTCTTCATCCTAGCAGGGTTTCTTCACTCCAGCATGGACAGCTCATTCCAGTAGCAGTAAATTAATCCAGTTGGTAGCTCTCCCAACACTCACAGAATTAGTCTCATCGCATCTCCTTCAGAGACCCCAGAACTCCCTCCTAAAAAGTCTGATTCACACCCTCACAGAACCCTCCTCTGAGCTCAGAGACCTTAGCACTTGCCAGCCGGCATGCCCTTCTGAGAGGTCTGGGTCCCAGCCTGATAGAGCTTCTCCTCCAAGCTTCTAAATTTTAATAACCTCTTTCTTTCCTCTGCCCCTCCTCCCATACCAACTATTGAGGTGGTGGCTGTTGCCTGCAATTGCTACTTCCAAGATAACCTAGAGTTCTCTTTTGTCCTTTCATCTCAAAACTTGATTTGCAATTTTTAACGTTAAATTCTCTGTGTCCAGATAACTGGTAGGTGCCTGTCCCTAATTGGACCCTGCCCAATTCACTGGGAATATAACCACACTGAATGGCATTTCTGGACATGCTCCAGCTTGGACAAATACTCTTTGCCAAGTCCCAGAAGGCACCCTAAACTCATAACCCCAAAATATGGTCTATGAGCCACCTATGAACACAGATTCTGGGGTCCTGCCTGCAGAAAATGGAGCCCATGAATCACTTTTGGCAAGTCCCCCCACTGCCAACCCCTCGGTGACTCCAACGTGCTACAATTTGAGAGTAGTGGATATGGAGACAGCTGGATATGGATATGAAACTGGAGACTTCCAGTTTCATTGCTGTGAGCTCAGTGGCAAGGGACTTAAATCCTCTGAGCTCCCTCATGTGCAAAATAAGAATGCTACTGGAAGTGCTCCCCATTGGGTGGGGCTAAGCATTACAAAGTGAGCTAAAGCATCAGAGTGTTTGACTCTTCCCCAACACCAGGAGAGGAGGAGGCTTCCTTTAAGAGTGGCTACCTAGATAGCCGTTTACTAGAGGATGGTGGGTGTCACCTGAAGAGAATGCACACTGTCCTCCCACCTTCTTTCTGAGGTCAGCAGCACCTGGATGGAGCCCAAGGCCCCAGTGCCAAGCCCAGGAAGAGAAACCACATTTTCCATGACAGGGGAAGTACCACGTGTCTGTCTTGGGCCCCTGACATGAAGCGATTTTTCAATGGCTGGCAGCAGCCGTGCATCAGTGGCTTCATTCCTAACTTGTCATGTTCTTCTTGCTGGAGTGACAAGATGTCTAATATCAGCAGAAGTAATTAAAAATAAACCAGAGACAACGAACCATTTCAACTCCCCCTTCAGCTGCAGGGAGGACCTGCATGAGCTCTCATCACAGTGACTGAAAATGCCTTTTCCTGTCATGCCGTTGACTGACCATGAGAAATGAGTGTTCCTATTTTCTTGAGACAGCTCTAGGATTTATCACCCTTGAAAAAACACAGCAATGACACAAACTCACTCAAAACTTTTGGACCAAATGTGACTTCAGCCAGGGAAGGAGAAAGAAAGAGGAAGAGGAAAGGAGGGAAAAAGAGAAGAGAGAAATGTCAGTATCCAAGAGACCCCTGGAATGAAATAGCAGCGAGAAATAGGAGCATCTTGGAGCATTCACAGAAGTGAAAGGGTCTACCACCTACACTCCCCACCCTTTTTAATCAATTGTGATGAGAAGAGTTAATACCATCGGTACATGCAGCCCAAGTCCACGTCTCCTACGTCAACTCCCTATACAGTTGCCAGAGAGCACTTCTGAAAACAGTCAGTTCACTCCTCTCCATTCAAAAGCCTCCCATATGTCAGGCACGGTGGCTCACACCTGTAATCCCAGCACTTTGGGAGGCCAAGGCAGGTGGATCACTTGAGGTCAGGAGTTCAAGACCAGCCTGGCCAACATTATGAAACCCCGTCTCTACTAAAAATACAAAAATTAGTGGGGTGTGGTGGTGTGCGCCTATAATCCGAGCTACTAGGGAGGCTGACACAGGAGAATCGCTTGACTCTGGGAGGCGGAGGCTGCAGTGAGCCATGATTACGTGACTACACTCCAGCCAGGATGACACAGTGAAACTTGGTCTCAAAAAAAAAAAAAAAAAAAAACCTTCCCATGGCTCCTCACTGCCCCCTTGGATCACATCCCAACATCTCATTGTGCCCACTGAAGCCCAGAGAAGTTGGCTGCTGCCTGTGCTGCCAGCATCCCTATCACCCTGTTCCCGTGTCCACTGGGCTCCAGCCATTTGCACTTCCTCCTGCTCCTCATACACATCCACCTTACTGTTCCCTCTGCCACGAATACCTTCCCCATCCAGCTCCTCTCCCTCACACATGCTCTCCTCCAAGAGGCTTGTCTTGACCACCCTGTCTAGGAGACCTGCCAGTATCCATTCTCTGTCTCAGGTTCTTGTTTGTCTTGTTCAGAAGACTTATGATTAAATGATTTGATCTTTTCACTTGCTGGTTACCTGTGATCTGTTATTTGTCCTATGTGATTTCATGGGAGGTATCTTAGCCCCCTACTTCTGGGCTTCATTATAATGGACTGCAAGACACAGAGAGCCCTCAATAAACACTTGTTGCATGAATGCATTACCCTAAGATGGCTACCTCCTTCCCTTTTTTCCCTCTGCCAGCAAAGAAAATGCTATGTAAAATGATTTGAAAGTCAGAGAAGAGAACAATGCAGTTTAATGGGGAAGAAAGAACAAAGCCTTCCTCCCAAATTGCTTAAGATGATTGAAAGGTTGGGTTCTTAAAAGAATAACCCCTGAATCAGCTCAGGAACTCTGGCCCTCAGAATGGCACATGCCCCATGGAATGATCAGGAGAGAGGGGATTCCTGAACTCTAGAAAACAACCTCAGAGGCGCCAAGGCAGCGCTAAGCCTTCCAGCACCCCAGAGGCCACTAGGGCAAGGCTGGATTGAGGCTTTATCCTCCAAGTTATGCCTGGGGCACAAAACCCCCAAATCAGCTCCTCCTCGGAGATGCATGTGACACCAGCCCAAAGGACAGTCACTTCCAACAAGGTTCCAAAAGTGCTCCAAGCCAGGTCCCCCAAGCCATTCCATGATCAAGGGCATCCCTTTATCCTCAAACCAAGAGCTGCTTCTGCCCTCCTTGCAGTCCCCACCAGGTCACCAAGGATCCTCCAGCAGCCCTGAGCCTCTCACATGGCCTCAAAGCTACCATCCTTGCCTTTTTATTTTTTTTCTCGAGATAACTGAAAATAAAATGCACAGTACATAGCACTGAAATCGCATTCACCTTTGATGTTCTCCTGTCCTTTTAGAAAAGGAAAATCATTTAATCAAATCTAGAGAGCCTCATCCTGAGGCCCCACAATTTGCTGTATGACTGTAGCCCCAGTGGGTTCTGAGATCACCAAGTTCCTGACATTCTGCAGACCCTCCTCTACTTGGGGGCGGGAGGCCAAAGAAATGGACTGTCCCGATGACAATGTATAGAGTGTGGACAGCTCTTCCCCTGACCTATGGTCATTTTACCTTGTTTAGCTCTCAAGATGTCTGCATCCTGCTTAAGGGTCTAGGCTCAGCATTTGAGCGCTGGAGTGGTCATTTCAGGTCCACCAAATGCAAGTCAGGGAATTCTGAATGTAGCCTCTTCATGCCTCAGTTTCCTCAACTGTGAAAGGCGATAACGATAGTATACCTCTCATGAGGTTTCTGTGAGAATTAGATACATATGGAGCATTTAGAACAGTCTCTGACACTCAGCATTCAGTAGGAATTAGCTATCATTAGTATTGTTTTATAAATTGGGGTATAAGAAATTGGTTTAAAACATTCTCTCATTGAGGGCCAGGCACAGTGGCTCAGGCCTGTAATCCCAGCACCTGGGGAGGCCAGGCAGGTGAAACACTTGAGACCAGGAGTTTGAAACCAGCCCAGCCAACATGGTGAAACCCCATCTCTATAAAAAATATAAAAAGTAGGCCTGGCGTGAGGGCTCACACCTATAATTATAGCACTTTGGGAGGCCGAGGCAGATGGATCACTTGAGGTCAGGAGTTCAAGACCAGCCTGGCCAATATGGTGAAACCCCATCTCTACTAAAAAATATAAAAATTAGCTGGGTGTGGTGGCACACGCCTGTAATCCCAGCTACTGGGGAGGCTGAGGCAGGAGAATCACCTGAACCCAGGAGGTGGAGGTTGCAGTGAGTCAAGAACATGTTGCCACTACACTCCAGCTTGGGCAACAGAGTAAGACTCTGTTTAAAAAAAGAAAAAAATTAGCTTATTGAGGAAAATTCAGGTTCAGGGAAATGAAGAGGAAGTAGATAGAACATTCTAGTACTGTTTCTGTGGCTCAAATCAGAAGTAGGTGAGGGTCAGTTCATGCAGTGAAATCTAACAGGTGTGGATGGGTCACCATCCACCTGCACACCTAGGCATAAGTATGTCATTATTTTACCCACAGTAGAAACAAGTTAGGATGTGCTCTGTCATTTGACAGTTACAGATCAAATCCTCACTCTCTAAAGTGTAACACAAGGCAAAATAAGGGTTATTAATTTATGGATAGCTCAATTCTGCCCCCACAGTAACAGACAGTGTTATGGACTGAATGTGTCTCCCAAAGATTCGTATATTGAAATCCTAGCCTGCATGATCATGGTATTAGGAGTTGGGGCTTTGGGGAAGTAATTAGGATTAGATGAGGTCATAAGGGTGGAGCCCTCATGAATGGGATTAGTGTCCTTATAAGACTCACAAGAGAGCTTGCTTCCTCATTCGACTCAATGCCATGTGAGGGTACCACAAGAAGGCAGCAGTCTGCAACCCAAAAGAGGGGCCTCAAAAAGAACTTGACCATGCTGGCAACCTGATCTCAGACTTCCAGCCTCCAGGACTGTGAGCAATAAATTCCTGTTGTTTATAAGCCACCCGGTCATTGATATTTTGTCATTGCAACCCAAGCTGACTGAGATAGGGAGTCTCTGATTTCGCGAGCCTCTGCAGAGGAAGCCTAATTCTTTCCAGGGTGTTTGTTCGCTGTTACCACAGTCACCTGAAAGCTGTGAAATTCTGTCCTGTGTCCATGTCACCACCAAAACCGGGTTCAAGGGACAGTCAAGTCTAGCATTTATAAAGACCCTACATTCCAACGTTCCAGGCCAAGGCTGAGCAGCCTTGCAGACTACTCTACCTCTAATCAACCCCATCACCATGTAAGATATCCCAGTCTTGATGGTAGCGTTGATAGAGAAGCAAGGAGAGAGTGAAAGAAAAGAGAACTACTCATTACAGAAAAGGAGAAAGGGCTGCTAAACATTTTGGTAAGAGAAGCTACAGCATGAAAAGGAGTATTTGGCATCAAGTCTCCCAGCCCTCCATCATTTATTATCTGGCTAGTGTAACTGATACAGTTTGCATGTTTGCCCCCTACAAATCTCATGTTGGAATTTGACCACCAATGCTGGATGTGGGACCTGGTGGGAGGCGTTTGGGTCATAGGGGTGGATCCTCCATGATTGGCTTGGTGCTGCCCCATGGTAATGATTGAGTTCTCATTCTAATAGTTCATGCGAGAGCCGATTGTTAAAAACAGCCTGGCCCTACCCCTTTTCTCTCTCTTGCCTCCTCCTTTCTCACCATGTGACATACCTGCTCCTCCTTCACCTTCTGCCATTAGTGGAAACAGCATGAGGCCCTCACCAGAAGCAGAGCAGGTGTTGGCACCATACCTCTTGTACATCCAGCAGAGCCATGTGCCATATACACCACTTTTCTTTACAAATTACAACAACTGCGGGTGTTCCTTTATGCTAATGCAGAATGGACTAACATAATCGTGTATTCAAGTAGAAAAAGCAGTAGAAAAATAGAGAGAAACCGTCATTACCATCTTCTGTTGAATTCAGCAGAGTCATGAAATTCTGAGGGTATCTCAATGACTTTCAGCAATACGCTGGTTGGTCTAAATTTTTCAAAGGCTCCTTCAAATCAGCGGTGGGAAAACATATTCTTAAAGGGCTTGATAGTAAATTTTTTAGGCTTCACGGGCCATCTGGTCTTTGTCACAACTACTCAATTCTGCCATCAGCCATAGAAAATAGTAAACAAATGGGTGTGACTATGTCAAAATAATACCTTACTTATGGACGCTGAAATTTGAATTCTATATAATGTTCTCATGTCATGAAATATTGTTTCTTTGAACATTTAAAAATGTGAAAATCATTCATAACTCATAAGCTGCAAAAGCAGGCAATGGGCCAGATTTGGCACATGGACCACAGTTTGCCAACCTCTCCTTTAAATAACCTGGCTAATTATTTTCTTACCTATCCGGCTATTGCCTCTCTGTCTTGTGCATCAGGGGGAGGTAATGATAAATAATTCCATGATTTTTCCTTTTTTTAGTTCACTTGGAAGAGCAACTACATAGATGGTGGGCATAGCCATTTTTCTAATTTAAGTGAATGCAGCTTTATTTCTTGAGCAGGTCCTGGAACGAGTTCCTCTCATATTGGAGTTCATATTTTATTCCAAGTGTGTAAGAGCTGCTGTTAAGTCATAACCAATGGATATTAGGCAAAAGTAAATGGCATCCAATAAATGAATAAATAGCTCCTCATTTCTGTTCTCAGAAATGAAATACTGGCAAGGGACACATTGCATAAGCAATCATGATGCTGCCTTCATAGGCTCACAGTTAAATCACCAATAATGCATTCCTTCTTCCAACTCACTCTAAAATGCTTTATTAAGCAGTTGCTTGGAGCAAGGCCCTGTTGGATGGTAAGCGGCTTTTACAAATGACACACAAATGCTCCCCTGGTCTGTTCACCAACTTCCTTCTGCTTTCCCTTTCTTAGAACCCAGCTGCTACACTGTAAGGTAATCCAGGCTACTGTACTGAGGACAGTGGACTCACAGGGTTGCCCTGGAGAATGAGACACCACATGGAGAGAAAGCCCATGGAGAGGAGAACTGAGGCAGACAGTCAAGCTCCTAGCTTCACCAGGTACCCCATCTGACAACACGTGAAACAGAACCACCACCTAGTTAACCCACAGAATCACAAGAAATAATAAATTATTGTTATTTTAAGCCACTAGATTTGGGGATGCTTTATAGCATTGCTATGTAAGTTATTTCCTTCCCTTTCTCCCTTTTCCTTGCTTCTTGTATTAGTTTTCTACTGCTACATAACAAAGGACCACAAATGTAGTGGCTTAAAACAGCACAGTTATTATTATCTCACAGTCTCTGTGGGTCAGGAGTTGGGGCACAAGCAAGCTGGGTCCTCTGCTCATGATCCTAGAAGTCTGCAATCAAGGTACTAACTGGGCTGTATTTTCATCTGCAGGCTTGACTGGGGAAGAATTTGCCTCCAAGCTCATCTAGATTATTGGCAGAATTCATTTCTTTTCGCTACAAAACTGAGGGTCCAGGCTTTTTTTGGCTGTCAGCTGGAGGCCAATCTCACATTCAAGGCTGCCTATAGTATCACACCATCAGGGAGAGTCACTTTGCCCTCGTGGAGGGTCCAGTTCCTCTTTCCAGGACTCTCAATTAAATAAGTCCCACCCAGGAGTGTAAATTAGTTCAACCATTGTGGAAGACAGTGTGGTGATTCCTCAAAGACCTAGAGGCAGAAATACCATTTGACCCAGCAATCCCATTACTGGGTATATGCCCAAAGGAATATAAATCATTCTATTATAAAGATACAAGCATGGGTATGTTCACTGCAGCACTATTTACAATAGCAAAGTCATGGAATTGACCTAAATGCCCATCAGTGATAGACTGGATAAAGAAAATGTGGTACATATACCACTGTGCAGCCATAAAAAGGAATAAGATCACATCTTTTGGAGGGACATGGTTAGAGTTGGAAGCCATTATCCTCAGCAAACTAATGCTGGAACAGAAAACCAAATGCCGCATGTTCCCACTTATAAGTGGGACCTGAACGATGAGAACACATAGACACATGGAGGCAAACAACACATACTAGGCACCTTTGTGGGGTGGGAGAACATCAGGAAGAACTGCTAATGGATGCTGGGCTTAATGCCTGGGTAATAGAATGATCTGTACAGTAAACCACCATGGCACATGTTTACCTACATAAAAAACCTGCACAACCTGAACATATACCCCAGAACTTAAAAGATTGAGAGAGGGGGCGAGGGGGAGAGTGAGAGAGAAAAGAAAGAAAGAAAGCACACCCAAGATAATATCCCTTCTGATTAACTAAAAAATCAGCTGACTTGAAACAAAACCCTTCACCTATATGAGATTCCATCAGTTAAAAGCCACAGATCCTGTAGATTTAAAAACAAGCCACAGGTCCTGCCCACACAGAAGGTGAACAGATTACACAGACATAAACACTAGGGGGAAGGGCTCAGGCAGGTACCCTAGGCCCTCTACGCCACACTTCTTGGCGGGATGGGATATAGTGAAAGGCAGTAGGATTGCTCAGAAGTAGAGAACCTGTTCTCTTGGACTCACCAAAGAATGAAGATGAAAGACAGGTCCAGAAACAATTATCGTATTGGACACAAAGCTATACTTCCTTAAGACAGTTCCTAGGGAGTTTTGAGTTTAGGGCTCGGGCAAGGACAAATGGCCTCTGGCTGAAGGAGAAGAGGGAAGGCTCAGGGCAAACCTAAGAGAAGGGAACAAATCCCCAGAGGCTGGGGAACAGCAAGTACTTGTTCCCCTAGAGCAGTGGTCAGGAACTCCACACCTGTGGGAGGGAAACCATATGAGTGAAGTGGGCTGACAGGAAATGAAGAGTGGTGATGAGGGTCACGTTCAAAGGACACATGCATTTGCTGCCTAATGGGGACAGCTGCTGCTCAGCTCCATCAGCAGCCCTGTCACATAGGAATGTTGGCCCTAAAGTGGCAGGCGTAATCCCTTACGAGAGAAACTACAACTTTAAAATGTTATAGAATAATGACATGGTTTGGCTCTGTGTCCCCACCCAAATCTCATCTTGAATTGTAATCCCCAGATGTTGAGTGAGTTACCTGGTGGGAGGTGATGAGATCATGGGAGCAGTTCTCATGATAGTGAGTGAATTCTCATGAGATTTGATGGTTTTATAAGAGGCTCTTCCCCCTTCACTCACTCTCTCACCTGCCACCATGTAAGATGTGACTGCTTCCCCTTCTGCCATGATTATAAGTTTCCTGAGGCCTCTCCAGCCATGCACAACTGGAGTCAATTAAACCTCTTTTCTTTATAAATTACCGACTCTCAGGCAGTTCTTTATAGCAGTGTGAAAATGGACTAATACAAATATCTTGACTTTTAATACTGATTGGTAATTGACAGTTTTTAAGATAGAATATGAACCAAGAAACACACACCTGTGCACTGAATTCAGCTGAGGAAATGAGTCCTTCTAAAAGTCAATAGAGGGCAGCAATATGGCAAAGCCTGCTGAGTATCCAAACCCTACTCTTTGGGCTATTTCTTGTGGCAGTAGTTCCACAAGTGTGGTTCCCCACCAGCAGCCTCGGCAGCACTCAGGAACTAGTTAGAAATGCAAACTCTCAGCCTCACTCAGATCTACTGCATCAGAAGTTGTAGAGGAACAAGTCCTCTGGGTGATCCTGAAGCTCACTCAAGTTTGAGAACTACTGTTTTATGGGAATCACATTCCAGCCTTGAGATTATTTTTCTCTCTCCTGAATTCATTTCCCAATTTTACAGTCTTGAAGATTGTCAATTACAGCATGGTACAACTCTCTACTGAATAGCTAACATTCAAAATAATGGAGAAAGATGACTGCTCAGACATTGCTCATCATCTCACTTTAACACAATGCTGAATCGTATTGGGTTTTTATGTGAGTTTATTACCTGTACCCTCACATGGAAGTTCATAAAGAAGAGAACGTATATGTTTAAGAATGTCGTGGAACTCTCCAGACAAGTTCTGACAATGGTGGGGAACAGCAGTCGGGGATAGAGAGAAGTTTCTGGGTGGTAATGGGGACCGTGGGAGGAACTATACAAACACATTATGTAAAGGAGAGGCCTGTAGGGCTACCATGGCCGATTTCACCATTCAATTCTGCATGTGGGGCTCAACATGCAGCTCTGCCTCGAGGGAAAATAAAAATTTAAAAAAAGCACAGCCCAATATGGATGAAGCACACTTCACAATGCATCTTTTCGTGGAATAAGTCCCATATGTCTTTATAAGTTTCTTCTCTCCTCCAAAAGTTTCATTTTTGAAGACAAGAAAAGCCAGTATTCAGTTTTGGTCAACCAAAAAACACAAGGCTGAGAAACCATAGTGTTTGGGTGAGGGAGAAAGGACAAGATGGAGGAAGGTGAACAAGAAGGCACAATCCATGTTGCTTCCGGGTTCTTCCTCACCAACTTTCCCGCACGCGGGAAAATGCAGCCCGCGCCCGGGAAGATGCAGATCAACCGAGCATGCGCCAGGTGACGTCAATCCGAAGAGATCGAAACTTACCCGGCCACGCCTATGGAGACACCCCTATCATGCCCTTATCCCGCACACTGCCCTCCCCCTTCCAGTACCAATGCATAAAAGTCCGCAGCCAGCAGGAGCCAGTGTGATCCAGTGTGACTTCTTCGGCCCCTCCTACTTGTGGACCGGAGAACCTCACCCGAGAGCGCCAGCGGGACTTCCCTGGCCCCACACCTGAGGACCGGAGAACCTCGCCCGAGAGTGTGTGCATATTTGCAATAAAAGACTGCCGCTTTCTTATGTACTTTGGCCTCATGTTTAATTATTTAGCTCTCCTAAATTAAGTATTAAATTAAGTATCAAATTAAGACAATTATTAAATTAAATTAAATTAAGACACATAGATCATTATGAGATTAAGTCTACATGGGGCAAATACTCATGGACAAGCTGGAGATTACAGTAAAGATTCTCAATGGAGTCCACTGCACAGACAGGATCAGCAGCAACTTACCTTTCGATCTGGCCAATTGTATTTTGCAAAGATTGTATCGTAGGTGTCCACCGCCCCATCAGTTATGAGCATGATGGCCTGACTGCAGATACTTCCTTGTCCCGTGTGGTTGAACTAGGGAAAGAAATAAGTTCAAAATGGTATACACATCAGATAATTCTGTGTATCAGTGAAAAATCAGAGACATGAGGCCTTGGGCTAAAGAAGCCTTTTAAAATAAGAGCACACTGTCCACCACCAAAACAACCTACACAAAAAGTCTTTCCACACAGATCACCGTATTTGCTCTGACAAATTGGATCTTCAAGCCAAAAATAAAATTCTAAGCCCTCCAACCAACCGAACAGACGTTACTGTTGGCCAAGGGAATCCCAAAGAAATCTGAACAAGCACTTCAGGCCATGCCAGGAAGTGGGGGATGGGTCAGACATGCCTGGCTATACCCCCTCTCTTTGGAGTTTTGAGAGAACTGATCAGCACTAATGTTAAAATCACAATCATAAGACTGACAAAACAGACCCTTTGTAGCAATCTGACTCTGGCATAGCATTGAAAGGCAGATAGCAGGCCCTGAAGGAAATCAAGGTATTTTACTCCAAAATATATTTATTTAACTTATTTGGAAATGGCCCTATAAAGTCTTCTCCTGGGGGGGATATTTGCATTCTCTAGAGAATCTCCTTCCCTTTCTAGGTCTTTTCCTAATCCAGGAGAGATTTAACTAAGAGTTTAACACCTTTTAAGGTCTGAAAAGAGATATTTGCCATCTATTCTCTCTGAAGCCTGCCACTTAGAGGCTTCATCTACATAACAAAACGCTGGCTTCCACACCCCTCTTAACTCAAGGATTTCTTTCTGCTGACTTCAACTCTTTATGCAAAGCTTAATTCTTTCAACCAACTGCCAGTCAGAAATCTCTGAATCCACCTATGACCTGTAAGTGCCCCCTACCCCTTTGAAATGTCTTGCCTTTCCAGGCTGAACCAATGTATACTTTATATGTATTATGTCTTTGCCTGTAACTTCTGTCTCCTCTAAATGTATAAAACCAAGCTGTAACATGACCACAACTTAGGCATATGTTCTCAGGAACCCTTGAGGCTGTACCCCAGGACATGGTCATTCATATTTGGCGCAGAATACACATCTTTAATACTCTATTGAGCTTGGCTTTTTTCCCCCCCCAATAGATCTAAATACAAATCACAGGGGGATTTCAAAAAATACACGAGGTGGGAAAGAAGAGTCTAGGATTGCACAACCTCTCTTACCTTCAGGCATGGGCTGTGTTTTAGGAAATAAGCCCAAAGGAGTTGGCACAGGAATGTTTTAGGGACACATTATACAAGCAATGGGCTACCTAAGAGACAGTATCTTTCAAAAATCTGAAAGAGGCTAGTTTGAGTGGATCTGATGAGTACAGAGTGCAGCATATAATAAAATCTAGGAGGTTTTAGGCATATAAAGTCAGTAACATGACAATTCACTTGAGAAGCCCAAGTATTTTCTTAATAAGGGTTCATTTCAAATTTATATTGTTGGCATGTAAACTTACGTATTAGTTTATATGTTGGTATGCATGGCATGCTGAAGTTCTAAGATTATGCTCACTGGTATGTAAAGCCCTGGACTTCTTCAACTTTCAGCTTTATATAAGATTTTAGAAGCTCTCAGTCTTTGTGGGCGGTAGGCAGCTAGAGTGACTGAATATGGTTGCCAGAGCAGAGTCCTTCCCTGGAATCAGGGTGAAAAATTCCCTTAATGAATGCTATTAATGATGCAAATTGAAAGTAACACCAAGTCCTTTAAAAACCCCACAATTACATGTCAATGCTGAGAGATGGGAAACACACAAAAAATCTTCAACCTTCAGTAAGTAAAAACCTTCTCTATTAAAATCTGCAAAGTGTATTCATTTGTCCTAAAATTATTTGCTAAGTGCCCACACAGCACTAGGAATGAAACATACAAAAATCCGTTCTCTCATGTAGCTTCGTATTCTCTTTGGGAAGACATACAAATACAAGGTAAATAAGTAAACTACGTTGTATGTTTGATAATGGTGATGTTAAAGGTGGGGAAAGAAGAAAGCAAAGAAGGATAGGAAATGGAATGGGGTAACTCTAGAAACCGTAGTCAGGGAAGACCACTGAGAAGGTGACATTTGAATTATACCTGAAGGATGTGAGTATCTGAGGGAAAGATATTCCAGGAAGGGCAAACATTAAGTGCAAAGGCACTGAGTGGGAGTGTGCCTGGCAAGTTCAATCTACTAAACCATGACACTGGGGAGGGATGGTGGCTACTCTTGGCTTTGCAGGCTGGCCACTGGTGAATGAGAGCTGATAAAGCATTCAAATTAAAGATATCTATCTATCTATCTATCTATCTATCTATCTATCTAGATAGAGATTTTTAAAATTTTTTTTTTTTTTTTTTTTTTTTTTGAGACGGAGTCTCGCTCTGTTGCCAGGCTGGAGTACAGTGGCACCATCTCGGCTCACTGCAACCTCTGCCTCCCGGGTTCAAGCAATTCTCCTGCCTCAGCCTCGTGAGTAGCTGGGACTACAGGCGAGCACCACCACGCCCAGCTAATTTTTGTACTTTCAGTAGAGACAGAGTTTCACCATGTTGGCCAGAATGGTCTCAATCTCTTGACCTCGTGATCTGCCTGCCTCGGCCTCCCAAAGTGCTGGGATTACAGGTGTGAGCCACTGCGCCCGGCCTTAAATTAAAGATATTAATGCCTAGTCTTCATGCACTTAGACATCTGATGTGGAGTCTGAAGTTGCAGTAACTTGAGAGAAGACCATACACAACTAGATAGATGAATAAATTGATAAATGGATGAGTGGAATTTCCTTATGGCCATACTGAGACACAGCAAAGCCAACTCAAATCATGCACGGGGTAACAGGGCATAGAGGAAAGCACTTGGTGTCATCTCAGCAACACAGCTGTGTGCCTGGGATAAGTTTCCTTCCTGAGCTTTCATTCTTCCACAGGCGAGATAATAACAACCTCCTTAGGTGGTTGGTACACCACAGGTTAAATGTTCAATGTTTGTTATATGCCAGGCTACATGTGTTAACACAAACTTACTTAATCCTTACTAGCCTCTGAGGTAGGTACTACTGAGACAGCCAGGTGGGAGGGGCTCCTTGGTAAAACTCCAACCAGCCTGCACATTGGGAGGAACGCGCACTGGGATAGAGCCACAGAAGTGTGAGTCATTTGCAGCGGGGTGGAGCCTGGTCCCTCCTCTTCCTGTGAGGAACCTGGAATTCAATCTGCAAGGTGGGAAGAAGCATGTACTAGCAGGACTAGTACCCGTTTCCCTTTTTTCCCTTTTTGCCCAATAAATCCCAATTTTCTTACTCTTCAAACTTCTGCAAGACTAAATTTTCGGGGTCATGTGACAAGGATCCTGTCTTTAGCGGAGCTAAGGAAAAGTCTTGCAACACTATTGTTATCTTTATTTTACAGGTAGGAAACTAGGGCACAGAGAGATTAGCTAACTTAACCCCAGGTGACACAGCTGCTATCTGACATAGCTGGGATCTGAATCCAGACGATCAAGCTCTAGAATCTACTCTCCAATTTAGCACACAATATGACCTTTCGGTAATACAGGAACGTCAGTGAGCAAATGGATAGGTGGTGGGGTTCCAAAAGTGTTCATCTCCTCCTCCTGCCTCTACTTCCTCTATCCCTTTTAGGGTTTCAGAGTCACAGGGGAGTCAGCAGGGCCGTGAGCCTGAGGGTGCGTGCCCCTTACATGTGGTGCCCCAGACACTTTCCTCATGTTAGTCCTGGCCCTGGGAGCCACCCCTGCAACTCCAACTGCACATGTGCAATTGAGTTAATGAGCAGACACAGCCCATGACACTGTCGTGTTAGTAGGTAGAAACACCTGGAAACTCCAGTTATCACACCACAAAGCTTTCCACGCGACCACTATTCTACTGTCTTTATCAACGTAATTTACTATTTCAGAAAATGCTCGCCCAGGAAGGTCAAACTCGCAAATAACCTCATTGCTTATTCCAGGAACTTCTTGAAAGACCCATCAATTCTTCAATAGAAAGCATCAAAAGACGATTTACACCCTAAGACTGAACCTCTGACCTCAAAATCTCTCCCTTGCTATGTTCACCAACCCTCAACAGGAAGATTAGGATTCTTACCTGATCCTAGCCAAGCCCCCTCCCTCCTCCCCCATTAAAAGGTCCATCTTCAACCAAACTTCAGTGTCAATAAATATCTGGACTCTGTCCTTCCAACTCTGGGAAGCTGCTAAGACTCTGTCCTTACTGCAGAAGAAAAAACAGCCTTGTAGCCTGGTCTTATCAACAGGTTGTTCTGGAGGGGTTTTGGGGAGACTGCATTAAACACAGCCTTCGCACCATTAAATAAATCCAGCAACAAGCCAAGGCATAAAAGTAATCTATGCTTCAGGTCACAGAAGCTTCAGAGGGGGAAAAAAACCCCAGAATGCCCTAGGGCCATCATTGTTCATGAACTCATTTGAAAACATCCTGGAAAAATTTTCCCAAACACATGGAAAGAAAGAGAGGAAAAAAGAAGCTATCTGAATAATGCGGATTCGAATAAAGAGCTGCCAGGAGCTGTTTATTTAAAAACATTACTTTCCTCTCTGGTTGAGTCCCTGGTATTCTCTGCTGCAATCTGTAGTTGGTGAATTTTGAAGAATGCAATTAAATTCAAATGCTTTGATGAGTAATATCTTTTCTCTTCATATTTGTCTAAAACTTTTTTTTTATTGAATAGCGAGAGTGATGAAAGTGTTTTCCATAATAATAACAATGACAAGGGCCTGATGATGAACTACAATTAGCTCAGTGATTCATCAGTTAGCAGTGAAATTTTCAATGCATCCTGACATTTAGAGCATTTGGTTGTGATTAACAGTCTTTGAAATGTCACCGAATTTTATTTAATTGGCTAAGAAAAAATTTTAAAAGGTAATCACTGCAAAGATCACATTCATCGCCAAAAACGATAATTGCAGTTGTCACATGACAAGGTAGATGCTAACTACTGTAGCAAACTGGCTCTGTGTTCTGACAGAATCTAATGAAAGCAGCAGAGATCAATAGCTCGAAGGGGCTTAGAAGTTTATTTGAATGCTCCTTTCAAAGCCATTTGTAACAACAACTGCAAGCCTTTAAGTCATCTGAGCAAACACCGAAACTGAAATGCAGGTAACTGTAAGACAGAATTAACTCCATTTAATTATAATAACCTCTGAAACATTCTAAGCTCCAGCCACAATCACAATTTTAAGCACGTGCGCGTGTGTGTGCATGTGCATGTGTGTTAGAGAAATAACTTTTTATTTCATATTGACTTGCAAAGGTAGGCATAATACACGGGAAGATAATAATATCACTTAAAGGTCATATTGATGAAGTAGAAAATATTAATAGATAAAGCTTCATTTTCGTGGGAGATTAACCACCTCTGTGTTTGTCAAAGAGTTTTGCTATTTAAAAGCCCACTGGCAAGAGATGATATGAAATGTTTTGCCCTATGAGATAAAAGTGCACTCAAACAAAGATAGTGCTAACCACCAACCAATCTCAAGCAGTGACATTTTGTAACATTTATCGTTGTGTTCTTTTTTTTTTTTTTTTTTTTTTTTTTACGAAGTCTCACTCTGTCACCCAGGCTGGAATGCAGTGGCATGATCCCAGCTCACTGCAACCTCTGCCTCCCAGGTTCAAGCGATTCTCCTGCCTCAGTCTCCCAAATAGCTGGGATTACAGGCGCCTGCCACCACGCCTGACTCATTTTTTTGTATTTTTAGTAGAGACGGGATTTCACCATGTTGGCCAGGCTGGTCTCGAACCCCTGACCTCTGGTGATCCACCCACCTCGACCTCCCGAAGTGCTGGGATTATAGGTGTGAGCCATCGCGCCTGGCCTATTGTGTTTTTTAAAAAACATTTATTCTGCTTTTTGCTTTCCAAGATCTACATTCAGCTTATCTGGTTATCTGACTGACCAGACTCCAGAGGTGTTTTTTACAAGGGTATAGAGGGTTTTCCTGTTCAAAAATGCTTCCTTCACAAAGATTCAGGGTAAAAAAAGTCCACTAGGTGTTGGTGATTTCTCTCGGTCTTAGTAGTCCCTGTGAAAGTGTGAATACACCTTCTTGGAGTATATAATGATATTATGCCCCAAAATATGGCTGGTGAGCTGTAACTTCTAGAAGATGCCAATACGGAGATGATGATATGATAAAGTGTTCCTGGGTTAGTAAGCGTGGGTAAACACATTTTTAAAGGTTTGTTCACTGCAGGACTTCTCAAGGCCTTTGATATGCGCAAGTATCTTGTGAGTCTGCAAGAGGAGGACGGCATCTCCCCACCTTGACCACAATCCCCATGTGGGAGTACCTTGGCAGGGCAGCATTAAACTGGGCATGCTATGGGAAATAGTGTCTTAGAGGGGTCTGAGAACAAAGGTGATAGATGGAAGGGATAGACAGAGAAAGGGTACCAGGGCAAGGAACACAAAACAGAGGAAGATGAAGGGCAGCAGACACTCCTGAGGACTTGGGCAAAGACAACCAAAGCATTTGTAGTGGGAGCTGTGTCTAGAGACCTGGGGTCTCAGTGGTCACAGCGGGCACTTCTCACCCAGCTCAGCACTGCTGAACGGGATCCAGGTCCTGCCTCATCAGGTTGATTCTCAACCCCACGAGAAAGGGACCACCAGGCCCACCTCATGGGTGTGTGACATGCACAGCTGCACAAGATCACACTGAGAAAGCTCCACACGTGGTTCAATGTTTTGCTGCCATTACCTTAAAATTCTCAATCACTTTCAACAAGAAATCCTGCATTTTCATTTTGCATGGGGCCTTGCAATTTACATGGCCAGTGCAGGGCAATTCCTATCCCCATTATACGGATGAAGAAAATAAGGGTGAGACTGAATCACACTTCTGCCACACAGCAAACTCTGGCTGAGTCGGGCTTCTCAGCCCAGCCTGCCTTACTCCAGGGGCCACAGACTTGACCATACAACCATCTCCTAACCCTTTCTCCTTCACCACTTAGGCCAGAGAATAGGGAAACAGAAATTCACTGCAGGGCAGCCTTCCAAACAAGGGACTCCACAGGTCAGAGAAGTCTCCCCCGGTTCTGACCACTAGGTTTTTGAGATAAAATGAGAGTGATTTTTCAAATTGTGACAAGTCTTTTCAATATTACTACCTGGAAAGAGCATGCTGAGATGCAGAGACCCAAGCCCTAAGAAGGCACCTGCCCAGGTTTCAAACCAGAATTTAAAGTGCAGCCTAGTCCTCTGTCCTCGTCGGCTGTGTCACTAAAACTATTACTTTGCTGTCAACAGACAGGTACTGTCCAAAACACGGACTCTTACATAAGTGTTTACATCTTGTAGCCAACAGCCCCTTGGAGCTCATGAGGTGACAGGGGCTTTGAATTTGTACTGAGGAAGTTGACTTGGCACCTTCTCTCCTTATTTTTCTCTTCTCCCCTGCAGTCATGACACTGGCTCAGGACTGAGATCTAAATAGTCATCTTCATGGCAACAGGTATTATTGGTAAAACAGAGTCTAGAAATTAGGGCCTAGCCTTTCTTGAGAGGCCAGTATAGCTGAGCAGTAAAAACTCAAGTTTTGGAGTCAGGTGTAACTAACCCACAATACAAGTTATGCACTGTGGAGTGAATGACTCACCTGCCTGGGCCTCTGCCTGCTCACCTGCAAAATGACAACAGCCTGACCTACAGAGCCGCCTGGAGACCAACAGCAGCAAGGCCTTGGGAGCCTCTGCTGGTCTCCCAGCTCCTGCTTGACACCTCAAGGTGATGTTGCTCCATGTAGTGCCTGTTTGTTCTCAGACTATCCCATGCCTTCTTCCTGCAAACCACAGCTCTCAAGCTCCCCAACAGTTTTGACAAGGATCATATAAAGGGGAAAGGAAGCAAGGAAGGAATCAAGGTATTTCTAAGCAATTTCTCTACACTCTCAGGGGATAGGCATTTTCTGGCTATAACTGTGTCTCCTCCATAGTTCCAGCTTCCACAGGTCAGATCCTTCCCTCTATGGTCACAGTTCTTCTTGGGTAGCCTCCTCCCCAGTTCTGTTCCCATTTGAATGGCCACAGTGACTCGGCTCTGATGTCACCCCTCCTGCCTATTGTACCCCCTGCCCTACAGAGGAGATGCCTCCTGCTGATGCTAATCTGTGGATTGCTTCATTCTCGGGTTTCTCAGCTTTTCCATCCCTTAGGCCATCAATTGCCTGAATTAAACTCCTACTATTTAAAATACCTTGAGTGGTTTTTATTTTTCTGCTTCTTAACATCTTCATTGCTATCTCCCTAGTCCAAGTCACCATTTTCTTTACCTAGCTAACTTAACGTCCTTGCCTTCCTATAGTTGCTTCTAAATACAGCAGCCCGAAAAATGCTATTGAGTTCAAGATTATGTCATTCTCTGCCTAAACCCTCCAATGGCTTTCCACTCCACACAAAGTCAAAGGCCTCATTAGTGTCTCTATGACGCTACTCAATTTGGCTCCTGCTGCTTCCATGGTTTCATACCCTAGCACTCTCTCTTCCCCATTCTGCTCTGGTTTGACCTCACTGGCTGGCACCTGGTTCCCTAGATGACTTAAATGGCCAGCCAATCTCACTCTCCCATCCCATGCTGCAGATCTGCTCAGTGTCAGCCACAGCTGGCCCACATTTTATTTTTATATATATATATATATATATATATTTGTTTTGTTTTGTTTTTGAGACGGCGTCTCCCTCTGTGGCCCAGGCTGGAGTGCAGTGGCACAATCTCGGCTCACTGCAAGCTCCACCTCCCGAGTTCACACCATTCTCCTGCCTCAGCCTCCTGAGTAGCTGGGACTACAGGCACCTGCTACCACGCCCAGCTAATTCTTTGTATTTTTAGAAGGGACGGGGTTTCACTGTGTTAACCAGGATGGTCTCGATCTCCTGACCTCGTGATCTGCCCACCTCAGCCTCCCAAAGTGTTGAGATTACAGGCCTGAGCCACAGCACCCAGCCTGGCCCACAATTTTTTAAAACAACACCCATCTATTCTCCAGGGGATGGGAAAGGCAAATCAAAGAGGAACTTACATCACTCAGAATGTTGAAGGCCTCATTCAGAGCTATATCCAACATTCCAATTCCTTTGGCAAAAAGTTTGTCCAGATGCTCCCTGAAGTGCTGAAACAACAAAGCAGAAAATCCATTAGTGTCTGTCCTGTTATGTGAAACACCAACCCTGAATGAATTAGATGTATGCCATGGCAAGACCAATGATTCTCAGATCCAACCAGTCATAATTTACTTTTTCCTTCTACATTTCAAAACATAAGAACCTACTCAATGTAAAATTCACCTTCAATATTCATGGTTTAGCTTCAGTTACAGTTTAGGAAGAAAATCAGTTGAACTCTGGTGAAAAGTATTTAATTCATCTAAAATTGCCACTTTCCTCTCCAGTTTCATTGTTGGTGACTCTTTTCCTCTCCTACCCCTACTCTCCCACTCCTGATCACATTCAGGACTCTGCATATGCACCCCTCCACTGGGAACCCACTCTCAATCCATTCTCTGGCTCTCCTGCCACACTCTCTCCCATCCACTTTTCAAATCTCATATGGCCATAACCCTCTTCTCAGACCACCAGCCTCTGCGACTAGCCTAGAATGCTTCCTTTGCGACTCCATGCTGCCATCAGGTACTCAGGTCCACCTTTCACTGAGCACTGCATAATTAAACTCTGTCGCCACCCAAGACTGTGACATTTCTTAAGATACAGTATTACTCTGTCTTCATGTCTACCATAGTATGATACACACAGAAAGTTCTCAGTAGATAGCTCTAAGGAGCAGCGATAAAGACTGGATGACAACATGAAAATACGATTATAACAAGAGAGACACAGGCTAGAAATCCAGAAGAGCTCCAAGGAATAAGGAGAACGGGAGTGAGGTTCTTCCAGAGTAGGCCCTAAGACCCTTCTGGCTCTGCAGAAGCTCAGCATCAGCTGGAGATTAAAGGGGACAAAAGAAAGTAAATGCGAAACCCCACACATTTCTGTTTCCCGACAAAGGGGCAAGAGCGAATTCAGGCTCATGCCCAGGAACAGGTCAGTGCACACAACGCATGTCCAGGAACACATGCATGTATGAGTGACCCAAAAGCTCACACCCAAAGCCCACACCCACGGTGGCACCACGGCCTGCCTTTGCTTTCCAGTCACTGCATTCTGAACCCCTTGCTGTTTCTATTGAAATGGATTATTCTCTCCCCAAAGGCATCCCCACTTTTGTCCGCTGGGGAAACTGGCTGGAGGAGTCACCAGGAGGGAGAGGAGCAGGAAGAATGAGCTCATGGAAAATATCCATCTATGATTTACTTGCTAAGGAGGGCTTTCTTTCTCTTACCATGCCCTAAGACCCAACAATGCCCCAAGCATGCCATCAGCACTCAGATGGTGAAACCCATTCATGATGTGTCTAACGGGCCACACTTAGGACCCCCAAAATGATCATGGAATCAAAATGGATCATAGACACAAATCTTAGGGCATGCTGATTGTTCTAAGATGCTGTTCTGTCTCTCCCTGGGTCCCCTTAGAAGCAGTAGGAGCCCCCAGTCATTGAGATGGACAGAAGATCTGCTGGCAAGATGGTGCCAATGTGAACTCCAAAGTTTGGGTGGGTTCTTCATGGTAAAAAGGTTTGAATGACACCTGGGCCTAACATGAATCGAGGCTGAATTTGAAACTGGTGTCTCACCTCGGGCACATATACAACCCACAAGACCCTCTTCCCTGGCCCGCTCCACTTTCATAGCAACCTTGCCTGCCCTCTGGCCCATCAGAGCAGCCACCATTATTGAAGCCTACCTGGTGTTAGGCCCTTAAAAAAATACAGTGCAACTGAGTCTTCATGACAATCATGTGAGGTTCCATCATGCCACTTTACAGATAGAGAGACTGAGGCTGAGAACTGTGTCCAAATACACACACCACCTAGTTGCCTGGCCCAGGTTTCAATCCAGGTCAGCTTCACCTACTCTAATACCCTTCTTCTTTCTGCTGTATACCTGTTGTTTCTCTAAATTAGCAAAATAAAAGTTGTGGGTTTTTTTGGTTTTTTGTTTTTGAGCATCTTGTATGCCAGGCACTTGCCATGGGCTTGACATGTACCTGGGCAGTCTGGCTCCAGAATGTTCACTTTAATCTCTGCTCCTGGGTGGGAGCTAAGTCTTCAGGGGATGATCAAATGGCTTGAGTGATGGGGAAGGGGAATGCTGAGGGCCAGGGAACTAGGCAAACCTCAGGGCCAGGAGCCAAGCTTTGTGCTTCTCTTTTCTTCCTGCCCAGTTCTCAAGGCCCATCAGGATGCCAAGTGCATGGCAGGTCCTCCAGGAATGCTTGGTGAACAAATCTAGGCAATTAACCGGGTCTAAGGAAGCCAGGCGTCCCAGCTGCAGTTGGGCAGGAGGGAAGTCTGCCTTCATCAACAACCATCCCCCCGTGGAAATCAGGATTGTGACCACCGTGAGGACTTAGGCTCTGAAAGTGTCAACTCGCCATGGTCCCCACACCCTCCTGCACCCACCTAGGGATATGGAGCATGATGAAACACCTATCGCACAGTTCACTGAGAGGCTGGTCATTAACTGGCCCTAGATTCACAAAGCTGTGGCCAGACTCTGCCTTTACAAGTTTATTCTATTTGCCTGATGTCATTTCCGCCAAGTGCCTTTAATTGTACTCAGTCATGCAAGTTAACACAGCATTTTTTCTTTTTTCTTTTCTTTTTTTTTTTTAGACAGAATAGTCTCACTCTGTCGCCCAGGCTGGAGTGCAGTGGCGTGACCTTGACTCATTGCAAGCTCCGCCTCACAGGTTCACACCATCTTCCTGCCTCAGCCTCCTGAGTAGCTGGGACTACAGGCGCCCACCACCGTGCCCGGCTAATTTTTTGTATTTTTAGTAGAGACGGGGTTTCACCGCGTTGGCCAGGATGGTCTCAATCTCCTGACCTTGTAATCTGCCCGCCTCAGCCTCCCAAAGTGCTGGGATTATAGGTGTGAGCCACCAGGCCCAGCCTACACAGCATTTTTTAAAATAACCTGCACAACATTTAATTTTTCTTTTCATCTATGTGTAGCTTATGTGGCACTTCAGGCAATGGTTGATTTTTTACAGTTGGACATTTAGATCAAATGTAACAACATGTTACAGAGTTCCCCTTAATTAGCTTTTATAACAACGTCAGTTGTGAATTTGATTCTTCCTGGTACATATATTAGATGGAAAAACTATTTTCTCAAGTTAAGGACTCCCAAATGATGCCACCGATAAAGGACTCTCTGTGTTTCTTTCTCTCTCCTCTCTCTCTCATGTCCAAACTCCCTCTTCTCCTCCTCCACACCCTGAGCCAGATCACCAACCTCGTCTTCGGAGCTGCATTTAGCCCTCTGCCCAACTCTCCTACACAAAACCAGCTCTTGTCTCCCAGGGAACTATCTCCCATGATGTGTCCTCCATTAAGAGCTGCTCTGTCCAGTTACGTAGCCTTGAGCCACACGTAGAATTTACATTTAAATTTAATTATCAATAAAATTACCTAACATTAAAAATACAGTTCCCCAGTAGTGCTAACCTCATTCAAGTGCTCATTAGCCACATTTGGCTGGTGGCTACTGCACTGGACACTGCCAATTAATGAACATGGCCATCACTGCAGAAAGTGCGACTGGACTGCACTGACCCAGAGACAGGGGTTAAAATGGACCTTCCTTCCCTCAGGCCATGGACTAATGGTGAGTCAGAGGAAGGTCTAAGGCCTGGACCCAAGGACATGTGTGAGTTTTGCCTGCCCAGCATCAATTCCCCTTCTTCTGATTTTCCTTCTCTTCCACCAACCCATAATTCACATGATTTGAGAGAAGCTAATGTCTCTCTCCCTCCCGCCCTCCCAGATCAAGAAGTGGGACGATTTATCAGACCTTTCCAGTCTATGAATTCCACCCCAAGGGCCACAGTCGTGCATGGGCAGTGAGCCAATTCCTGGACTTCTGCCGGCATGTGGGAGGAAGGACTCTCTCTTTCCATGCGGATTGCTGAGAGGAAGCCTAGGGCTGCCAGCAATCATCCTGCCACAGCACAGGAGGTGCTCACCTGAATGAAGGTAGCAGCCGCCAAGAGCAAAGCCCACATGGAGGAGCCAGGACAGGATGGCGACAACAAGGCTTGAACCCCTAGATCCAGGAATGCCTGGCCTTTGTATTGGCCTAAGTATTGGTAAGAGAACCAATACTTTTGCTCCTCTGCTTAACCAGTTTTAGCTGATGTGGGCCACTTAATTGAAAAGATCCCTTATGATTACTACAACTAAACCAATGACCCTGGCTGCCGAAACCATACCTCATGAACGCTTCCCTGCATTAAAATGATCTTCCTCTTCTCCTCTATGCCCTTCTTCCCCTTCTTAATCACAGTCATTATACAGTGCGATCCGTTTACCACGCCTGTGCTAGACTGAACACAGCACTTTATACACAGCAGGCTCTCAGTGCTCAAGGCTTTAACAGCCGGTGCTTTGACGACCCATGGCACGGAGGAATTTGTGATTTTGCTGATGATCAATCCCAACCACGTGCACCCCAAGGGTCGTGTCTGGAAGCGAAGGAAGGGGTCTGGCTGACTGCCCTGCATCGTCTTCATCACTACAGATTTCTTTTTCTCTACTCCCAGTTGTGGTCATTGTAAGATCCAGAAATTGTTATGTTTACTGCCATCATATCATTGCTATTGTGTAGAGGCAATTGGTATACACGCCCTGTGAACTCAGGTTTAAAAAAAAAAAAAAAAAAAAAACTGGCTGGCACGGTGGCTCACGCCTATAATCCCAGAACTTTGGGAGGCCGAGGCAGGCAGATCATGAGGTTAAAAGATCGCAACCATCCTGGCTAATACAGTGAAACCCCATCTCTACTAAAAATACAAAAAAAAAATTAGCCAGGCGAGGTGGCAGGCGCCTGTAGTCCCGGCTACTCGGGAGGCTGAGGCAGGAGAATGGATGAACCCATGAGGCGGAGCTTGCAGTGAGCCAAGATTGAACCACTGCATTCCAGCCTGGGTGACAGAGTGAGAGTCCATCTCAAAACAAACAAACAAACAAACAAAAAACTGAACTGGGGGTCAGGAGACTGAGTTCCAGTGCTGATTATACCATTTACCAACTGAACCCCCAAGACAAGTGGCTTTAGTTCTCTGGCTTCAATTTTGCCTGCTGTGAAATGGGGATGGGAAAGCACCTGAGTAGTGGGTGGGGTAGTGAGAGCATCAGTGCCCCTGAACAGCACGCAGGACTTCCTTCCAACTCCTGCTCTGACATTCGCCCTCTCTACAAGCCTGAGTAAGACACTGCCTTATCTGTGCCTTCATTTCCCTCTGATACTTGGGGATACTGAGTTGACTTCTCCCTGGGGGACCTGAAAAAAGAAGTCATCTGAAAGAATTTTGGTGACAGAAAAAAAAAAGTGAGACTTTCATTTCATATTCACTAAAAGAAAGGACTGTCTTCAACATGTGAAAATTAAAACAGACTACATCTCCAGCATTTTCTATGGCCACTTTTGGGTTGCAACTTTATAATCTAATAGACCTTAAAAAAGGACTTATTTTGCCTTTCAAGGGCCAGGTTTGCTTAAATGGATAGAGACATGTAGCTAACTTCACTGACCCCAGGACCCAAGTACCTCAAGGGCACAGCTATAGAACAGAAGGCTCCAGATCACCCAAGTCAGGGAGACGCTCAACAGCTGTGTACCAAAAGGTGGCCAGTTCTCATTATTTTTCTCAATTAAAATAAACTGTTTATTGGAAATGGTGACAGTCCCATTTTATTATTAAACCTCAATAAAGGAGGAGGAGGGTGGCTCTTTATCTTTGCTTCAGGTGACGCATGCAGCATATGCTGCTGCCCAGGAAAAACCCTTGCTTCCAAAGCAATTAGTGCAGCTTAACGCCTGGGGAGATGAGCCCACGCCGACGCCACCGCTCCCTGTGCCCGAATGCCAGCAGCACAGCCACATCCGCTTATCTCTGAGAATCAGCCACAACGTTCAGGCCAGCGGAGGATCCCGGTAAAATAAGCCTCTCCTTCACCAGCATTCAGTTTAGTTGAATCATACTGATGACTCTCTGTGATCATAGCAATCATGTTCTTTCCTGTCTATGTAATTATAATAAACACATTTGAGTCCTTCCAATCAAGAGCAAGGTGTCAAATGGACATCAGTGGACAAAACAAGCCCTTGAGAGCTGGTGGTCCTGGCTGGGAGTACAGCCGCTATTTGGAAGGAAGGCTAATGGCTATCTATCAATGACACCCATCAGGGTCATTCAAATACTGCAGACATGAATTTCGTACCCATGTTGCTGCAGCAACTCCCCCATGAGAAGGCTTCAGAAATCGCCTCACCAAGTCCTCCAAGGGCAGCCAATACTGGCAGAGTGACAACTGTATGCCAGGCACCTCATGCTTTTTGTACATTACTTTGCTTGATCCTCCTAACACCCCTAAAAGAAAGGTACTATTACATTCTTATTTTACATGTAGGCCAAGGACACTAGAAAGCTCAAGACAGCAGAGTGGGTTTCAAAGTGCTGAGTCCCATATCTGAATTTCTATGCAATAGGGCCCCTTCCCAGCGCCCAGGGCCCAGCTTTCTATTTCCCTGATAAAGTACAGCATGCAGGTGGGTGCACAGACTTTAGGTTCATGTGCAAAGCTAAGATCCTGTGCAGGGCTGGTTTTGAGGGGATGTGACATATGCAGTGGCCCAGGGTCCCATTTTCAGAAGGACTCAGTGTTTGATTTAATGCTTTGCTACTATTGTCCTGAAATTCTTTATAATTGTATTTTTGAATCTGTGATTTGTAAGTGAAATCCCATGGAGCAATGGAGCATGCCTGTGAGGAGACACCTGAAAGATGGTGTCTGTGGCTCCTTGCCACCCTGTTCGCATGCAGCACAGAATTCTGGTGTGCCACTACAGTGCAAGTGTCTCAAATGGACTTCATTTTAATAGATCACTTTGCACTGTGGCTGTCAGGTAGCTCAAGCTCACTGTAAAATTAAAATTAAGGCACTAAAGGTAAGAGTATTCTGTAGAGCCTCTTTCATTTTCAGTTCTATCAGTAGACAGAAACAGGATTGCCTGCTTTCTCCTAAAACAGAGATGTGGCTCCTATCAGCCTAATGATGAGCAAGATCCCAACAGCCGTGTCTACCCTATTCTGATGCCAAACTCCTCAGTGAGACTTCCAGATAAGGCTCACAGGGTTCTGTGGTCCCACTACTACTGTGTTCCAAGCCCAAAGTGCAGAAGCCCATTTTTTCAGAGGCTCGAAGTGTGCCTACACCTGTCCTCCCCACTGATTTGGATATTACACCACAAGATTATCTGATATAAATCTGGACACCTCCTCTTGATTTAATTCCTCTGACAACACACGCACAACCAACCCTAACCTCAACCTGGGACGAGTCTCCCATATTCCTGTTTAGTCTGAGAACTCCTTTGGCTGACTTTTAGAGCCTCTTTGGGGCAAATCTCTCAGGGATGTTAGGGTGGTGCAGAGCCAATATATTTTATAGATAAGGCACATATCTTATGACATGGCTACCACCAAGCCTGGGTTCCAGTAAATCAGACTGTCATTTGATTCCCATGGGAAGAAGTGACATGGTATTTCTCAAAGAAGAAAACAGAATGGCTGAAGAAAGCTTGTAGGAAGGAGGCAGGCCCAGTTGTTTGCAATCTGGGGGAGACAGTACAGATACTGATAGAACGGCATCTGAGCCATTCCCCATTTCTCCTTCACGTGTGTGTAACAAATTGATGTGTCTGAAGGTAGCAGCTGTTTAATGCCAGTGCCAAATTAGAGAAAAGATAGATCTCCTGTGTGAACAATGAACGTTATTTCACCCAGGTAGTCAGATTAGCTACATCCTCATTTCAATGGCAAAAGCACTAATTATTTCACGCAGATGATGGTGATGAGCTCAGAATTGGCAATTCTCTACAACTGGGAAATACCTAAAGTGGAACGGCCCCTCCACCAAAGCACAGCACATTTCCAAGTAACTGCTGAGAAGGAGGGACATGATGATTACCATGCCTGTGAGCAAGGCCGGCTCCAAGAGGAGCCATATTACAAGAGCTCATCGTCCTTCTTGTGAGGTCACACGGACTTGTCAGTGTATCTTAGGGAACTAGGCTTTGTGAACCTCTGAAAGCCTGGGAAAAGCTGAAGCCCAGTGCTGCATGGACAGGACGCCTGTGTTGTGTCTCTGCATGGCATGGCAGTGTGTGTACACAGTAGGCCTCACCCTTCACGTCTCTCTGACATTTCCGAAGGTCTCTATCCTTTATGAACTTCATGAAAATCTTGACTTGATTCAAATGTGTTTCTTGGAGGAAGAATGTTTTCAGTGGCTGTGGCGTGCCAGGGTACACAGAAGTCAGTTTCAGTTCATTACAAACACAGTGCCAGCTCTGAGGATGCTTCAGCTCAGAAGAGGTGTGCACTGATAGCCAGCACCCAGGGGGAATGAGATGCAGACCAGTGCTGTGGGTGCCAGTGCACTCATCTGCATCAAACCATCACCTCACAGTCACACCTACAGTTCTTTGCACTCAATGCAAAGCTACGGCCCAGGATGGGGGAGCACTGTGTGCTGAGACACAGGTTAGGAGTCATACTGCCCACTCAGTGGTTGCTACACTCATTTCTGGGAAAGCTCAGCAAAGAAATGTGACCCCAGGGACAACTAAATTTGGACATTTTCTGTATGAGCACTTGGAAGATTTGTAGAGTTTATAAAACTTGTATTCAATTAAAATGTGTTTATTTCAATGATCTCTGTATTTTGCCAAGCTTAATTACATATGGGTATTAAACTTAATTGTCTGAATTTCTTCCACTCTTATTCAAGTCTCTGAGTAAACAAATACCCTGTAAGGCACTGTGTGTGTGTGTGTGTGTGTGTGTGTGTGTGTGTGTGCATATACATATATATGTATGTACGTATGTATGTATGTATCAACATTAATTTGACCAGTCCCCTACTCGTGAAAACTTAAATTTTCAGTATTTTATGTTTTCAACATTACTACAGTAAACATCTTTGTACTCACATTATAGTGCATATGTGTAGTAAGATAATTATAACAACCTCATGGAAGACAAACAATTGAGCCAAAAATTTCTTCATTTATACCATGCAGAGTGACTAAGAGGACTTAATGAGATAATGTAGACAGAGTGCTTCATACAGAGATCAGCATATAGTAGGCACTCAGTAAACACTAAATCTTATTAGTAGGGCACCTGTGGCTTGTAATGCCTTATGGCACTGTGTTTTTAGTCTATTAAAAAACCCTAACTCTACATACAGAAAAAGGAAAGTAATTGGCTCCTAGAACGAGAAGACTGGAAGTGCAGCTGCGTCAGTGAAGGAAGGGACGGGGAGCCAGTGAGGGCCTCAGGGCTCAGTCTCTCTTCTCTATTATATCTCCTGGCTCTACTTGGTTTCACCCCCCAGCAAGCTCTTGAGCACACAGCTGCCTACATCAGTGGTCTCACATCCTCCTAGCTCACTGGCAAGAGCTAGGGTTGCCAGATAAATATAGGATGCCCAACTAACTTTGAATTTTGGATACATAACAATGAATATAATAAAAATATATTCTTTGTTTATTTGAAATTTAAAGTTGAGTGCCCTGTTGTTTTGCAAAATCTGGCAACTTTGCCCAAGAGCAGTTTCAGCAATATTGCTACCAGAAAAGTCCCCAGAAATACTCTGATCAGGCCAACATAGGTTGTGTGTCTGGGCCTGATCCAATCAGGTGGCCAGAGAATGGGACCTCTGACTTATTCAGGTCTGGATCACATGGCCACATCTGAACTTGAGGTTGTGGTGGGAAGAAATGGGGAAAGTCCTACCTGACTTCGCCAAATGGGTTTTCTAAGGACAGAGGGATTTCATGGAAAGGAGGGGAGAGAGGGGTGTTGGACAGCTAAGAATAGTCGACTTATAAACAGCTTCTCAGAACAGGTACAGCCTTTTAGTGACAGTAGCAAGGTCCATATTCTAGAAAAACATGCATATACAGGCCAGGGGAGCAAAGGTGTCCCCAAGCACGTGCACTTCCACATGCACACTCACACTGCAGTCATTTCCTCTGTAGCAGCATGTGCGGGCAGACATACATGTAGTGAGAAGATCAGATAAAAAATAAATGGTAGCTTTTCCCAGGGAAAATCACAATACACTTCTTTTTTTTTTTTTTTTTGAGACGGAGTCTCGCTCTGTAGCCCAGGCTGGAGTGCAGTGGCCGGATCTCAGCTCACTGCAAGCTCCGCCTCCCGGGTTCACGCCATTCTCCCGCCTCAGCCTCCCGAGTAGCTGGGACTACAGGCATCCGCCACATCGCCCGGCTAGTTTTTTGTATTTTTTAGTAGAGACGGGGTTTCATCGTGTTAGCCAGGATGGTCTCGATCTCCTGACCTCGTGATCCACCTGTCTCGGCCTCCCAAAGTGCTGGGATTACAGGCTTTACACTTCTTAAAAATTAGAAAAAAGCATTTCTAGAAAATAGGTGGTCCAGGCATGTTTTCAGGCCCAGCAGAAAGACAGTGTCCAAGACAGAAGGGAAGAGACTGCTACCTTCAACTAATATTCTCTACACACCAGCCTTCGCTCTGAGCACTCATCAGTTCAATCCTCACAACAATCCCCAGACAGAAGGTAGATACTCTTATTATCCTCCTTTTAAGAATGAGAGAATGAATTCACATCACTTGACTAGGTCTCACAGCTAATAAATGGTAGAGCTGGGGCTTACATCCAAGCATTTGGTCTCTAAAAAGTTGTTTTTTTTTTACCAGAAACTTTTTATATTATAAAATTTTAATTATCAATTTACAGTCAATCTTGTTTTATCAATACCCTGGCACCATCTACATCAATGTCCCTTTTGGCAGCCAACCTCCAAAATGGCCTCCAAAGATTCTCACCCACTGATACGCAGAACCTTGTGTTGGGCCCTCTTACATTACACTAGGGTTGGTCTCTGCAACTAAGAGAATATCATAGAAATGACGGTATGCCACCTGCAAGATTAGGTTGTAAGTAACACTACAGCTTCTATCACAGTTGCTTGTCTGATCTCTCTTGGATACTTCCCTCTGGAGGAAGCCAACTGCTTTGCTGGAAGCAGCCCTGGGGAGGTGCCATGGAGTAAGAAACTGAAGCTTCCAACCAACAGCTGTCAGGGAACTGAAGTCTCTTTCCAAGAGCCATATGGATTAGCTTAGACATGGATCTTCCATCCTAGCCAACCCTTAGAAGACCAGCCCCCAGCCTACATCCTGAATGCAACCTCACTAGAGACTCTGAGCCAGAACAACCCAGCCAGGCTACTCCTGGGTTCTTGAGTCCAGGAACTATATGAGATAATAAATGTTTGTTGTGGCCGGGCGCGGTGGCTCACGCCTGTAATCCCAGCACTTTGGGAGGCCGAGACGGGTGGATCACGAGGTCAGGAGATCAAGACCATCCTGGCTAACACGGTGAAACCCTGTCTCTACTAAAAATACAAAAAACTAGCCGGGCGAGGTGGTGGGCACCTGTAGTCCCAGCTACTTGGGAGGCTGAGGCAGGAGAATAGCGTGAACCTGGGAGGCGGAGCTTGCAGTGAGCTGAGATCCGGCCACTGCACTCCAGCCTGGACGACAGAGCAAGACTCTGTCTCAAAAATAATAATAATAATAATAAATGTTGTTGTAAGCCTATGGTCCCCAATCTTTTTGGCACCAGAGACTGGTTTCATGGAAGACAATTTGTCCAAGGACAGGGGTGTGGGGAGGTAGCCGGGGGATAGTAGCAGGGGGGTGAAACTGTTCCACCTCAGATCATCAGGCATTACTTAGATTCTCATAAGGGGTGCACAACCTAGATCCCTTGTATGCATAGTTCACAATAAGGTTTGCACTCCTGGGGAGAATCCAATGCTGCTGCTGGCTGATCTGAGGCAGAGCTCAGGTGGTAATGCTTGCTCACTCGCCCACTACCTCTCTCCTGCTGTGCAGCCTGGTTCCTAACAAACCAGAGACCAGCCTGTGGGTTGGGGACCGCTGTTTTAGCTATTAATTTTAGGGGTAATTTGTTCCACTAGAGCAGATAACTAATATACTCATCTAGATTATTGTGAAGCACATCCCAGATATCATATTATTTCATCTGTAAACATTTTAAAAACAAACCACAATACATGTTTCACTTTATGTCAGAGTTACCCAGTTTGAATGAGGATTCACATAAGATCTACTCATTGTGATTGGTTGAGATATCTCTTAAGTCTCTTATTCTAGAGTTCCCGCTCCATTATTTTTCTTACAAGTTTTGTTGAAATAACCTGTTGGTCATGAAGAGCATTCCAGAATCCAGATTTTACTGATTGTATTCCTGAGGTGTCATTTAACATGTTCTTCTGTCCCTCTATTTTAGTAAATTGATAGTGAGATTGAGCAGTTTGATTGGATTCAGATTTGACTACATATTTAATTATTTATTTGATATTATTTATTTATTTGGTATTTGGTATTCATTCATGATGTTTTTACTTCCCTCCAACAAATGAGTAGTAGTCTCCTTGCAATGGTGGTAGTCATCAATGCCCACATTCATTAATTCATCAGAAGCTGCACCATAGTGATATTTTAATTTCATCATCTCTCTTCATTTATTAGATAACCAATTTCTGCAAAGAATGGCTTCCTCTTTTGCACTATTAAGTCAGCTGAAGAACCACTTGTAGAAGAAAATTGGATAAACGTTAGCTGCCCTTCATATCTTTATTGGTTTTCAAAATAAAGATTGTTCCGAAGGTGATCAAGGAGAATCTCCCATACCCCTTTTTTTTTTTTTTTTTTAGTATCATCAATGGCTTTTCTGCTTCATCATTTTAGTATCAGCATGGGTTGTAACATGTATGTTTCTAAATGTTGATGATTTTTGTATGTTTTTTTTTGGGGGGGGTGGAGGTATATTTAATTTATCCCATCTTTGGCCAGTGGGAGCTGCTTCTCTTCAGGCTTGATACCAAGTCCCCATACAGTAGTTGATAGCTTCCTGCTACCACAATAAGCAAGAGGTTCATCTTGTTCATCTTCTGCCCCTAACCTAGAATCGGCCATTTCTCTAAGGAACCAAGAAATTCACCATTCTTAACCATTTACACCCTATTACCTCTGTATTTTCCTTGAGCATACACCTGGGGAATGAGGAGGAACAGAAAAAATAACTGAAGAGGGCCAAGTAAAAGGGCAAAGAAGAAAAGTGATAATATGGCCATCTAAGAAGCTTGCACAAAACATGGTGCAAATCTTACTCCAAAAATCTGACAGGCAAACTGATAAGTAAACACAGTGGGGAAGCACTTGCTAGACCCTGGTCTGGAATTTACTCGAAGAACAGGAAACATGGTGAGGGATAGATTGGCATTAGAACAATTTGATGAAACAGGCAGGAGTTTCATGCTTGAGTGAGACAGGCTCTGCCCTGGGCCAGTACTATAGTGAGAATTCAAATTCTATCCTCAGCAATGGAAGGGGCTCCAAGGACACCCATTAGGTACAACATCCTCTGGTCTAAGTGAAGTGAAGTCTGCCTATGTCAGCCCCACACCTTTGCTACCAAAGACTCGCCTTCCCTTTCCTCATGGTACACATTTTATCCCAATATCCTTGCAACATTCACTGAGTCATCAAATGGTTATTAAGAAGCCACCAAGTACAACATGCTGTGCTTGATCAATTGAACAAGAGGAGACTCAGTCTCTTCCTGCAGAGTTCACAGGCCAGTGGAGAGAGATCTCAATCAACAAGCACACAGCTACATAAAGGAGTAGCAAGTACCATCAGGGAGAGGCTCATGGTGATTTGGTAGTATAAAACAGAGGCACTAAAGGAGGGCCTGGAAGTAAAGGCAGGGCTGCTAGAGAATGAGACTTGTAGGTGGAGAAATAGTGTTTGTAGGTACCAAGGCTCTTGGGTAGGAAGAAACAGAGCATATACAAATAATTGTAACAAAGTCATGGAATCCAGAGCAAAGAAAGGAAAAAGGAACACGGCACACCATGAGTCTGGAAATGCAGCAAGGAGCCAGACTCAGCAGGAACTTCCAGGCATTTAATGTGTTCACTAAGTTATTGGCTGGAGTGGTTGTTTAAGGATCAAGAGGCCTTAAGACTCAGAGGTAAGATGGAATGACAGGCTGTAGGTTCATAATATGGGATAGAAAGCCTTCTCAGCGACCCTTAGATTAGCAGCAGTGGACCATGCGTAAACAGAAACATGGACCTCAAAGAACAAGGCAAGAGAGGCCCAGAGCCATTCACAGGCTATAAAACCAAACAGCTGTAATTCACAAGAAACGGAAACATGGATTTTCATCCTCAGGACATGAAATGAGTGCTCCCATTACAGAAAATTAAGATTCAGTCACTACCAAGGGAAACAAAACAGCAGAGAAATCTCGGCAACAAAGACTTTTACGATACACCAATACAAGAAACTTTTTTCTTATTTGAATTCACTGTTGGAAGATTAAAGATATAGCTTGTTAAAATATCCAAGTCATTTTTCTGAAGCAAAACACATCTTTGCAAATGTACAGTCTGCCTGGCAGGTAAAAATGCAAATTAATAAACATAGCGTCCACTGTAAGACATCTGTGGCTGCAAGTCACAGGTCAACTAAATGTCCACTGTGACTCTGATCCACTGAGTGGAGATAGTCTCATGACATTTATTGTTTGTATCCACCTGTGAATGTGGCCAGGCTGCTTGTCATGTCTAATCATGGGGGTGGTCCATTTTCACAGCAGTTCACCAAAACCCTTCCCTGTATCCCTAAGCCCCAGCAAATACAGGAGCCCCTCCTCTGCACAGACTGCTTATCCCAGCAATGCAGGACTGTGGGGGTAATAAGGCGGTCCAGTCTTGTCTGCCACTATGGACTGGTAGGTCATTTCAGCTGGCTGAAAAACTAAGTTTTAAATGGGGTGATTAGCAGGTAGGCATCCTCAGATTCATCAGCTGGTCTTATCCCTTCCCAGAGCTGGCTCTTTCTCAGTTATTAGGGCTTCTTCCCAGCGCCCTGGACCTTATCTACTTTTCGGCCTAGTAGGCGGTAGATTTCATGAGTATAATTAACATATCTCTACTCACCTCTAATTGAATTTAAAGGAACTTTAGAAAGAAATCGTTATTCCCATCACAGAGAAACCAGCAAAATATGCTAATCATCTGAGATCTGGATAATACTCTTCACAAATATAATAAATGCGGGAGCTAGAGAAGGTCCTTTACTTGGGGTTCAGGCCTTCCATGGGCCTCCCTGACTTTACTTCCATAAAACCAACTTGGCCTTTTCCTCTGTTGCTCACAGTCCTTGGGCTGCTTCTGATTCCAGGTAGACTATGATTATGAGTCTAGAAAAAAATGATTAATGTCAGTGCAACAGCAGGGAGAATCCATGAGAGGGTTTCCTCAGTCAATCAGGAGAAGGCCCTGAAGCCAGCCCAGATCAAAGATGTCTGACCAGGAAACACTAGGCCATTTAGGGAAAAGAAATTCTCCTCCAACAGGGCGTGCTCTATGGAACAAACCTTATCAGCTCTGCTGATTTTCAGCTGTAAGCCCTCACTTCCCTCTCTTCCTCACTTCCTTCCCCTTCCTCTTCCCAAGGAGAGCAGAGGAAGGGGAAGGAAGCCAACCCTGGGACAGCCAACTAGCAGAATGAACAGAACTGGTGTGAATCTCAGCTCCTGGGATAGACTATGGGGGCACTGACATTCTTTCTTTAAATCTCTTCCTTTTAATATAGTCCTTGTGCGAATGTGTACAGCACCAGGAACAAGTTAATACGATGCATGATCTTTTTCAAAAGATAAAACAAACATCCCTTTAACAGTATGTATGCTGAATTCATTTATTTAAAACAGAAAATGCCACATAACTCCAATATGCGATTCTGGAATAGGCACTGAATTTTTTTTCACTCTTCCCTCTCCACATCCTGCCAAAATCTGAATTTTCAAGGTGGTGTCACATATTAAAGATGGCAATTCTTATCCAAGTTTGAAAAGATTCTTCTCTGCACTCTACCCCCTTTCTGAGACCAAGTCAGCAAAGAGCCTGGATAGTCCTGGACCCCAGGCCTCATCATTCCATATTTCTCATTTTATGGAAACTCCTCATTTGAGCACAAAAGCAGGCACACTAAATTAACAAAATGGCCCTTCCAGTCGGCATTTTAGAAGAAAAATGATTCCACTGTTGAATGATTATAAGTGACACACTGAGGATCTTGCAGACAAAGACAAAAGAGCACCTGGCTACGGTGACCCTATCTGTGGAGAGAAGTCATTCACAGTCTGAGTCTTTGGAAGTGGCACATAAATTGACATGCAGAAATTGAGAGAGAGTTATCTGAAAGCTGCTTAGCAAAGATCATTCGAATAACCTCCTGAAGCACAAATACAGTCTGAGAAAGGGCTGATAATTAGAAACACGTGACTCAAAAACATAGCTAAGCCCTATGCATCCCCACACACAGAACCACATGCACAGAGTACAGTCAGGTGTAACATGCATTTCAGTCCAGCTAGGCGGTATTCACACTTTGCTCAGGTGGAGCTCTGACTTTGACACAAACTCTCAAAGGTTATTTCTGCACGAGGCTTGGCTGAGTCCCTCAATTAGGACAAACCCCCAGATACAGCACTCACAGACACATTCTCTCCTGGATTCTGGGATAAGACTGAGACATGAATGCTGCCCACAAACTTGCAAAGAGGGTGATGCTACATTTGGTGAAAAAAAAGTCAGGGATTAGAGAAGAGGTGTTTGGAAAAAAAAAAAAAAATCCAGGCCAGGTGTGGTGGCTCACTCCTGTAATCTCAGCATTTTGGAAGGCTGAGGCGGGTGGATCACCTGAGGTCAGGAGTTCGAGACCAGCCTGGCCAACATGGTGAAATCCCTTCTGTACTAACAATACAAAATTAGTCAGGCATAGTGGCACATATCTGTAATCCCAGCTACTTGGGAGGCTAGGGCAGGAGAATCACTTGAACTTGGGAGGCAGAGGTTGCAGTGAGTCGAGATCACTCCAGTCTGGGTGACAAGAGTGAAAATCCGTCTCAAAAAAAAAAAAAAGAAAGTAAAAAAGATCCAAAACATGCGTCCTGGAAAATTCTGAAATACAGAAGCCAGATATAGTCAGAGCTAGTCTGTCAGATGCTTCAGTTTTCAAACAAACCTGCATTAACACCCATCACCCAGCTCCCACTAGATCAGAGTCTTGAAGTGGGTAGGGCATTGAAATGGGATTTTTTTTTTAAAAGCATTGTGATTCTACTGCTATACTGCAAATTAAAATCCTCTGCTTTAAGGAGTGTAAAATTAAAAGGAGCCGCTTATCCTGAAAGAAGCAAAAATGAAAGACAACCAAGTAAAATTTTAAGGCATGTATCCCAATCATTGCAAAGTACTTGGCAGGTGTTTTGGGTTAAATTGTGTTCTACAAAAGACATGTTGAAGTCCAAACCCCCAGTACCTTAGAATGTGATCTTATTTAGGACAGGGCCATTGCTAACATAATTAATTAATATGAAGTCACTGGGATGGGCCTCTTATCTAGTATGACTGGTATTTTTATCAGAGACACAGCCACACACAGGGAGAATATGACCATATGAAGACAGAGACAGAGACAGAGACTGCAGTCATGCATCTAGAGACCAAGGAAGGCCAAGGATTGACGGCCACCAACAGAAGCTAGAAGAGGCAAGGAAGGAATCTCCCTTGCAGGCTTCTGAGGAAGCATGACCTGCCCACACCTTGGTTTCAAACTTCTAGCCTCCAGAACTGTAAGACAATATACTTCTGTTGTTTTAAGCCACCAAGTTTGTTGTACTTTGTTATGGCAGTCCAAGAAAACGTACACAACAACATTTCCCAAATCACCACCTACAAAACTTTCTTGATTAAATGGTGTTCCTAGAAAAAGCTTTGCAAATGCCATAAAATAAATTATTTAACTCTTGGAGAGAGTCCTAATATACATGAACATTTTAAAAGCTCTATGAAGTCCTGCAGTGAAGAAGCATATTTAACATTTGTTTCATTTGTCATTTCAAGCTTTCTTTGACCACAAAACCCCCTGTACTCTGTTCCCTATTAGCAGACGTGTTAAGATCACATCATAGAACTACTGTTTCCTCAAGCACATTTTTGAGAAACACCTGCTTTGCCAATAAAGAAAGAGAAGCATGCTATGAACTTGCTCTTTCTAAGAAACATGGTTGGATGCCAGGTTTCCATAGTCATCCTTGTCACTTGATGGGCAAGCAGGACCTGAGATTTTTCCAACACGATTACATTCTATCTCAGTTTCCCTTTGTATTAGTTTGCCAGGGCTGCCATAACAAAATATCATCGACTGAGTGGCTTAAACAGCAGATCTATATTTTCTCACAGTTTTAGAGGTTAGAAGTCTAAGGTAAAGGTGTCAGCAGTTTTGGTTTCTCCCGAGGCCTCCTTCCTTGGTATACAGATGGCCACCTTATCGCTGGGTCTTTTAGTGACCTTTTCTCTGTGCATGTGTATCTCTGACGCCTCTTTTTCTAATAAGAACAGCTACCATATTGGCTCACAGCCACACACTTATGACCTCACTTAATCTTAACTGTCCTTTTAAAGACCCCATCTCCAAATCCACATTAAAGATTAGGGCTTAAACCTACAGTTGTTGGGGTGACATGATTCAGTCCATAACACCCCCTCAATTGCTCAGTCAGGGGGCATAGGTCCTTGGGTTGTAGTTAAAAAAAACAGATGAAAAAGGTTAACTTCCTCAAGGTCTCTAGCAAGTATTGACTCTGGATCACAACTCAATGGCCTCAGCATCATGGGTTCCATTCACCTCTCCACACTACTTACCCTCTATCCCCTGCAAGCCTCTTCCATGGCAAGAAGGTCCCTAGTTATACATTTCTTCAATAGATTGTGCATTCTTTTAAACACAGTCTTATTACTTTATTGTGCAAAGAAATTTGGCCATGACACGTTTTGTTTTTTTTTTTCCAAGACGGAGTCTCGCTCTGTCGCCCAGGCTGGAGTGCAGTGGCACGATCTCGGCTCACTGCAAGCTCTGCCTCCCAGGTTTACACGATTCTCCTGCCTCAGCCTCCCGAGTAGCTGGGACTACAGGCACCCGCCACCTTGCCTGGCTAGTTTTTTTGTATTTTTTAGTAGAGATGGGGTTTCACCATGTTAGCCAGGATGGTCTCGATCTCCTGACCTCGTGATCCGCCCGTCTCGGCCTCCCAAAATGCTGGGATTACAGGCTTGAGCCACTGCGCCTGGCCAGGCCATGACACTTTTAAATCTGCAAGAGTCACGTTCATCATGGCAAGCATCAACAATGAAAGCCACATCATTCAGCACTACCACTGAGATCTCAAGAAAAGTGGTCTACACACAGCATGGTCTACACTAGTCTTTGTATCTCAAAGCTTGATAAGGGAGGAAAAACCTTACAGTGGTTAAACACACAAATTCTGGAGCCAGGCCAAGTGCATGCAAAACCTAGCCATACTACTCTTTATTGTGTGTGTGATTTTCGTAAAATCTCTTCCTCCATAAAATGGGCAAAACAGAATGAACCAGACAAAGCTGTTGGGAAGATCAAATGAGATAAGCAAAGGGCCAGACGGAGCAAAGGGCTGGAAACTAGCAAATATTCAGGGATTATTAGCTGCTATTAGGGGAGTTTCTAAAGCCTTTTAAAAAATAATTATAGACCGACATAAAAGTTGCAAAGCTAGTATCAGAAAGTTCCGTACCCTTCACTCAGCTTCCCCCAATGATAACATCTTTATTGTAATACAATAATCAAAGCCAGGAAATTGACAGTGGTATAATACTGTTAACCTAATCACAGACTTAATTTGGATTTCACCAGTTTTCACATTCATTTTTTTGTTGTGTGTACAATTTTATGAAATTTTATCACAATAATAGACTTGTGTCACAACCACTACAATCAGGATTCAGAACTGTTCTATCACCATAAAGAAACTCCCTTGCAATAACCCTTTATCACCTTATACTCCCTCCACTCCTAGTCCCAGGAAACCACTGATGATTTTTCTATCACTATAATTTTATTTTGAGAATGTCATATAAATGGAGTCCTACAGTATGTAACTTCTTGAGATGGGCTTTTTTTAAAATTAGTAGTTCTTCCTTTTTGTTCCACTGTATGGATGTACCATACTCTGTTAATTCATTCCCCTGCTGAAGGAAACTTGGGTTGCTTCCAGTTCGGGTGGTTACAATGAAAACTGCTGGGAACATTCATGTGCAAGTCTTTGTGTAGACATAATTTTTCATTCCTTTTGGTAAATATCCAGGAATGGGATTGCTGGGTCATAGGTAAGGTCATACAGTTTCCATATGTTTAAATTTATGAGAAAATTGCCAAACCGTTTTCCAGAATGGCTGCACTATTTTACTTTCCCACCAACAACCTATGAGAGACCCAATTGCTCTGTGTCCTAGCCCGCATTTGGTACTGTCAGTATTACTTTACTTTGGCCGTTCTGTGTAGCAGCACTACAGGAATTTCTCATCACTTGGAGAGTGTTGCTGGGGGATACTTGAGGGGATGGCAATGACGCAGGGAGTCTGGCCTCATCGGCAGGAGAACTGCTTGAACCCAGGAGTTGGAGGTTGCAGTGAGCCAAGATGGCACCAGTGCACTCCAGCCTGGGCGACAGAGAGTGAGACTCTGCCTCAAAAAACAAAACAAAATACCCAGCCACATGGAGAGCCATTCCACAGTCAGAAACTATAGTGCTGCATGACCTCTGGGACAGGAGGTGGGGAGAAACGGATCTAGGGGGACATGAACATGCCCTCCCCTCTGGAGATACAGAAAGTATGTCCTTCCCTTGCACAGTGCCAATTCCTCTACCCCGGGGCTCCCCCAATGTTGTTCATTCTTAGTGGCAAAATACTATTTAAATGGAAACCTTAAAATTGGGTTTTTGTCCACTTACTGCTTCTCTGGCTCCAAGGACTACAAGGAAAAGATTTTCAACTCCACTTCTGACGCAAACTAAAAATATGTTTCCCAAAAACTCATATGAAGTAGTGAAGAGCGTCTGAAGAGACTCAGAGGAATATGCAGGCAAGCACAAAGCGAATATCTGCAGCATAGGACTGGGAGATGGGTGCATTTTGCTTAAAAGGTTGTGGATACTATGATTATATTAATTTAGACTTTTATATCAGAGTTGAGCAAAGAGGGATTAGAGGAGGGATGAAAAGAAGTAGAGCCTTCAGGCCATGTCTTCTTCTTGTCCATGATCCAGGGATACAGTGCTCCAGTGTGTGTGCACAGGGTTACATTTACAGGGCTGCAGCATCACAAATGCAGGCTGGAATGGAGCCAGCGGGAGCCTTTGTGAATTCAACTCGCTTTGTGTGCTTTGGGGTCCTTGTGCTGAAAGAGACTTCCTCTGTCGACTATTCCCACCTTCTTATAGTATTGAAAATAACTCCTTCAACCCTAGAAAGGCTGCTCTCCAGCCCCTGAAAGTATAAAACAAGAAGACCACAGGAGGAATGCATTGGTTGTTATTACACGATTAATAGATGAGATATATATATATATATATATATATATATATATATATATAAAGTTACATTACATGGTCAAGTGAAAATAGTACCTGATTCTAATGCAATTTGATAAGCCCCCTTCCCCTGATTCATTCTACGTTCTGCCTTCAAATAAAGAAAAAGGAAGAATAGTTCATCTAAGCTACAGAAATGGATCAGACTCAGTACTCATCTCAGAATTAAAGTTCAATTTATTCTGCTAGTAAAGGACTCTGCATCATAATCTGAAGGCATTACGGAAGAAAAGTCACTCAAATGAGCGGGAGCAAATATCATCAAATTCATATGAAATGATTTCTCCTATAGATTATTATTTATACATGCCACACAGCTGTCAATCAGTTCCTGTCTGCATTCAGTACAAACTCACTTCTCTAATTCTGACACGCACTAGGATTCACAATAATGTTCATGGAAGGACTGGCACACACTTTTCTGGGATCTACATACTGGAAAATGACAGAAAGTCTCTGGCCACATAGAACTTACATACTAGTGGGTGTGGGCAATAGTGGGGAGAGACACCAAATACATTTAAAAATGTTTAAGGTAAAATAACTTAACAACAAGAAGCAAGTGTTCTGTATGGTGGGTTGTGTGAGAAGGAGTGAAGTAGCGAGCATGGGCTGCTGTGGTTGGGTGGTCACAGTGGTCCCACTAAGAAGAGAGGTAGCATTCAAGGCACAGCAGAGCAAGTCCTCGGCTGGAGAAGTCATAGCATGTCTGAAATGGTGGTAAACAATAAAGACTGGGAATGGATGGGGTTAGAAGGTGAGTCCACAATAGGATAAGGGCCACCTCATGCATGGTGAGGAGCTTGAAACTTCTTAGAACCATCATAGGCATGTGGGTTTCAACCAGTGCTTGGGTTGAATTGTGTCCCCCACAAAAGATACACTGAAGCCCTAATCCTCAGTCCTAGAAGGACTGGAAGGGTTGTTGCAGATGCAATTAGCTCCATTAAGATGAAGTCATACTGGAGTAGGTTGGACCCCTAACGCAGTATGATTGGTGTCTTTAGAAAAGATGACCAGGTGAAGACAGACACACAGAATGCCACGTGAAGCCAGAGGACAGGAATGAAGCATATGCAAGCCAGAGAACACCAAAGATTTCAGGCAAACCACCAAAACTAGAAGCAGGCCAAAAAAGATTCCTCTACAGGTTTCAGGGGAAGCTTGGCTGTGCTGACATTTTGATTTTCAGACTGTCAGCCTCCACAACTGTGAGAAAATACATTTCTGCTGTTTTAAGCCACCCACTTTGTGGTACTTCATCACAGCAGCCCTTGCAAACTACTACAGCAGTATGGCCTTCATGGGATGTTGACTACACAAGGGACGTGATCTGATGTTTACGTTAACAAGGCACACAGCACTCTGTCTCCTGCATGGAGAATAGGCTGGATGCTGGGGAGCAAGTGGGGGCTGAGGAAGGTAGAGGTAGGGCAATCAGGAGGTTACTGCCAAGATTCAGGAAACAGAGGATGGTGGCTCAGCCCAGGGTGAGAGTGGTGGAGTGGGTAAAGCGTGGCCAGATGCTGGCTCTCTTGAAGGCATAGGTGACAGGGCTTGCTGGCTATTGGGATGTGGGTTCCAGGAAGAAGAGACAAGCGTGATGCTAGGATTTGGGGTCTGAGTCCTGGAAGGGAGGACTGCCATTTGCTGAGATGAGGAAGACTAGGAGAAGGTGTGATTTGGGGAGGTAAGGCCAAGAGTTTGGTTTTGGATACAAGTAACTTACACTCTTGATTAACATCCCAAAGGACCCCTGAGTAGGCAGGGCTGAGATGAGGGATGTCAGTGTGAGTGTTGGCATCACTGGGGTCTAAAGTCTGGATGTAACAATACTTTGATTATTATCTGTCTTCTTCCACCCGAACTTAATATCTCCGTGGGAGAAGGGACTTCATCACTCTTGCTCACCATTATACTCCTAAAGTCCTAATGGTGCTTAGCCTAAGGCAGACAAACACTCAAATATTTGTTGAATGAATGGGCAAATCAATACACATAAAAGGTTTTACATGTGGGCAAAAGTTAAATACCATTTGACTCAATTTCAGGCCCCTATCCTAAGGAATTAAACAAATCCAAATATTAATATACTGATGCTCATCATAGCATTGTCTATAAGAGCAAAAAACAAAAAATAAAAAACCCTGGAAGTAAGCCATATTTTCAATAATAAGGAGGTTGGAATGCTATGTAGCCAACTAAAATACAGTAGGATATTTCAGGGTCTATAAGGGCGATCCCAATTTACTCTTATTTTAAAAAGACATTTAGATAAATTAAAATTTAACTTTTCTTTTTTTAAAGCATGCATATCTGATAAAACGATGGCCTTGAAGATAAACACAAAAATACCAGAGTTGGTTCTTTGTGACAACGAACTACATGCAACTTATAATTCTCTTGCTTTTGCTTGTCCACATTCTCGATTGTTTTGTGTTGTAAGAAATTGGTGGGCTTTTGAAACATGAGAAAACATCTTTCCACAGACAAAGCATCATTGCTGTGGATGTGGTCCTCTTCCCAGCATGTCTGTATTTGTGAAAGTGTTCCACATTTTGAAATCTTAGCCTTGAAGCCACCATCCAACTTGCCAGTTTGGACCATACAATGAACAGCCTGCCCCAGGTCAGGAACAGTGAAGACATGGACAAAAAGATAGTTCCTGCCTTCAAGAAAGCTAAACTAATGCTGAGACACAGCCACAGAGGAAGGAAGTTGAGTCAGGACTTGTCTTCTGGGAGCCAGAGAGACCTCTAAGGATACTCTAGAGGGGTGTCCTTGAAAGAAAGGAAGGGGTTGGACAGATGCATTTGAGAGAGCCCGGTAGGTAGTAGGAACTCTTGGAAAATACAAGAACTGAAAAGAGTTGAGCACTTTTGGGCAACTCAGCAGTCCTGGAGGCTTATTTAGGAGGAGAAGGTGGGGCACAGCGCTTCCTCCTCTTCTGTGGGGCCTCACACTAGCTCTCCCTGCCGGGCAGGCCGCAGGGCCAGTGCCCTCTGAGCCCAGCATCCTAATTGATTCTGCCTGCGCTCCAATGCAACTGACTCACCAATTAAGGCATGGCTAATTGAAGCTCGCCCGCATCTCCAGTTATTTCTTCTTTCCACACATTTGTTGATAGTGACACCGAATAGACAGGGACCACTCAAAAATCCCTCCAGTTTTAGACAACGAGAATGTCTCAATAATAGCAGACACTGCACTGCTTCAACCTAAGTTTGGAATTGAAGATTATGAAGTGAGTGTGTCTGAAAGGGTCCCATTCCAGGTCCTTTCTGAAATGTGAGGAGTGTGAGTAAAGAAGTTGCTTCTTCCAGTGGTCAGATAAAACTTTCACATCATTGCACATGAAGTGGAAATAAATTGCTGGTTTAAAAAACAGTAAAGACAGGCTGCCCTAAAATTCAGTCTCCTTACTTCAAAAACCTCTATCATAATTCAGGACTCTTTTATTATGTCAGTACTCTTTTGAAGGCATCCCACAAACAGGTAGAAAAGAGAACATATTTATTGTCAGAGCTAAGAAATTTGAGTCCAAATCCAGGGTTAGCTTCATGGGTGTGTGACCTGTATAATCACACATGCTCTGTGCTCAGAAGCCTCCGCCCTTGGTTTAATGCTCTGCTGCTGCTATCTTTTTTTTCTTTTTTTTTGAGACAGAATCTCGCTCTGTTGCCCAGGCTGGACTGCAGTGGTGTGATCTCGGCTCACTGCAACCTCAACCTCCCAGGTACAAGTGATTCTCCTGCCTCAGCCTCCTGAGTAGCTGGGACTACAGGTGCTCGCCACCATGCCCAGCTAATTTTCGTATTGTTTGTAGAGATGGGGTTTCGCCATGTTGGCCAGGCTGGTCTCTAACTCCTGACCTCAGGTGATTCGCCTGCCTTGGCCTCCCAAAATGCTAGGATTACAGGCATGAGCCATCATGCCTGGCCTTGCTGTTGGCCATCTTGAAGCTCATAATAATTTTTGGACAAGAAGCCCTGCATTTTTATTTTGTACTGGATCTTGAAAATTATGTAGCCAGTCCTGATGGCAACTATGGCTTGGCGCAGACACAGGGACAGGAATCAGGCACTGTGGTGGAGGACTGTGTGCATTTGTGGACACTTTTTTCTCTACATAAATGCCTACCATTGTTTATCAGTGCCTGGTTTTATTTCCCAGTGTCCTTAAAGGCTTAACTAAGAAAATGGTATTGTTTTTCTTTAACTGGTAACTGGGCACACAGGCTTTCACAACTATTAGTTTGACGTGCTAGCTATTAAAATTAGCCAGTGTCAAACATCATGTTTGACATCTAAACATGTTTAGAAGGTATATCATACCATGAAATTATTTAATATTTTAACTCCAAAAACGAGTCAAGCATTTAAATCAGACTCCAGAAGCACATGCTCATGAAGTTTCATGTAATGACATTCAAACAAATTCAAGCAGAATTGCTAGAATTTCTTACAGGTGACTGGGGTATAAGACTTGGGGTTGTGCTAGATCGCAATAGTGTCTAATAGTACGTTGGTGGACAGACTGCAACAGACTGATTCCCTTGGAAGCTTGTTAAAAAACAACCTAGGCCTCCAGGCTGAGAGGTTCTGATCCAGTAGGCTTTGGGTGGGCCCAGGAATTATACTTTTAAAAATCGTGTACAGGGCATGGTGGCTCATGCCTGTAATCCCAGCACTTAGGGAGGCTGAGGCACGAGGATCACTTGAGCCCAGGAGTTAGAGACCAGCTTGGGCAATATAGCAAGACCCCATTTCTACAAAAAATCCAAAAATTACCCTGGAGTGGTGGCAAACACCTGTAGTCCTAACTACTCAGGAGACTGACTGAGGCAGGAGGATCCCTTGAGACCAGGACTTTGAGTCTGTAGTGAGCTATGATCATGACACTGCACTCCAGCCTGAATGACACAGTGAGATACTATCTCTACAAAGAAAACCAAAACAAAACAATGTTGTCTTTAAGATTCTTAGGCCCAGCCGAGTTTTGGTCATCCACCACCTTGATAACCAGAACGGGATTTCAGAAAGTAAATAAGTCAAAACGCATAGTCAAATGTCAACCAAGTCTCCTCCAGCATAATGTGTCTAACAATGGAAATGTGGCAAGAGTGTGGTCTTGGTTAGCCACTCTGGATCACACGATTCCGACTGCAAGACTTTGGGCACATGATCCGGACGTCACGAGAAAACCCAAAACAAAACATCTGATATCCATGAAAGTGAATCGAAAGTGAAGAAACGTCTGGGCAACAAGCTCAAGTGCAGGTTCAGGGAGTGTAATGACAGGGATGGCTCCAGAAGCTAGGTCCGGGCTGCACTGGTGAAATGTTTGCTCCCTCCCACAGTTTCCACTCCCGGCTCATTAGACGCCCACATAATAAAGCCAGAGCGCAGGAGGCTCATCACAACTGGGGAGGAAGAAAAGCCAAAAACAAGTACAGCAGGAGGCTCTCTATATAAGTCAGCTCCCTCAGTGCCTCACAGCACACCACATTATCTTGGTTACTCAGCAATCTGCAGATCCCCAAAGTGGTCCTTGAGGAGAAGCCAGTAACTCGGCTTCTGATCCCCGAGTGGAATGCTAATGAGAACTCAGCTCCAACCGGGGCATACTGATCTGTGCCGCATGTTCTCCTGCAAGACCCAGCTGGCTGTTCAATGAAGTCAATCCAGCTTGACCCAGCAAGAGTCTGTAGCAAATACTCACGAAAGCTGCTAGACTCAAGGCTAATCTTTTAAGTGTTACTGATGGAGGATCATCTTCTCCCTCTAAGGATAAGAAAGAGGCAGTTACACAAGCAGAAATACCTTCTGCTTTGTGCAGTGGATGAATTTAATGGAGAAGAGACTGCTCCTGAATTAGCAACATGACCCAGCGTGAGGGAAACTCAGAGGGTTTAGGCTGGTGGGAGGAAAGCTGCCAGAGGTGTCTTCCACTATTTTTCAGACCTTCTACCCAAGCCATTTCACCTCCCCCGACCCCATGGAGGTGAGGCAAACACTGCTTGAAACCGCAGAACTGGCAACGTTCGGGCAAGACAACAGCTTCTTCCTGGGAAATGCCTTCAGCTCCAACCTCCAGTCCGAAAGTGTTTCAGGCAAAAAAATGAAAACTCTGGGGCCGTGCACAAGTTGTGCCAGCAGACTTATGCCGCCAGCATCCTTGGCCAGCAGAACACAGGGCCTGGCATCTGGATGGTCCTCCCCAGGCTCAGTGATCACAGCTGAGGCAGAGACCCTGGCAGCCACCCACCTTCTCCGCCAAGGGTCTGCCCGTGTGCCTGGCAGGCTCAGATGTCCTGGCACGGAGACCCACACCTAAGGAACGAGCAGAGTGAAGCCACGCGGCACTAAAAGCTTCAGTGATTTCTCAAAGCTCATTTTAACCAGGTTTGGCAAAAGCAACGGTTTAATCCGCAGAAATAATTAAAGTTCGAGGGCAGATGGGGTAATCTGCATGTGAAAGCCCATTGTTTCGCCTACCAGAGTTGTTTTTCTCCCCCTCCCCTTATTAATTACTTATTTTATTTATTTACGTGAAGCACAGGCAAGAAAAAACAGAAACTCATGTATGCTCATGTTCAGCTCCCTATTAATGGAATTCACAATACAAATTGGGGAGCATGTGGGTTAATGTGTTACACCTGAGGTCACTGTCCAATTAAAGGGCCTGACCATAGTAACACCTAATAGAAACACGGAGTTGTCAGGCTGTATTCACATGAAATTGCTGACATTTGACCATTTTTTGATCTACAAAAATAGCAATTTAATATGGTTCCTCTAAGTAGCTTTTTATTCGGAGCAAGTCTTTCTGGATTCATTTCATCTAATAAAAAATATAAGATCCAAGGGTTTGATTTCCTCTCCCTCAGAGTATGTGATGAACAAATGAAAGGCAAGATAAGATGAGCCTTTGGAAAGTCAGGAGTGGTAACCTGAGCATAAGGGGACGGCGTGACTGTATTCCTGGTATCCTGATCACATTCGCAATGTTCCAGTCAGTTATAAATAGAACAGCCAAGGGGGCTGCACCTGCAAGCAACTCAGTAGGGCGCGATTTTAAAATGCATGGTGGGACCTCTTGCTAGTTGCATTTTCTTTCATATCTTCCTATCATTGTCACCTGCCATAAAAATAACATCAATTTTAGTATAAAACCAGAATTCTTTGGACATTAGATGCTGGCCACGAAAACCCAGAGCTTCACAAACGGTGTTTTGCTAACATGTCTCAGGAGTGGTCTGCAGAGTGGTCCAGGTACTCTGGGTAATTTTGTCACATTTTACCCAGAGACTATGTTGACTAATGGCCAAGGCCATGAGCGTGAATCAAAGTGTGGACCTGTTTCTGTGCCATATTCTAAAATCCTCATTATCATTAGCTAAATATTTGTGAAATCATGAACAGGACATTCTAACTTGATGGTTTGGGTGTTTCCATTAAAAATGTTGAAAGGTAGAGGACTTGGTAGTAAGGTATGCACATGAGAGCTCCCTACAGAAGGACTCATCCTCCTGGGAGAGATGTCCTGGGAAAGGCTTGTTCTGATACTGCACTGTATCCTTTATATCCTCTGTCTTTCTGTATGCGAACCATCTGGGATGTAAACACCTCTCAATAAAGCATTCATCATCATTGTTACTTAAGCAAATAATTACATTTGTTAAGATGCTGGGCACTGGGCAAAGTGTTCTAAAAGCTGTTATCCCCTTTAATAACAGAGTCCCACTGGGACATGTATCTGAAGCCAAGGTAGATTTTTTTCTGTTTTTTTTTTTTTTTTTTTTTTTTTTTTTTGAGATGGAGTCTCACTCTGTTGCCCAGGCTGGAGTGTGGTGGCACGATCTCGGCTCACTGCAACCTCCGCCTTCCAGGTTCAAGCAACTCTCCTGCCTCAGCCGCCTAAGTAGCTGAAATTAGAGACACGCATCACCAAGTTCATCGTTTTTTGTTGTTGTTGTTGTTATTGTTTGCATTTTTTTTAGTAGGGATAGGGTTTCACCATGTTGACCAGGCTGGTCTCAAATTCCTGACCTCCAGTGATCCGCCCACTTCAGCATCCCAAAGTGCTGGGATTACAGGCACGAGCCACCGCACCTGGTCCCCAGGTGGTACTGATCCTCGCTCTATAGATGGGGAAGGGCAGCTCACAGGGGTGTGATGTGACACAACTAGTGCCCACGGCTGGTCACCATGGCTAGGACTCAAAGCTGTAGTAACCCAAATCTTAACCATCAATCATTTCCATTTCTAAAATTACCTTCTCCCACCAAAACAGAGACTACTGATGAGAATTTAAATTCACCCCAAAGACTAAAAATTGTCGTGCTGAACAAGTACTGCAATGGGATATATGTGTGTTGCTATAACACAGCAAAACCCTAGACAACTCGGGATCTAGGGTTCTGAGTTTTCTTGGTTGTTTTATCTATGGTTTTATTTTTCTCCTTTTTGCCAAACACCAGACTATCAGCTCCTACTCTTTCAGCTGTCAGTTTTCCCACCTATCACTCTTCCTTTTACCCTCAAGACTATTTTAAACTATAGCAGGAAAAGAAATCTAATATTTGCTTATCCATTCACTTACCTATGTGGTCAGTAACACTTAAGCCCATTCGATGGGCTAGACACCCTTTCAACAGATGCAGCAGAGAAAACACAGAGTACAAGTTCCCACTGAGACTTTCAGGTTGGGGTGAAGATGGGAGAGAGAGGTCAAGGAGCAAGTGGAAAAAAAAGAAAGAAAGAAATGCCTCTTCTAAGGGCTCCCAAGAATCAGGGCAAGGTGACAGGGAGAAGGGGAGACAGGGAAGATGACCTTGCAGCTGCAACCTCACAAGGTGCTGAGGCCCTAAGGAGGTGGGAAAGGGTGTGGGGTGCCCAGAGTGGGAAAAGATCATGGACTGGCTAGTAGAGAGAGAGGCAGAAAGGCCTCATCCTAATGAAGGCAGGCCTCACCCTAATGAAAGAAGGCCTAATCCTAATGAAAGAAGGCCTCACCCGAATGAAAGAAGGTTAGATTTTACCTCAGGTGGAAAGGGAAAATCTTGGAGTAGGGGATGAGGTTGGCCAGGAGACTGATTGGCTGGGATGTGCTTCTTTCTTCCCTCATTCAATTCTATATATAGAGAGCCTGGCCCTATGCTGTGTGCCAGGGAGACAGTGGTGACCACAATGTTGTCCATGAGATGCTGGCCGGTGGGGAGGGCAGTGAAAAACCAGGTCACATGTGGCCTCATGGGAAGACCACAGGGGCCACTGAGCCCCTTGTTAGGCAGGAAGGGAAGATTTTCTAAAGGGAATGTTATTTTATCTGAGATCAGAAAATGAGAGTTAACCAGGCAAAGTAGGAGTGTGGGAGAACAGGAAGGAGAGAAACAGCGTGTTCCAGACAGGGGAAAAGAACACATGCAATGGCCTGGTTTTAAGAGGATGCAAGACGAAGTCAAGAATAGAGGAATTTTTATTTGGCTGGGTCAGGAAAGAGGAAGAGAGAAAGCTGGTGGAGACCAGGGGTGGGAAGAGGTCATACTAGCAAGAGATGAGAACGCACATGTAAAAGGCACATCATGCAGGGCTTGACGAGGGGGCCCAATGATCCAACCATCCAAGCTGGGATGCTTCTGAGAGTGAAAGGCAGTGTTTTTTACTAACTAGTCCTTGAGAGCCCACACATATGGAGACTAACCCCTGGGCAAACAGGAATGTATCCCCTTCTAGGTACTAATAGGGAGTTTGCCATTGTGCTAACAACAAGGGGAATGTGATGAAGAAATGCAAGCAGGAAAGTCCTCTAAGCAGCTGTGCTTCCCCAGGCCTATCTGCTTCATGTGGAAGCACATGCACCGGAGGTCAGGACCAGCAGGATGGAACTCTGCACCACGGCTGCTTCCCCAGGCCTATCTGCTTCATGTGGAAGCACATGCACTGGAGGTCAGGACCAGCAGGATGGAACTCTGCACCACGGCTGCTTCCCCAGGCCTATCTGCTTCATGTGGAAGCACATGCACTGGAGGTCAGGACCAGCAGGATGGAACTCCGCACCACGGCTGCTTCCCCAGGCCTATCTGCTTCATGTGGAAGCACATGCACTGGAGGTCAGGACCAGCAGGATGGAACTCTGCACCAAGGCTAGAGCTGAGATGCTGAGAGAAGACAATGATGACAGTAACTGTGGAGGGCCAGCTAGACTAGACATGTGGGGGAGACTGGAGATTACTGGGGAGGGAGAATCAATGGACTTGGAGACTGAAGAAGGGACCTAAAATGGCTTGTAGGTGTAGGTTTTGGCATCTGGATCCACGGTGGCACCATTCCTTGGATGAGGAGTGCTGAAAGAGAAAGCTGTCTCTGGATACTTCTTCCCCCTCCCTCCTCACCTAATTGCTTTCCCTTCATAGTTAATAGCCAAATTGGTTAAAATTGTGTGCCAAGAGTAAATGGGCTCTGAGTGAGCATTCAAGGAGCCTTATATAGAGTAAATGGCTTTGCTCCTCTGTAGTAGTCCAAGTAGTGAATGGATGAGTGAGTTCTGGGTATGTGAGGTGTGAACATGTATGACAAGGTATAAGTGTATCTGGGAACACACTACTCCCCTGAGTCTCAGGATTTGATCAGTTTCAAATCAACCAAATCAGTTTTAGTGCTATGTTTATTATTGATATTATTTCTTATATCTACCTCTGTTTCACTAATGCTACCCCAAAGCTCCAAAAAAATATCAAGACAGGGTACCAGGGAAGAAGCCTCAGGAAGAGGGCAGGCTATGTGGTCAACAGGATGCTCAGGTGAGGCATGGGTGCTGCTGGGACCCAAGCGGTTGTCACAGGCAAAGAAAGGCATGGGCACTGAAAGCAGGGGGCCCAGAGGACAAGGTTTACAAGCAGCAGTCTCAGTATCCATAGCATCTCCTTGGTAGGAACTGGGGAGAAACAGCAGGGGAACAACCACCAGGTCACTGCCAGGCCACAGTAAGCCAGCTTTTCACTTCATTAGTCTCCTTGGCTAAGTGGCAGAACCAAGGAGTATGGACACCCATCCATATCCACAACCACACACACACACATACACACACACAGAGCTTTCAGCAGACCTGTCTATGTACAGCCACAGAGAATTCCAAGATAAAACAACCTCGAGAGATTCCCAGATGGGTAGAAATAAAGGACGAACTCACGATTGTATTAGTCTTCACTTCACACTTCATACAAATAAGCAGTTGTGCCCTTTCTACTAAGATGGGCATCACAGCTCCATAAGGATACATTATCACATAAATGTCCCAACACATCATATTCATTGATACTCTTTCAAAACACAAATCTGAATTAGAATTTACTCTATAGGACAAGACTTTAGAAGAATGATGTGGGGTTGAACCATGCCACAAAGGTAACTCTACCTGCTCAGATAGTGAAGGTAATAGGATAGTATTTGACATCTTCAGACGAGTGAGTATTCATGATGTGGTTGGGCACTTACTGATTGTGTATACCTGCATGTGTCTCTTAAACTCTCTCAGCTTCTCCGTCTATCCAATCACCTGTCAACTAAGCCAACAAATACATCTGGGCCCAGGACCTCAGGTGTAAAGATTGGAAATGATACTGGTAATAATCATGAGAATCCAATAAGAAGTATTTTCTAAATTGCAAAATGCTATATTTACTACTGATATTATTTCTTATCTCTACCTCTATTTACAACATATATCCAAGTCTTCTTGCCCTCCAATTAAATACTGATGAACAGAGAAATCAGAAATTGGTTAATCGGTAAGTTTATTCAAGGTAGAAAGACAGTCTAAGGAAAGATCCAGCCCAAATCCTCATTTGCCAAAAGAGTTGAAATGAGAAGAGTAAAGGAATATTACCCAATCTAGTCATGCTGTCAACTACCAATTCCCATGTTCACCTTTCAGAAAGATTTTAACCTGATGTTAATGTATGTTATTTATTTAATAACAGACTTCTCCTAGTCTTGTCCACAGTCTAGACCAGGGATTGGCAAACTAAGACTCATGGGCCATATTTTGCCTGCCACCTATTTTTTTAAATAAAGTTTTACTGGAACATAACCATGCTCACTGATTTACATATTACCCATGGCTGCCTTCATGCTACAATTGTAAAGCTGAGTAGTTAGAGCAGAAATCATATGGCCCATGAAACCTAGAATATTTACTATCAGGCCCTTAACAAAAAATTTTGCTAACATCTAAGCTCATACAAGGAATTCATAATTAGCACACTATAATGAAGTGGAAATTAATGAAAAATGTTTGTATCACATTAATGGTTTTAATCCAAACAATTTATTGGCATATATTGGCTAATCTTGCTAGTTCCCCAGTAGTATCTTGGCTATTTTCAAACAAATGAATTTCATCAAATTGATATAAGTATATAGTATAATATAAAAAAGAATTGAGCATAGTTTCTGCACTACATCTTACATAGAAACAGTCCCTAGATCATTTGTGTAGCCTTAAATCTACAAAGCTACTACACAGGAGTTGGGAATTACTTTTCATTATGCATCATCTGAATCACTGTGAGATAGCTACATTATAATTTATTTAAATCAGTAAGGTGATATGGATTTAAAATGTAGCTGTATCTCTTACCTGTGCTTATCAAGGGGTAAGCACAAATCAGCTCATGTGCAAAGGGGAAAACCTACCTGGAAATCAGCAGAAGTTATATCCTCACAATCACAGGGAAACAACTGGTATTTACAGACCCACAAAAATCGTTTCTTTTAAATATTTTTGTTAATTTCAATATTAGGAAACTACTTATTTAAAATATTTTATTTATGATTGTGAAAGGATTTGGGGTTCATTGTAAAGACATTCTAACAGTTCAAAATATATCAAGTGTACCTCCTGAATCCTTCATCTTCCTTCCCTCCCTCTGTTCCTTTATTCTTCCCTCCCTTCTTTCCTCTCCTCTCCTCCCCTCCCCTCCACTGTCCTTCCCTCCTCTCCTCTCCTCCTTTCTGTCTTTAAGCAAACAAAATAGAAGCCATGAACCATACTATTCTGAAATTTGTATTTGTTTCTTTATCTAACCATATATGATTATCACTCTTTTGTGGTGATATATATAAACCTACTTTATTCTTATAATTTAGAGTCATATTATGTTAAATTATACTGAATCTAGAATTTATTTACATGTAGGTTGTTCTCAACTTTTCTCTATGTAAGTTATTTTTAACGTCTTTTTAAATGTCATGCGGTATTTCTTACTATCTTTTATTAGTTTTGAATTGAATAAAAGCAGGTATTTGTTCTCTCTGCAAACTTCATCTCCCTAGGTGTTTTGGCAGCCAACATTTGCCCACGTACAGAAGAGCTACTTTCTGCTTATGATTCATAACATACCCCTCACCCCAGTATCACTCACAAACTGTATATTCTATACCTATAAGGCCAGAGGGGGTAGGAAGTTTTAGAATCCAGGGTGCCTCCATTGACAAATCTCAGGATAAAAGAAAAGTACAGGGGAAAATCCAGCAACTCTGGCACGTACTTTTGTTAGATTATGGAGTTTTAGTGACTTCTGATCCCATAAGAAAAGATCAAAACTGCCAAAGAAGATGAGAGTTACACAGGTTTCTAAGATGGGCTGATTTTGCAACAAATATTCACAAATGAATCTTAAACAGAGCCATGAAATTCAGTGGATTTCAGGACATCTTCATTATAAAATCAGAGAAAAACCATATCACTCTCTTTCCTCCCTCCCTTCCCCTGCGATCCCCCAAGAGAGACCACAGGAGGTTCATTTTAAGGTCTAATGAATGGTTCAGAAGGTCTGAAGTAGATTAGGATGAGAGTTTACTCATTCAAATTCTATATTTGAACTCCAGGCTCACCCAATTTGTCATGGTTTCTTTTTCCTTAAAGGAAAAAAAAAAAAAGTCAGTTATTTGGTACATAAAACAGCAAAGCAAAACTCTCTCCAGACAGTAAACAATAGCTTTAAAACACAAAACCAAAAGCCTAGCAGAATTTTAAGACCCCCTTTTCAGGGATGGTGTGCTGTGGACTATTTCAAGCAAAATCTCAGGAAATCTATGTTCCAGGACAACTCAGTTTGATCAAGGCCAGCACTTTTACCCTAACCTTTTCCTCTGTTTTAAGACTCACCGAGATTCTCTCACTATGCCCTCAAAATGTTTAAATGCAGTTTATCAAAGGCTGTTATAATTTAAATAATCTACTTCTGACTTCTCAGGGGGTCACCTGAGTATTGTGAAACCTGAATTGGCTGTCAGTGCACAACATCATAATCCCAGCTGTCACCTTCTAGAAGCCCCTTCACGCCCTTTCATTAACTTGAAGTAACACTGTAGTGGTCACCAGGGAAACAATCCTAAGATATGAAAGGTATGGGCAGGAAAGAATCTTGGGTATTTGGCTGTCATAAGAACTTGTCAGGATGCACATGAATGTTTTGATTAAAGAATGAAACACCCCAAAGGATTTGGCACATTCTAGTCAGACTCATTTAACTCTGGACAAAAGACTAGCATCGACGATCACACTGCCAGTTCTATCTGTGTTTATACAGAAGGTCATAATTCTCCATCCCCATTACACAAAGAATGTGAGAAAATGGCCTCAAAGCTCCATGCAGGGTGTTTAGACAGAATGAGACAGTGAGAACTGCCAACCCTGGACTCAGATAATTTCACCCACAATCTCATTCTGATGGCCCTGATTATATTACAATGTAATGAGTTTGATGTTTTTGTTTCAAATGTTTTGTGGATGTTCTAGTGATGTGAAAAAAAACCTTTTTTCAACCACAATCCACTCCCAGGTGGCTTCTCTACTCAAATTCATTCATTCATTCATACTTCCATGGAACATCTATCTCATAGGCACTGTCATGGTTGCCCAGAATATTTTCCTTCTGGAAAACCAGTCAAGTCTGCCCAGCAAAGGCCTGCCTCTCAGCCATGGGTATAGGCACCTGAACTGGGCTGCTGACTAGGTTGTCCCACCCCTTGAGATTCAATCATGGCTCCAAAATGGACACCTGATTTAGCAGAACCAATCGGAGTTCACAGAAGACACCTAGAGGAGATAGCTGGGGAGAGGGGATGACTCCTGACATCCAGTTTGTAAGGTTTTGGGTGCAGACTTTTCCACCCCAGGAATTTGGTGCTAGGGAAGCTGATGTAAATTTCCATTTTGCTTTTCATGAATTAGGTACTCTCTGCCACATGCAATTAAGTAAGTCCTAATGAATATGACCTAACACTAAATTTATGGTAAAAATGGAAACTGGTTTAAAGTTTCAAGCAATGAAGCTCAGCATTATTTAAACATATCCCCAGATACTAATGAAAAAATAAATGCTTTGTCATCTGAGCTTTTCTCCAAATAAAAAGACCCATAAGGTAAGAATATCAAAACTTCCTGCCATTAGAAAGTAAACCACAATCAGTACTTTTTTATATAACTAAAGCAACCTAACACACATTATACAACTGTTCACATTAATTTGTAAAGCTTCTCTTCAAGAATTCCTCACCTACTTCAGATTTTTTTTAATTATACTTTTTATTTTGAAGTAATCATAGATCCACATGTAACTGTAAGAAATATAAAGAGGCCAAGTGTGGTGGCTCACACCTGTAATCCCAGCACTTTGGGAGGTGGAGACAGTAGGATCACTTGAGCCCAGTAGCTCAAGACCAACCTGAGCAACACAGCAAGACCCCGTGTCTTACAAATAAAATAATAATTTTTTTTGTGTGTAGATTCTTTGAGATTTTCTACATACACAATCATGTTATCTGAAAATAGGAAGTTTTATTTATTCCTTTGTAACCCATATGCCTTTTACTTCTTTTCCTGGTCTGACTAAAACTTATACTTTGTCGAATGTCAGTGTGGACATCCTTACCGGTTCCTGATTTTAAGAGGAAAAGCTTTCAAACTTTCACTGTTAAGTTTGATGTTCCCTGTAGGTTTCTGTAGATGGTCTCTATCAATTTGGAGAAGTTACTTCCCATTCCCAGTGCACTGAGAAGTTTTGCATTTTTAAAATTATAAATGGGTTTTTTAATCAAATGCTTTTTCTAAGTCAATTAATATGATCATATGAGTTGTCATTTTCAGTCTGATATAGCAGATTACATTGATTGATTCGAGATGGATGTTACACTGGCTTTGCATATCTAAAATAATCCTGGAGGTGGCATATTATTGTTTATATACATCACTGGGTTTGAAGTGCTAAAATTTTGTTGAGGATTCTTGCATGTAAGTTCCTGAGAAATATTGTTCTTTTTCTGCACTATCTTTGGTTTGTCAGGGAAATGCTAGCCTCATAAAATGAGCTGGGGTGATTTCCTTACTCTTCTATTTTTCTGGAAGAGATTGTGTAAAATTGATATGAATTCTTCTTTAAA